>NC_137798.1:106662681-107367741 GCF_963383645.1 Muscardinus avellanarius
TTTCTCTTTAGAAATGTAAAAAGGCTCTTCTTCCTGACAATCCTGGCTTTCTTTAGTACAAACGATATACTTTTTAACATTGGCAATCTTTCCCAATATTGTTACATTAATACATTTTGAAACCTCTTCCCAATACTCTTACAGGGAGGTCAGGGAGGCGGCAGCCAGGCCCCTGCTTCAGCATCCTGGGGTGCCAAGGTCACAGTGCCCTTCCCCTGAGCTGCCCCCAGACAGCCCCTGTCCTGTTGGCCCCAACTCGAAGTGTAGGGCGTCCCTGGCTGTACCCTGCCAGCTCTTGGCAGGGGCTCAGTCACATGGTGGATAGGGCCCCAAGTACGAGGGGACAGAGGGCTCAGTCTTAGACCCGGATGTCCCTGAGAGGCCGGCTCAGGTCATTTCCCCGGCTGCCCACTCAAAGAGGACCAGAGAGTGGATGGCCAGCACCTGCCAAGTCCTGGCGAGGGGCACCCCATGTTGGGCCCGCTGGCCGGCGGAGGCCCATGGCAGCGTCCCCGTGAAACCGCCTGCCTGCTCACGAAGGGCACCATGAGCCCCACACGGCCATTTTGGAGAGGCAGAATCTGTCTCTATAATTGGTAATCCTGTGAGTTTGAGGGTAGAGGCGGGTGATGAGTGTATTGGAATGAGGTTGTGCTAGGAGGAACGTGGTTCCCTGTGCAGTGGCTCTCTGCCCCTGCCTCCATGGGGACTCTGGCCCCCAGAGCTCTCCGGGGCGCTAATATCTGGGGGCACAGGGCTGGTGAGGGAGCTCCGCCTCAGCCCACCGCCAGCCTGGGCTTGCAGCGGGGCCAGTGCGGCTCTGCCGGCCCTCCCGGGAGGAATGTCAGGGTTGCCCAGCACCGGAGTCTCCCTGCTTCCCGCGAGGAGCTTACCGTGAGTGGGTGTTGACTTCTACCTGTGACTTTTCTTCATAGATGATTTTACCATGTGGCCTTTATTCTTTAGCCTGTTCGCATTGTCATCCAAGACGTCCCTGGACTATGACCAGCCGGTTGCGTCCGTCACTCTGCACGTGTTACTGACCTCCATCTGCCGTGTTTTGTTAGGGATGTGTCTGCACTCGTGAGAGACCCTCCTTGGTAGTTTTCTCTCGTGGGTGGGGCCCTGGTCCCTGGGGCTGCCCTGCCCCTCGTGTGTCCTGGACACTTCCTTTCTGGGTGATGAGCGGCCCCATGCCTCCCTCTGAGTGCGTTACAGCCCTCCGCAGCGCCGGGGCACAGGCCAGCACAGCCCTTGACAGACGCCAGAGAAGGGGATGGGCAAGGGCAGGGGGCCCCGTCGAGGTGGCTTTGAGCTGAGCTGTGGAGGGTGATGCAGTGAGAAGGCCCGGGGGCAGGGCTGCATGGACACCAAGGGCCAGGGCCAGCAGAGCAGCTGGACACAGAGGGGGACAGTGAGGCGGCAAGAGAGGCTCTCTAAAGGGAAGTCCAAGGGAAACATAAACCACCAAGGACACAGCAAGCATAGGAGACAAGGAAGCTGCAGACCGATACCCCTCCCAAGCACAGAAACAAAACCCTTCACAAATGCTAGCAAATAGAGTTGGCAGTATATAAAAAGGGCTGCCATTGGCTGGCTTTATTCTAGGGCTGCGAGACTTGCTTAATATTTGGGAATCAGTCATTATAATTTACTGTGCTAAAGTCTAAGGAAAAGCCCACATCCCTCTACAAAAAAGAGTCATTTAACAAGATGCTGAGAATGAAGGGGACATCCTCACTCGATAAGGCCCTACAGCAAAGATAAGAACCCTACAGCAAAATGATACCTCTCGTTAGAACTCTGAAATCAATGTGATTTCTCCATGATCAGGAACAAGGTAGGCTGGCTGCTCTGACCACCCTTATTCACACAGTGCTGAGAAGTGCCAGCCAGTGCAATAAGGCAAGAAAAGGAAATAAAAATCACATAGCTGGGCGAGGAGGAAATGGGATTATCCACATTTCAGTTGACATGACCGTCTACATGGAAAACCCCAAGGGATCTACGGAAATTGCTAGAAGGAATGCAGGAATCCAGCAAGCCTGTGGCTTACAAGAGAAACTCACAAGAATCGACCGTGTTTCTCTATTCCAGCAATGAACAGGTGAACACCGAATTCAAGGTAAAAGCCATTTGTAAGCAAGCACACAAAAGTGAAATGCATCAGGATAAATCGCATGGGTCTAGCAAGGACTCTTACGCTGACCACTGCACAATGCTGATGGAATTAGCCAAAGAGGATCTAAATTAACGGAGAGAAGGACTCTGCTATGGATGGAAAGAATAAACACAGTAGGGATGTCATTCTTCCCAAACTGATACTTGGCATTAATGCCATTCCTACCAGAAAATCCCATCCAGATTAGCTTGTAGACAGACAAGATCACGGTAAAATGTAAATGAAAAGACAGGACAACCAGAATAGCTGAAATAATTTTGAAACAGAGCATTGAAGGACTTGCTCGATCCCATTTCAGGACTTGCTGGCTGAGGGCTGGAAGCGCGAGGCGTGAGGCGTGACGCCAAGCAGAGCTCGGCCGTGGCCGTCCACCTGACCCCGGCGACCGGCCACAGAGGCGCCTCGGGTGGGAAGCCAGCCTGACAGACGACGCTTCTGGGGTGGTCAGACACCCTGAGCAAAGGCGTAAAGCCCCAAACAGAACACGAAAGCGTGGCCTCCATCTCACACCTGCTACAGAAATTAGATCAGAATGGACTGCTGAATTAGGTATAAAAGGCGAAACTCAGGAACTTTCAGAAAGTAAAAGCACAAGAGAAGACCTTTTGAAGCTAAGACAAGGCAGAGGGACGAAGGCCCTGTCATGTTCGGAGGTGAGATGACTGAATCGGAGGCCTCTCACCTCACCAGTGGGCAAGGCCATTGGTGGATTCGTGCTCTATGGGTGTCAAGGTAGGTGGGGAGTGTGTACTAAGGAGCTGGGTCACTGGGGCTGTGGCCTCAGGGAATGGCCCTCGTCGCCTCTGTGGCTCTCTCTCCCCTCTCCCTTCTCTCCTCTCCTCTCCTCTCCTCTCCTCTCCTCTCCTCTCCTCTCCTCTCCTCTCCTCTCCTCTCCTTCTCTCTCTCTCTCTCTCTCTCTCTCTCTCTCTCTCTCTCTCTCTCTCTCTCCCCTCTCCCTTCTCTCCTCTCCTCTCCTCTCCTCTCCTCTCCTCTCCTCTCCTCTTCTCTCTCTCTCTCTCCCTCTCTCTCTCTCTCTCTCTCTCTCTCTCTCTCTCTCTCCCCCCTCCCTTCCCCCCTCCTTCCTTCTACTGTGCCCTGAGCTCTACAGACAGACATGACCTGGCCTAACATGGACTGAAACCTCTGAATTCTCCAGATCCATGAACAAATATACCTCTAAGCTGTGGTCCCCAGGCAGTGAGAAGGCCACCCGCATCCCCACCCAACCAGGACCCATGAAAGGAAGCACTGATGAATTAGACTTCAAAAAGTTTAAAACTTAAGCTTCATGATGCCCCAGTAAAAGGATGAGAATGCAGTTCTAGAGCAAGAGAAAATATTACAAAGGACCGCGATCTAGAATACACAAGGCACTCACAGAGCCCTGCAGCAAATGAAACAAGCATCCCACTCACAGAACGTACGGAGACTTCACTCCAGAGAAGACCAGGCAGAAATCAAACGATGAAAAGACCCATAAAGCCATTAGCCATTAGGGAAATGGAAATTAAATTCACAGTGAGATAGCACTGTACACCTAACAGAATGGCAAAAATAAAGAATAGCAACGGTACTGAATGCTGGGGCTTGTGGATTCAGGCAGACGTTGCTGGTGGATGGAAAATGGCCCAGCCACTCTGAACCTAACCCTAACCCTTAGGAAGGGGGCCTGCCTTCCTTCCTTTTTCTTCTCTTCTTTTCTTTCTTCTTTCTTCCTCCCTTTCTTTTTCTCCTTCCTTTCTTTCTCTTTCTTTCTCTCTCCAGCTGAGTCTGGAAGTTTCTTAGAAACAGACACACAACTGTCACAGGATCCAGCAACTGCACACGTGGTCCTGTCTCCCACAGGATCCAGCGACTGCACACGTGGTCCTGTCTCCCACTGGAACGCAGACTTCTGTTCACACGACAATGCGTACAGCCGATTATGCAGCTTTATTTGTTACAGACGCAAACCGCGTCGTCCTGGATCTCCTCCTACCTAGACTATGACCTGTCTGTGCCACGTGGGCTGCTACAGACAGTCTCTTGCTCTGACGGGCCAACTCACGATGTCTTGATTTTACAAGGGTTGAAAGTTGTAAACATGCGTAGAAACTGAACTCTGATGTGTGTATGTGTGTGTGTGTGTGTGTGTGGCCCTGGGGATTCAACCCATGGGCATTCTGTCTACATCCCCAGCTCTCTTTTTTTAAAATGGGATCATGCTGGTTGCTGAGTCTCACTGCTTCTGAGGCCGTCCTTGAACTCCTGTCTCAGCCTCCTGAGTACTGGGATTACAGTGTCACACCCTACTAGAACGTTGAATTTGATCTTTTCCTGGATCGAAAGGAGAAACAACTGGCCCCGGACGGTGTGCCGTGCGGCTAAGCCAGAATGCAGGGTGGGTTGGGGCTCTCAGTACATCTCAGCTTGGTGATTGTGTCAACTTGGGGCGGTTCATGGGGAAGGGATGGGTTGAAGAATGTTGCTGAAGCAGCAAATGTCTGCAGGTGGAAGGAAAGCTTGGCACCGGTGTGGTTAAGGAGGGTGGGAGGTGGGGAGGCTTCGAAAGACAAGGTCTGTCCGGGCCCTGCTTGGACACTGTGATAAACTTTCCTGCCCTCCACCCGACCCAACATCCCACGGAGACTAAGAAGGGAAGGCCGGGGAGGCAAATGCAGGGCTATGTCAGGGTGCGGGCTCCCAGAGCGGGAGGGACAGGGGTGCCGGCCACCCGGTGACAGGCGCCCTTGGGTCCCAGGACTCGCTCTGGCTCCGATCCCCTTCCCTGGCCTTTTGCACCCACTGTTCTGAGCTGAGTACGGTCCCATCCCTGGCTGGAGAAGAGTGTCTAGGGGGGTCAGTGGTGGAGGGACCAAGCCTGTGTTCAGTGTGGCCCAAGCTGCCCGCTGGATGCCCTGCTAGGCTGCCACTGTGCCACTGGGCTGCAGCCGCTGGAGCTCCTGCCTGCTGCATGATGGCCTGGTCACGCTACGGCGCCCACCCGAGGGTTTTAATTGGAATGCCCTATCAAGGGCTTAAATTAAAAATCAAATACTCAAAGCACCAGTGCTTTCTAGATGACTAAAATTAAAGCCTAATTGAATTTTCCTTGGGAAAAATATCTTGTGGAAATTTAATTACGGAAGCAAAAGACTGGGTTTTTAAAAATAGATATATATGGTTTTTAATTCAGAGTTATTTGCAAAGCAAATTAAAAAAAAAATCACCCGCTCTGCCACAGAGGAGATGGCAGGGAGACGCGGGGAGGTTGGTGAGCAAGGTCTCCAGGCGTCCTGCTGGCCCGCCGGCGCCAAAGCCACCTGACCGGCTTCTCACTCGGGCCGCACTGGGCCCTGGTGCCGGCGTCAGGGCTAGGACAGGCATTGTCTGGTCTTGGTTTTCAGTGTTTAAACAATCTCTATGGCGACTTCCATGTCTGGGTTGTCAGTTCTTCCAGAGGAAGCCGAGGGAGGAAAACACACCCCAGGCCCCAGTCTCACACCCTGCCCGCCAGAGGCCAGGCCATGCGTTCGCCGCCCTTTCTCCTGGGGGAAGCGTGCTTGGGAAAATAGAACCCCACGTCCTCCAGCCAAGCCCTCTCAGTGGGCACAGCTGACCCCTGTAGAGCAGACCTAGCTGGCTGTGGCCACCATAGGTCATTGCCCACCCCAGAGTGGTCTAGATGTCTAGACCCCTAACTGTCCCCCAGGGCAGGGCAGGGCTGCAGCTCACATGGAGGATTCTAGGAGATTGGAGTGCCCAGCAGGCCTGTGAAGGCCTTGAAAGACGGGGTGATGGCCAGGGTCTGCGGGGCCCGCAAGTGAGGCTGGGCACGGGTCTCCTGCAGACCAGAGCTGGGCATCGGATCTGTGCACCGCAGGGCCTGGGTCTCCTCTGCAGCCTTACCGGCTTCCCTCCTCCCTGCCTGGGCCTCCTCTGCTCCACGGCCCCTTCTGCTGTCGTCCAGTAGCTGGCTGGGTCTCCTTGGTACCGGCCCTGGCTCACCCTTCAGGAGCCCCCCTCCTGCCCCCCCTCCCTTGCTGGGTCTGGTCACTCTGTCTTCACCGCAGGGTCAGGAGTCGTGGACGGAATCCTGCTCCCTAGAGGGTCACCAGGGCCTTCTCCAGCGGCCGCAGCAGGAGGCTGCCTGGCCTCGCAGAGCTGCAGGCTGGCTCACCTCGTTCGGCTGCGCAACCTGGGACTGTGGCGAGGCCACACCAGTGTTGAGGGCGGCTGTGGGAGGTGGGCTTCAAGGCCAGAGGTGAGGACAACACGGTTAGTGAGACCTGACAGGTGCAGGGGGAGGCGATGGACGGGAGGGCGTCCTCTCTTCCAAGGGCAGCGGCCCCATTCGTTCTTTGGAAATGAGACGGGGTGGGGCTGGGCTTCTGGCCAGAGGCAGGGGCCGTGTCTCTCAGCACATGGCAGATAGCTGAGGAGGAGCCAGGCCCGACGCCCTGCCTGGCCCCGCGGCAGGGCCCAGGTCTCCTCCTTCCCATAGGAGAGGCTGTGCTTGAGGGTGGCCCCAGGAACCTAGTCCCTCGCGTCCTTCATGAGGGGGTGTTGGAGGGAGCAGAGAGCTCCTTCCGCCTGGGCTCCCGAGGAGGCCTCCTGCACCTTCGCGCTCTTTCTGGGAAGGGAGGGCATGTGCGCTCTGATCCGCAGCCCACTGGGACCACACGGAAGGAGTCAGGCCAGACTGAGTGGCCAGCGTGAGCGGGTGCAGGCTGGAGCGCTCGCGGGTGCCGTCAGGAATGTGTTTAATCGAGGACAAGCAAGGTGCCCTGCGGTCCCTACGGGGCCCTGGGCGTCACCAGTGTCCCAAGCACCTGTGGAGCTGTGGACCCGGCAGGGTGCCGGGCAGGGAGTCACCCTGAGTGTCCATCTTTCTTTGCAAGGGCCATGCCCCAGGGAGGCCAGCGCCTGGATGGGGAGCTGTGGCACGGGCACCTCGGGGCCCACAGGCTGTCTCCCGCCCCCCAGACTCCGGCCCTCATCTGTGGCCTCCCCCATCTCAACAGCCCCGCCCAGAGCACCTGCTGGCCACAGGCCACCAAGCCTCAGGAAGACGGAAGGGGCCTCTCCTGTTCCCCCAGGAGGCTGGGCCACCAGGGCCTCGCTCGGTGGGGCCTGGGGACCTTGTCTGCAGCGAGGACAGGCCTGGCTCTGGGGCTGACCTCATGGTATGGGGTTTTCTTCTGTGGCTAGCCCAGAGGAGCCCTGGGCTAGCAAATCCGAGATGCTCCCTTCCTGCCTTTGTGTGTCCCCAAGGAGACAGTTCAAGAGCGGCTGCTCTTGCCGCTGTGTGAGTCTAGGCACGCCACTGACCTGCGCACCTGGCCCTCAACTTCAGAGGCTGAAAAGGAATAGCTGCAGGCAGGTGCCCTGGGGCCCTCGTGGTCGGGGTCTCTCCCACTATCCAGCCACCAGGGTGTTCTGCTGAGGCCAGTGAAGGGTCCGCACCTTTGTTAGGGAGTCAGAGCTGCCCCCATGCGTCCTGAGCTGTTGTCTGCGTCCCTGCCCACATTCTTAGTGTGGCCTGAAGTGGCCGTCACACTCCCTGGCCACTGGACAAGACAGAAGGAGTGGCTCCTGTCCGGTTCCCTGGTTCCCTGCCATCCCCGTCCCCTCTGCTGGGCTGCAGGCCAGGGTCCCAGGGCTCCTCCCCGCCTCAGTGGCCTGTGTGGGAGGCATCCCTGTTGAGTGAGAAGTGGGGAAGCAGGCCCAGGGCAGTGGGGAGGACCCGCCTTCTCTGCGCGGTAGGCCCGTTCCCAAGGCCCAGCCAGGGCTTCCGGACCCATCTTCCTGGACTGTGCAGGGCAGGTGCGGGACAGCTCCATGGCCTGCCCTGGGGTACCCTGCCTCTTACCCTTTGTGTGGTGGAGCCTCCTCCTTCCCACTGGCTGCCGCAGGAGCCAGGCCCGGTGCTCTGGCCCTCTGTCCTCCATGGCTGGTGTGAACATTCCTTGGCTGAGCGAGTTTCCTGTGTGCCAAGCCATGCTGGCACTGGAAGGCAGCCGGCGCCACGCCAAGTCCCCGGGCGAGTCGGGCTGGAGCCAAGGAGAGGTACGGGGTCTGTACGCTGGCTGGCTCCTGCTGCCCTCTGCGCCCGAGTCTCTGCTGTCGCCGTGGACCCCAGCCTCCGAGGGCTACTCCTGGGGCCACTTCCTTCTCCGGTGATCTGGGCTCCATCCTGGAGGCCGGGGCTCCTAGCGCTTGGGCAGGCGGAGAAGCGGCTGCTGCTTCACAGGCCTCTGCTCACATGGAGACAGAGGGCCCTGTGTACAGAGAGCCTCCCGCAGCACAGCACCCAGCAGGGTCTCATTGTCCCTGGGGTCCAGGCTGGCAGCCCAGACCTGCCCCGGGGCCATCTGAGAGCAGCTTCCCCGGCTGGCTGCAGGCTGAGGAAGTGTCCTGGAGCATCTCCCCAGGTGCCAGGCACGGCAAAGGCAGTGTAAGGACGGAGGCTTGGCAGAGGGTTCTGGGGAAGGGGATGGAAGAACCCTCCCCCCTCTCTTGTACTAAGGATGGAACCCAGGGGCTTTTTACCTCCGGGCTATACTCCCAGACTTTTTTATACTTTATTTGGAAACAGGGTCTCACTAGGTTGCCGAGAGCCTCACTAAGCAGCCGAGGCTGGTTTTGAACCTGTGTGATCCTCCTGTCTAAGCCTCCCGGTGCGGGGATTACAAGTGTGCGCCACCACGCCCGGCTGCAGAAAATCTCGAGGGCTGGAGAGTCGCAGACCGCACACCCCCCTCGCTCCCTGGGGAGGCCACCGCAGGCCTTTTAGAATTCATCAGGCCCCTTGCACTTTCAAGTACATGGAGGGAAAAAAAGGTTTTTAAATTAGTGAAACCTTTTTACAGAGGACATTGGTCAAGGATAATCTTTAATTGCAAATAAAAAATAAGGAAATAAAAAAGCCCCTCTGAAGGCCAGCCGGCCCTGTGAAGGGTGTTCTGACTGCGCTCCCGGGCCTGCGTGTCCTCTCCAGCGCAGCATCCTGGCCCGCGCAGACCTTCCTTCCCTCAGGGTGGGCCTGGCCTGACCCCGGTGGTGTTCTTAGCAGCCAGTGCTCTGAACACTGATGTGGCAGCCCTGTGGGTGCGAGGGCATGCTCTGAGGAGGGAGGCAGAGGCTGGGAGCTGCCCAGGTCCAGCTGCAGGAGGGGTAAATGAGGAGCCGGGTCCTGGGGCCCCTAGGGCAGAGGCCGGGCTGGGCAGGGCGCGAGATCGCCAACTGGAGCTCCTTCTGCTGCGGAGAACACTGCCTGGATGGAGCCTACGCCGTGAGCTCCCGCCATCCAGGTGTGTCAGAGGTGTTGGGCTGCCCTGTCGGGAGGCGGGACATTCTCCTCGCCCCTTCTGAGCCGGGTCAGGAAAGCCGGGGCAGGCCCAGGCAGGCGCGCGGGGGCCTGTGGGCGCAGGTGGTTTTGGTCTGGGGGCTGCGGCTGCGGCTGGGTCTCCGGGAGTGTTTCATGCAGAGCTTGCCGCAGAGATAATAACACCTCTTAAAATGTGGTAATTAAAATCCTCTCTGCACACAGCAATAAATCCACACGGCGCAACTTTCCTGTAAAAATGACCTTGCGGGCTGGTGTTTTCCAGCGCGTTTTATCAATATCACACTTGCACAGCACCAGATGGGCAGGGCGCCGCGGTCTTCTCCTCACCTCAGCTGCTTGGCCGTCCCTCCCCCCGCCAGGACCCTGCCCTGCCCTGGGCTGCCTGGACCCTGGACACCACCTGTGCTGGCCCCTCGGCCCGCCCCGCCCCGGCCCGCCCCGCCCCGGCCCGCCCCTGGTGCCTGCCTGCGTCCCAAGCTTCCCGTGGTCTGACTGAGGACCAGAAACCTCTGTTGGAAGATGGGGATTGCCTTGCTGGTGTCACCCTGTCCTGGGCGCAGTTGGGGGGCAATGGTGGGTCCTCACCCTCTCCCCGTGATGGCTCGAGAGCTGTCTCTGGATGGCACCGTGGAAGGGCGGGCGCGCCGTCTGTCCCTGCCAGTGCTCAGGGACGTGGCAGCTCTGTGCCCCTCCTCCTAACAACCCTACTGCGGGGCAGGGAAGCCGAGGTCGGCGGGGGGAGCTGGGCCTTCAGCCCTTGAGGGATGCGGGTTGGATGGAGAAGCCAGAGATGGAGGGCGCGGGGCCTCCCGCTGGGCCGGAAGCACAGGGAGGGGACTGCGGGTGAGCCGCCTCAGGCCTCAGGCTCGCACAGACAGCTCCACTCCGCTGGAACTCAGCATCATAGGTTCACCCATGGAATGCGTACACATCTATGAGTTTTATTTATTTATTCTTAATATTTTAAATCATTTTTATTTTTTGTGGGTCTGGGGGTGGAACCCAGGGGCACTTGACCTCCGAGCTCCACCCCCTGCTCTATTTTTTTATTCTTTATTTTGAAACAGGGTCTCACTGAGTTGCAGAGGGCCTCACTAAGTAGTTGAGGCTGTCCGCGAACCGCGATCCTCCGGTCTCAGTCTCCCAAGTGCTGGGATGACAAGCGTGCGCCACCACGCCCTGCTTTTTTTATGTATTTATTTGTTTGATGCTAGAGGTTCAACCCAGGGGCATTCTACCTCCGAGCTGCACACTCCCCAATCCTTTTTATTTTTTATTTATATTCTTTATGAAGCAGAGTCTCCCTAAGTTGCTGAGGCTGGCCTCGAACCTGCAATCCTCCTCTCAGCCTCCCAAGCACTGAGGCTACAGCTGTGCACCACCATGCCTGGCTTCAGTAATTTTTAGCTTGTTCACGCACGGCCACGTCGTGGATTGCAGCTCCCTTTCACGACCCAAGAACACGGTACCCGTGGGCGCCCCTCGGTCTCCACCCCCGCTCCCGCCCCTGGATGCCGAGCCGGGCGACGTGGGCTTCGGGCGGCCCATCAGCCGTGGCCTGGCACTGCCAGGCTCCTCCTCTCCTGTCCTCGTGTCGCTGGGCCTCCGTGAGCCCTCACGGCGCAGCCACCTTCCGTCCCGTGGCTGGCCACGTTCTGCTCTCCGCTCACCCGCTGACAGACGGACAGGCCGTTCCCATCTTTGGCTTCTGTGACTAGCGCTGCTGTGAACGGCTACACACTCGCGTGTGCGCGTGTGCGCGTGTGCGCGTGTGCACCTTTCTCCCGGGACTCCGAGGCGTGGAGGGGCCGGCCCAGGCCTCTCTCCGGGGCCCCCGCCTCCCGGGAACGCGCCCTGCAGAAGCTCCGGACGCCGCCCGTGCCCTGGATGTGCCCGGCGCCCGGCGGAGAGCCACGTGCTCGGAAGTGCCCCTCTCTGTCTCTTCTTGTCCCCCCTCGAGAGCACGCGCGGGGCCTCTTAAGAGGTTTAAGAAAGCGCGGAGGTTTAATGTATTACAGGAATATAATTGTATTTTTATTGCTCATTACATTCTGAGTTAATTACATAGCAACCGGGTCTGCGCGGCGCGTCACGGCTAACAGGCGGGGTGGGCTCGTGTGGGGCGCCCTCCCCCCCGCACCGCTGCCACGGCTGCACCCCCAGCCCTCCCCAGAACGTTGACAGACCTTCCCCAGGGTCCTGGGTCTGGGCGGGCTGGCCATGCCGGGGCTGCCTTCCAGATCATTCTGTGGGGTCCAGTGCTGCCTGACCCCGGTCTCCTCACCGGCCAGCCCCACCCTTGGGTTAGATGCCCTCGTCTGGGACCTGCCGCGGGCCCTTTCTGGGATGGAGACCACCAAAGTGGCATTTTGGCTGGGAAAACAGGCTGTGGTGTTGGCCCCAGCCCCGGGGATGGAGGAGTGGACGGCCGTGGAGCAGTGTGTGAGAGGAGGCAGATCCCGGGGTGTGCGGGCTGCCGAGCCCTGAGCGCGGTGGCTCCACTGCCCAGGGATGGCCCTTTTTATTTGTTTTGGATTTGGAAACAGTTTCTTGCAAAGTTGCTGAGGGCCTCGCTAAGTTGCTGAGGCTGGCCTTACGTCTGCGATCCTCCTGTCTCAGCCTCCCGAGTCCTAGGATTACAGGTGTGCGCCACTCTTCATGGCTCTTGAAAGTTCCAGTAAGGAGCCTTAACATATTGTACAGAGCCGGGCGTGGTGGCGCACACATGTCATCCCAGCATCTGGAAGCCGAGACAGGAGGATCGGTTCACAGACATCCTCAGCTACTGAGCGAGGCCCTTTGCAACTCAGTGAGACTCTGTTTCAAAATTAAAGCATAAAACATAGGGCTGGGGTATAGCCTGGAGGCAGAATGCCCCTGGGTTCCATCCCTAGTATTGGAAAAAATACTATATGGAAACTGCTTAGCGGAAGAGATTGGTACCACAGTGTTGTGCCCTCTTCAAGGGAGATGCCAGTTTTATCTACGTCCTCAGGACAGCCCACTGGGTGCTTTGGGAGCGCACCCTTGGCAGAGCCCGAGGCACATGGGGCACCCTGACGTGGAGGGCCGGTGCAGCCCCGCATCCGGCCAAGCCTGCTGCTGCCTGGACATGGTGGTGGCTGAGCTCCCGCCAGCCGTGTTGTCTGTGGGGGCTGGCGGAGGGCCCAGGCCCGGATTCGGCTGACCCGAGGCTCCTGCCCAGCCTCTTCCTCAGGCTGAAGAGGTGCGGTGCCATGGCCACAGGCTGCTTCCCGTGGGGCGACTCACCCTGCGCTCTTCCCGGGTGTCTGGGGTGGCCGGGTCAGGGGCACGCTAGGATCTCTGCAGGCACACGCTGGACGTGCTGGTCCCTCCTGTCCCGGGAGCTGCAGGACAGCGCGGATCCCTGTGTGATGTTAGCACCGGGCAAGGTGCTCGGGCCAGCCGGGCTCGCCCTCCACGAAGAGAAGCCCGGGCTTCTCGCCCACGGCTCTAGCAGCCAATGAGGTGAGGCTCGCCTCCTGGCTGGCCTCCTGCCACCTCCTGCTGACACTGATGCTCAGATGGAGGCCGTTGTCCTCGCCAAGGGCAATCACGAGTCACCTGGAGGTGGGAACAGGTTCTGAGCAACGCCCCCTTAGGCGATTTCATGGCTCCGCAGAGGTCCTGGGGTGCACGTACGCAGGCAAAGGCTCTGGCATCACCGGCGGTGTAGTCTGTGGGACCACCAGGGCACCCCTCACCCAGCGCACCCTGCTCTGCAGCTCGAGACGGCGTCTGATTCCCTGGTGGCCAGCTAGGGCAGCGCAGGGGCCTTCCGGCTCGTCCGCGGGGCTGTGAGCTCTGCTCTAACGTGGGATCGTTGGTTCAGTTTCAATCGTTGTGCATGATGGGTAAGGAGAGGGCCGTAGTAGCTTTCAGAGCCAGAGCGCCGCTCCGGGCCGGCTTCAGAACCCACCTTTATGGTCTCACAGCCTGGAGGCTGGACGTGCAGGTCAAGGTGCTGGTGGCTGGGTGCTTCTGAGGGCTGCAGGGAGGTCTGTCCCCCTCTCTCCTCGCCTGTAGACGGCTGTTCCTCTCCAGGCATCTTCCCTCTGAGCCTGTCCCGATCTCTTCCTGTAAGGGTACCAGTTAGCGTGCATTGCTAGCTTTTAATGACCTTTAAACTTTTAATTAATTAATTATTGTGGTACCGAGGATTGAACCCAGGGACATTCTTCCTCCGAGCTACACCCCAGCCCTATTTTTATGTTTTATTTTGACACAGGGTCTCACTAAGTTGCTGAGGCTTGAGAACCTGTAGCCCTCCTGTCTCAGCCTCCCATATACTGGGATTACAAACCTGTGCCACCACGCCCCATTCTTAATATCTATCTATCTATCTATCTATCTATCTAATTTTTATTGCTAGAGAAAAATATATCATGGATCCATGAATCCAGACTGGTATTTCCGAGGTAAACCCGGGATTCCAGCGCTTTTACGCGCCTTTGCTTTTTTACCCCACGCCTCGCTCCTCCCGTGCTGGCAACCTTGGCTCGCAGTGACTTCTGCGTAAGGACTCGTTTCCTCTCACCGCACGAGCCACATAACCATGGTGCACCGCGTGGACAGGAGCCGGCCGACGCTCTACCCCAAGCCCGTCTTCCCTTCTTCAGAGCTGGGCTGGTGTTTATTTATTTATTCTTGTACTAGGGACTGAACCCAGGAGCATTCTGGTCCCTCAGATGTATGCCCCAGATAGTTTTTACTCTTTTACTTTGAAACAGGGTCTCGCGAAGTTTTTGAGTGTCTCACCCTTGGCAGGGCTGCCCTCAGACCCTCTCAGCTCCCGGGTACTGGGGTTACAGGTGTGCACCACCACACCCAGCAGCTCTCCTGGTGGGCTTAGGCCGAGGACGTGCAGAAGCCGTGCATCTGGGTAACGTCCTGGGCAAGGCCCCAAGAGAACGCATGGCTTCCACTGCTTTACCTCTGGGGTCTGGGCTGTGGGGAGGGACGGGAGCTAGGGAGAGGGTGAAAGGAACTTTGGGGGCCGGAGGAAGAGTGGCCCCTGTCACTTTGGAATAAATGGCAAATCCAAGCAGGGCATGGGGCTGCACGCCTGTAATCCCGCGTCTGAGAGGCTGAAACAGGAAGATCAGCTTCAAGACTAGTGTTAGCAACTCGGCAACGCCCTCAGCAACTTGGTGAGATTCTGTTTCAAAATTAAAAAATAAAATGCCGGGCGTGGTGGCGCACGCTTGTAATCCCCGTGCTTGGGAGGCAGAGACAGGAGGATCGCTCAGGTTCGAAGCCAGCCGCGCACACTGGCTTAGGAGATCCTGTTTCCAAATAAAAACGTAAAAATTTCTCTACATAGTGGACCAGTAGCAGTAGCATGGCTACTGGACCACTATGCTTAGCTTTGTAAGAGACTGCCCACCTGTTTACTTTGTGAGGGACTGCCCGCCTATTTTCCAAAGTGGCTGCTGTTCTGCCTCCCAGCAGGCCACGGGCAAGAGTTCCCGTTGCTCCACACCCATGCCAACGCCTGGTGTTGTCTGTCAGCCAGCACGCATCGCTGTGACGAGGTGCCTGAGTGACTCAGCTTTAAGGAGCAGGGCTCACTTTGGCCCGTGGCTTCAGAGGTTTCCTCTGTGGTCCCTTGGTTCTGTGTTTCTGAGCCCGTGGTGAAATAGCACGTCACGGTAGCAGGACGTGCCCGAGCGAAGCTACTGGGTGGAGAACAGGAGGAGGGACATGGGAGAGGGAGAGGGGGAGAGCATGGGGAAAATAGATGTTCAAAGGCCCCATCTCCCCAAGCTCCGCCACCTCCAAAGGCATGGCCGCCTGGGGACCAGGCCTTCCACTCCGGGAGCCGTTCCAGATGCGACCACACCAGCAGTGTGTGGATTCTGGCCGCTCCCACGGCCGCGCAGTGGCAGCTCAATTGTTCTAATTCCTAGTTCCCAAATGGCCCCGTGTTGAACATCTTCTGGTGTGATTATTTGCCATCTGCTGTGTTCTTTGGTGAGGGCTCGTTTCGATCTTTTTAATGGGGTGACTTGTTTTCTTGTTGTTGAGCTTGACATGTTTTTGTGTGTTTGGACTCTGGTCCTTTAACCAGACAAGTGTTTTGCAAAGATTTTCTCTCCATCTGTGACTTTTCTTTCTCTCATGGTGTCTTTCACAGAGCAGAAGTTGTATGCTTTAATTTTATTCATAATCATTTGAAATAGTTACAAGGCTCCGAAGCTAGGACCATACAGAAGGGCACATTCAGAGGGGTCGGCTTCCTTCCCCGGCCCTCCGGCCCTCCCCTCGCAGGTGGCCATTTCCGTTTCGGTGGCAAACCGCCCCAGTTCCTGGTGCCGCCCAGCTTCCTGCTCCCAGGGCAGACCCGCAGCCTGTGGTGGGCTTCGTCGCGTGCCCCTCGGGTGAGTTTCCTGCCACACACACCACATAGGCTCATCCTCGTCGCCCGCCCGACCTGTGCGGGGCCCAGGAGGGGAAGCCCTGGGGGGCGACTTCCTGTGCTTTCCCCGACTTTTCAAAGTGACAGGTTGTTGGAAAAGGTCAGGTGGATGCATCTGTGACCTCGTGAGCTTTGCCCCGTCTCCCTGGTAGGCCGCCCTCTACCTGTGTGAGTGTGCTGATCCCGCCGCCCTGCCAGCAGAATGTGCCCTTCCCTCTTGGAGTTCTGATAGCTGCATGGGTGGCACGTGGCCTGGGTGGCTTCAACCTGCCCTCTCTCATCACGAGGGAGCTGAGCGTCTTCGCCACCTCTTGGGCCCCGTATCTTGGCCTCCGTGAACTCCACATTCTGTCTTTTCCGTGACAGATGTTCAGACCCAAAGGCGCTGTGAAGACAAGAAGTCCCATCCCATCCCATCCCAACCCAGCCCTGAAAAGTGCCGTCTGGCCCGAGCCCTCCTCACCTTCAGGAGAGCCAGAGGGTCCTGAAGTCGGGAGCTGAGGGCTGCAGTGGCGTCTGCTGCTGCGTGGAGGAGCGCGAAGGCCCAGGCAGGCCTGGCTGAGCACGTTGTAACAGAGAAGAGTCATGAGGCCGTGGAGGGTGCTGGTGGAGAGCAGGAGAGGCGGGGGCCGAGAAGGGGCTCTCCCTGTCCTCAGCACCCCAGCCCAGTGGGTGACCCACACAGGGGTTCAGGAGGAGCCACTGGGCCTCAGGCCACGGCAGGAAGAGAGGCTCAGGGCCCCGGCTGCTCGGCCTGCACCACTGAGCGAGACAAGGAGAGTCTGGCCGGTGACCTGGATGGGTACTGGGATCTCCACGCCTCTCTTAGCCCAGCACCACCCTGGCACCTCCTGGCTTGCCTGGCAAGCACAGCTGGCACATCTCTTTGCTGCCAGCCACAAGATTTCTCGCAGCAGGGACAAAGCTGGATGCGACTCTGTGCCACAGTGACTTAAACCCTAGCACTGTGCTTTCTGAGAGAGGACTTTGGCCAGGCATAGTGGGCAGCTGGTCTCTGCCAGGACCCTCCGTCCACCATGAGGCCTTCTTCCCATCCCTCCCCGTGTTCTCCCTTGTGGCCGCTCCGCAGGCGGCCACAGGTCTCCCAAGGCAGAAGCACTACCTGGCTCCTTACCACCTGGCCGGGGACTGGTCCGCCTGGGTCACTGCAGTGACCAGAGCCCATCCTGAGCTTCACACCAGGACCAGGGGGGGCCAAGCAGAGGCGGCTGCACTTGTTGGGGGCCGGGGCAGGTTGGGGGAGCCTTGAGCCAGGCGGAGTCACCAAGAAGCAGGTGTGCTGCCTCCGCTGCCCCTCCCGAGGCCCCTGATACCCAGGGCTGTCCCTGGGTGCAGAGACAGCCAGGCCGCGCTGCCCTCTGCGACTCAGACACCTGTCCCAGCAGGGCCATGGTGCCACGGCTCCTGCCCCCAGGGCAGTGGATCGCGCAGGAGCTGAGCTGACGTGGGGGTTCCACACGCTAGGGCATGTGTTCTTTTAAGTTGTCAGCCATTTATATTTACTTATAATAGAAACCCCAGGGGAAAGGATCTCTTTAAATACTGGGCAGCGGGCGTGTCTCTCGTGACCGCCACGCAGCGACGCGGGTGACAGGATCGCATCGCGTCTCTGCCTCCTTCAAGGGCGGCGAGGACTTTTCTTCAGGCTTTCGAGTACAGTCACTCAGATCTAGACTCTTTGAAGCGGAAGCTCCGAGGAGCCAGTACCATCAAGGAGACCAAAGCACTTACATGTTCCATGTGGAAACTGTGCAGGAGGGATAGCGTACATCAATTAGGTTTCACGCTACACAGACAGAAAACACACAGGGCCTCCTTGTCACAAGCTCGCCAAATCAGGGCTCAGATGGCCCGGGCTGCAGGCGTCTTTAGAAAGCGGAGCGCTGTTATAACGGCGCTTCCTGCCTCCTTTAACACTCCCATGTGGGGCTCTGGACTGAACCCGGGGCCGGGCTCGGCTCTGCCGGGCAGGTGGCGGCAGCGGAGGAACCGGGCGCTGAGCTGCAGAGGGGCGCGGCCTGCTTGGGCGCAGGGCGTGGAGGTGCCCTCCAGAGGCCACGCGTCTCTGGGCACTCGGAGGCCTCTGGGGATGCTCCCGGGTGGCCCAGCCATCCGGGCCTTCTCTGTGGTTCCTGCCACCAGCCAGTAGCTGCCCCGGCAGCAGGCCCAGGTCAGTGAGCAGATATGTCGCCCGCACAAGCATTATCTCCCCAGCAAAGGCATCGTCTCTGCGCGGCCAGGCAGAGCCCCGGCCGCCGTGTAATTGGACCATTCAAAAGTAAATTATCTGCAGCTGGAAACAAGACACTACCTTTTAACTCGGGCATTATAAGGTCAGGACTCGAGACATTGCGGGGAAAAGCATTTATTGAAAAGCGATGGGAAAATGAAATTTAAAATTCAAAGCCGCCGTGGGCGGGCGGGGACGGTGGGGGGGCTGCGTTACTTGGAGGCCCCGGGAGCCAGGTCAAGGGATTTATTTGCATCTTTATTTTGCTGACGCCGATGAGCGCCGCGTGAAGTGATTCGGGTATCAGTCTGATGAAAAATAAATCCTGGACTGAGAGCCCCGCGACATTGGCAGAGCCAGCAGTACAGGGCCCTGCATGCGGCGGAGAACGGCAGGGAGGTGGCCACCCCGGGCAGGGTGCCTCAGTTGCCCCCACGCCACCCCTCCTCAGCTGTGGCTCTCCTGGCTCTGGGTCGCTGCTCCCAGCTCCGGCGCCTGCACACCTGTCTCATCCTCCCTTCTCCTGACCTGGGCCCAGAACCCAGCCCAAACCAGAGTGCTGGAGAGCCCTTAGACACAGGGAGGCCAAGGCCCAGGGACAGCCTGGGCTCCACCCCGCTCCTCAACTCCCTCCCTCCCTACCCGGGGCCACCTCGGCGGCCTATAGCATGTGGTCCTGGCCGCCTGGCCTGGCTGAGGCTCCTGGGGTGCAGCTGAGCAGGAGGGCCGTTTCACAGGTGGAGGGACAGGGCCTGGGGAGCGGGGTGCTTGGTGGGGTCACCAGCAAGTTAGTCCGAGGGACCTGCCACCAGGAGCCAGCCGAGCTGTGGGCCTTTGGGGCCTGCATTCCTAGACACCAGGGCCACGGAGGGGGACACAGCCTGGCCTGTCCACTGCACCCCGCTGAGGGCCTCCTGCTCCCTGTCCAGGACACCAGAGCGTGGAAGGAAGGTGGGTAGGACTGGAGGACGCTGCCCACGGAGCCCAGGGCACACTGCAATGCCAAGCTGGCCACAGACCCTCGGGGATTCAGTTTCCCCTCCTGATACATGGAGAACACCGTGTTGCCCCGGAAGGGCTTCTGTGCAGGTTAAACAGCCAAGCACAGACTGTCCAGCGTATGTGTGTGTATGTGTGTGTGTGTGTGTGTGTGTGTGTGTGTGTGTATCTGTGATTCTGCTGTTAGTTTTTAAGGATTTTCTGATGCATCCCATCTCGATACCAAATCAAAAGGACTCTGCTGAGATGGCAGAACGGCCGCGCCCCTGGGGAGGCACAGGAGGGCTTCTCTGTGTGCTCCACGGTGGGAGGGGTTCGTGGCGCAGTGTCAGGACCCGGCTCCCGGCCGCCTTGCTCCACTGTGTGTGGTTTATTCCTGACGCCACAGGGTGGCTGCCAGTGCTCCGGCCATTACTCTGCCTTGCAAAACGTGGGCGGGGGGACAAGGTCGGCACCCCCGCCTTCCACAGGGCGCCTCCTGGACTTGCGCACGGCAGCCCCTCTTGCATCCCACCCCAAGGGCTGCACCCATGTGCATGGCCGGGGCACGCGCGTGGTTCCTGGTGAGCACCGGCCCGGCTTGCAGCCAGGAGAAAGACACGGGAGCATTTAGCCTCCTGGTCACACCTAGGAAGAAGCGGATATTTTTAAAACCTGGAGTAAATAAAGATGATTTTAGCTGAGAAGTGAAAAGAATTGGTCAACAATAAACCCGAAGAAGGAAAACAATCTGGGAGAAAGCTCGGAATCCAAAGAAAGAACGGGAGTCAAGAATTGCAAAAGCCGCCCACGGGCGGATGTGAACCTGGCGACCAACCGGAGCGCAGGGGAAGGGGCCCCAGGCCAGCGGGAGTTAACTTCCCGGGAGCCATCACATGGAAACAAGGGAGTGTCCGGGTTACGGGGTTCTGAGGAGCTGCAGGGAGGAGGAGGGGGTTAAAGATTTCATTTTGTTTATCTTGCTGATTGTGGTTTAATTAACTTTATACATCGCACATCTCCAAGTGCATAAAACACAGGTGCACAGCTCTCTAGCCATGGCAGCAAAACACAAGCTCTGCATCTGTCCACGTGTGTCCCCAGCTGGTGAGCAGGGCCAGTGTCCAGACCAGCTCGGCCGGAGCGCTGGGACCGTTGGGACAGGAGCCTTGGAAGGTGGGCAAGGATTCGGCTGAGGGTGACAAACAGACACAGACAACTCAAGGATGTTGTATCTGAGTGTAATTTGCAAGGTACTGGGCAAGGAATATATACAGAATAAAGAAATTGATTACATCATTGGATAACTTTGGCTTACATACAAGTATTGTTTTGTAGATCAACGGCTTCTATACACAATCTAACTAGGATACCCATCACTGCGTACGTCTCGATTTGGCAGCACATGCTGACCAGTTGCTAGACTTGTGGCACAACATTTTCCCTGTATGAAGAGATCAAAGCTACAACTAAAAATCGTTAAGATTTCTTTTTATATATTTTTTCATATATTGTAATAAGCTCCTTTCCATTAGATAGATCCAAATATCTCTATCCATTCTATTCCCAAACACTGTAAAACACCAAGTCCGGTGTAACCAGGGAGCTCTGCGCGGCCTCCTTTCCCAGTAGCGAACACCTCCTCTAACTGCTCTGCTGTGCTCTCCTTCTGGGCTGCTGATAAGCACCTAGTCATACTGGGAGGCGTGGGTCTCTTCTCCGCAGTCTCCTTCTTTCTTCTAACTGCTGAAGCTTTTTGGGTGACTCTTCTGGGCTTTCCTGAAGTATTTCTTGCTGTTGTAAAGCACCCACTAATGTGCCGGAGCCCCCTTTTCCTTCTTTGGCCAATTTTATTATAGCTTGGAGCAAGGCAGGGGCGTCTGAGGGCACAGACATATTATCAGGAAATTTACCTTCCACGGAATCAGCTTCACCTGTTCCTACAGTCTTGATTCCGGGGCCTTGTCCTGCGTCACCGGAGCCATGTTTGTGAAAAGTTAATAGAATCATTACCAAAAAGACGATCGCTACGAAAGAACATCCATGAACAGGGATACTCTGACCCGGAACCTCTTTTTGCCTCCTTCAGGGCAGCTTCCTGGAAGCTTGTGCCACGTCATGCGTGCAGACTCCAAGGGCGCAGGGTCATGGCTAGCAGCCTCGGCCATCCTCCTCGGCACACTCGTGCTGACCCCGGCCTGCGGCCTCTCCCCCACTGGCCACGGTCACGCAGCGTTTCTATTTGGAATCCCAGGCATTTTCCGCAGACAGAACCTTTCTCTCTCTGAGCGACCACGTCTTGCCTCTCCCCTCTGATGTCTCCTGCGTGAGCGCCATCTGTTTCGTGTGCAGGGTGCCGCTCACAACTCTTCTGTTGTCTGGTACTTGCGGTGTAGACAGACCACAACTCGTTTGCCAGTCCCATCGCGGATGGACACGCACGTGGTCCCTGCCTTTCCCCGTGGTGACGCTGCCGGAGCAGGAGGGTTGGGTCTCAGGTGTGTTCTTTTTATTTTTTATTTTTTGCAGATCTGGGGATGGAGCTCAGGGGCATTCGACTTCTGAGCTCCACCCCCAGCCCTGTTTTTTATTCTTTATTGGAAACAGGGTCTCACTGAGCTGCTGAGGGCCTCACTAGGTAGCTGAGGCTGGCCCCTCTGCCCTGCACCCCCTTCCTGCCCCCATATTACTGTATTATAGCTTTGTGCATAGTTTTCCTCGCATCTACGTAACATTCAGTGTTCAGTCTAGCATGATAGCAACTCCAGTTGCGTCTCCTCTTCTGCTTTCTATGTTTCCGAGAGTTATTAAGTGCCTGCTCTTTTATTTGCCTATTTTTCTAACCTACCCAATCCCTCCACTCTCCTCTCACGTGCTGTTCACCACATCGCTCGCGTCTGGAACTTCTGCGTGGAGACCTCCGGCCACTTCGCCTGGAGCCGCCTTTGTGCCGCCCTTCTCAGCGGGGGTCGGGCAGCCATGTTTCCTGGCCTCCATCACGTCTCCCTCGTTCTTGATCTACTCCCTTTTTGGCGGGAACCTTCCTGTGGTTTAAGAGATAAGACGGGGTCCCTCAGGAGAGCCTGGATGGCAGCCCTCGGCAGCCTGGCCTCCTGGAAGGCTGCGCCCGGCTGGCGCTTCCCGGTGCGCCTCGCGCTGTCCTGGGTGTCTGACTTGTGGATCCATGCCTCTCTCATTTCCTTCTGCACGCTTACGGCACACCCGCCGGTAGTTAACTAGGAAGAGCGACCCGGGAGCAAGTATCTTTGAGCAAAGCATATCTGAAAACAAGTTAATTCCATCCTCAGGGCTGTGTGGTACGGGCCAAGCACCCCGGATGCCAAGTGCATGAGACCAGAAGGGCTCCGCGGTCAGAGCCCCGGGTTCTGGGACGCGATACCGTGTGGACTTTACTTTTTTGGCTGAGCAGCCCTAATCTGAAATTCTCTGAAACCGGACGCACTTCCAGTGCCATGTCTGTGCTCAAGAAGTTTCAGATTTTGGAGCATTTTGGCTTTCAGATTTCTAGATTAGAACTGCCGGGTCTGCAGTAACAGCCTGGGTGCGGAGACATGGGTGGCCGGCCGGTCAGTTTCCTTCAGAATTTGCAAGTGGCCGCACCGCTGCTTCCTCGGGGCCGCTCTGTGTCCTGCTCTTAAACACTGCTCTGTCACTACGGATCCCTCACGGCGCCCTGCAAATCAGGCCCTGCCCCTCCGCTACTGACCACCCCCCAGCACACACTTCAGATCGGCGGCCGCCGGTCTCTGTTCAGTCTCCTGGTCTTGTCACCATGGACCTGTTATGTAAATGGAGTCATAGAGCAGGTGACCCCGGGGTTGGTCCCACCCCCGCCCTTGAGAGCCAGTCAAGTTACCGCAGGCAGTTATGCCGTGGATAGCAAGCCATCCAAGGTATGTCTCAACAGTTTGCCTTTTTATTGCTGAGTAGTACTCCATTGTACGGAGGTGCGCGTCATTAGTCATATGGCCGTGGAATCACGTACCTGCTGCCGGGCACTCTGGTGGCTTCTGCTGTGAGCCACAGTGCACAGACCCTGAAGCGCACGTAGGCTTTCACTTTGGGGCGTCAGTGACCAGGAGTGGAGCTGTTGGGTCACACAGGACGGGGTCTCGAGGAGTCTTCCAGGGCAGTGGTGCCATTTTTCGTCCCCAGCAGCGCGGCGTGAGTGCCTCCTCCCCGCGTCTCCACCGGCGCCCGCGGCCATGGCCCTGCTCTAGGGTGCAGGATGGTCTGCATCTGCAGCTCTCTGAGGCCCAGCACGGTGCCTCCGCGAGTGTGTTCTTGTGCCTTGCTCTCCTCGGCGGTCCCCAGCCTGCTGCCGCCTCCTCCCCAGGCCTGGCCCCGCCGCTGCCAGCCCCGCCGCTGCCAGCCTGCCGGCGCCGCTCCACAGTCTTGGGAACAAACCCGGCTTGTTCGCAGTTTCGCCTTCCTGGCTCCGGAGGCGACTTTCTGCTCTGCAGAGGCGGTTATCACCACCTCGCTGCTTTTCGACTTCTAGAATTTTGTTGTGTTTGTTTTTACTGTTTACTGCGTGTTGTTTACGGCTTAGTCTGTCTAGAGAACACCTCTTGTTCTGTTCTGCTCATGCTTTAAAAAGCCTCTTCTGGGAGGCTGAGCCGGGAGGAGGGCGAGTTCCAGGACAGCTTCAGCGAGGACAGCAAGACCCTGAGCGGCCCAGCCCCAGCGAGACGGCTTCAAAATAAAAACCGAGGGCGGGACGCAGCTTGAACACCCCTGGGCTTAATCCCTAGAACCAAAAAAACAAAAGATCCCACTGCTCTGGTTTTACTGAGAGCTCGAGGAGGACGCAGCTGCTCAGTCTGTGACCCCTGTGGAGGCGCCCTAGGAGGGTGTCAGGCGTGGCTTGGACGGAGCTGCCGGCCCGCCCCTGTTCGCACGCTCCTCCTCTGCACCCGCGTGTCCGCCTTGTTGGCCGTCCGTGGGGTCTCGCCTCCCTTTCTGATGAGGAGCAGGTCTCAGAGTACTTCCACGCTGCTCTGTTAGATGCGCTGCCGGCGCTCTCTCCCACACGGTGACGCCTCTGTTCACTGTGTTTTTTCTCTGTTTGTACTGAGATTAATCCCAGGAGCATCCTACCTCAGACCTACACCCCGTTCCCTTTTACTAGGTTTATTTTGAAACGGGGTCTCACTAAGATGCCGAGGCTGGCCTTGAACGCCCAAGGACTGGGATTGCAGGCATGCACCACCACGCCTGGCTTCTGTTTGCTTTTTAAGTTCTTTTGCTAAATTGAATTTCTTAATTCGAACAGAATGTCTTTGTTGAACCTTTTCCTTCATGGTTGGCTCTTCTGTATCTTATTTGAGAAAGTATTCATCAGTCTTTAGTTATGACTTTCATGCTTAATTGCTTGGGGCTAATTTCTGTGTATGGTGTGAGGTAAGGATTCACTCTCACTATTTCTTACAAAGATAAACAGCCGTTCCGCAGCATCGTACCAAAACAACCCCATCATTCTTGCTGACCTGCACTGTTCACACTGTCGTAGATGATACTTGAGGTCTCCATAGATACACACTTTTCTGTGCTCTCAGTTATCCTCTGTTGGTCTCTGTGGCCACGTGTGCACCAGTGACATACAGACGACTTTTGCTTCTCGTGAGCACTGTGCCTGGAGTCGAGAGCCCAGCTCCCTTCTCAACAGTCTTGACTAGTCTTAGGCCTTCACTCTCAAATCTCAATTTAAAAGTCAGTTGAATACGCTTCATGAAAATACCTCTCGGGAGATTTGTTTTTTGTGTTAAATCTTTAGATCAATTTGGGGAAAACAGGCACACTGTGTGTACCTCACAGTTCATATTTTCTAACTGGTCATGGTTGATATACAGAAATGCAACTGGCCTGAGATACTGATTTTGTAAGCTGCAAACGTGCTAACTCTCAATACTAATTAGGTGCAGTTTTCCCCTTTCAGCTTAAAAAGCACATCATATGCAAACAACGATGGTGTTTTCTCCTTTCTCTAGCCTTTATTTCTCTGCTTGCTTTACTAAGCTGACTAGAACCTTTGGTTAATTTTTTACTTTGTAAGTAAGCACCTGAAAATCGCGATCATCCACTGTCTCAGTGCATTAGGGCAGGAGTGCTGCGGGCCGGCCCCAAGGTGCTGCAGAGTCAGCGTTCTGCAGGCTCCTCCTCCATGCAGAGCATCGGCCAGGGTGACAGCTCCCTTCAGCCTTTGGCGAGCTCAGTCAGCACCCCAAGGGCCACCCCTCTTGAGACCACTGCACTAGGGTTAGCTCTCAGTCAGGGAATGCTGGGGAAACACACACATTCTGACCAAAGCAGCCACTGAAAGAACTTAAATAGCATCCAAACAACGAGAAGGGAAAACAAGGAGTCAACAAAAACAGAAACAAACACCTCCAGGCAGGAAAAGGAGGGGAAAAAGCAGAACAAAAAGAAAAGAAAACAAAGGAAACAACAGAAGAAAACTACAAGTAGGGGTGTGCCCTGACGGAGAAGTGGGGAGGCTGAGCCTGCTAAGCACCCCAGGGACCTCACGGGGACCGCCGACAGCGCCACCTGTAGGCCGGAGGAGTGCATGGCATGCCAGCTCTGCGCACGGGACCTGGGGCCCAGATCCTAGTTCTCCAGGCCGCCTGGCAAGGGCTCTACCACCGGTTCAGCCTGGAGTTCAGGCCTAGAGGAGCCGTCTATCTGCAGGGGACTGTGCCAAGAATTCCAAGAGGTGCAGCCATCTAGTCGTAAAGCAACATGGAACACTATAAAAAGAGTTTAATCGTGCACACGAGGCAGCCATCACACTTAATTTATCGCTCTGCAAAATTAAAGCTGTTCTGGGGTTTGCCATCACTCATGCGGCACGGAGTTATTTATTGGACACTGTCAGAGCTGAGGAGATCTGGAATTCAGGTCAGGGAAAGTCAAGTTTTACAAAGACCCGCCTGGGTCCCCGGGGCCCAGATGGCTGTGGTGGCAGGACAGTGACTGCTCAAGTCCCACATGGGACTTCTGGCTGCGCCCTGCAGGAGTGAGTGCCGCCTCTCCGCGTGCCAGGTCCTGAGCCCTGGATGGACCTCTTCTGCCACCCAGCAGGCTGCCCCGCCTGCCCCTCCATGGCGCAGGTGCAGGTGCCTGTCCAGCCTGCCAGGAAGGTCCTGGGCAGGCCTCACATTTAAACCTGGGCTCTGAGGACGCCTTGCCCTGGCCTGGCGCTGTCCACCCTGCCAGTGCTGAAGGTGCTGCAGGGCAGCCACCTGGGGCAGGGAAGAGGGATGAGGCAGGCAGGAAGTCTCTCTGAGAAGGGGCAGATGCCTGGGAAATGGCTGGGCAGGCACCGGAGAGCGCTGGCTTAGCCAGTCACACACCAGGACTGGTCCTGGGCTGGGGCTGGGCCTCCGGGCTCTAATTAGTCAGGTAATAAGGCTGTTTGTCAACACGCCCGCGGCAGGCTGGCTGCTCGGTGGCTGCCTAACGAGACGAGAGCTGGGGTGAGTGGCCCGGGCGAGGTCCATTGGCTCCCGATGGGCCGTGCAGCCCCTCGCACTCCCATCTGCCAGGCCCAGCAGAGGCAAATGGCTGCTGGGCAGGAGAGCCTGTGGCCTCTAGCCCAACGCCATGAGGCAACACAGCCTCCCAGCGGGGCGCGCTGCCTGCCTGAGGACTCTGCTGTTGCCAGGCACCCCAGGTGTCTGGACATCCGCACCTCCAAGTCCTCGTCCCTTCGGTGCGCCAGCTCCATGCCGGGCCCTACGCTCTGCACTGGGTGTGGGGAGGGGATGGAGGGTCCTCAGGAGCTGTGTGGTCAGGCATTCCCCAAACCCACTCATCCCAGCCCTGAGGCTGAGCCCGCCAGGACGTCCACTCTCCAGGAGCCTCGCCACCCGAGGGGAGAGGCAGGAGAGGCAGGGCACAGGGCTGGCTGTGTGACCTCGGTCAAGACCTGCCCTCTCTGTGAAAGGGTCTGCCATCTCCGGCTCAGACTTCCTGCCCCTCATGGCAGAAAGACAAGGCAGGCTCAGTGGCCACCAGGTTTGGGGCCTGAGGGCTGGGGGCCCACAAAGGTGAGAGTGCTGACTCCCCATCGGATGGTCTGCCTTCTCTCCCTCCGCCCCACATCCTGTCTCCTGGGGAGCCCTCCAGCCGCGCCTGGCCATGCAAGGAGTCCCTTGACGCGTGCACAGGAGAAGGAAACCTGTCTACACCACAGCTCAGGGGGCTGGAGACATGCTGGGAGGCCACCAAGCACCCTGGGTGGAGGTTCCGGACAGTTCTGGCATGTTCCCACTCTGCCCACAGGCCTGCACCCACACTCCCTCCCCTCCACCCCACCTCTGCAGGGCGTTCTGGCCCCTCCAGCCCCAGGCTCAGTAGGGCCCCTCCCTGGCCAGCGGGTTGGAATGACTGGCAGTCCCTCCACACACCTGTCTGGGCTCCTCCCTGACACGTGACAAAGCCAGGCTCCTCCCTCAGAGGGTGGTACCAGCTGTGACCCCAGGTGGATGGGGTGGGGGCTGTGAGCCGAGCCTGTTTCAAAGGCAGTGCCAGCCTGGGGACCTCAAGGATCCGGGTAAAAGTGCCCGCGGCTGGCGGCGGCTTGGGTGCCACCCTGTCGGGAGCGCGCCCTGCCCCCGTCTCTCTCCACCTTCATGTGTTCATCAGGAGGTCTCCAGCGAGGACTGGGTGCTCTTGTGCTGCTTGTGGGTTTCCAGGGGAGACAAGGCCAGCTGGGCTCCTTCAGGTCCTTGGGGTGACTAGAGACACAATTTGATTTTATTTTTGTGCGTATATGGTACTGAGGGTGGAACCCAGAGGCTTTCTACCTCCAGGCTACACTCCCAGACCTATTTTATATTTTATTTGGAAACAGGGTCTCGCTCAGTTGCTGAGAGCCTCATTAGGTAGCTGAGGCTGGCTTCGAACCTGTGCGATCCTCCTGTCTCAACCTCCCACGTGATGGGATTACAAGTGTGCACCACCATGCCCTCCTCCAATTTGGTTTTCAAAGACCAGGGAGATAGGGTCCGGGAGAAGAGGGGATGGGGCTCCTCGTTTGGCACAGGATGAGACTGGGAAGGAGTCCAGCTAGCGGGAGGGCATGGGAGGCTGCGGTCTGTTGTGGAGGTGCCCGTCCCAGTATGGCCCCAGGCTCCTTAGGGCTGGAGACGCCGGCAGGTGTGGCTCTGCCGGGCTGTGCTGTGGCCTCATCTGGGCCACCCCGCTGGGTCCTCTTCACTGAAGCTTCTAGCATAAGCCGCAGATGGGGCCAGGGACTGGAGCTGCTGCTGACCCTGGGCCATCGGAGCTGGCTAGGGAGCTGGCTGTGCATGGTGACTGCACCGGCTGGTTCTGGAGGGAGGCTGCGGCACTCGGCACTCAGCAGACTCAGTGTCATTACCGTACGCTGAATGTCAAATGAATCCGAATGGCTGAAATATTGTCCACGTTTCAAATGACTTTGGATTATTGGAACTGCACATGGGCTGGAGCCGGGGTGGCCGTACCTGCACATGTGTTACGGGAGGGAATTGCGGGCTGGAGGGAGGCAACGGTGCCCTGCGACGCGTCTGCCCGGTGCCTGCCCCAGGGAGCCCGCGGTCACAGGCGGCATGGCTGAGACAGACATCTGGATGTACCCCTTGACCTGGCGTGGCCCTGAGGCTGGAGCTGGAGGCAAGGCCCTGCTGTGGGCCCCTTCGGCCATTGCCCGGCCTGTCCCGAGCCCCTTACCACCTGCAGTCACCAGCCTCGCTGGCACTGACCTCTGGAAGTGACCCTGGTGCCCCAGGCCCCGCCATGCCCCAGAAGAACCCCACACCAGCCGAGATGTCGGCCCAGCCCCGATGGGCCCCACATACAGGCCCTGGAGAGGAGGGGGTCAGCGGCACCAGGAGAGGGGCCGGTCCCCATCACCTCCCACCCTCGGGGAGCAGGCAGGGGTGGCATTGTTTCCTGTGGCCGTGTGACCCCATGCTGGCGGATGCGGGGTGCAGTTGGGGGCAGCCTTCTGTCCGCAGCCCACCCAGGCAAGGGCGGGCCGTGGGTGCAGTGGGTGCGAGGCGCTGCCCCCTTGGGAAGCGGTAGCAGGAAAGGCTCCTCGCATTCTCCCCTTTGCATCTCCACTTCAAAAAAGAAAGGAAGGAAGAAATTACCGAGACAATTTGGAGCTTTTTGCTAAAGTGCATGTTATTATCACGCAGAGAAGCCAATTGTAACCATCCCAACAACTCCTCCCCCAGAAGAGATGGCCATTCTGTTCCCAGGGCACTCGGCGCCGCTCCCCCCCCCCCCCAGGCCTGGCACCCACCAGAGAGAAGCCCTTTTCCCTCTCATGTTCACCCGGCACCTCCCTCCAGGCTCCTCGCCCCTCTCTTGGGGACCCTCCTCTTGGGTGTGGAGAGTATGGGCGCCTGGGCCTGGTGGAGGGTGGGTCAGGGCTCAGGGTCAGCCTGGGAGGCACCCGCCTGGGGAGATGGGCCCGCAGCTCTTGAACTGAGGTGCGCATCCCCCTATAGGGCTCCAAGTGGAGGGTGGAGGCAGCCCCTCCCTCAGGAGCGTGTGAGCAGTTTCCTCAGGCGAGCTGTGTATCCCTGAAGTCTGCTGTGCCCCTCAGTTCTCTTGGGGACCCCGAGCCCTGAGCAGGATCCAGGACTGGCTGTGCACCTGGCCTTCCGTGACACGGGGAGCTGGCCGACAGCCCTCCTGGCCTGGAGTGTGGGAGCTCACCAGGTCCTGGGGGTCCACTGCCCAGGGACCGCCACAGAACTGGAAGTGGCCCAGCAAAGTGCTCTGGCTCCCCAGGGCCAAAGCAGCCCGCGAAGCAGGTCCTCCTCCAGGAAGCCTCCTCCAGGAAGCCCCGCGAGTCACAGCACAGGAGAAAGGAGCGCTCCTCTCTCTGCTCGCCCCGCAAGCTCTCAAGCGGGCCCCGAGCTCTCTTGGGTCCTGTGTGGAGAGGGCAAGGCTGGCCAGGAGGTCGGGGTCCTGCCTTGCCGTCTCCAGGCAGCCCCGGACCCCACCCCAGGCGGCACCCTGCCTCACCCACACAAGCTGCAGGTGCTTCTCCAGTGGGAGCCCCGTGAGAGGGGGCTGCGGCGCGGGGCCTCAGGCCACGCTGAGCCTTCCGAGTCCGTGCCTGCATTTCTCACAGGTGGGCTCATTTCCAGAGAGACTGCCAGGGTTTATAAGGTCAGACTCCATCGTGCGGAACGCAGGGCAATAAACGCCAGGGCAGGACAATTACTTACTGGGTTCAATTGTTTGGCGCCCCCGGGCAGCGAGGCTTGAGTCTGGGTGGCTGGTGGGCGGTGGAGGGGCCTGCGGGGCCTCTGGTCTGCACTGGCCGGCTCTTGTGACTCTTGCAGAGCGTGGGGGGGGGGGGTCAGCCTCAGGCAGATGGATGGACAGCACGGCTAGCTTGGTACATAGGGCTGGCTCAGGAGGGGACACGGGCTGACCGGGCCGGCTCCGAAGGACCCAGGGAGAGGAGTGTTCTGGGGTGGCTTTGGGTGTGGTCAGTCCGGGCCACTGGATGGGGCAGGGCATTTGTCCTCGAGCACAAGGCCGTCCTGATGGCAGCTGGGCTTGCAGCCCAGGGTGCTGGGGCCTGTGCGGGCCCCCAGGAGCCACTGAGCTGAGTGGTAGGAAGCGTCAAGTCCCGGGGGCCTGGCTCGGGATGTGCCCATTCCTGCATCTGCAAGGGAAGTTAGGGCACGCTTGGCCTCTGGGGACACACTTCGGGGCCCACCCTGGCTTAGTCTGCCTCTGCCTGGAATCTTCTGAGAACAGCACGTGCCGCGGTGTGGTCATTCAAAGCGCCAAGCCCCGCCCGACACGCGGCTGGGAGGGGCTCTTCACTGCCGCCTTGCTCGCGCCCGCCTGGCAGAGGCCCTGCTCCTTCTCAACACTGGCCCTGCCATGGGCATCGTGTCAGGCCCCCTCGCCAGCCCAAGCTCCCCGGGCCAGGCAAGGGGCTGCGCCACAGCTCAGAGAGGCCCAGGGAGCCTGGCCCCGCCGTCCCCACACTGTGGCCCCGCCGTCCCTGGGCAGCCGGGGCGGCCTGGGGAAGCCTGAGGCCGTGACTCCTGGCTCGCCCGCTGGGTGCCCGTTCTGACTGTGCCCCTTCTGAGCTGGGCAACCTCGGGTAAGTGGGCAAATGTGTGCCTCGGTTTCCCACAAAGGGCAATAGAGTTGGCCTTCCACGTTCAGCCAGCCAGGGAACAAAAATGCTTACAAAAAGCAATAGCATCCGTACTGAACAAGCGCACTCTTCCTCCTCGTCACTATTCCCCGAACAATACGGTGGGCGCTATTTACATATCATTTACATCGTGTCAGGCATTGTTAGCAATCCAGACGTGACTGAGTCTGTGCGGAAGGACGTGGGACGTGCAGATGCCGCACCATTTTGCTTGAACATCTGCGGGGTTTGGTATCGGGGTCCTGGAACCATCCCCCACCGCAGATGCGCAGGACGAGGACGTCTGTGCTAACAGCCCCTACATGAAGGCGGTGATGGTGACGAGGACAAAGGCGAGGGGCTTCAGGAAGCTTTGGGAAGAGCCCGCTCCATCCCAAGCGCCAGGCTCGGGCTGATGAAGGGGGAGGGCTCACCCCAGGGAGGATCCAGGGGGGCTCCCTGGAGGAGGTCACGTTCAGGCGTTCAATGGTGGGTGTTCACTGAGCGCCCCAGCGTAGCCCCTGGGAATGCTGCCCAGATGCTGTGGTTGATGGGGCTTTGCACCCTCCTGCCAGGCCCAGAAGGGCCTCCTGCAGCCGCCCCAGCCTGCACGGTGTCAGGGGCCCTGGGAGCTGAGCCGTGTGCCCTTCCCCAGGCTGGCGAGGCTCCCGGCCAACCAGGCAGAGGCGGCCACGGCTGGTGACGGGCCCTTCTCCCTCCTCAGCCCGGTGCTGTCAGCTAGGGGGACCCCGGCCAGCCCGTCGGTGCCGGCAGGCCGCCCAGACACCCTCCGGAGAGGGCACCGGCCCCTCAGTCCTCACAGGCCATTGCAATGGAGGCTTTCTCCGCTCAGTGGGTTTCGGTCTGCAAAATTCCATGAATGAAATCCACAGACGGTGGGAGGATGGGTAGGAAAGTTTATTTTAAGCTAAGGGAAGACAGACAATAGAAAGGCAGCAAACCTTCCCCGCGTGGGCAGAACCCTGAAGGAGCCGCTGTTGATGGCGGTTCTCAGGAGCGGAGCGTTTACCCCATCTCGTGCCCCGCCATCTGCGCCCGGGATTGCTTGAGATTGGGTGCTCATGTCTCTGGTGCAGCTTCAAGCCTTACTTTGAAACGCTGTCTTTCAGGGTGGAGGGCCTGGCTAACGCCCTGGGGCCGCGCGCCTGCCGCTGCTCTTCTGCCGTCCATCATCCTTGGGGTCCATGACACTGGCTGTCCTGAAGGGCCACCGATGCTGGCCTTGCTGTTCCTGTGTCTCAGGAACCTTCCCTACGACTGTTCTCGCAGATGGCTTCCTTTAACCCTTTCTCTTCCTAATCCTCTGCTTAAACTCCCGAGTGTCCCCAGCAGTGTTCAGTGGTCTGAGCAGTCAAGGGCTGCCCCGCGACCCACAGGAAGACTCAGCCCAGGAGGAGTGGCACCCTTGCCGTTGGGAGCCTTTGCTTGGTGGGACACACTCCTCCCGGGCCTAAATTCTCGAGTCAGTCTTGGGCACAATAAATAGGCAAAAAGGAGCCATAAAAGGAGAACAAGGAAAATGTAACTTTAATAAAGAAGCCTGTGGCAAGGCCTGGCAGTCTCGGGTTTCTGGGGAAATACAAGTCTTTAATGATGACCCTGGGCACAGCTGACTATCCTCAAAAGTATCTGTTGCTCAGACAGCAGAGACCACACAAAGGATTCAGAAAGGCGGCCAGAGACCGCGCTGGGAACCCACCTACAAAATGCCTTCAGCTGTTAATTACGTAGCCTAGGGATAGTCGAGCAGAAGGGATACTTGTTGGTCAGAGGAAAGCGGTCACACAAAAGAGTAATCTCCTTGGGCACCGTTGGCCACCTCACCTGTAAATGGTTCATCCTCGAGCAGCTTAGCCAAGAGAGATACCCACAGGGAACGTAGTGAAGGCCCCACCAAGACCCAGGAGATGGCCAGGACACCCTAACTCATCTTGTGCCCATGGACGGAGGCCATCCGCACGTACCTCCTCCTGCCCACCCCTCACAGAAATCTACAGATGAAGCCAAGAACCCTGCCAACCCCAAGCTGAGAATCCCACCCCCCATGACATCTCAGATGGGCCTCCGTCACCCACCACCCTCCAGGAACAGCACTGCTCCAGCACAAACCATGCTGTAAAAAGGTGATGTCCAAGCGCCGGCGGGTCAGCACGGAATTAAGCCGGCCCCACTAGGTCAGCTAGCCTGGGGACAACAGGCCAGGCTGGCTCTGCAGACAGCCATCAGTCATGGCGGGCCTGGGCTGGTGCGGCTGGGACTGCCCTGCTTGACAGCCACTCCGATCCCTGTGAGCTTGGGTCTCCATCTGACCTGCCACCCAGGCTCAAACCCTAGGGATCCGAGCAGAGAGCAGGGCAGGCACGGCCAAGGGCATCTGATGGGTGCTTGGGTGTGAGGGTGAGGTCCCCCACGGTCCTGGACAGAGGGCCTGCCCCTCTGCAAGAGCAGGTTCCTGGGGCCGGGTCTCTTCTCTCTAGTGCAGGGGTGCCCGCCCTCTATGAGCCTCATAGTTCCTTCCTGCAGGCGTTTGCTTGTCCTGACTGCCAGGCTGGGAGGCACAAAGGCAGGGATGAGAGTGGGGTGCACAGTGGCCTCACATCTGGGGCCTTCGAGCAGATGTGGGGGTCTGCATCCCCACCTGCCCACCCAGAGAGCTGCTCGGAGGCGGGCTCAAGGTGAGCCGGGTCCTCGGGAGGTAAGTGAGGGAGGAGGCTGTGGCTCCCGTCCAGCTAGTGGGAATAAATCTCCATGACGAATGTGCCCTCGGAAGCCCAGAACAAAGGCCGGCCGGCGTGTTTATCCACCCAAAGGCAGCGCAGAGAGCGGGACCCTGGAAAAGCCAATCTCGACAAAATGGATGGCCTACTCAGGACATCTCGTTTATTACCCATGTGTGATAGAGACACAGGCAGGCATGACCAGAGAGGCTGCAGTCATCCGGAAGGGAGGTCTGGTGCTGCTTCCTCTGCCCCTCGGGCTCGGGTTCCCCTGGGCTGGGCAGCTTTGCCCCAAGCACAAACGGGTTGGGCCGGCAGGGCCTCCATGAGTGCTCTCTGTGGTTGGCGGCTTCCTTCCCAGCAAGCACAAGGTCCCTGCCCCCCCCATGCCAGGTGGCCCTGATTGGCAGCCCAGCTTGGTGCCACCTGTGCCAGACACAAGTACCTGAGATCTGGTCCTGCTCTCTCCTGCACACGCCCACACCTGCTGCAGATCACCATATATATCCATCTTCTTCCAATGGTTTGAGAGGACTTGGGTTTCCTGGGTGCCAGGGCAGAGCAAGTCTCCCAGCCCCAGTGGCTTGTGGCAGTGTCCCCATGCTATGTGGGCCAGGTGCAGGAGGGCAGAGAGGGCCTGGGACGGAGAGGGGGACAGCCCCCTCTCTGCTGGACGGCAGTGTGGGAGCCAAGGGCTACTGTCCAGGAGATCCCAAGAGACAACCTGAGTGGAGGCCACACCCCTTTCTTAAACACCCAGCAAGGCCAGTGGAGCCTCTGCCCCAGCCCAACCAGCTTGCCAGTGGGCAGCAGGTCAGAGGCCCGTGCAGGGCCCCCTCCCCTGCTCCTCCCCTCCTGCCTGCAGAGTGCTGTGAGCTTGTGGTGTGTGTACGCATTCCTGTGTACATTGTGAGTGTATATGCTTGTGTGTGCATTTGTGTGGGGTATGTGTATATGTGTGCTGTGTGTGCATTTGTGTGGGTGTGTATATGTGTGTATATGCATGCTGTGTGTGCATTTGTGTGAGGTGTGTGGTGTGTGTACACGCATGCTGTGTGTGCATTTGTGTGGGTGTGTATATGTGTGTATGTGCGTGCTATGTGTGCATTTGTGTGGGTGTGTATATGTGTGTATATGCATGCTGTGTGTGCATTTGTGTGAGGTGTGTGTACACACATGCTGTGTGTGCATTTGTGTGAGGTGTGTGTACACGCATGCTGTGTGTGCATTTGTGTGGGTGTGTATATGTGTGCTGTGTGTGCATTTGTGTGGGTGTGTATATGTGTGTATATGCATGCTGTGTGTGCATTTGTGTGAGGTGTGTGTACATGCATGCTGTGTGTGCATTTGTGTGGGTGTGTATATGTGTGTATATACATGCTGTGTGTGCATTTGTGTGAGGTGTGTGTACACGCATGCTGTGTGTGCATTTGTGTGGGTGTGTATATGTGTGTATGTGCGTGCTATGTGTGCATTTGTGTGGGTGTGTATATGTGTGTATATGCATGCTGTGTGTGCATTTGTGTGAGGTGTGTGTACACGCACGCTGTGTGTGCATTTGTGTGGGTGTGTATATGTGTGTATATGTGTGTTGTGTGTGCATTTGTGTGGGTGTGTATATGTGTGTATGTGCGTGCTGTGTGTGCATTTGTGTGAGTGTGTATCTGTGTGTATATGTGTTCTGTGTATGCATTTGTGTGAGGTGTGTGTACACGGATGCTGTGTGTGCATTTGTGTGGGTGTGTATATGTGTGTATATGCGTGCTATGTGTACATTTGTGGGAGGTGTGTGTACACGCACGCTGTGTGTGCACATGGCTGTGTGTTTATTCCCACGCATACATGTGTTTCTGTGTGTGCCCCTGTGGGAGTGAATGGGAGTGCATGTGAGTGTGTTCTTGTGCTGCGTGCATTTGTGCACGTGGAGCCCTGCGGGCAGCAGGGACAGGCAGGGTGGAGCTGGGGAACCTTGCTGGAAGGTGCTGGAAGTCTGGTCCTGGGGCTCCATGGCCCAGGGTGTCTGGGTCTCAGGCCAGGCCTGGGTAATGTCGGCATCACAGCTGCGTGAGGGATGCTCCGGGCCACCTCTCAGCTTGGCTCTCTGGGACGGTGATGCGCCCCTGGCCTGGGGACACATGAGCCCGTTGGGGGCGACAGTCTCAGCCCCAAGTCACAAGCCCTGGCCCAGAGGCAGGGTGTCTGTCAGTCTACAAAAGGGCACAGCCTGGCGCAGCCGGGCAGCCCCACCTCGCCCGTCCCCAGGAGCCGCTGGCTGGCAAGCCCTCACTGCATGGGCCACAAACCCGACCGCGGATGCAGGCTCCGGGCCATAAAGTTTACATCTTGCTGGGGCCCAGGGATTCTGTGGGCAGGTTCGGAGCAGGCAGGGAGGCCAGCATGACCTTCAATGGCCTCCACCCATCTGCTGACTGCAGGGTCCTGAGGGGACTCCCCAGCCCCCCAGGCAGGAGCCTGGGCCTGGCAGGGCGTTGGTCAGCCATGTCCTTTGGATGCCGAGGGGCGGGGAGACAGGGCCTCTCCCAGCCTCCCTTCCCGCAGGGTGTTATGGGCCCTCCACCCCGCCCAGCTGGCAGCAGGTGCCCCAGGCAGAGCAGACCCTCAGCCTGCCCCTCACCGCTCCATGCAGCTGCTACAGGGGCCAGACTCGGTCTTGCCACCCAAGTCTCCATGCCACGTCCTGGATGCGAGTTTGGGCGTAGGGACCAGCGAGGCGCCTCTGAGCTGGTCATCTCGCAGAAAGGGTCGCTGGAGGGGCTGGCGGGCTGGCGGGCGGCTCAGGGAGGGCTGAAGTCCTGGTGGTGCCTTTCCTGCGGTTGTGAATCTCTGTGCCTCGGCGTCCTCATCTCGGATGTACCATTGGTGCTGGCGGGGCCAGTGGGCAGGCAGGGAGGCCGCTGGGCCCTGGGGAGCCCAGGGGCCCCATCTGTCCCCCTTCAGGGTGAGGTCCTCAGCCGCGGCCCAGGGGATGGTCAAGAGCAGGGGAGCTTCCCTGGGAGGGGCGCTGAGGTTTGGGGAAAGGTTGCTGCAGGTGTTCTCGGAGAGGGTCCCCAGTGCCCTCCCTGAGGGTGGCAGGAGATTCTCTCCTAGCGCCTAGACTATTCTAGAAGCTGTGGGGTGAGGTTAGGTTCTGCAACAGCCTGGCTTCTGTCTGGGGCATGCTCTCTTTCTCAGGGTCCCTTGCAGCCCTGGTCCGTGGGAGGCCCAAGTGACAAGGGGTTGAGGGCTCTTCCTGAGAGCCGGCCAATACTCATGTGGCGCCCAGGATGCTCCGCCTCCCCCGCCGAGCCCTCAACGACCCCAGCCTGGAGACACCAAAGCCACAGTATCCTAGGAGACCCGGAGCCTGGGACACTTGGCCGGCCACACCTGGATTCCTGGCCCACAGAGGCTGGGAGAATGACCACGTGCTTGCCCTCAGCTACAGGTTTGGGCCGCTTGGTCCATAGCAGAGGTCACTACCTGGTCCAGGGTGGGGACCACCCCAGGCCTCCTCCTGGCTGCCCAGGCCCGAGGGACCGGGGTGCTGGCACAGCACCTTTGCCAGCCGGGACCCTGGCATGTACCACTGTGGCAGACTTGCTGGTATGACTCAGAGCCAGGGCGAGAAAGACATGTGGCAGGGCTCGCCAGCCTCCCTCAAGGGAGCCCCTGGTCCAGCTCCGCCTGGGGGCCTTTGTGGGGTGCTGCTGGGGATGGGACCAGGGCCTTGCACATGCTGGGCCCTGCTGGAAGCCAGCCTGACCTGCAGCCTCCTTTGGTTCCGACCCCTCATTCCTAAGGAGCAGAGAGCTCATCCTCCAGGAGGGAGTCTGATGGATGGCCACTGGGACCCAGCGGCTCAGGGGCCAAGCATGGGCGGTGGTCCCGCTGCGACCCACCCTCCTGTTCTGCCGTCACCTGCCCACCTGCCCACCGTCATCCCCTGCGCAGAAAGACAATGGTGACAGGGCCGGCAGCCTGTGCTTCCTCCCCCACTCTGGAGCCCACCTGGACTGGGATGGGGGAGGGCTCCCGCGTCCCCCCAGAAAGGCCCAGCGTCTGCCCTACCGAGGAACTCGCCACGCTCTGACCCAGGACTGTTAGAGCGGCCATTTCTCAGGGACAATTTGACAGGTAGCGAGGGGATGAAGGCAGGTCAATGATGGACTGCTATGGGGCTCTGGCAACGCGAGTGGCCGAGGCCCCTGGTGAGTGACTGTCAGCCAGTCTCTCACAGCCCCAAAGTGTCCTGCTCCCAGCAGCCCTGCTCTGGGCCGCACCAGGGCCACCCGCGTGCCCGAGGCCCAGGGCTGTGCCTGCCTACGCTGCAGGAATGGAGATGCAACCTCACCTCACCGGCACGTGCCCCTGCAGGCTGGCATCCGAGGGGAAGGCCTCTCCGTGACCTTGAGCATAGCCTGCTGCCCCCCCAGGAGGGACCTACTTGAGAGAGACACAACCCACAACCTTACTGGTCAATCGACTGCTGGGTAACAACCTGCCCCAAACCTGACCGCTGCAGACCGCCATCTCAGCCTCTGGCCGGGCTCCGCAAGCCAGAGTCTCTGGCTCAGGGTCTCGCAGGCCGTGGTGGCAGCGGGCAGGTGCCGTCCTCACTGGGGGATTGGCCAGGCGGGCAGGAGCTTGGTCACTCGGCATTGCCAAGGAAGAGCTGGCGAGGAGAGGAGAGAGGCGGGGGCTCCCGAGGGGTCGCTGGCGCACGGCGGCCGCCGGGCCCTGCCGTGGTGCTCACCATGCCGCTCAGGATGGTCAGCACCGCTGGCACTATGTCTCCCGGGGCACAGGTGGGACTGTCCTCAGAGTGGAGGAGCCTGGTCCAGCCTGCACGCGGCCTCGCTGGGCTTCTCTGCCCTCCCTGGGGGTCGGGCCACTGGCAATGGCAAATGGATTCTCCCCTCTCCTCCTTGGTACTCTGCGCCCTCCCTGCGCCCTCGCTCCCAGTTCCTTCCTCGTCTATGGGACAGCATCATAGGGCCTAGCTGGACAGCCCTCCACAGACGTGGACAGGACCCTGGCCTGGATCGCAGGCACCCTCCTGGTCACACCCCATCTCAGTCCACACAGAGGCCTCGGGCCCTTCTCTTCTGTCCCCATCCTTGGGGCAGAGCAGTGAAGTTTCCTGCTTTCTCTTCTTAACGATATAGCCACAAAAGCCCAGGGCCAGGAATGTCCATCTGGCCACCAGATATTGGTCATACCTTCTAGCAGTGGGTTTCACGGCGGCCCCCACACATTGGTGTTATGAAACTTGGCACTCAGAAACGGATCACACAGACTTGGTTCAGAAAGGGTCTCCGTACATGTAATTGAGTTAAGGAATTTGAGACGAGATCAGCCAGGTCCTAAAGAAAATGCCAACTGTCCTGTGGGACACACAGACTCAGAGGAGGAGGCAGAGACTGAGCGGTGTGAGAAGGCACGCCGGGCCACCAGCAGCTGGGAGAGGAGGAAGGACCCTCTCCTGGACCCTCAGGGCAGCGCGGCCCTGTGGGCCTGCAGTTTCAGACTCCTGGCCCCCAGAGCCATGAGAGAATAATGTCTTCCTTTCTGGCAGCTGAACTTCTGGTTCTTGGTTGCATGCACTGCAGGAAACACAGGCTTTCTATGTGCAACATCTATTGCTGGTCGGGGACCGATGCCACGGGGACAGCTCATCCTCAGAGAGAACCAGGACCAGGGAAGGAGGCAGGCTGGGCCGAGGCTGGGCGGGGTCCAGTGGCCTCCGTCCCCCTCAAGGCCATCAAAGCCAGCGATCCATCAGCCCACCACCCTGGCCATATTCAGCACCTGCCGTCTTCAAGGTCCGTCTGGTTGGCAGCCCGGGCCATGGGGAGGGAGCCGACCCTCCCAGTGGGGATGGCTGTGGGAACTGGGGCAGTGATCTGGGAGGCTGGGTGCATCTCCAGTGGATGTGGCGTGGTCCTCCAATGCTAGACCTGCGATTGCCCACCTCTCAGGGTTTTTGTGTTGCGACGAATCCGCCCCAGTTAGGTGACTTGTGAGAAGAGCTCGAGGCAAGCCGTGACCGTAAGACACCTCTCATCGTGGGAGAGGCGCTCAATTATTTTTTAGGGGAAATAGCAATAGTGTCAGATTTATCTTCCAAACTACTTACTATAACTTCCGACCAATTTCGCAGATGGTTATTCGCTCAGTTAGCAGGCAAGAGTTAATTGATGCGGGTCCATGGTGCCACTCGGGTGGGGCCGGAGACGCTGTTGGTGAAGACTGGGGTTGGGGAGGGGAACACACTGGAGGACCCCAGGAAAAACCCTGGGGTGAAAGCCAAGCTCAGGGGGTGTCCTACGTGAGCCTGGCAGCCACACTGGAGGGGCAAGGGCAGGAAGCCAGGCTGCGGAGACTCATCCTTATATAGAGATCACAGGGATCTTAAAGTCCAGGGGAGGATGCGTGCAGGTCACAGGCAAATACGCCCTGCGTAGAAGGGACTCTGCGCACTGGTGGATTTCGGAATGCTTGGGGGTCCTGGAGCCAGTCCCCCAGGGATACTGACGGACGGCCGTGAGCATCTCACAGGTGGATGGAGGGCGGAGATACCCAGGCCCCAGTCCTACACCCCGTGGGTGTGATCACACATGAAGGGGGCTGCACACAGTCAGGGATTCCAAGATGGGAGACAACTCTGGGGCACCCAAGGGGCTCTTAAACACAATCACACGTGGCCCACTGGGGGGGGTGGAGACTTGTGGCCACAGGACAGTGAGAGAAGGGATCTGACGTGGAGCAGAGCTGGAGTGATGAGTGCTGGCTGAGCAGCGCTGGCCGCTGCCCAGAGCTGGAAGAGCCAGGCCGCTTCTCCCATCGAGATCGGAGGCGTGCAGCCCGACGCCTCAGTTTCAGCCCCCGACACCTCCTGAAGACTTCTGGCCTCAAGAATGAGAACAAATTTCTGTTGTGTATCACATTTGGGGTAGTTTCTTTTTTTAAAGATTTGACTAGCAGCCACAAGAAACAGACATGTGCATGAAAAATGCAGTCTGGAGTTGGGTGCCCAGCACTGACAAGGAGGTATGATATTATTGTCAAGGAGGGATGATGTCATCACCGACACCGAGGAGGAGGGATTGCTGAGGAGGAGGGATGATGTCATTGCTGAGGAGGAGGGATGATGTCATCGCCGAGGAGGAGGGATGATGTCATCGCCGAGAAGAAGGGATGACGTCATCGCCGAGAAGGGGTGACATCATCGCCGAGAAGAAGGGATGACGTCATCGCCGAGAAGGGGTGACGTCATCGCCGAGGAGGAGGGATGATGTCATTGCTGAGGAGGAGGGATGATGTCATTGCTGAGGAGGAGGGATGATGTCATTGCCGAGGAGGAGGGATGATGCCATCGCCGAGGAGGGGGGATGACGTCATCGCCGAGGAGGGATGACGTCATCGCCGAGGAAGAGGGATGATGTCATCGCCGAGAAGGCGGGGTGATGTCATCGCCCAGAGGAGGTGTGGTGTCATCACTGAGAAGAAGGTACGGTGACGATGTCATCCAGAACCCAGGCGCCTCTCCTTTCCCTTGGCCATCCTCACACTGACCACTTGTCCTCTGGTACGTTGCCTCCTGGTCACAAAATGCCTGCCAGAGCTCCAGCATCATACTTTCATACTACAGCATCTAAAGCAAGAAAGAATAAAGGCCAGCTCGGTGGCTTCTCCTTATACAGTTCCTTTTTCACAAGGAGGAAAAGCTTTCCCAGAAGCCAAGCGGCACGCTTCCCAGGCCAGATCCAAGCAAGACCACACGGCTACATTGGGCCAATCAATAGCAAGGGAATCGAGTGCTCCGACTGGCTTACGCCAATCACAGGCTCCCAGACGTCTGCCGCTGGTCCTGTTGGATAGAGGAGGAGTGGGCACTGGGGGAGCCTTCCTCCTAGAGGGTACAGCGGCTCGTGGGTCACACAGAGAGACAGGGGCAGGGCCAGGGCATCAGTCTCTCCTCCCTGAGACCACGGCCCCATCTCTGACGGGGTCACCAGCCTGGGCGTCCAGCTGCAGCACCACCTGGCACAGGCACTCGCCCTGGGCTCTCTTGTCTTCTCTGCTCAGCCGCACATCTGGGTTCAGGCCTGGGAGGGAGCCGGGCCTGTCCCCTGGGCCTCCGGTCCTTTCTGGGCCGGCGGGGGTGTCCAGGCCCCCTGCCTCCTCTGCGCTCAGAGACCCCGGCTGGCCCGGCATCGCCTCCGTCTGCCTCAGCTCACAGACCGTTCGGGACAGGGCCTGGGTGCGGGGGCAGTGCTGGAGATGGGCCTGCGTGTTCTCTGGGGATGCGCTGGGGTGGCGGTGTCAGCTGGGCACCTGTGCATTCTCTCTCCAAGGGAGTCTTGGTGTGACCTCTGCCCCCTCCCTGTCCTTCATCCCCAGGCCCGGTCCTTCTCTGTGGCTGCCACCCCCATGCCTGGGTCCTCCCCCCGGAGCCGCCCGGTGGCCTTCTCAGGGCCAGTGTGGAGGGGCCCTCGGGAGCCGTGGCCCTGCTCGCTCCCCTCTGCTCCATGACGGGCACAGCTGGCAGCCGGCCGCCCGCCTGATGGTATTTGTATATATATACCTGAATACGCCACAACAGCTGCTTTGTTGAGATTCATCAGTCACAAGGCTTAATTAAAACAGCGCCGCGCGTCTCACTCAGCGTGGGTCACCAAAGCAAATGTTTGTTTTGCTGCCGTCAATTAAGGCTGCGTGCGGAAATGGCAGTTCCTGGTGGGAAGCCGCACGGGCCCTGGCCGCGGCCCCTCCCCGGGGCGCGTGGGTGCAGGGGACCCGGGAGGGCACCTCCTGCTGCGGGCAGGCTGTCCTGGAGCATCGTGGGTGGGGAGGGAAGCCGTGGGCCTGGAGGGGCATCCCGGGGCCCATCCAAGCCTGCGTCCTCTCTCCGACTCTGGTCAACTTCCCAGGGCTGGTGTGGGCTTTCTGCTGTCCTGAGGCAGGGGCATGATGGCTTTCCCAGAGGCTGCCAGGTGGATGTCCCCAGGCAGGATACTGGGCGGGTCCTGTGAGGGTCTGGAGGACAGTCAGGAGGCGTCGCGAGGTGAGCGCTGAGCGGGCCCTGTGCGAGCTGCTGGTGTCGCTGTAACAAATTATTCCCAACGTAGTGGCTTCAAAGACCACAGCGTGAGCCTGGCAGTTCCAAGGCTCCTGTCTAAAGGGCTGCCTAGCAGGGCCCAGGTGTGGGCAGGCGGGGCCCTCTGGAGGCTGGGGGTGTGGCCCTTGCCTCTGGCACGCAGCCCCTTCTCCATCTTCGGAGCCAGCGGGTGAGCGTCTCCTGAGTTCCGCCCCTGCGTTCACCACCGACCCCTCTCCTCCCTAAGGGCACCGTGATCATGTTTCGGGCCGAGTGACCCAGGCTCACTTCATTCCTTCTGCTGAGCTTTTCGGGCCCTGCAAGGTCCCAGGCCACAGGCAGCAGGGAGAAGGGCGGGGACACCCTTGGGGTCATGACCAGGTGGGCCTTGTCCAGCAGATGTGAAGGATGTGGGCTGTCTGGACAGGGAGGTCTGCAGACCTGGAGTGGCTCTTCAGGAGTGAGAGTGATGGCGCAGGATGAAGATGGGGCACAGAAGGAGCCTGGGGTGCAGGGAGGTTTGGAGCAGCAGCGGGGTCCTAAGAACCACCTCCTGGGAGGGGCAGGAGGATGGGCAGTGTGCTGTGGGGGTGGCCTCGGAGGCCATGGGAGGAGCCAGGCAGTGAGGGACAGGGGGTGGGGCCTCATGAGTGACAGGGCTCAGGGAGGGCTCCGATTGACTCAGGGCCAGAGCAGGGGCTCCTGGGACGCAGTGGGGCAGAGCCAGTGTGAAGGGAGACGGGGTGCCCCGTCTGACCCTTCATCTCTACCTGTGAGACCGCCCTGGACATCTGTAGCATCTTGGGCTGTTGCCTCCCTCCAGCTGGACGGTCCCTCTCTGGGCAGCAGCCAGCTCTCCCTGTGTCTGAAGCAATGTTCCCTCCACCCCCACCCCCACAAGCCTGAACACCTGGCCCCCGGGCCTCTTGTGCGTGATGGCCAGGCCTTCCTGCAGTGGTTCCTTGCAGACCGCTTCTCTGGCCACCAGGAGAAGGTCGGTGCCGCCTCCCTGTAGGGCCATCCCTGGCCATTGGGACCTGAGGCCACCCTATTCTCTGTCTCTCTCCCCAAAAGAGAGTGTCCTGGCTGCTGCCAAGGGCCAGGGCCCCTGTGGGTTGGAAGTCCAGGGCAGAGAGCTCACCCCATCTCCAGGCTCCTCAAAGGAGAGCTGCCCCCGGGCCTTGTCCCAAGCCCGACACACCTTCGTCCCTGGGGGCTGGTGCAAACCTGGCCTGGAGCACAGATCAAATCCTGCCTCCTCCAGGAAGCCTCCCAGCCTTCGCTGCCCTGTTGGGAGTGACCTTCTAGTCTTCTATTGGCGTGGTATGCACCCTCCCCTGAACTTGTACAGCAGTCTGTCTTGGGTACCCAGACCCTGTGACTGGTGATGTCATGAGAGGCGGTTGCTAGGCAACCTGCCTCTGCACAGTCAGGGGGAGTCTGCTCTGATTTGAAGAGCTCCTGCCGATTTCCTAAAATCTCAGTCCTCAGCACACGTTTAATCCCAGAGAAGAGGAAGCGTCAGAAGCCCTGGCAGCCCCCAGGCCTGCGCTCCTGCCTGCACTGGCTTCCAGGAGCTGGTCACGTGAGGCTAACCTCATTGTCTTTTCTTGTCGTGGTCCTTAGCAGAGCAGACAGAGATCTGTGATTGTCCTGACCGTAGCAGGCATTTGCAAAGTCCGCCGTGTTATTCCTGAGGACGAAATGGGAAATGCATCCCAGATGATCTGTTAAGTGAATTCTGTCTGTTGTCTCTAATTACAGACAAAGGGGGTTAGCTAATGGCCCCGTGTCACCTGCAGGGAGGTCCGCGGCAGCCCCACAGGGGACTGACATCCGTCCTGTACTGTCTAATACCCTTATCAATGATTTATATGAGGAAATAAAAGACCTGCCCATCTAGTTGTGGCTGAAACAAAGGATGGAAAGCGAGTTGCCAGGTGAAATCATAATTCAGAATCATCTCAGAGTGGTGATGGCTTGTAATTAAAAAAAAAACTAAATAGGACGCAGCAGTGCTATCCATAAGGGGGAAATCGATCGATTGGACCACATTAAGAACTTCTGTTCACCAGAGATACTGCTGAGGGAGTAGCCCGGAGACGGTATTTATGGCCAGCGCAGCGCACAGAAGCCTCACATCCAGATTAAAAAAAACATTAATTTAACAAAACAAGGATGAGGCAGATTTATAGAAAAATAGATGAAATCTCGAAGCAATCGCTTTGTGGAACTACTTGACAGCGTTTGTTAGAGCTGAGCAAATATACCGTCGCCCGGCATTTCTACCTTTAGGGAAATACCCAACAGAGACGCATCGCGCCGTCACCAGAAGACTCGGCAAGGTGTGGACGCTGTTTCCCGCAGCCAGAAACCAGATGACCCGCAGCCCGGACAGCGGGCACGCCAGCCTCGCTGTGCACGCGATCGGCCTGAATGGAGCCAGCCGCCTGCAGCTGGCCATAGTGTCCAGTGCAAGACACCGGGCGGAGGAAGCCAGGCCGAGGAAGGACATGCCGTGGGGTTCCATTCCAAGCTGGGAGAACTGGCCTGGGCTGGGGTCCCGGGGCTCCTGGGGTGCTGCAGGTATTCTCCCTTGGGCCACATTGCGCCTGCAGGTGTGTCCTCTCAGTGACACCCATGGTCGCCCTTGGCCTGCTGAGTTGAGGAGACAGACCCAGAGTCAGGCAGGCCAAGGAGGCCAGCACCTGTGAGCCGCTTCACAGAGCAGCCCCGACGGCGGCCCGGGGCCCCTGGAGTCTGGCCGATGAGGTACAGCCCAAGGTGAGATTCGGGAGGCCAGGCGGGGAGCAGAAAGGAAGCCGGAGAGCGATTCCCAGGGCGCGCACAGTGGTCCCGCCAGGTGGTGCAGGGCTGTCCTCTGCCAAGATGGAGGCTCCAGGCACCAGTGACCAGAGGAAGGACGTCTCTGCTTGCTGCACACCGCTTCATCTTGTAGCTACCACCCACTGTGACCAGAAACTCTTCTTCTAGAGCACGTGTGTAACCTCTGGTCGCCAGGGCCTGCACTGGGCTCTCCTGCCCCTTCGACCCCCAGGAGCAGGGCCCCCCTCTGCAGGGAGGGGGAGGGACGGCAGTGGGAGTCTGAGCCGTGGCGCAGGAGCAGCAGGGCTGAGTGGGGCGCCTCTGTCTTCACCGCTTCCGCCAGCACGGGGCTCTGGCCGTTCCGCCCCAGCACGTGAATATGGATTTGTGCCTCAGGACAGGAGGCGCAGCTCGGCCCTAATTAGCAGCGATGAGTGCCCGCCGCCTGCAGCGGAGGCATCAAAGGGAGCGGGCCTGCAGCTTCTCTTCCAAGGGCAGCAGCTTCTGCTCCCTCCCTCCCGGAACCTGTCTCTCTGACTGCAGGCCCAAGAGTCCTGGCTATTTAATTAGGACAGAAAGTCCCCCCAACCCTGGGAAATGATTTAATTTCAACATTTCCTTTGCTGCGCGGGAGACCCTCTGCCACCAGGCCACCCCACCCCCCAGGCCCCTCTGCCCTCACCCTCCGCTCCCGCTGGGCCCACAGCTGTTCCAGGATCAGCCCAGAGCAGCCTGGGTATCAGGGCCTCCCTGGATGCTGGCCGGGCAGCCTGCTTCCCTGCAAACAGGGCTCGACCCTGCACCAGCCCTGGCCAAGCAGTGGCCTCTCCAGGCCTCTCCCCTGTGTTCCAGGGGCCTCCCAACACTGGCCTGGACAGCGTGCCTCAGGGCCCTTCCCCGGCCTGCCTTGCTCTGCCCAGTGTGTGTGTATGTATGTGTGTGCATGTGTACATGTGTGAAGGTGCACATGTGTAAGGTGTGTGCATCTGAGTATGCTGTGCAGTCCTGCATGTGTGTTCAGACATGAATTTGTGTGTGTGCCCATACCTGTGCATACGTGTTTGTATGCATGTACTGTGTGTGTGTGTGTGTGTGTGTGTGTGTGTGTGTGTGTGAGCCCTGCTCCTGAAGTCTGAGACTGGCTTCTCTGCCTCTCTTCGTGCGTTTGGGTGCTCCTGCCTCCAGCGGGCACCTTGAGACCCCACCAGGCTGGACACAGGACAGGACCTGGGTGAGCGAGGCCCACTACAGGGGACATGGTCGAAGCTCGCAGAGTTCAGGTTCAGCCCAGCCGGGGCTGGGCGAGGGGGGGCCAAGGTCCTTGGCTTGGGGTCAGGAGGGGCGGGCGCTCCTTACTTCGTCTCTGGCCCTCTGTGGACTCGGTTTCCCCATTTGCACAGACGTGTCAGGGTCAGGAAGGCTTTGCGGCCCAGGAGTCAGCCTAGCCTCTCTGCACCGCTGCCTGCCTGCCTCAGCCAGAGGCTCCCACCCGCCCTCCTCCTCCACCCTCTCCTCTCCATTTAGGACAGGAGTCAGCATCTGCTGGGCTGAGCAGTCTCCTAAAAGGCAGATCCTAACCTTACGGCGTCCTTTGAACACGTGTGAATGAACAAGGGACCCGCGGAGGCAGCTCTGCTCACGCGGGAGGCTGCAGCCAGGAGAGGAGAGGCTTGCCTTCCATCTGCTCTCCTCCGTGTGCCCGCTCTCAGGACCGGAGGCTGTGGCCATCCGCGTCCCCGCTGACAAATCACCAACCCCGTTACCCCTCCCCTCCGAACCCCCACGCAGAATGTACGCACTTTCCAGACCAGACGCGCATGGCGCACGGCGCCGGCTTCGGCTTCATGCAGCTGATTAGGGACAGCACTGATTGCGCCCCGCCGTGAGGCGCGCGTGTCCATTGGGCCGCTGCCTACGGGGTGATACGCTGGGGACTCCCGGCCGGCACCCCTGCGCTGCAGGGTCACTGTGTCCCACCCACCGTACTCCCCAGCCCAGCCACAGGGGACTATTTAATTAATTAATTAATTTATTTATTTTGGCGGTACTGGGGATGGAAGACTTCTGCCTCTGGGCTACACTCATAGACCTATTTTGTATATTTTTATTTGGAAACAGGGTCTCTTAAGCCAGGGGCTGGCTTTGAACCTGTGTGATCCTCCTGTCTCCGCCTCCCCACAAGCGTGCGCACCGCGCCCGGCTGCCACAGGGGACTATTTAGTTCACCTTTGTCCAGTTGCTCCAGGCTGGCCCCACCTAGCCCTCCCCTGCCAGGTGCCCCCGCTCAGTGGGGCGTCTGGCCGAGGGGCCAGCCTGCGCTTTGGGCTCACGGCGGTCACTCAGCGGACGCTCCGTGCACGTGTGAACGAGTGGGAGAGTGCACGGTGGTTTCGTAACAGCCAGTGACCGGCCCCCCAAGCCGTGAGATGGGGCTGTCCCCAGCTCCTTGGAGACAGCCTGGCTCTCAGGATTAGACCCGGCCTTCCGTGACTCCCCCTCAGGATTCCCGTCAGGCTGCCCATCGTCCAGGGGCTTCCCATCCCCATGTCCACCTCCGCGGCAGGACAAGGCGCGGGGCTCCTCCTCCGGAGCCGCTGTGACGTGGGGACGCGGACTGACACAGAACCTCCTGAATTGCTCTCTTTCCTGTTTTATGAAATACCTCCCTAAATGTCTGCATATAGCTCTCTTGAGGGCCGGAGGGAGAAAAATAGCAATTAAAGTCTTGTCATCCGACTTGTTCAGGCCGTTAAGTTGTTCAATCTTGCATAAAAAATCGGCGCTGTTCTCCGCTCGGGAGGGAGCACCTGGCAAGCTGGAAACGTAAATCAACGTGTAATCACGTGCGCCCACTGGCTCCGAGCTGCCTGCCTGGCTGGCTGGCACTGCCCGCGGCCCGGCTCGCATTCCTGTGCACCAGGAACGCCAGACCCAGGCCCCGCACACAGCTGTCCCAGCAGAGGGCGGGACGGGCCTGCCAGGGGTGTGGCTGTAGCATGGCCCCGAAGCATGTCTTCCCAGCCTTGCTCGGCGTGGGCTGAGCCATCGTTGGGACAAACCCGGCTGCACCCCTGGGTGGCACTGCCGCGGTGTCGGGGCCACGCCAAAGGGCCAGGGGACCACCAGAAGCCCCACTGGACTGGACAGTGCCGAGCTCAGGCCCGGAGCGCCTGTGGGAGTGGGAGTCTTCCACGCCGAAAGACAGATTTGCACAGCCAGGTATCCGCGAGCGGAGAGCTGAGGCTAGGTTTTTGAGATGGAGCAGATACGCGGCAGCCCACTTTTCAGATACGGAGGAGAGGGGGCAGGAATGAGCCCCCGCGATGCCCTCGGCTGCCTCTCGGGAGGGCAGGCACCTGTGACGGGCTTGTCGCCCTCCTGCAGCCCAGGAGCCGGGCCTGTCCTTACTGTCTGTCCCCGTTTTCTGTGTCCCAGGAGAAAGATAGCTCAGGCTGCGAGGTGCAGTCCCTCCCGCAAGAGGGTCGTTTATTTTGACACATGCGGTTTAGTTTCAATTATTTATAAGGCTAGAGAGAGCCTCGATGTGCGCCAACATGTTTCCTGCCGGGGCCTCGGCGAGGGTGACGGCTGGGGCGGCGCTCAGGGAGGGGCGGCCCCGTGCGGGCGGGAGTGTGGGGCAGCTGGGTCCGCGCCCTCTAGGGCCTCTGGGCCCGAAGCACCCGCGCTCCACCGTGCTCGAAATGACATCTTGTTCTAGTGCGGCGTGATGTGTGGAGGGACACGGGTGTGAGGAGATTTTCTGGGGTGGCTCTTCAGCAGCCGGCCGGGGAACGGGAGCCCGAGCGGGGAGGCTGAGCCCCATGGTCTGCCGAGCTCCCCCAGCCAGCTGCCCGTCCCCCCGTCCATCTGTCTCCACCTGTGATGTCTGCTCTGGGCTCACGGGGCGCAGGGCACCCTGGGAAGCTCCGGACCTGGGGTCAGACCCACCGAGAAGTGGCGGCCGTGGGGCCCTGCTGGGCTGGCGCGTTCTGTGCAAGAGCACATTAGGGCTCGCTGACCACGTGGCGCAGCCATGACAGTGTTCCCTGGTGGGCAGCCGAGGGCACCGAGGCTCTGAGAGGCTAAGTAGCCTGGAGCCTCATGGTCTGGGCGTGGAGCCAGGCCCTGTGCCCAGGCTGTGCGGCTTCAGGGTGCTCCCCCCTTACCCCGTACGTGAACAGCTTGGGCTCGAGGTCAGAGGCGCTGAGCAGCTCTGTAGATGCCCTGGCCGCTGCGGCCTCCCCGACGCTTCCCTTAGACACTGGGGCCCAGGTGCCTCCTGCCCCAGGGACCAGTATGGAGGGCCATCTTCCCGGACTCCCAGGGTCTCGCCAGTCAGCTCTGAGTGGATGCAGAATGAAGGGGGAAAAATGGGCCTGGTGAGGCCCCAAGCCAGCCTCTTCCTTCCTGAGCAGTGGGGCCTGGAGGAGAGGGACTTCAAATAAGGCGGGCTGGCAGAATCAGCCGTCACGGCATCTCCTACTGCGGGGGAGGGGGGACCGCCGCTCCGCAGGGCCGAGGCTGCGCCTGGTCAGGTCCCTGGCTCAGAAGGTGCTGTGTCTGCAGGATTCCTCTGGCATCCGGAGGACCCTTTACACCTCCTGGGCGGGCAGTGTCCACCCCAAAACAAGCCCAGACGGACGCCTCCGCGGCTGCTTCAAGTCTCCGCAGGACAGCCACATCTGAATGGACTGTCCGGCGTCCCCTGCCGCTCCCAGCCCCACTGAGCTGTAATTCATGGTGGGAAGAAACAGCCCCCTGTGCCATCGCTGGGCTCCGGCTCAGGATTCTACGTGATTCCCTGCGCACCTCAGCCCGGCATTTATTTACACCACTGGAGTGTGAATTCTATGAATAAATTTTATCATCTCCGAGCTTTGAATGACAAAAACATGAAAGCCACTCGGATCCTGGGATACCACCTCTCCTCTCTGTACCCGCCGGGTGGGGGCCGACGTCTGGGGAGCCGCGTTTAGATTTTAATTAAACCGACTTTTCCCAAACAATTTGTTATACATTAGTGCCAAATGGGCCTGGTCGTCCAGGTGCCAGGAAGGGCCAGGTTGTCGGGGGACGCTGGCTCTCACTTGGACGCACACGGGCAGGGCTATGAATCCCAGTGCCCGGCTCCTGTGCCCAGCGTCCTTGTCTGCCTGGACCCCACTTCCTCCCACTGGTGGAGGGGCCCCGAGTCCCTGCCTGGCCTGGCCCGGCCCTGCTCCAGGAGAAAGGGGAGCCCTGTGTCCAGGATGAGCCAGTGCTTCCAGCAATCCACAGAGGCCAATGCCGTCTTTGGCCCCACTACGGGTGGGAAACCGAGGCCCAGCAAGGTCTAGGTGTGGTACAGGAAGCACACATCGCCCTCCTCCACACTGCCCTGCCCAGCAGCCCTGGCCTCTGCCCCCAGCACCCAGGCCTGTGACTCAGAGTTCCCAGGGCCCCTGGGTCTGGCTGCACCGGAGCCTCGCGATGAGGTGGCCTGTCTGATAGCACGCCTGGCCGGGTGACGCGCCCCTCACGGAACCACCTTGTGGCCTGTGAGCTCTCTGCCACAGGTGTGGGGTCCAGGACAAGTGTCATCAGGGGAGTGAGTGGCCTCAGCCCACCCAGGCCCAGGCAAGGGCTTATCTGATTGGGAAAGGGGCTTCCTTTTGAATCCTTTTGAAGGGGAAATCACCATCCCCGGGAGGCTCAGGTGAACGAGGACGGACACGTTTCCTGTGGCCGCTGCATCCAATGACCTCCAACTCGGTGGCTGGAAACGCAGCTGTTCTCTGGCAGCCTGCGAGGTATTTCTTTGGAGCTGGGGCAGAGCCCTTTCCTCGCTGCTTGAGTTCAGGTTCCAGAGGCTTCCCCATCCCTCGGCTCCCGGCCCTTCCTCAAGTCACAGCAACCTCTGGCGCCTGTTGGAACATCTGCTGCCTCCCTCTTAAGGAACCCTGTGATTCCCAGGCCCACTGGGCAATCCCTCCACTCGGGGGCCCTCGCTTAATCCACCTGCAAACCCCAAACCACCACGTGCACACTCTGGGCCAGGGATCGGGTTCTGGTGCCTCTGGGAGGGCGTTACTCCGCCTGCTACGGGGAGAGACCAGCAAGTGTGTCCAGGAGCGCAGGTCCCGATGGGGCCTCACGGCCTGGAAGGTTTGGGGTGCAGTGGCCGGCTCAGGGCTGGGCAAGAGGCCCGAGACAGATGCTCAGGGCCTGGACTGTGAGTCTGAAGGAGGAAGAAGTTTGGCATGCCTCCTGCGGCCGCAAATCAGATCCTGTGAGGAATGTGCAGGCAGGGGCCCCAGAGCGCAGGGGCCGGGCTGTCGCCATGAACCCTGTGCTCCGTAGCTCCTGGGCCATTTTCTTCAGGGACCATCATGAGCACAGTGGTACGGGTCACCAGGCTCTGTTAGGCTTCTTGGGCACCCTGGAACTGGCCCTTGAGAGCCAGAGCAGTGCTAACCTGCAGCTCCCAGAGTGCCAGGTGCTGGCTGTGGCCAAACGGTGGCAAGGTGGGCGTTGTCCTGCTGCAGGGCAGGCTTGGAGCCAGACACAAGAAGGGCCCGGGGCATTTCCGGGTGATTTGGAGGCACTGTGTATTTCCACTGGGTAGAGGCCCGCGAGGTGCCCTGCTGGTGGGCATGCACTGGTGACAGCAAGGCCCTTCCTGTTGACTGGTAAGGGAATAAGTCAGGTTGCAGTGGACAGGGCACCCAAGCCTTGGCCCCCAGCCTGGGTGTCCAACGGCCTAAGAGCCTGGGTCCCCAGTGGTGGCGATTACAGAGAGCTGCTTCAGGACCCCTGTCCCAGGCTGTGCAGCCGTGCTGCCCTGCATAAGGGCCACTCCAGTCTATGCAGTAAAATGGCCAGGCTCCTGTGCCACAGAGGGGCGGCATGGCCAGGGAGCCCCCAGGGTCCCGCCGAGGGGGAGGCGAGCCCACTCAGGATGCCCCGTGGCATCTAGACGCCACCTGAAAGGAAGCGGGGAGCCCCGCCCTGTGCGGCTCCGAGGTGGAGGATTCTGGTCCAGTGGCGCGGCCCTCAGAGCAGCCTGCCGCCGGGCTCTGCCCCACAGTGGTGCCGCCGCGTCCGGCTGGAGCACCTGCTCCGGCAGCTGGCCGCTGGCCCCCGAGCCGCTGCTGCACCACGAGGCAGTAACATTTCATGGCGGTTTTGCTTGCGTAGAGTCACAGCCCATTGGTTTTATGGAAGCACTCTTGGAGTTTACTTCCCGAGCGGGTGGGAAGGACAGCTGTTTCCGGCGCACTTGGAGGAACACCTAGAGGGCTGAGTGTTAATTACGCAGGCAGGGCTGCTCCTAACAAGCCTCTCTCTGCAGATGCCCAGCTGCTCGCCTGGGCTTCCTCGTCTTTCCGAGGACAGGACCTGAGTGTGGGCCCTGCTCCTCCTGCTGCAGGGACCATCGTGGTACCTGGCTCCTCAGTGGCCGCGCGCCTGTCTGTGGGGGCCACGTGCTGGCAGCTGCGGGCCAGTGGAGCACCTTCCTTGTGGGAGCCCGAGGCCTCGGGAGCAGAAGCCAGAGGAAGCTCCAGACCAGTAGCAGCCGGATGGCAAAGGAAGCCTTCACACTCAGTGTTTTGGGGCCAGGGCCAGGCTGGAGGGAGAGCTCACCGAGCAGGGACTCGGGCAGGCAGCCTCGGAGCTGTGGCCAGACACCAGACACCAGACACAAGCTGTGGCCCGGACCCTGAGCAAGACATCTCATGCGTCCCACCCAGGCGGACACAGTGTCCCCAGATCTGGAAATTCCACCAGCTCTGTGAAGACTGTAAGCTGTCCAGTCTCCAAGGGAGACCGGGGGAGCCCGGCCTGGGACAGCCACGATGGCCAGACCCAGCGGTCCTGCTCCCGCGGCACCCACCGGCAGTGTACAGGGACGGGGCTGGAGTCCTGGGCTGCGTCTAACCTCGCCTGGCAGCCCCTGACTGCAAGCCCTGTTTCTGGGTGTCAGTGTGGGTGATCAGGAGGAGCCGTGGGCAGGCTGCCTTGTACGGAGCGGGGCTGGGGTTTTGAGCTGGTCTCAGGTGCACCCCTCCCAGTGGCCTTGGCTGGCTGGGCCCTGCCCTGCCCTGCGGAGTGCCACAGACCGGGCAATGGCTGGGCACTGGAACTGACGGACGCCGCCCTGTAGTCTCTGGGCACAGTGGGGCCTGGTGCCAGCACTTGGCCCCCACTGTGATTCTTCCCGACACTTGCAGCTTCGTAAGCAGCGGCTCCCAGGCCCGTGGGGCGGTGGCCCGGCCTGGGCCATCTCTGCCAGGCATTGTTCTGTCTGTGGGAAAGCCCCGGGCTCCCCGCCCTCCTGCCCGCACCGCTGGCTCCATGTCCCCTCCTGCCTCCCTCCCTGCCAGGTCCCTCAGGAGGAACCAGCAGCCCTGCCCACCTCCTCTGCCTGGCTCTGGCCTGGCTCCCATATCCCTTGCCTCTAAGACAGTTGCCAGCTGGGCAGAGGATCTGGGGGCGCTGGGCGTGACCCCGGCCGTGTCTCTGGTGACGTTGGTTACTTCGGTGCCATTTCTGTGTCCCTGGAGCCCTGTTGGGTGTGGTCTCTATTGTTACTACGTTTTTTCTGGTGCTGGGGCGCGTGGAAGGGTGAGCGGGTGTCTGAGGAGGGCTGTCAGGGCAGGAACTTTCCCCAGGCGTGGACAGTGCTGCTGCCTGGCCCTGGGTGCGCTGTGTTGGTATGGGGTGGACAGATCTCGCGGGGGTTTGTGGCCTGGCCCTGCACCAGTCTAGGGATCACGGCACACCGGGTCATGGCCACCGTCCCCACACCGCCTTCTGGAATTGCCATTCAGGGAGACTTTGGGAACAACTGTCCTGTGAGATTGACAAGCACCCCTGCAGCACATGGCTTGAGAACAAAGGCCCGCTCGCCTGTGAACAGGTCAGTCCTGTGAAAAGGACACCAGCACCACCCCGTCCCGTTCTGCGTTCTTCTCCACAATATCTTGCTGCATTAAAGGACAAGGTTTAGTCGGTGGTGGCGCACGCTTGTAATCCCAGTACTTGGGAGGCTGAGCCAGGAGGATTGTGCGGGTTCAAAGCCAGCCTCAGCTACTTAGTGAGGCTCTCTTCAACTTGGTGAGACTCTGTTTCCAAATAAAATATAAAACAGGTCTGGGAGTCTAGCCCAGAGGTAGAGTCCCCTGGGTTTCAGGGTGGTACCAAAAAAAAAATTAAATAATAATAAATAAAGGACAAGGTTTATTCATTCCTATGGCAGTCTGCTTCTATTACTGTTAGAAATACCTAAAATAAATTAGCCTATAGAGGTTCCAAGGCTGGACCGGCGGGGCTCCAGGCGGGGCTCCTGGCTGCAGGCATGGGGACCGGCAGCAGGAGCAGATCCCCTGCCACTACAGTTCTGGCCAGCACCCCACGGTGCTGCGGACACCCCTCCTGGAGCTGCTGCTCCCAAGTCTGCGCTGGCCTTCATCTTGTTTGGATGGTGGGTGAGCAGGGCCATCTGTGAGCTCCGGGCCTGAGTTTCTAGGTGCAGAGGCTCCAGGTTTCCTGTGTGGGAGGTGAAGCCCGAGGTTGAGTCTCCTCAGAGCTCCCCCAGGATCGGGCTGAGCCGGGCCGCCCCGCACCGCCGCGGGAGGGGGGCATGCTTGGGAAACAGCTCACGCCATCCTTGGCTGAGAGTCTGCCTTTAAGAACAGGACCAAGGTGACCTCTAAGATGCGGGTACAGCTCCCAGGCACTGGCCCAAGCCAGGAGCCCACTGCAGAGAGCTGAACAGTCCCTGGGTGCCAGGACCTCTGCACCCTGACCTGAGGCTGCTGCCACGGAGGCCCAGACAGGAGCCTGGCCGGCCGGGAGAAACCCTCTTCACAAAGCCCAGCCCCCTCGCTGGGACCTCCGCCCTGGCTCCTCCTGCCAATCACTCCAGGCTCTGGGCGGCCTTGCCTGGCTATCATCCCCACCAGGCATCTCCCAGGCAACAGGGGGCCGGCCAGGCCTCTCCAGCTGCCCGCCTTCACGGCTGTCAGAGAGGCCCTTTATCCAAGAATGCAGCCTGGAGGTAATTAGCTCTGAGGACCGCAGCGGAGTGGGTGGCCGCCTGCCCTGGAAGGGCTGTGACAGGAAAGTCGCTGCCCAGGAATGTTGGCCCGAACGTCACTCCTAGGCACAGGCACATAGCCTGTTGCTGAGAAACCCAAGGACCTGGGAAACGCACCCCTCGGCGGTTCTGGGGAGAGCTGCACAGAGTCCCTAGGAACAGGCAGCAGGATGTGTTAAGATTAGCCCTCTGCCTGTGGGCAGCAGCCTGGGGCCTCCAGCCCGGCTCATGGTAACGAGGGCACCATCGGAGGTGACCTCAGGCCTGCGCTGGCACTGTCTAGCAGGCGTCCACTGTGCGGGATGCAGGGGAGGCAAGCCCATCCCTGTTAGCAGAGGAGACGAAGGAGATGGGGAGTCCTGGGCAATGGGCCCTGCGCTGGGACGTCTCGTGTCCAGCAGGCTCCCTGGGGTGGCAGGGCCAGGACGTGGACAGCACACGGGAGCTCTTGGGGATGGCGGTGCTGGACGTAGAGGGGTGTGGGCTGCCCAGGGGCTCTGCCAGACTGGGTTCATGACTGAGCAGGCCCAGACATGGCGGCCCCAAGGACCCGGGTGCAGGAGAAGGAAGGAGGAGGCTGGACACAGCCTGGGGCCGCCGGGAGTGGAGGAGGGCGACGCTGGGCTGGGAGAGTGGGAAAGGGCTCTGGGCTTTGTTTTCTTTTTGATGTCAAGACTCAAGTGTAAATGTTTAGGGGGAAGGATAAAGGACACAGCTGGCCAGACAGCTGCGGGAGGTCTTGGCAGGGCTCCGGTCCAGGGCTCCTCCAGCCCACGCAAGGAGGGTGGGTTTGCGTGCTCTCTGTAAGACACCGTAACATGCGCCAGGCGGTTTAAGAACAAAGGACTGACGCCGAGGCCGACACAGCACGAGTGTTGGTAACTCAGCACAAACCCGCATACAGTAATGAGACGCAGAAAGCTGGCCAGGCTGCAGCCTCACGGTGCTGAGCACCCATCACCACACATACACAGAAAAACTGTCTCGTGTGCACGGGAAAGTGACAGCCCGGCCGTAATGGACGGTTCAGCCTCGCGCTGCTGAGGTGTGCCAAGTCAAGTGTGCGAAAATAAATGAGAATATCAAGAGGTGGCCCCTCGATTCATGGGAGAGCGCGTGCATTTTTTAGAGGACCTCCTATTCCCATTCCGGATGTCCGCTGGTTCTCCAGGAGCAAAGCCGTGGAGCCCGGGGAACGTAGGGAAAGTCCTTGAGCCCACTCCGAGGGAAACGCAAAGCCTCAAGAAGTGAGCTGTTCTCAACCCCAGTGCACTTTAGCACCAAGCGTGGCCAGGGAGTGGGGCAGAGACGACCCTCCCTGGAGGACGCAGAGACCTGCCAGGGACCCCAGACACTCTCCTGCTGGGTGACCGTGACATGCGCTGCTCCGACCTGGACAGCTGAGTCGCAGTGACAGGCGTGGCCTCCCAGGAGAAGCGGTGGGTGTCCATGCGCATTCCTACTGCTCTGCCCGGGGCCCACAGCGGCTCAGGGAGGGCGCAGGCAACACAGCACAGGATTTGGGAAATGCCTTTGCTGATGCAGCCACTGGGCTTGGGCTCCTGTCACAGCCCTTCCCCAGCTGGGCAGGGGACAATTCGAGAGTCCCTGTAGCGATTTAGTGTATGAAGTGTGACTCAGCCTGCTCACGTCCCAGCCGCTACCCTAGGAGCACAGGCAGCCCTCCTCCCCAGCAGCTGACTGACATCCAGCTCAGAACCACAGAGAGGCTGAGACAGAGACCACGGAAGCCACGGGGCCTGGGGGGCGCAGGAGCCAGGGAGGGCAGGGCAGGCAGAGATCTGCGGCGAGTTTCTCTGGGCCTTCATCCTCCGACCCGGAGGGAGCCCGAGAACGCAGGCATCCCCCAGCCAGGGCCTGGCTCCATGGGAGGCGAGCAAGAACGTTTGGCAGCCACTCGGGCTGCAGAGACAGAATCAGGGACTTGAGGCGCTTAGACACACAGCGGCCAGCTCTCTGACGTTCGTCAGATCTCAAGCTGCGCAGTGTGGGAGACAAAATCCAAGGCAAGCCCTCGCAGAGCAGATCCGAAGCATCTCGAGGCCTACCCACCTGAGATTACAGGAGCCCAGGGCGGGCTCCGGCAGTCCCCAGGCCCCTGCGGCCTCCAGGAGAGGCACCCGGCCCGCCCAGCCCCAGCCAGCTTGGATCTGGGGGTGGACCCTGTTCCTTCTGCCTGTGAGGACAGGAATGGAGGGGAGACCTTCGCTGTGCACCAGCCTGTGTTGCTCACACATACTGTCCAGAAGCCAAAAAAAAAAAAGCCAGCCTGCCAAGAGACACGTGACGGGAAACCCGGGAGGAAAGCTGACAACCCCTGAGAATAGGGGCAGTGCTGACTTCACGCTGGAATTAGTGAAGAGGACCCTAAAATAACCAGGAGGGAAATGTGTAAGAGGCAGAGGGGCAGACACAGGGAAAGGAATCTACCAAAATAACGTCTACCAAAATAATGTCTAAAGCGGAATAAAAATATGACATCTGAAATTAAGAAAATCGGTGGGTGGATTTAACGGCATTTCAAGACTTTGGACTTAATTTCGGGCATACAGACATTGTACGCGTCCCCGGAACGCCGCACAGTGTTCTGACGCAGGCATGCATTTTGTACTGAAACCCGGTGACATGTCTGACCCGGCAACTCCAGCACTCCCCTCGGCGAAGACCTCTCCTCTGTCTCTTCTCTTTCTTGTATCTGTGGTCACCCGTGGAGGAAGGCAAGGCCAGAGCTGTTTCTCTGATCTGATCTGAGCCCCACTGATCAGCCCCCTGCCCTGGCCACCCTTCCCCACTGGTCACCGCCTTGCTGCTCTTGACTTCTGGGAGGCAAACTTACAAGAGGGCGCTGGTGAGCGGGCTCCCGCGGTGCTCGCCCTCCAGGCCAAGCTTCCTTCACTTCTGCAGGCCCTCTAGTTCCACCAACGTCTCGGCAGATGAAATTCCATCCTTCTTGAGGGCTGCGTAGCACGCCGCGGTGGACGTACGCCTGACTTTCTTTGTCCGTTCGTCAGTTGATGAAGCTGACGCTTAGGTTGTTTTCCTTCCTTGGCTGTTGTGAATAATCCTGCGGACGGCAGTACAGATGGCCCTTCAGCCTGCTGATTTTATTCCCTTGGCATAAGACCCAGGGATGGGATTGCTGGGTCATCCGGGACTTTTGCTTATAATTTTCTAGGCAACTTTTAAACCGCTTCCCATGATGGCTGTGCTAATTCACACCCCGGCAGCGTGGAGGGTCCCTTTCCTCCACAGCCTCCCCACCCCATGTTGCCGCCAGTCTTTTGGTAAAGGTCATTCTTACTGTGAGGGGTGGCATCTTACTGTGGTTTTGATTTGCATTTTCTGGGTGATTAGTGGTGCCGAACATTATTTTTATGGCCATTTGTGGGTCTTATGTGAGAATGCCCAAGCCTATTGCCCATGTTAAAATCAGACCTTTCCCCCTTTGCTACGGTTATTTGAGTCCCTTACCGGCAGCAGGCGTTCTCCCCGTCCTGGGGGCCGTCTTCACTGCCCACTGGATCGCTCCTTGGCTGGCAGGACCTTTGGGTTTGTTTTTGTTTTTGTTTTTGTTTTTGGTGGTACTGGGGTTCCTGGAAGCCCTTCTATCTCCGGGCTACACTCCCAGACCTATTTTTACATTTTTATTTGGAAACAGGGTCTCCTAAGCCAGCTCGCGCGGCTGGCTTCGAACCTGCACGATCCTCCTGTCTCCACTTCCCAAGCGCTGGGATTACAAGCGTGTGCCACCATGCCCGGCATGGGTTTGGTTTAATGGGTCTGTCTGACCTTGGCATTGTTCCCTGTGCTCCCAAGGTCACCTCCAAAGCCTCCTTGCTCCTCCCAAGGCCAAGAAGTATTTAAAATGTGCTCTCCTAGTTGTTTCAAAGTTTCAGACAAGGATGGTTCAGCACGGGAAGCAATAAATGTGAAACAACACACCAAAATAATAAAATGAAAGGGTCATCTCGAGAGACACAGAAGAGGCATTTGATAAAACGCAACATCCTTCATGATAAAACTCTGCGTGCTTAGGTATAAAAGGCATGCACTTTGACGAGGTAAAGGCCGCCATCGCAGACTGGATCGAGACAAGGAAGCTCTCTTCTGCCATGTTTATCGGGTGCAGACATGGAAGTCCTAACCAGGGGAACTAGGCAAAAGAAGTAAAGGGCACCCAAAGTAAAGAAGAGACGCGTCCCCGTTGGCAGATGACAGGCTCTTATACGTAGAAAGCCCATGAGAACTACCAAAAAAATGAGAACTCAAATCAGCAAAGATCAGTAGTATTTCTATATTCCACAGTGGATTATCCTTAAAAGATATAGAAAAGTAAACCCATATATATTAGGTATGAAAAATAGAAATAAATTTAATGAAAGAGCTGGGAGATCTTTGGAATGAAAACTATAAAACATTGATGAAAGAAATAAAAAAAGAAATACAAATACAACACGTTCCTGGATTGGGGGATTCAATATTGTTAAAATGTTCATGCTTAGCCGGCCATGGTGGCGCACGCTTGTAATCCCAGCGCTTGGGAGGCTGAGACAGGAGGATCGCGCAGGTTCGAAGCCAGCCTCAGCTACTTAGTGAGGCTCTCAGCAACTTAGTGAGACCCTGTTTCCAAACAAAGTATAAAATAGGTCTGGGAGTATAGCCCAGGGGTAGAAAAGCCTCTGGGTTCCACCCCCAGCACCACACACACACAGTGTTCATGCTACCCAAAGCAACCTGCAAATTCAAAGCAATCCTTCCAAAATACCAGTGGCATTCTTCACAAAACTAGGAAAAAAAAAATACTAAAACCAAACCAAAACAAAAACAGGATAGCCAAAGCAAGCTTGAGCCAAAAGAGCACAGCAGAAGGCGCGGCGCTCCTGACTCCACACGTACGGCAGTTACAGCACTCGAACAGCGTGGCATCGGCTCACACACACACAAGGTTAAAATGATAAGTGAATAAAAATGATCAGAACCGAGCCGGGCCTGACGGTGCACGCTTGTATTCCCAGCATTTGAGAGGCTGAGACAGGAGGATCTCGGTTTGCAGACTTAGTGAGGCCTTTGCAATAAGGAATAAAAAATAGGGCTGTGGATGTAGGTCGGAGGTAGAATGCCCCTGGGTTCCATCCCCAGCACCACACACGCAGAACAGATCAGAACCAGGCACACGGGACGGGGGCGAGGAAAAAAGGGAAGGCATCAGAGCACCCTGTGTGGACCGCAGCCCCAAGGGGGGGGCGGGGAGCCACTTGTGAAGAAAAGATGGAGAGCAGGTGCAGCCAGGAAAGGCCTCGGCCGCGGGCCTAGAGAGCTCCGTGCCAGCATGCTGAGGACACAGGACGCCAGCCCCAGACGCCGCCCAGAGGCTGAGTACACAGGACGCCAGCCCCAGACGCCGCCCAGAGGCTGAGTACACAGGACGCCAGCCCCAGACGCCGCCCAGAGGCTGAGTACACAGGACACCAGCCCCAGACGCCGCCCAGAGGCTGAGTACACAGGACGGCACCCCCAGACGCCGCCCAGAGGCTGAGTACACAGGACGGCACCCCCAGATGCCACCCAGAAGCTGAGGACACAGGACGGCACCCCCAGATGCCACCCAGAAGCTGAGGACACAGGACGCCAGCCCCAGACGCCGCCCAGAGGCTGAGTACACAGGAAGGCACCCCCAGATGCCGTCCAGAGGCTGAGTACACAGGAAGGCACCCCCAGATGCCGTCCAGAGGCTGAGTACACAGGAAGGCACCCCCAGATGCCGTCCAGAGGCTGAGTACACAGGAAGGCACCCCCAGATGCCGCCCAGAGGCTGAGTACACAGGACAGCACCCCCAGATGCCACCCAGAGGCTGCATGCACAGGACGCCATCCCCAGATGCCGCCCAGAGGCTGAGTACAGGATGTCACCCCCAGATGCCGTGCCACAAGCACTGGAGACCAGAGAAAACTGTGCGCCAGCGGCGGGCACTCGCCTCGCCTGCGCGAAGCCTTGGGTTCAATCCCCAGCACCGCAAAGAAGAAAGAAGAAAGGGAAAAAGCTAAAAATGTGGAGAGAAAAATGATGCCTGGTCTTTAAGGAGCAAGAATGAAGATTGAGCCTGGAATTGGAGGGACCGGGAGACCGTTGGTGAAGTAAAACTGGAGCCTCACCAGAGGCGCCGCGGCATCGGAGGCGGGACCTAGGCGCTGCGCCTCCCTCAGCACGGGCTGGCACCGAGGAATTCTAAAGCCAGCTCTCCAGAAGAAAGGGAAAGAGTTCAGACAGAAGCACGGAAACCTCAGAAGGAAGGGGGCAAGGGGAAGGCAAATCCCTCCAGAAATGCGAGCAGGCCCCGGTTGCGCGAGGCCACACAGGAGCCCACGTGCTGCATCCGCAGCGGACGAGCCCTGCGGCCAGGCCGGCGGGGTGGACGGCCGGCTGCTCCCAGGTCGCCGCCCGCCGCAGCCCGGGTCCACGGCGGAAACCAGCGCAACAACCTGCAGCCGGCGAGTCAGGGCAGGGGACGCGGGCGGCGGAGGGTTCCCCGGCCGGAGCCGAGGCACGGAGGGACACAAACAGCACAGATGGAGAGTCACACGGAAGCAGATGCCAGGTGACAGCGCGAGCCCGGCCCTCAGGAAGGACGCTGCCCAGCCGAGCGCGCCCGACGCCAGGCTGGAGACAGAGGCAAAACGCAGTCGCGAGCCACGAAGAGTCACTTGCTTAAACTAAGAGAAAAAATAAAAGATCGAAAGAGACAGGAGGATCGCGGGGCCACGGCCAGCTTCAGCAACGTCACGAGACTCAGAAACTCAGCGAGACCCACCCCGCTGCCCTTAGTTTGATCCCCAGCACAACAACAACAGCAAAAAGATTGAAAGAAAAAACGTAAAGAGAAAATAGACAGGAACCAGAGGAGTGCTTGTACTAATGTCAGCCGGAGCCGGTGCTCCGGGGGATGCTTTTCTGGAGACGAGCACAGGCCCAGGCTAAAAGGATCAACACTTCTGCCTCCAGAAGTGCTGTCTCTACAGCGTCCAGTAAGCATCGACCAGACTAACAGGGGAGAGAAGTCCACAGCCGGAGAGGGAGGCGTTGACCGGCTGTGTGGCTGGTTTAATAAGCAAACTACCCGGGAAGGATGCGGCGCTGAACCCCGCGAGCGACAGACGTGACCTAATTGACAAGTGACACAGACCACTGCGCCCAGAGCAGCGCGCGTCCTCGTCACGCGTGGGTGGCCGCATGGCCGCGCCGGCTCACAAAGCGAGTCTGCACACGTTTTGAAAGATCGCAGCCGTTCCGCGCAGTCTCCGGCCAGCGTAGAATGAAGATGCTCATAAAAACATGCATACACTAGACAGTGCCCGGCTGCTTGGAAATCGCGCCATCTGCCGCTAAATCACAAACCACAAATGCAATCACAGTAAATTAGGACACTCTGAACTGTTGGATAATGGAGATAAGACCCGTCAGGATGGAGGGGTTCAGTTAAAGCAGGACACCGAGGAAAATTTATAGCCTGACACGCATCCACCTAAATGAAGAAGGGCTGAAAATCAGTTCTCTGGGCTCCTATGTCTAGAAACCAGAAGAGGTCACGCTTAGTGAAAGCAGAGAGGAGGAAATAATAAAAACAGGACAAGAAGCCAATGAACTAGAAAACATCAGAGAAAACCCAGGAAGCCCAAACTTGCATCTTTAAAAAGATTAAAAAAAAACTCTGTCTACAATAAAAGTAACCAATTGGGCCAGGCATGGTGGCATACTTTCATCATCTCAGCACTTGGGAGGCTGAGACAGGAAGATCTGGGTTCGCGGCCAGCCTCATCTACTTAGTGAGGCCCTCTGCAACTTAGTGAGAACCTGTTTTAAAATAAAGAATAAGCCGGGCGTGGTGGCGCACGCTTGTGATCCCCGCGCTTGGGAGGCTGAGATGGGAGGATTGCACAGGTTCGAAGCCAGCCTCAGCTACTTAGTGAGGCTCTCAGCAACTTAGTGAGACCCTGTTTCCAAATAAAATATAAAATAGGTCTGGGAGTATAGCCCGGAGGTAGAAAGCCTCTGGGTTCCACCCCCAGTACCACCAAAAAATAAATAAATAATAATAAAATAAAATAAAGAATAAAAACTGGGGTTAGGGGTATAGCTTGGAGGTAGAATGCCCTTGGGTTCAACTGCAAAAAAAAAAAAAAAAGACCAATTGGGGAACAGGAATGAAAACACAAATTAATAATTACAGATATGAAAATATATTAAAGATAATGAGGATATTATAGTCTTTAAATAAATAACACTGATAATTTAGACTAAATGGGTAAGCCTTCCTATTGCCTGCAATGCAATTGATCAAAGTTGATAAATGATATTTAGTATGAATAATTTAATATTTATTCAACAAATTGTATTCACAATTAAAATGTCTTTTACCAAGAAGATATGAATCTCATTTTTTAAATTTTCCCAAACATATAAGGAAGAAATAACGCTGATATATAATATTTTTTATTGTACTGAGAATTGAACTCGGGGCTTTCAATTCTGAGCTATACTCCTGGCCCTTTTTAAAAATGTTTTGCTTTGAAATAGTGTCTTACTAAGTTGCTCATCAACTTGCTAAGGCTGGCCTCAAACCTCAATCCTCCTGCCTCAGCCTCCCCAGCCCTGGGATTACGGGTGCACACCACCCGTAAGTTCAGTTTCAGGATCTCTGGGTTTAAATTTATTTTCCACTCTCCTGCTGAGATTCCCCCTCTACTTAGTGATTAGGACTACGTCTCCCCGTAAGTCCTTGAACACACACCAGCTGCTCTTACAAAGCTCTTTCCTGCTATCTCAGCGCCGCGCTCCCCGTCCGTTGGTGTGTAGTTGTTCTCCTTACGCTCTGGGGACTGTGGCCTTGCCTTGGACGCTGTGCACGGGTGAAGAGCGCCCGCCTCTACCCGGAGGCCTCTGCCCAGCCCCTGTAGGTGCAGACGCGTGCTCTTGAGGTTAGCCTTAGCTAGCCGCTCGCTTCCAGCTCCCCTCCGCAGCGCCCGGCGGAGCCGCCCCCGGCTTCGCAGCCCTCACGCGTGGCGGTGTGCGCACATCACCCACTCACTTCCTTCGTGCCTGCGTGGGCCGGCCAGGGACCCGAGCAACTCTGTGCAGGCTGGGGCCGCTCTGGTGGCTTTCTCCTTCCCCAAACTCTGTTTTTCAACTCCTCAAACAGCAATTTGCAGCTTTCTGCTGCTGCTGTGTGTGTGTGTGTGCATGTGTGCGTGTGCGTGTGTGTGTGTGTGTGTGTGTGTGTGTGTTACTTGAACTGAGCACAGGGCTGTTCTACCTCTGAGCTATACCCCAGGCCCATGTTGTTATTGTTGTTGGTGGTGGTGGTAGTGGTGTATAGTACTGGGAATGGAACCTGGGGCTTTCCGTGTCTGGGCTACACCCCCAGGCCTATTTTTTATGTTTTAATTTGGAAACAGGGTCTCACTAAGTTGCTGAGAGCCTCACTAAGTAGCTGAGGCTGGCTTCAAACCTGTGCGATCCTCCTGTCTCAGCCTCCCAGGCGTGGGGATTACAAACGTGCACCACCACGCCCAGCTCCTATTTTATTATTATTATTAGTTATTGTTATTAATTATTTTAAATCAGGGTCTCTCTAAGTTGCCATGCACTGACCTTGAACTTGCGATCCTCCGGTCTCAGCCTCCCAGGCACTGGGATTACAGGCTGCACCACCACGCCAGGCTTTTGCTTAAGTCTTAGCTGCCTGGGCCATGGGGTTGAGGGTTTCTCTGGGCAAGCTGTGCAGACATGAATCTCTTCCACACAATCCTCTTCTTCCAAGACTGGTCCTTCCTGCTGTCTGTCCACTTTTTGGCAGCCTCTGGTGTCTTCAAATAGTTGTTTTTTATGAATGTTTTGTCTGAGCTTACACTTATGTGTAGGAAGAGTGGTCTGACGTGAGCTTTTTCTGATGTTTTTCAACACGTATGTTATTCATCCTAACAGAGGACAATGGCAGTGTCTTCATTTGACATTTCTTTGATTATAATATGGTTGAGCTCTTTTCTCTTAATTTTTGGTGTTTTTTATGTAAAGTGATAGTTGATTTTTTTTTAATTTATTTTTATTTTTATTTATTTTTTATTTATTTTTTTATTTTTTTTGGTGGTACTGGGGTTCCTGGAAGCCCTTCTACCTCCGGGATACACTCCCACGGGCTACACTCCCAGACCTATTTTTTAACATTTTTATGTGGAAACAGAGTCTCTTAAGCCAGCGAGGCTGGCTTTGAACCAGCGCGATCCTCCTGTCTCCGCCTCCCAAGCGCGGGGATTACAAGCGTGCGCCACCACGCCCGGCGATAGTTGATTTTAAACGGATCTCTTTTTTGTTCATGAGATTTGTTGTAAATATTTTCACAATTTACTATTTACTTTTAAGTTTTATTATTACATTTTTTGGCACACAGAATTGCTAAACAGGTGTGCGGACCGTGCTTTAGGCATTTCAAAGCCTTTACCGATTCCTAAGAAATTATGGCTTTCCGAATGACTTTAACATTTATTCCGATGTGACTTGGACCTCATCGATGTGCTGGACTGTTAAACACTGTGTTATTTTAAGGCATCCCGCCTTCCTCATGTGTTTTAGTCAGCTTCTTCTTTGGTCACCGTGAGCCAAACACTTGCCAAGCACAGCTGTGAAGGGGAAAGCTTATTGGCACACGCGTTAGAGGGCTCGAGGGTCTCAGGCCCTGGCTGGCCGGCTCCAGGCAGAAGTGGCTAGAGCAGGGTGGGAGAAAAGCACTCCTGGTCCTGGGGTTCAGAAGGCGGGAGCGGAAGGAGGGGCTCCCGAGGCCGGGACCCAGGTCTCCCGGCCCTGCCCTCCCTGGGCACCTGGCTGCGTTGTCTAACACATGAGCTCTTCTGGGGGACGTTTTCCAAAAATCCAAACCCGAACACATGTTCAAGAGTTACGTTATGTGAAATCGCTCTTCCATCCCATGGTACGCCTTCATAGGTTCCTGACGGAACACACGCAGCTGAATCTTATTTGCAGGCATTTCCCTTTGCCTTTTATAGGAATTTTCCTATTCCACAGCGATGGAGGCTGTTTCCCCAGAACACCACTCCCGGGCGACGCTTCTGGGTAGAGCAGATTCTTTGCTTAGACTAATAAACTCGGGAGACCCCGCACCTGGGTCCCCGCCCTTCCCAGAAGCGCAGCGCACGCGCGTGGCGCGGCTCCTGGGCCTGTGTCGAGGACTCTGCTGACCTCCTTGAGCCTTTTGGAAGCCACAGGAGATGGCGAAACCCGTCTCTGTGTGATGCCCACCGAATCCAGTTTGAACAACACACGGTGCCATCCTAATACATAAATCAGGTTTTTAGTTTCAAATCTACCCTACCTTCATGAAATTACGTGGCTAGTTTTCCAAGTTGACAAATTCCTAAAACCGAGTGCATAATTCTGGAATTCACCATGCTTTTATGTTGACTGTGACTCACCAGCAAGTGCACCCGAGTCCAGAACCTCTTTGGGAGGTAAGTTTTTCCTATTTTATTGACTTTTCTTTTTTTGCAGGGAGGATAGTTTATTCATGTTGTCCAGCTTTTGAATGCCAACGTTTACAATTTATCTGCTTCCATTCCGATTTATTAGCATACAATCATGCACGTAATTCCCCGTTCATCTTCTAAATTGCCTATCGCTTCACTTCTTGTATTTGTTTAATGACTTCCTCTTTGTGGTGACTCGATCGGCCAGGGTTGGTCTGTTGCTTTGGATTTTCACATACTTAGCTGTCTGTTTATCTTTTAGCTCCCGATTTACTTACCAGATCTCATTTTTCTTTTTTCTAATTTAATAATTTCGGCTAGCATCTGCTCGCTTTGATCTTCCCTGCAACCGTGTCAAAAGCTCATCTGCTGGGACGTTGCGGTCTTCCTTTTCTCATTAGACAGTGAGCATTTGACTGTGGCTTCATCTCCGTGCGGAGGTCTGCAGGAAGCCATTGTCCTCGGCAACTTCGTTTGATAGTCTAGGATCCAAATTATATTTTTCCCATTTTCCCTCCAAAGAACTTTGAGTGACCAGTTGGTAAGAATTTTAAATTTAGACTTCTGTTAACAATTTCTAGCTTTATGGCTTTCAGATGAAATAATTCCATTTGTACAGTTTCAGCTTCTGAGCGTACTGAAATGATATGTATATGTTTGTGTGCGCGTTTGTTTGTTTGCCTTGGAAACGTCCCTTATGGAAATCTCCCACTGGCCATTAGTAATATTATTTTTAACCACCCAAGCAATCATGATTGCATTCTAATAGAAAGCACATGTGCATACATATATATTTATGTGTATATTATATATGTATGTACCTAAAATACTCTTAACCATCCTAAATTCCAGGCTCCTCCTTAGACAGAAATTACTGTTATAGTTGGTCTCAGTCTTTGGGGCTGTTATAACAAAATTAGGCAGATGGTATGATTTAGGGGCAACCTGAGCTCCGTGCCCCAGTTCCGGGGCCGGAAGTCCAGATCAAGGCCGCAGGAGCTGTAGTGCCCGGCGAGGCTCCCTCCTTCGTGGGTGCAGCCTCCCACGTGCAGAAGCACTCACTCCAAGCTCTTAGAAGCGCTCTAGCCCCCCTGACTCAGTCGGCCCCAAAGGCCCCGTCTCTGAACACCATGATGCTGGCTGCAGCTTGGGAATTTTGCGGGGAGGTCAACGTTCAGAGCACAGCTCAGCGGTGGGACGCTGCTCTACGTGTGTGTGCGTATAAACAGACAACCTACCAGAGTACATGGTTGTGACTTGCGTGTGCTAAGTGCCGTGCGTGTGTTCTGCAGGCCCGCTTCTGCACTCACAACACGGCTTGCAGACCCACCCCGTCAGCTCACTCCAGCCTGCCGAGTTCCTGCCAGCGTCTACCTAGCGTCCTGCAGTAGTAGCAAGGTCATTGATTCAACCTGTTGGTGGACATGTGGGCTGTTCCCAGGTTTTTCTATCAAGAAAAAGGCTACGGTGAACTTCCTGGCACACATCTCTGGGAGAATATACATATATGAGCGCTAGGGGTTTCTGGGGAATGTTTTTGAAGCGCAAAAGCACATAAATTGCAAGAATGCAACTCAAAGAACCTTCACAGGTTGAGTGCCCTGTGCGAGCGGCCGGAGATCAGAGACCCGGGGGTGCCGGCACGCGGAGGTGCCAGCGCCTGCAGCCGCCTCTCTGGCGACCGTGTTTCCTCCCAAGAGTGGTTACAGGTCCCGCTGCTTCTATTTGTTTATACTTTTATTTGCGCAATGTAATTATACATCATGATGTCGTTCAAAGTGATATAAGACACACACACACACACACACACACACACACACACACACACGTCACTTGCTGTATCTGCCTCCATAGCCCCCTTCCTTCCTCCCGCCCATGTCGGTGAGATTGGGGGTGAAACCTAGCGGGAGCGGCCCTCCTTCCCCCGCGTCCTCCTCCAACCCCCCTCCCCCCCCGTTCGACTATGGTGCCTTGTGTTTACTGTTTTCTTGGCTTCCTCATATGAGAGAAAACCCTTGACTTTCTGAGACTGACTGGTCCCACTTAGTATAATTTTCTCTAGCTCCATCCGTTTTTGCGGCAAAAGACTTTATGTTTTTCTTTTTTTGGGCGAGTGAAATTCCGTGGAGTATATATACCCGTTTCATTATCCATTCGGATAACCAACCTCAGCCGTCCATGGTTTGGCTCCTGTGAACCGTGCTGCTGCGCTTGCGTGTGCCTGGATGACCACGGTAACACTTCGCCTCCTCGGGAGCGATACCAAGCCGTGCTGTGGCTGCGCCCTGTGGCAGCCGGGGGCCTTCTGAGGAGCCGCCACGCTGGCCGGCAGAGCGGCGCGGGGCCCGCTGCTAAGAGCTGGTGGCGTCAGATGGCGCGAGCGGGGCTCCGGCCTGGATGACGGGCCTGGACGGCGCGGCCCGCGTGGCCTTTCCCCCCATGCCTTCAAGAATCAGAGGTGCGTCTGTGTTGCGTGTTACAGATGCCGGGCGTCGACTTCACAAATGATCTGCACATTCCGCTCCCGGGGCGCCGGGTCTTCCAGTCTGACGTTATTGTAAGTAGTGCTGCGAGGATTATTCTCGTTCATGTCTCTTGACAAAAGCAGTTACCCTTTCTCTCGGTCTCCACCTGGGAGTATAAAGTGGTGCGGAGTGTTAGTGCAAAGTATTTCTCGTATGTTGTCAATTCTCGTGCCGATCAGCAGTGCGCAAGAGCGCCAGGTGCCTCACAGCCTTGTTGAAATAGGTTTCCCAGCTTCACATTTTGCTGTTCTGATGGCTTCCATCTAATATTGGTTTTAATTTGCATTTCCCCACCTATAATGGCATTGGGCATTCTTTTTATATATTTATGGGCCATTTGGAAGTCCTATTTTTGAAATATCTACAGAAAAATTTTGCCTGTTTTCCTGCTGGGTTAGTTGTCTTCTCTTAGTGGGAGTTACATGTTTGTTTTGGCACTGGGGATGGAACCCAGGGGCATTCTACCTCTGAGCTGCACCCCCAGCCCTATTTTTTTTTTCTTTTGAAACAAGGTCTCACCAAGTTGCTAGAGGTTTAAATTGCCGAGGCTGGCCTCAAATCTGCAATCCTCCTGTCTTAGCCTCCCAAGTGCTGGGATTACAGGCATGTGCCACTGTGCCCAGCTGGCTTGTAGACATTTTAGTACATTCTGGACCTAAGCGCTTAGTCAGCTGCAGGTTGCAGATAGCAACTCCCGTTCTGGGGTTGGCTTCTCCATTGTTTTGATGGTATCTTTTGATGAGCAGGAATTTTAACTTTAATCCAATTTATCATTTTCCTAGTGATTGGTATCTTTGTGTTTTTCACCCAAGACACATTCATCTATTCTAAGGTCACAAGAATATATTCTTATGTTTTTCTCTAAACTTTCTTCTGTGTGGCCATTTGCATTAAAATCTGGAGTTGAATATTATGTGGTGTGAGGTAAGGGTCAAGGCAAGGTAAGAGTGAGGATTAGCAGCCCACCACCTGCCGGCAAGGCCCTCCTTTGTCGCTGCCCGGCGTGCCTGGGTGGAGTCTCTTCTCGGACTCTGGCTCACCGCAGTGGTGAGCCAGTCCGTCCCGCTGCTACGCGGTCGCTGCAGGGGTGGGTCACTGTCCGGTAGCGCGAATCCTCCAGCGCCGCTCTTCTCCGTGATTGTTGGGAACTTACCAATTCATGAAAAGCTCCTTGGGTTTTAATCAGAATTTGTTACTGATTGTAGATTATTTTAAGAATTGATATAAAAATGTCGACATTCAGGCCTCTGATCTCTAGACACATTGCTTCCCATATTTATGCCTTTGTGAATTCCTTTCAAAGCGATTCTGATTTTTAGAGATCGTTTACCTCTCTTACCACATGTATTCCTATATTATATTTTTTAATTTTTTATTTATTAGTTATTTTTTGGTGGTACTGGGGTTCCTGGAAGCCCTTCTACCTCTGGGATATACTCCCAGACCTATTTTATATTTTCTATTTGGAAACAGGGTCTCTTAAGCCAGCGCGGCTGGCTCGGAACCTGCGCGCTCCTCCTGTCTCCGCCTCCCAGCGCGGGGATGACCAGCGCGCCCACCACGCCCGGCGGTGCTAATCTTTTAGTGCTATTGACAACAGTAGGTTGTGAGTTGGGCGTTGGCCGTGCTACCTCTAAGTGACAGCGGGCGGCCTGCGACTTGAGTTCTTCATTAGGCGTGCGTCACAGGTACAGTTGGCCTTTCGAGGAACTGGCCGCCGCACCCGCCAGTGGCGACAATGGCGTCTTTCCTCCCTGTCCATTCAGCTGCTCCTCTTGCCTGTCGCCTCTGCCGCAGACCGCACTGCTGCAGGGGCTGCCGTGGGCGCGTGCCGTCCTGCGCCGTGTGGCCACCGTGCGGTCTAGCTCCTTCTCCCCGTTTTAATAGCGGCTGCCTCTGCTCACGGCCGAGAGCTTCCTTCGTAAAGGCGTGCTGCTGGATTTTATGCCGACATGACCTCCTGCCGTGTCTGAATCACGATGATTTTGCATTCTTAGAATAAACGCTTTGAAGTTCCAAGTTCTTAACGTATCGTGTGTCAACTTGCTGGTGTTTTCTGTGTATGTTCACGAAGGAACCTGGCTGGCTGTTCTCCTTTCTTCGGGCGTCTGTGTGAGATTTGGACATCAGAGTTACACTGGCCTCGTAAGTGAGCTAGCACATGTTCTCTTCTGTTCCCTGGAATGGTTTGTGTAAAGTTACTGTATAAAAATACTGGAGGACACATCAGAAGAGAGAAGGCCAAGGAAAATCTCGCGAACTGAGGATCAGTTAGTAAGAATTAGCGCGTCAGTAACACATGAGAGGTTAAAGCAGGCCCGTGTAGGTGTGACCCAGGGAGGACCGTCACAGGGGTGGGACGTGTGTTTGAATAATGACAAAAATGTCCAATCGGTGATAAGGAACAACTGCTTGATCGAGAAACTTAGAAAATTGAAGGCATTCTAAATGGAAAGGAAAGCAAATGTAGAGATACGACCAGCTGCTGAAAACCTCAAGTGAAGAGCAAGTCTTGAAATCCGACAGAGAACGAGGCCAGGCGCATTCGGGGGACCGGCTGAGGAACTGGCTTCTCACCAGACACGGGGCCGAGAACGACGGGGCCACGTCTGCAAGAGCGGGAAGGAGGAAAGCAGGTCGGCCCAGAACTCCGTCCCAACCCGAGAGGAGCGCGCCGCCGGAACAGAGGAAAGCTTAAAAAGAAAAGCTCTCAGACAGAGCGGCTGGCGAGACCCTCCTCCAGCTGATTTGTGGTCCATCCTGTGCGAAGTGAAGGTTTATGGTGGAAGGGAACATTATTCCAAAGGCTAGCCCAGATCTACAGAAAGGGATCGGAGGAACAAAAATGGAAAATAAAAATGTCTTATCTTTTCCCCTTCTCTTAATTTCCTTACATTTCATCTGCTTAGGGCAAATGTTGTTTGGGGGCGGCTGATAACATATACAAGTGTACGGTGTATGGTAATAACTTAAATGCTGGATGGATGGGAATAACACACCCCTCCCCCAAATACACACGGAGGGATCAACTGAATGGATATAAGAGAAAATTCAATTAACTCCAAATAATTCAGAAAAGGGGCGCCGAGGACTGTGAAAGAGCTGAGGTAAATCAAATTCGTGTTGCAGAAGGGCAGGTCAAGCTCAACCCCAAGGACAGCGTCGCAGATCCATGCATCGGGGTCCTTATTACAAAGCAGGCCTAAAAAGAAAAGCGGCGAACTTCCTTCAGAGGCTGAGACAGGAGGATCACAGGTTTGAGGCTAGCCTCAGAAAGTTAGTGAGACCCACGGCAACTTAGCAAGAACTCGTTTCAAAGCAAAACATAAAAGCCAGGCGTGGTGGCGCACGCTTGTAATCCCAGTGCTTGGGGGGCTAAGACTGGGTGATCTGGGTTCACAGCCAGCCTTAGCTACTTAGTAAGACATTGTTTCAAAATAAAGAATAAAAAACAGGGCTGGGGGTGCAGCTTGGAGATAGAATGCTGGGGGGGGGGGTTCAATCCCTAGTACAAACCCCCCCCACACACACACACGGTTAGGCATGTAGCCCAGAGATAGAGTGCCCCTGGATTCAATCCCCAGAACAAAAAGAAAAAAGAAGGGAAGGAAGGCAGGGAGCCACACCGCAGCTCCGTAGCGGTGGACGCCCCGTCCTGGGCCCTCCTGGCTCTGGCTCTATGTATTTCTTGTCTAGATTTTCGTGTACATCCTCTGTTTGAAAACAGAAACACTAAGCCAGCGCCTGCCTGGACTCTGCAGAATCCCAGCAAGTTATTAAGCCTGTGCGGACCCTGATTCGCGGCTCTTGGTTCTGACCAATAGGAAAGGCGGTCCGGGACTTTTGATGGGTGTCAGAGTGGGACAGTCTTGTGGGACTGAGACCTTTAACCTGTGAGACTTGACATGACCCCTAGGCAGATGGTGCCAGAGCTGAGTTAGATGGTTGAGTGCCCAGTTGGTGTGGAGAGCTGGAAGAGATGCTATCTATTTGGTGCCAGGAGGAAAAAAGCCTCTAAGCTCTTGGCAAAAAGTTTGTCAATAAGTGGCCAGTTTAGGAAAGTATCAAAATAAGGGCAACCGAACCTAGCAGGAAAGTAATAACAAAATAAGAGCAGAGAGGAATAGAAAAAAAAGTAATTGCGGAAATGAAGCCAAAAGTTGAATCTTTGAAGAGATGAATAAAATGGACAAATCCCTTCCCTGAGCGATGGAAAGATAGAGCAGAAACGAGTGGCAAAGCTCGGGCACGCAGGCGTCACCATCGACAGCAGATAGAGGGAGACCGCGCTGGGCCGGAACAGCAACCAAAGGGCACGGGTGCCGTTGGCGGAAATGCATGGGAACTGACACACGATGAAGTGGAGATCGGAACGGCCCTATCTGTATGTTAATAATAAGATTCACAGTCAAAACCCTTCCCACAAAGAAAACTGCAAGCCCATCATGTCTTCTCAGGTAAATTCCAGTAAACCTTTTTTTTAAAAAAATCAGTGGCATGGTGGTGCATGCCTATAATCCCAGTACTTGGGAGGCTGAAACAGGAGGATCCCAGGTTCACAGTCAGCCTCGGCAGCTCAGTGAGGCCCTCTGCAGCTTAGTGAGACCCTGTTTCAAAATAAGATATAAAATAAGACTAGGGGTATAGCTCAGATGTAGGATGCCCCTGGATTCAATTGCCAGTACCACAAAAAAAAAAAAAAAGAAAGCAAAGAAAACAATTGGTGGCAGCTTACACAGCTCTTTCAGCAAATAGAAGCTGAGAGGGGTGCTTTCAATTTCTTTTACGATGACAGCAACATCTGAGAAGACACCAAAAAACAAACAAACAAACAAATAGAGACTAATATTCTTTGTGAACACAGATGCGTGAGTCTTTATATATTGGCAAAACAAACCCAGTGAGATATTTGGAAAAGGGGGCCACACCGTGGCCTGGCGAGGCTGACCGCGGGAGAGGAAGTTTGGTTTAGACGCCAGCACTCACGGGTAGGGTTCACTTGGCGCATCCCGAAGGAGAAGTTGCACGGTCTCTGCAGGAGGTAGAAGCCACTGGGCCAAACTCCAGACCTGTTGAGGGTCGAGTGAAAGACTGGCCGCACACTGAAAGTAAGGAGGAAAGTCTTCAGCCTGACGAAGGCGCCTCTGGGTCACCTGAGCCGGCCGCGCACAGGGCCCAGCGCGCAGGGAGCCGGGAGGAGAAGCGAACGGAGGCTTCGAGTTGGGAAGAGAGAAGCCAAAGAGCAGCGAGCCGCGGGCTTGGACTTTGCACGGAAAATCCTGGAGTCAAGCAACGATTGCTGGAACTAGTCGGTGAATTTTGTAAGAAGCAGAACTTCAGTGTCCATCTGCAAGCATCAGCTCATCAGCACATCTATTTTTAGCAAAATACTAGGAAAATGGCATTCGGGCCACCATTTCACTTAGATTAACGCTGAAGGACTAAGTGGGAATGCGCCAAAAGTTATGTCGGGCCTCTACACAGCTAACTAAATATTTCACCCTAAAAAAATCTTTTAAGAGAGGCCTTGACATTTTAAGTAAGCGGAGAGGTGTGGGCGGTACACCATGACTGAAGAAGAGATCCGTATCGTTGTGGAGTCAAACGCGGTGCAGAGGCCGATGTTCGCCAAGTTGAACTGCGGGTTCCAAGTCACCCCAACCAAATCGAAGAGTGCTTTCCATTTTGTAGACATTGCAGGTTGATCTTAGTCTTTATTTAGAAGTGCCAAGGACGAAGAATAGGAAAAGTAAAATTCTGAGAGAAAAGGACAGAGCTGAAGGAAATGTGCCACCCGATTCCAAACCGACTCTAAAACTCCAGCTCAGGCGGTGTGTTGGTGACGCGGCTCGGTGCTCGGAGGAGGCCCGGATCGGTCCTGAAGGAGACCTGGCGCGTGCCATCCACTGACTCTTGGAAAAGGTGCCCCGGCCATTCAGCGTGGAGGGGAAGTTACTGTCGAGGAATGACCCCGGGAGAACTGGACCAACTCAGGAAACGGGAGGAGAGCCGGCGCCCCACGGAAGGCCTGCCCACCCGCCGGTGCGGGCGAAGGTGAGGGGTCAGTGGTAGAGTCTCTGCGCTTTGACCACGCCTGGCTCTGCACCGCTGGAGAACACTGGCAGGTTCTGCTCGATGCGGACCCGTCCCGTCACCTGGACATTGCTCCACACCCGAGAGGGACGAGAACACGTATCTGCAGAAAAAGCCATGCACAGGAAGGTTTCATCACAGCGGGGCCCGGAAACCGCCCAGGTGTCACCGCAGGAGGCTGGGTCAACAGTCGTGAGATTCCCAGCAATGGCCGGGAAGCAGATGAAGGGCTGACAGGCACCTCGGGGGTGCGTCTCATAATCATGTCGTCGATCTAGAGGAGAGAGACAAAAGCACGCAGCGTATCACTCCACTTACATGAAGTCCAAAGGCAGACCCAACCAATCCCTGATGACAGGAATCAGGACAGCGTGGCCTGGGGCTGGGAAAGCGCGGGAGAGGGCAGCGAGGAACGTGGGGGCTGAGGAAAATAGTCTAGTAGTAGGGTGACGATTCCACGGGTGTAAATGTCTACCAGAAGGCATCGACCATGGTACTTGAGATCGAAGGGCACTGGAGGTCGGCCCTTCCTCTCCTCCGCCCTCTGTTACGGCCGTCTCTTTCTCTCCTCCTCCATTCTATGTCTCTCTCCGTATTTCTGTCTCTGTCTCTCTCCCTCTCTCTCCCCTTGAACACAAACATTGAACTCGGTTTGCATGTTGTTTATATCTCAGCAGCGGCCGAGACGATTTCGTTTCAGTGGTAATTTCCACGCAGCCTAGGGTGAAGCAGAACAGTACATGTACTGCAGAACACGAGCCAAGCTCCTCACTTGAGAGCCCCGGTCACAGTTGGGGGAAGTCGCCGCGCAGATCTGGCCGCTGCGGCACACTCATCCTGAGTCCTGGCACCCGTGGACGGCAGCCAGGATGGTCACAGCTTGTGGCTATAACCTGGTCCCGTCTCCCCCGGGGGAGGTCACCGGCAGCCCCCCAGCCGCCTCCTCAGGGGCCCACAGCCACCACCAGCGTCAGCAGAGCCAGGTCCTAGGCCTCATCCCCATGCCAGGTAAAGCAAGGCCCCTCCCCCAGCTCCGGCCACAGCCAACGCATTTGGGAGCCCCCCAGACCTCCGCGGCGTTCCGAGGACTCGATTCCCCTCCATAAAGACGGCTTGTTAAAAGGGTCCATGAGCGTGTTTCGCGTGTGCCACAAGAGCTTGTGTGTCACCTCCCCAAGCCCCTGCCCTCCCCGGCGACCCGACACCTGCCCCTTGCCCTCTTGCACTGCCCGGGCTGGTGTGTGGACAGCGCCGTCCCTCATTTCTGAGCGCTTGTTGGGGGAGTTTAGCAAGGCCGCAGCTACTCCTGCACCCGCGGCTGCGCAACACCCGCCTCCATCCCTCTCTGGGAGTCCTCCTCTCCCACCCCCTGCGCAGCTTTGGGAGGGAGGGGGAAGGAGATCAGGAGTCAGCCCTGTGGGCTCGGGCTGGTGGCAGGCAGCCCTCACGTTGTGGGAGGCGGCCCTCGTGGCGCAGTCCCACTCCTACTTCCCTGCCCCGCAGCTCTGGCCCTGCATTTCTTGTCTCCCTGGCCCCCACATTAAGTGACTGACAGTCTCAGGGCACCCTGGCCGCGGCTGCCAGGGCTCTGCAGGCGGCGGGACGGCAGAATTGCTGTCCGTGGAGCCCTTTGTGGCGACCCCAGCTTCTTCTGTGGCGCGGTTCTCCGGAAAGTGCTGAGCAGCCTCCAGCTTTTTCTGCCAACAGCAGCAACGGCCGTCAAAGTGTGTCAGCCCGTGATTGCTTGGCTGCTGGCAGCGCAGGTGGAAGGCCACTCTGAGGAGGAGAGGGGCTGCTCAGGGGCCTGCGGAGGAGCCGAGTCCCGGGAGCTCCCGCTCAAGGACCAGCCTAGGACTCCATAAAATTTTATTGAGTGAGTGGCTGAGCGGTTGGCTGGAGCAGCGGCTGCCTGGAGGGACGAGTCGCCTCCTGCCTGGCTGCCCAGGACGGCGAAAGACGGAGAGCGGCGTCCGAGTCCTGGGGTCGAGCTGGGGCCTGGGCACCAGGAGGGGAGCGGGCCCAGCCAGCACCCGTCCCTGGCTTGGAGACAAGCCAAGTGCTGGGCCAGGACCCCCGCTGCCACATCCCTGAGTTACTGGTGCCTCACTGCCAAAGCTGGCTCATCTCACCCCACAAATGACGAAAGTCAGGGTGTCTGCGGGTCAGCAGGCTCTGCCCCGACACCATGGGGCACCATGGTGGCCGGCTTTCTAGACGTGTGTCCCCTACGAGGACAGAAAGGGCCTCCCAAGCCTGCCCGATGGCCTCCTCCTCTGCTGAGTGGGCTGTGGAGCACACCGCAAGCCCTGGGCCTGCACGGGCCCCAGCATCGCAGGCCAGCACGGGCCACGGCGTCAGGACCTGGCGCGGTGGGTGGCGGTTGGGCGTCTCTGGATGCGAGGAGCGGTGTCCACACATGGGCGTCTTGGTTGCTGCTGCGGACAGGCTGTGCTTTTGACGGAGTTCATAGCCCAGGGGACCCACAGAGAGCACTCTAGGCTGGAGTCCTGGGCCTTGTCCCCTGGGGAAATGCCACCTGCACCCCCACCCCGCTGGGCGGAGTGTCCTATAGACAGACAGAGGTGTGGCCCTCGCCTAGAGACGGTGCAGGGCCAAGCCGCCTTTGCTGCTGGAACCCTCTGGCCTGGAGGCCGCTGTCCTCCACCTCAGTCCCCTGTGCTGGGCACGACGACTCCCTTTCTTAGATGATGACGACTGGCCCGCTGACCAGCCCCCTCAGGGGACAGCCGCTGTCCCTGGCACAGCCCCCATGATTTGGGGTGAACCTAGGTGGGATGGGGCAGCCCTATGCCCCCTCCAAGCCGGCACCCTGGCACCCGGGCACGAGGGGCTCTGTTAAGAAGGGTTGCTGGGTACCGGGCATCCAGGGCAGTCTGTTTAGGTCAGTGCCGGGCGGTGGGGAAGATGGCGGTCCCATCGGGCTTGAGTGAGTTGCCTGGGAGGTGTCCAGGTGGGTCGCGTGGCTGGGCACGTGTGGCCGTGGGCGCCCAGCACCCGGGAGCACGGCTTTCTGCACACACAGTCCTCGCGGGCCCATCGGGTAGGAGTCTGTCCTCGTGGGTACACACACGCAGGTCCCGCCCCCCGACCGCCCTTCCCAGGGCTTTGCCTTCCTGTCCATTGGCACACCTGTGGTGTGAGTCCCCGGGACCCCTGCCCTCGTCCCACCCCTGACTGCGCACCCAGGCTGCCCTCTTTGGCTGCGTTATCACCCACCAACCCAGGACACTTCTTGGACCCAAGGCCCTCTCTGGCCGGGGCCCAGCTGCCGTTGCTTTTTCTGTCTGGACACAGCCTGGCACGGCCACCCTGACACCCCACAGACAAACTGACCGCCCACCTCAGGCTCCCGAGGAGGTCCAGGCCACCCGCCCCTGGACCAATCTCCCCGGCCCTGGGCCTGCCAACCGAGGGGTGGTCCAGGCTGAGAGACAAGGCGGGCTGGCCCCAGCTGGGGGTAGCCAGCCCCGGGCCAGTACCCTGAGTTCAGAAAGAGACCGGCCTGGGGCAGGGTTCAGAAGAGGAGGAGCACTTGAGAGGCCCAGGGAGTGGGAGGGGGTGAGCCGGGCCTTCTGCAGGGGTGCCTCTTGGGACCTGAGGGCACTTGAGGCCGCAGACAGAGGCTGCACAAGGGAGGGCCGCATCCCCAGCAGCAGGCCCGGATGTCACTGAAGCTCTTGGCAGGGGCAGCTGGCTGGGCAGCTGGTGTCCAGGGAGCGCCTGGGGTTGCTGCGGCGGGCCTGAGGGGTGTTGGGAGGGGGTTGAGGCAGTGGGCTGCGGGCCAGGCCTGGTTCTTCCCAGCAGCCACGGTCACAGCCTGACCACCCGAGAGCCCTTGCTGGCCGGGTTCGGGTGAGGATGCAACCAGAAATACTGTTTGAAGATCTAAGAGCTGGCGGGCAGTAGATTAAAGGGCCTGGGGGTCTGGGGATGGGCCGACCCTCCCTCCTTACTGCAGTGGTGGGGGGGAGGGGCTTGGGTGCTCACAGCTGGCGGCAGCCCCTCCCCCTCCAAGAAGCCGAGAGGAGAGGAGCAGTCTAGTAGGGCGCGCTGGAGGCGCAGTGGACGGACCTCGGGTCCTGTGGGCCCCGCTCCCCTAGGTCCCTGCCTCCTCCAGCATCTGTCTCCAGACTCCAGCGTCAGCGTCAGCTATCCTCACTCCACCCCGAGGCACACTGGGGTCCCTCCATTCCCCAGCATCTGCCTCTCCCGAGAGCTAGGCGGCCAAATGGCCCAAGCACAGACTGAGAGCCACGACTCCTGGGCTGTAAGTCCAAGCTGCCCGGGGCGGGACTTGCTGCCCTGGTTCTGTTTCAGGATGGGCTGGGCGTGCAGGAGCAGGTGTTGCACTGTGCACCGTGGGCATGCAGGAGTGGGTGTTGCGCTGTGCACCGTGGGTCTCTCCTGTCCCCGGGACTGTGACCAGGGGCTCGTGTGGGCAAATGAGCAACCAGGACCTACAGAAACGACGGAAACAGCCACCCTGCGCCGCTGCCCCGGCCAGGCCTGCAGCCGAGCCAGGGATGTAGGCATCGGGAGGGGCCGCTGCCCCGGCCGCCCCCATCTGACCAAGTGACAGGGCTCCAGCTACAGGGCCCTGAGGTCTCCTGTCCTCTCCTGCAGGGTGAGGTGCCCGATCTCCAGGAGAGGGCACAAGGCAGGTATCGGGCCTCTTGGCACAGGACAGCTAGCCAGGCCCCATCTTCCTCCATCTGCCCTGCAGAGGCTTCAGGACTGCCTTAGGGGCCACCCAGCGCCCTCTTGCCCTGGCCGGGCGTGGCTGGGCCATCTTAGGGTGGGGGGGCCTCCGGGTCAGGGTGGAAGCCCAGGCGTGAGGAGCAGCTCCAGCTAGGAGATGTGTTCCAACAAGGCCCTGGGGTGTGGCTGCCAGCAAGCGGGCGCTTGGCAGACGGATTCCCAAACACGCCTGGCCAGGCTGTGCCAAACCCTGGTTTATTACATAAATTTCAAATGCTGTAAAAGCATACTGCGAGCACGGTAACCTCCTGTCCTCATGGTGACTTAACAACAGCCAAAGGGCACCCTGGTGCCATCTCCACCCCACACCGAAAGGAACTTTCGATGTATTGGATTTTCAGGACTGTTTAGGGCTTACAGAAAAATTGCAAAGATAGTACAGGATTCCCATGCCTCCCAGCCAGCTTGCAGACACTGACATCTTGGTGTTTGTTATAATTTATGGAGCGATATGGATATACTCGGTGGACCTCCTGCTTCCCGGATGAGGCAGCGAGGACCCAGTTCAGAGCCACGGACACTTGGACTTGCTGCCAGTTCTCACACTCAGCCTGTCTCTGATGCGCCTGACAGTGTGGGGGAGCCCAGCTGGTGCCGGGGGACTGGACTGGATGGTGGGGTTATGGGGAGACACGGGGTCAGTGCCACCCCACCACACCTGCTGAGGCCATGCACCAACCGCCAACCGCACCTGCCACTGCCGGGCTGTCCAGGTCACAGTCCATTTCGGGACACTTCACTGTGGGTGAATTCTTAGGGTACGCTGCGGGGTGACCCTGGCAGGTGGCAAAGGGCATCCTGAGGCCCCTCTGGTGCCCCTGAGCTCACGGCAGCCCCAGATGAGGTGCTCCAGCTTGCTGCCGTGCTGGCCCCAGAGCCCACACTTGCCCAGCTTCCTGCTGCTGTGACCCCAAGGCTGTGGCGTGGGCACCCCTCCCTGGGCCTCAGCCGGGCCTTCCTCCTCGTGGTCGACTTGTTTACCAGCGCACTGATTGGTTCTGTCCTGGGTGTGTCTGGGTCCTATGGGGCAATGTCTGGCTTGGCATCTGGAGATGGACTTTTCCAAAGCGCTTTGTGGGCTTCTCCTCTTGCTGGGTATGTGGGATTGCCAACACTGCTGCTGGCAATCTTGAAATGCCCAGGGAAGCAGACAGGATCATCATCCCTGATTTACAGAGCAGAATCCCAAAGCAGGAAGGTTGAATGAGGTCTTTCTCCTCTCTGGAGCCAAGGTGCGCCCTCCAGGGCTGGGCAGCCAGGTTGCCTCTGGCTCTGCGCCCACACAGCGATCATTCCAGAGGCTGAGGCTGAGCACCCAGCTGCCAGTGGGCTTGGTGGAGGGCGGGGTCCACTTGCCCACCTCGGCCTGGGCAGGGGAGGAGGCGGTGCCTGCCCACCAGGTCTCTGCCAGACGTCTGGTGAATTGGAGTCTCACGGGAGGCTGGCAGGGAGCCGTGTCTAAGAGCGTACTCTACTGGCGCACCCGTCCGGGGGCTCCCAGAGACACACACAGGCTCGCTGAGGTGGCGGCCTCCAGGGAGACCACCTGCAAAGGAAGGTGGTGCCGGGCCCCCTCCCCTGCCTCGGAGGGGCAGGATCTGCTCCGCCTGCCTGGGCCCGGCCTCCTGAGGGGGCAGCAGGCCTCCCCAGGAAGGCACTGTCCCTCTTCCCAGGTCACCCAGCCCCTGGATGCCTTCTGGGACGGGCTGGCTCTGATATGCTCTTCACACTCCGGCAGTGTGGAGGGCGGTCCCTGTCGGGAGACCAGACCTCACAGGGCCCAGCAGTGTTTGGACACACCAACCGGCTGAGAGAGAATGCCCGCCCCCAGGATGCTGGGGAGGGGAGCAGGCTGCCCAGGGCCTGACCAGCCTTACCAGCTGTAGTGGCTGCCAGCCCCCCCCCCCAGCCAGGGGGCTGGGGAGACACACAGCCGGGGCAGAAGCCAACCTGGGACCCCCATGTCACGAGGGTCAGCCTGGGGCCGCCCTCAGAGGTGTGACAGTCCAGCCCCATGCCCAGGGGAGGGGAGGCCAGGCCCCGAGGGGACTGCGCACTGCTGAGACAGCCCTGTGCCTGTGCTCCTGCCCCCATGCTGGCACACAGCCGCCTCCCCACCCTCCCGTGCCCGGGCTCTCACCTCCACCCACAGGCTGAGCCCAAGGCAATTCTGGCTGGCCCAACCTGGAAGGCGCACCTCGGCCCCGAGCGGCCCTGGCAGCTGGCCAGTGTTCGCAGCGGCCGCCTCTCCAGGTAGCTCTGCACAGGCAGGCCCCAGATGGCCACGTCCCCGGGAGGGGCCTGAGGTTCTGGTAAACTGTTACTGGGCCCCGGTGGGCTCCGAAACTACCAGTGTGAGATGTAGCCACGGGCTCTTGTTCTGAGCTATTTTAGAAAAAGAATAGCCCGAACTCTTCTTGCTGTAAGCTTAAACAGTTTTATTATTACAAAGGCAGAAAAACAGGACAGAGTTAAAGCACTTTATTAAATAAATAAATGCAGTGGAACAACTTGAAAACAAGTCTCTGAAGTTTTTGGACACAGAACAGGTTTTGTAAAGATGCATTATCCTTCATCCTGCTCAACCAATCACCTCTGCCCGGTGTGAGCCGCCCATTAGCTCCGTGCAGGCCCTTTGCATGATTATGGGGTATTTTGCTCGGCCCAAAGCCTTCCTGCCTGAGTGCAAGTGGAGGCCTAGGTCTTTGTTAGGACCAGATGAGTAACAAAGTCAGGGGCACGTGGTATCTACCACCCTTGACAGAGGCCCGTGCCCTCCTCCCACATTCTTGGGGGATTCTAGCCTATCTGACATAATAAATAAATATATATATTTAATATGTAAACCTGCTTTTAGACTATGAAGGCCTTGGGTCCCAACTTTTCTGTCGACTTGCTAATTACCTTTAGTGAGGGGACTCTGCATTCTAACAGCTGCCTGAGTGCCTGGCAGCAACCAGAACCTGACTGCTTTTTACATTTTGACACTAGTTTTTGATACATTAATACCAAATTCATTTTCCAATACATTAATACCAAAGGCATTTTCTAATACCAGCACATTAATACCAAAGCTATTTTCAAATACATTTTTAAGCCATTTCCCAGTACCGGCACAGTTCCGGGTAGGGTCCCAGCTCCCCTCAGCCCACACCGTGGACACGCAGAGCCCTGAGCTGGCCCTGCCCTCCTGCCCACCCCAGGGATGGGTGCTGCCTTCATGAGAGCGAAGCTGTGCAGGAGCATCAGGCTCCTGCAGAGCCCGCCGCGACGGCCCAGGCCTGGACCATCCTCCCACAAAGGAGGGCCATAAACTGGGGCACCAAGTGCCTCCTTCCCTGTGGAGTACGGGGTGGGACATCACACGCTGAGTGTGTTCTTGGAGCGCCAGCTGACCAGGCGGCGGGGTGCCTCTGGACGAACGGCTGCCGCCGGCAGAGCTCCTGGGGAGCACAGCCGGGCCCCCACCGCCCCGTCCGCCCTTCCCACAGTGATGCGCGGGGCTGCGGTTCCCGTGAGGGTCTCTTCTTTGGGCACCCTCGAGCCCTGCCACCTCGGCCCGCTGCAAATCTTGGCTGAACCCTGTGGTTCCCAGATACGCATGGTACGCAGGCCCTGAGGGCGGCCAGTTCTCAGGACACCACAGGACGCACTGTGGAGAGCTGGGCTGGACTTCCCAGGGTGTGTGCAAGTGGACGTGTCAGGGAGCTGCAGTCCCTGGCGCTGAGCCGAGTGTGTGAGTGAGTGCGCAGAGTGTGCGTGGCAATATTTGGTGGGTTGAGACACCTGGGATGAACGTGGGGCCGGGTGCATGGCGGGCTGGGGTTCTCTGGCGTTAGCAGCACCTTCTCCAGGAGCCCAGAAACGGCAGCAGTGGATTGCAGCCGGGAGCAGGAGGTGCAGGTCCCGTGGGTGCCCGGGACCTCGATGGGTTCCATCTCTGTGAAACAAGCTCCAGGGTGCAGAGGGCAGAGGGTGCCCGCGGCTGGCCTCTGCAGAGGAGCTGGGTAGGCGACCCCGGGGGGCAGGTGGACACCCCTGCTTTTATTGGTGCATTGTAGTCTCATAATGCACATCATGTTGGCAGTGACAGTCATCCACACAGAACTTCTGATCAGCATACTTGCAACTATAACCTAAAAGACTAACCACGTAGAGAAGATTCATTTTCTTAGAGTTTAGGGTTCAATCCGTGTGAGGCCGGTGACTGTGTATCTCAGGTCGTGGTGGTATGAGGCAGGAAAAGGAGCGCACACGGGCTGTGCTACTCACACCACGGAGGCCCAAAGCAAGAGAGAGAGAGCCGGGGAGGAGGAACCATTACCATGCTCCCTAGGCCGCAACCCAGGGACCCACCTCCAGTCACCACCCAGACACATCCATCGCAAAGGATTTACCCACTGCCGGGATTGCCGGCCTCAAAGCTCAATCCCACCAGCTCTAAACAGCAATAAGTGTGCTCTTTAGGGGACACTTTATGTCTAACTATAACAAGCCCCTCGCTGTCTGGACGGCACTTAACCTTCTTACGGGAGGCTCTCCCCAGAGAGGCCCCTCACCATCTGGTCCCACACGCCCGCCCCTGAGGCCATCCCCAGGACCCTGCCACCACCCAGGCTGCACCTGCTCCTGTGCCTGTCTCCCGGGTGTACCCAGAGGCCCCCAGGTTTCTTCCCAAGCATCTGGGTCTTCCTATCACTGTCCTCCAAGGCCCCAACCCACCCTGATGGCTCATCCAGGGAGCGTTCCCCGCCCCAGGGTGACCGCCTCTCCTCTGGCCCCCTCTGGTGCCGTGGCCCGGGCTGGGCCTGTGTGCTTGTAAGCTGCACGCTTTCCACCCAACGCGGTGTTCACGTGGCGTGCGGGGGTGGGGCTCCTTTGTGTTGGCCCTGCACTGGTTCCAGTGAGTCCCTGCTTTATAAAGGAATGCAGGGACCCTCAAGGTAGACAGTCCTTTATATAAGAACGCAGAGCCCCCGAGACCTGGCGGGGCAAGATAATTCACTTTGGGGACATGGGCCCATTCCAGAGCTTCTGGGGCTCACAGGCTCCAAAGGGCGTCAGGTTGCAGGGGTGGCAGGGACAGGGGCTGGCAGGTCCTCTCATCCCCCTGAGGCCCTCGTGAAGAGCCAGGGAGCCGGGGAGCCCAGGCCTTCCCAGGGAAGACGGGCAGAGGAGGGGCTGAGTGTGGCAAGCATATTTCCCGTTGTGCCCTTAAGGTGCACCTGCACACAGAGTGGTCAAGGGGTAGCTTGGACAGTGTGTGCCAGGGACTGAGCAAGCATTCACCTATCCTTCCGTCCATCTGCCCATCTATGCTTCTGTCTGTCCTTCCGTCCATCCACCTATCCATCCATCCATCCATCCATCCATCTGTCTACCATCTATCCATCTGTCCATCCATCCATGCAGCCAGAGTTCCCTGAGTGTGGGTACTGGGCAGCGCTGGTCCTGGAGACGTCGGGTAGGAGGCACCTCCCTGTCCTTGGTCAACTGGCGTCTGGGAGGGAAGAGGGGAAATTAGGCTGAAATAGAGGGGCCCGGCCTCCTTCAGGAGGGGCCGGCAGCAGGTGCGGCTGACCCGCAGGCCGGGCTCTCTCCTGTCCCCTTGAGGAGGAAGCCTGGAGCGCCCTCCTGCCTCCCTCCACATTGGCAGGAGCATCTTCATGAAATATTGATTGGCTGAGCAAGCCTTGTGTTGGGGATGAAAGGATGGAGAGGCTTTGGCATGTAAATGAGATTTGTTCCGCACTTTCTTAACCCTCTCCTGCCTGGCCACTTGGACACCTCTGTGGATTCCCTGTGAACCACAGGGTCTCAGGGCAGCCCGAGGGTGTGGGGGCTGGGGAGGGTCCGGCGGTCCTCAGTCAGGGCATGAGGGTCCCACTGGGCCTCTTTCCCAGCCCCACACAGGACTGCCCTCACTCTCCTCCTGTTTTAGAGACGCCCTGGGCAGTGTGCCTGGAGCCTCGGTCTCAGCCAGCCCTGTGACGCCTCTCGTAGGGCGCCCCCTGAGCTGGCCAGCGCTGCGGCTTGGCCCTTGACTGGCACAGCCCTGCCGGCTCCTGTACCGAGGCCAACGCAGACTGCACATCTGAGTTCAGAGCCCAGAGCTCTAGGGCAGAGAGAGGCAGCAGGGCCTCAGCGTCCTCATTTTTAAAATGGTAGGTCATTGTATCTCACCTTAAGATTGTGGTCAGGTTGAGACGGAAGCACGGGTGGCTGTCAGGGTGCTCGGCAGAGACACTGGCCAGAAGCAGCGTCTTTCCCTGTTATGCACACGTTGCCCAGTCACACCATGCTTGGGGCCCTTCCCTCCTGGTCCTCTGGGTCCACCTGCCTTTCAGGACCTCTGATGCCAGGCGGGTACCAAATGCTGTGTCTAGGGAAGACGCCCCTCTTGGCTCCGTGGCATGGAACCCCTCGGAAACTTGGAGAGTAGACAGGGCCTGGCAGTCACAGCTGGAGGGACTGGCCGCATCCTCCCCGCCATCTGTCTGTCCGTCCATCCCTTCATCTCCATCCCTGCCCATCTCTCCACCCACTCAACAGACTCGAGGGGACTGCAACGCCCCACGTGATGTGAGTTTGGCTGGCTTTGGGAGTCCTCGGCAGGATTCTTGTTGGGTTTGCTTTTGTTTGTCTGACATTGATGGAGTGACGAGCTGAGTTGCTCTGGAATGCCCGGGTCGACTCTATACATGAGTAAAAATTAGTTCAGAGCCCCCACCCCCGCTGTTAATGCCGCAGCCCTGGTGGGAGGGCAGGAGGGCGGGATGGCGGGGTGCAGGCGCCGGGGCGCCGGGCGTTGTTCTCCAGCCTGTCCTCCTGCGCCCTGCTCTGAGCGCTCTGGGTGACACAGCAGCGCATTGGTCTCTCCCTCCACCTGTCTCGACCCCACCCTGCCCAGATGTACACCAGAGGCACCACGGGTCCTGCCGGGGCACAGCACGCCCACTACAGGGCTACGGGTCCTGCCGGGGCAAAGCACGCTCGCTGAGAGCTTCCCAGGCAAGGCCGGGAGGCGGCTCAAATAGAATGAAAACCGCACGCACAGCGCGCACACGTGCACACCCGCGCGCCGCCCTGGCCGACCCCATCTGCTGTCTTTGTGCCATGAGCAGGGCTGGCGCTGGGCCTCCGCTGCTGCTTGACCTCTGCCAAGCGGGGACAGGGATTGCACCCCAGGAAGCAGGTGCGGCACCCCCATCCACTTCCGCTGTCCCTCGCCTCGCCTCCCGTCCACTGCACACCAGGGAGCGGGGTGGGGGCCCAGCTGTGAAGCGTGGCAGCTCCTTTTTTAGTTATTAACCATTTTTTCCAGTTTTCCCAAGAAACTCTAAGTAAAAAATGGGCCTTCTTTTCCTGATTTGTTAGTTTTAGAAGGAAAATGTGTAAGACGAGAAACAAATCCCCTTCCACCAGCAGCGCGCCACTGACTGCTCCGTGCCCGAGACCTGCCCGCAGCCTCCCTTACACGCTGCGGCTTGTGGCATTTACTTCTGTTTTGTGAGATAATTAAGTCTTCCACGCCTTGTCACTGGGCTGATTTTTAACACCGAAACCCAATGAATAGCTTCTCTGCGCAGCGTCAACAGTAGAAAGCACACACTTCGCCCTCCAGCCCTGCCAGAGGAGCAGACTGGATTTACCCTCCTGTAAACGGCCAAAGCACCAGGGAGAGCCTAGAGGGCAACACTGGAGCCCTGGAAGTGGGCGGTGCAGCAGAGGACTCCGGGGAGGGGAGTGAATGGGTCCCCAGCCTGCGGCCTGGAGAGCGGCTCCCAAGGTATACAGGACGTGGGGAGTATTCAGAGCCTAAGACACCTAGGATGGGAGGCCAGAGGGTCCACATACAGGAAAATACACTCAACAGAGAGGCTGCCGGGAGAGAGGGCTCCAGGGTCTACCAGATATCCCTGAGATCAGAGGAGGGAATCCAGGCAGCGGCGATGCACCAGAGAACAGGACGGGGACCTCTGCGGGGCTGGAGAGAGTTCCCATCCCGCCCTCCAGAGTGGCAGAGTCCTACGCGGGCAGCATGGGCTGGAGCTCCCTGGAGGGGCCCTGGTCTCACAGCTGCAGGGTCCCCGCTGACTCAGCTTGAGCTCTGGCCTCACAAAGAGAAAGCAGCTAAAACAGTCAAGATCACCTGTGTCCAAGACAAAAAAAAAAAAAAAAACATTAAAAAGAGCACGAAGATAGCCAGCAGCCATACTGCACGAAGCTGTATCTGGGATCTTTTCAAGACCCCAGACAGGCCAAGAAAACAGAAAGACAGAAAAGGCAAAGCACAGAAACAGCACGTGAGCAAAGCAGCAGAGAGAACAGGAAGTGTGACAGAGTCCACAGGCCAAGGAGGCCGAAAGCCTGGGCGTCGGGGACACGGAGAAGTGACAGAGGTCCATAACAGTCTCCATCCTGAGGTGGGAGCCTGCTGGGCGGACCAGCAGGATGTCAGTCACTGCAGAAGAGCCGATCCCTGAACGGGAGGGCGTGCTGGTAGGAAGCTCCCACAGTGAATGCAGAGAGGAAGGCGGCCTGTGGGAGGACCAGCGCCAATTCTCTTTACCCTTTTGCTCTCTCTCTCCTCTTCTCCCCTTCTCTCTCTTTCTTTCCCTCCCTCTCTCTCTCTCTCTCTCTCTCTCTCTCTCTCTCTCTCTCTCTCTGTCGCTCCCCTCCCCACAATCACGCCCTAAGGACCTGCAGCTCCAACTCCTGCTTGGCAGCCAGTGTAAAGTGGACTATATACACCTGTACTGAAATCCCCAGAACTGCAAACAAATAAATCTTTAGGTTGTGATCTTCGGGGATTTGGGGCCATAGCAGTTCAGTATGCTGACTGAAACACCAGCTAACACTAATAAAAATGAAGTGTGAGTAGATCTCATGATAAGGAAAGCCAGTGATAAAGAGAGTCGTTTCACATGGTAGAACATCAATTCCCCCAGAGGATGTTATAATGTCCATGCATGTAACAACCAACAGAGATTCAAAATGTAAGCAGCAGAAGATGGCTCAACCAGCAAGTAGAAATCAACAACCCAACAATCGTCAGCGGAGATTTCAACCCCTTACTCTCAGTATTTATTAGAAAAAATAGATAAGAAATTGACAAAAAAAGAAACTTTGAAAGTGCCAACTTGAGCAAATGGACATGTAGAGACCACTCTACCCAACAACAGCAGAATATACAATCTTTTCAAGTGCTCACAAAACATTTACCAAGATGGGCCATATTCTGGGCCACAGGACAAATCTCGATAAATATCCCTCATGAACAAGATGCAAATATGCTCACCAGGACTTTAGTAAACCTAATCTACCTGTATCATGCCAATGGGAGAGCTTTTCTAGCAAGAAAAGGTTGGCTTAGCTTTCAAAAATTATTCAAGAAATTTAATCATATTAATGAACTAAAAATAAAAAAATTAATTGAAAAATTAATAAAAATTAAGTATTGATGTATGACTGAGTAAGAGCCGGGCGTGGTGGCGCACACTTGTAATCCCAGCATTCGGGAAGCTGAGACTGGAGAATTGTGGTTCGCGGACAGCCTCAGCTACTTAGTGAGGCCCTCCACAACTTAGTGAGACCCTGTTTCAAAATAAAGAATGAAAAATAGGGCAGGGGGTGTATCTCGGGGGTCCAATGCCCCTGGGTTCCATCCTCGGACCTGCAAAAAGCTCAATAAACTCAGATAAAATAAAGCTCCCTCATCTGGTACAGGCCATCTACTAAAACATACAAAAGCCTCGACATCTTTCTAAGATTGAGAACAGTCTCACCACATTGCCTAGGTTAGTTATAAAGCTGTATTAATCGTATCAGTGTGGTATTAGCACAAATACAACAAAAGAGGACAACGGAACACACAGGCCCAGAAACAGAGTCACGTGGACGTGGCCAACTGACTTTTAGCAAAAGCGCAAAGACAATTCAGTGGAGAAGCTAGAGTCTTTTTAATAAATACCAGGCTCCCCTGAAAGTAACTTTGATACATGCTTCAGAGCCATTCAACATCTAGAGAAAAATGGCCCACAGCAACCACAGCAACCACAGCAACCACAGCAGGAAATCTTCTTGACTTTGGACTAGACAGATTTTTAGGTAAGATATTAAGTGTATAACTCATCAAAGAATAAACTAATAGAATATACTTCATGAAAATTAGTGACTTTCAGTCTTCAAAATATACTTTTAGAAGAACTAAAAGATAACAGCAAGAGAATGTATTTTCAAATTATACACCCATAAAAACCTATGGTGTGTGTGTGTGTGTGTGTGTGTGTGTGTGTGTGTGTGTAAATGTATTCTGAAACTTCAACAACAAAAACAGTAACAACCAAGAGAAACACCAGTATAAGGAAGAAGTGACTGGCACACAGTAAGTGTTCAATGCATGTGTTGAATAAATAAATAAAAAAAGGAAGAAAGTATTTGAAGGAACACTTCACCAAACAAATATGGATAGCAAATAAGGGCGTGGAAAGACGTTCGGTATCGTTAGTCAACAGAGAGATAGATGCACATTGAAGCCACCATGAACCTCACCAGATGTTTTAATTTAAAAGACTGACCTGTGAAGTGTTGGCCGAGATATAGAAGTACTACCGGCAATCTTTACATCGTTAGTGGAATATAAAAATGGTAACAATGATTTAGGAGACGGTTTGAGCATCTATTAAACAGCCTGACACACACCTACTGTATAATACAGCCATCTCACCCACAGGGGAATAAAAGGGTATGTCTATAAAGGTTTGTATAGACGTATTTAACAGCTTTTATGTGTAATAACAAATACTGAAACAGCCCAAATATTCAACAAGCCAGTGTATTAATAATGGTACACACTCATGCAATTGAATACTATCCAGTCACGAAAAGGAGCGGGCTCTGGATACTACCAACAACACAGGTGACGTATAATAATTTTAATGTAGAAAAGAAGCCCAGCTCCCTGTTTTAGTCAGGGTTTTGTTATTGTTGTTGTTGTTGTGACCGAAATACCTGAAAAGCACAACTTAGAAGAAGAAAGATCTATCGGCTCATTGTTTTAGACATTTCAGAACATTCAGACCGTGGTTGGCTGGCTCCAGGGTAGGAGCTGCTTGGCGTCAGGGCACTGGCGTATGAGGAGGAGGAGAAGCCACTCCTACTCAGGGTCACCAGGAGGGGCGGGGCCACGGCAGACACACGGCCCCAACCGAAACACAGAAAAGATCCAAGTAGATGTCGGAGAATGCCATATTCATGGGTAACAAGGCTTACGATTCCCTTTAAATTGATATAAACATTTGAATGTATTTTTAGCCACATCTAAAATAGGTTTTCAAAATCAACTTACAAGAGCAACAGGTCAGAAAATATCCAGGATGTACTTGACAATAGGGGCGGGGCTTTCCTCACAGACGATAAGGCTTGTTTTTATTTATTTATTTATTTATTTACTTATTTATTTATTTATTTGGTGGTACTGGGGGTGGAACCCAGAGGCTTTCTACCTCCGGGCTATACTCCCAGACCTATTGCATATTTTTATTTGGAAATGGGGTCTCACTAAGTCGCTGAGGCTGGCTTCGACCTGTGCGATCCTCCTGTCTCAGCCTCACAAGCGTGCGCCACCACGCTTTATAAAACAAGGCTTTTTAAAACAAGGCTCGAAGGCTTGTTTTATAAAGCTACGGATCTTAAGAGAGTTTGGTGCAGTTCAGTGATGGGCAAGCAAAAGAAGGAACCTGAAGAGAGAGGGCTTGAGCCAGACCATTGAAGTATGCCGACCTGGAAAAGGACTGAGCGTCCTCCAAGGGGAAAGGGCCCGGTTAGCCCAGGGCGCGGCTCAGCCCAGGGCACGGCTCGGCAGGAAGTCCCACCGCACGCTGTAAAGAACAGAGGGTCCCAGGTGGGCCAAAGCCGAACCGCGAGGGCGCAGCTGCAGAGGCTAGCACAAGAGAGTACACCGACTTCACAACACTAAGGCGAAGTCTGAGGTAGGAGACACATGAAAATTTAACATTCTGTTCAGCCAAAGACACCATCCGCAAAGAAGAAAAGATACAAGCCTCGGTCTGGGAGGATATATTTACAACCCACACAGCCAATAAAATATCACTCCCCGGATACATAAATAATTCCCAAAAATCAATACGAAAAAGGCAAGCAGCCCAATAGAAAAAGGAGCAAATGATAAACAGTAAATGCGAGGAGAAAACAGTGTGTAAACGTGTGAAGAGACGCTCGGCCTCACCGCCTGCCGCAGGATGCACGGATTAGAACAAGACGCCACGTCTCACCCTTTAGAGTGTAAAACGTTAAGGCGGACACCACTGAGCTTTGCCATGACTTGGCAGAGTATACACTAGCACAGCCACCGGGGTCGGCCCCGTGGCACCGGTTAGCCACACGGGCTGTGGCCGTGCTGACGCCAGGAGCACTTACAGTGTGCCAGGAGCTGCTCGGAGCTCTCCGTCCATACAAACCTACGCAGAGCTGAGACCATCCTACCCAGTGCCTGGCCTGAGGACCTCTGAGCTCAGCACCATCGCGCATGCATGCACGCACATGCACACACACACACACACACACACACACACACACTTTATAAACTTGGTGTTAAGTTTAAAAAGCAAGCTGCAAGAATTTCTGCACCACTTTGCCATTTATATAAGCTTTAAAACACACAAAGTTTCGTGAGTGGATACATTTGTGTGCTACGTGAGTATGAAATTGGTGAGGAGACACACCGTCCTCCTCCAGAACATGGCTCTGGCCACCAGGCGCCGCTAGGGCCGCCCGTCCACCTGCAGGAGGCTGACTTGGCCCGGGAAGCAGGGCCAGCCCTGAGGAGCCAGGCCTGGAGCCAGGAAGGCCACCCCAGGAACCCAGGGGCGTTCGTGTTTGAAGTCCACTAACATGATTGTTATTGCTGGCCACAGTAGAAAAGACACAGGCTCAACCTAACACACGCCAAAGTCACATTTGCTAAAATCCCTCCTCCGCACAGGGCGAGCATCCCTCACACGCGGGAGCCCAGGAAGCTCAGGGAAGCATCTGGGCGTCGCAATAAAAACAGGGACAACTGGAGGAGGGCCGCGCTCGCATGTCTATTCCACCTGGGAGGCAACACAAAATGGTTTCTAAAAGCTCTAAGTAATGGCGGAGCCGAGGCAGGGTGTTGTGGCTCGCTGACTATAAAATTATGTCTAGAACATGGAAGGGGGGACAATAAAAAACTAATCAGGGAGCTTAGCGATGCAGGCAGAGACACGGCCGGCATCTAAACATCTGTACTTTCTCTCTATATACCTAAGAAATACCCACTTAAAAGGAGCGGTAGCGGTCTCCATTTACAATAGCTAGGGAAGCTGTAAGAGATCTTGAGAAGGAAAGAGACGAAAATGCACGCAGAACCTTTTGAGGAAGACCATAAACTTTATTGGCATACACAAAAGAAAATCGGAGCCGACGGAGAGACGCCTAGCGCTTATATGAGAACACTAACATTGTAAAAACGTCAGCGGCCCCCAAAGTGATGTACGCGCACCGGAATCCCAATCAGCCCGCAATCGCCGCGCCTATGGATTGGACAGGCTGACGGAAGATGCCTGGTAAATGTTGTTGTTTTGAAACAGGCAAACAATGAAAATTGGACTTGCCGTCCAGCTACAGGTTACAGAAAGGAAGAACGCTCTCACGCCCGTCTGAGCCACGGGGACCCAGGGCAGGCGGCTCGCCAGGGAGGGTAGGCGGGGGCAGAGGTGAGACGGCAAACAGGCTTCGGGTGGGGTGATGGCGCGTAGATCTCTAAGTCACAAACTCAGATACGTTCTGTGCGTTAAAGAAGGGCACGTGGAGGTAGACAAAAACAAGAAACACCGCTCGATTCACTGCTGGTCAGCGAGAGGCGGCCCGACGCTGCAGGCGCCGCTCTCGCCCCATCGTGGGGGAGGTGGGGAGACTCTTATCTCTTACAGGGGCAAAGTTTAAGGAAAGCAGGGGCTCCCCTGGGTGGCTGGGAGGGGACTTAGTCTGGGGATACCCATAAAGAAGCGCACACACACGCGCATGCACACACACACACACACACACACACACACAGCCTCCTCTGTGAGGCCTCTGTGCTGGAGCGCGTGCTCACCTCTCCACAGAACTGTGTGCACCAAGCTCGATGCAGCCGTTTCAGTAATAGGAAAAATAATAATTAAAAAGGGACGAGAAGAGGCAGCCAGACTCCCCACGGCAGAGAGAGCTCGTTACACTGCAGTGTCTCCCGTAAGGTGGGAGAGTCTGCAGCCATCAAAAACGGTGAGGTGGGCTGCCTGCGCCTAGGAGGAAGGCTCCCGAGACACCATGTTAAATATAGGAAGCGAGCTGTCGACAACTGATGAAATATGTATGATTCCATTTGTGCAAAGCCAAAATCGCTCGACGGAACTGTGTGTTTCACTTCATGCGGTGCTGTGCGTGGGGCCACCGCAAAGAAGGCGGTGCAGCCCGGGGAGGGCGCCGGGACCCGCTGGGCACACCCCTGCGCCCCACACTGGCACGGAGCGTGCTGCGGCATCCCGGAACCAAAGGCCGTAAGAACAGGCTGGAGCGGGGTCACCGAGTAAGGTCAGAGCTGTACGTCCTTGGCGCCCGGGAACAGGGTGCCATAGAGTCACTGTCCCACGGGAGCGGCCGCCGAGGCCCCCGTGGACGGGGCTGGCCAGGCGAGCCCAGAAGTAGAGACCAGAGAGGCAGGGGAGGCGGGAGCCGGAGCAGGTGAAGGGGATAAAGGAAGATGGGGGGCAGAGGACGCGCAGGAGGACAGCGAGTCCGCCGGCCTGGTGGGGTGCTGTTCGTGCGTGGCCGTGGAGAGTGACTTTGATGACCGGTGGGACAGCCCTGTGCGGGAAGTGGGGGACAGGGACCAGGAGGGCTGAGTTCTGAGCCTGGCTCTTGTGTTTTCGGAGATGAGCCCAGCGGGGGCTGCAGAGCCGGATGGTTTGTGGGGCGAGGAGGGGCGCCTGGGAAGCTTTGGTGGATGGGCGCCCTCCACGCTCGTGGAAGGGAAGTCCAGGCTTCCAGCTGGGGGTCCTTTCCCTGGAGGAGCGCCCCCAGCTCCTCTGTGAGTTGAGGGAGCAGCACTGCTGGACCACAGCCAGCTAGGACAGGTAGGCAGCGCTGGGCCTACGGGGCAGAGGCGCCAGCTGGACAAAAGCTCTCTCCGCCTTCGGTAGGGCTGTGGCGGCTGATGGAGAAGCAGACAGCTGGTCCACAAGGGGCGTTTCCAGCCGCCTGGAGGAAGGGTGGGGCCATGAGAATCAGGGGTTCCCAGGCAAGGAACAAGTTGGGGCCCATGGGCTGGGGCTGGAGAGTCCCTGGGACTGGCAGGAGGAGAGATGGGCGAGGAGTCAGTGGCTGGGGCCATCTTGGGACCAAAGAACCACAGCCAGGGGCACTGTGTCCAGAAGTCTTGCAGCTGTCTCTGGGGGCCCCTGGCGGCCACTTCAATGCCTCGCCCAGAGTGTGACCACACGACTCACCTTATCCAATGAAGGGGCCGAGGAGACGCGACACCTTAAAGTACAGTTGGCCACTCTTCCCGAGTCAGGGGACCCCTGAACCGGTGTCGAGAGAGCTGCACCAAGACGTGGGGCCCTCGCAGCCTAGCACTCGGTGAGGGGCCCCCGCCAGCCCCCACCTGGGATCAGAAACAAACCACCATTTACTTCAGGCAATGAGACTTCGGGACTGTCTGTCACATCTGCAGGCACTACCTCATCCTGACTGATGCGTGTGGGTCCATGAGGAGGGGTGTGTGCAGCAAACTAGTGAGGGTTCTCCAGGGAAATAGAGGAGAGAGAGACAGAGACAGAGACAGAGGAATCGTAGAAATTAGCACGCGCAGTCACGGAGCCCAGGAAGTCCCGCTGTCAGCCGTCGTCTGGAGAAGTAAGGCAGCTCGCGGCATGACCCATGCGAGACTGAAGGCCTGAGAGTCAGCAGTGCTGATGTGATGGGCAGGAGGTGGTGTCCCCACCAGAAGAGGGAGCAGACCCGCTCAGGACGCTGGAACCATGGGAATGTGCGATGCCCGCCATGCCGGGAGGGAGCAAGCCACCCTCGCTCCCTGGTGGGCCGGATCGGGGCATTCACACCTCCTTGAAAACACCCTTGAGGACACACCCGCTCTAGAGGCACCCGGGAACGGGCGCCCCCTCGCCCAGCCGAGGGAGCGCGTACAATTCACCAGCATGAGCACCGAGTCTCGAAGAAGAGTAGCTACCTGAGATGGCAGGGCCTTGTGCCCAAATCCTAAATGCCCCTCCACCACTTGCCCTCACAGCGTGCCTGCAAGCCTCCCACACCTGGAGCCCGGTGGGCTGCTGCTCACACGGCCTAAGGACCCTAAGGCAGAGTCTTCTGCTCTGAGCACCACTTACAGTGAGAAACGTTTTGGGTTATTTTGCATAGTCAACCCAGGGGAGGAATCTGTCCCCTCCCAAGTCCAGAGGCCCACTAGGTGCCACGAGGTCGTACTAGGCCACGAGGATCCCGCCACGTGGCCCACACCACTGGGCCCCCGACACTTCACGCAGCGGAAGGCCCTTTGCTTCAGTAGGATTGCCATTCCCACCCTCAGACACACAGGCGCCTCGCCACATGCCTGGCGTGGTGTCTCAGCTGGTCTCCTCGGTCCCCAGGGCAGGACGTGACCAGGGTGGGGGACCAGCGTGCTGATGGGGGGAAGTGCAGCGCGGTCCCTGTGAGCCCCTGGGTGGGACAGTGGCGGTGAGCTCTGGCCGGCTCTGCTTCCGGTGGGCCTGGTGGATAGGTGTGGGGAGAAAGCCACACGCAGACCAATAGCTGCCCGCCAGGTGCCAGGAGATGCCTAGGCTGCTCGAGCAGGAACTCCCTCTGGCGCAGCAGCTGTAGTTAGAGTCACCACCGATAAGCTCATGACAACTAACTGTCGTGCTTTAAGAGCCATCTGCCGTGTGCACGGGCCACAGAGGAGAGCCACCCTGGGGTGCGGCGGGAGCCACCACCCTGCACCTTTCAGGAGGTCTCGGGAGTGGCGCCACTTTCTGCGAGACCTCCAGGGACACAGGATTGCTCCTCACCTCCTGTCTCTAGGTGAGACATCTCTCATGGATCCCTCCTGGCTTTCCCCGGTGACAGCTCTCACTCTGCCAGTCAGGGACCGTGTGGGGATTCTGCCAGCTGCTGAAGATGTCTGTCCCACGCACACATTCTGGATCAGGGAAATGACCTCCAGGCTGGGCTCGGGGTCCACCAGATGGCCTGGCCCCACCAGCCCTGCTCTGACGGGGGGTCCCGGCGATGTTTTTGGTCTCTATGAATCAATGTCCCCTGGGAGCCAGTGTTCACTGGTCCCTGAGAGGTCTGATTTTTCCCAGTGCACAACTGCCCTGATAAAAGTGTTAATCTTTTACATTTAAGTAGTGCACTGGGGCCCTTGCTCAAGGGGGCCTGGCCTCTGCTTCATTCAGGGATTCTGGGCTCTAAACTGGCTCAACGTGGGGAGTCAACAGAGGAGCCAGGACTGTTGTCCTGAGTTCGATTAGACTCTTGTTCTGCTGGCCTAGAACATCTCTGCTTAGAAAGCTCAGGTAGGAACTCGGAAGGCTTTCTCTCCACTCCTTGCTGAACACCTGAGGACCAGCCAGGGCCCCAGTCTGCCTAGTCAGGCGCTCCCGGCCACTGTTTCGCCGGTCCATAGCCGTGAGCCTGCCCCTGGCGCGGGCAGTCGAGGGCTGCTCTGGGCTCTGCCACCCTGGGCCTGGTCGCCCCCCTCTCACCTGGATTCCCCGATGAGCAGGCTGCAGTCCTCGCTATGAGGTCTGACCTACGAAGGAGAGCGCAGGAGAGCAACCCCAAGCGCCTTGAAGCTGGGCTTTCCTCGCAAATTTACTTCCCAAAGTATTGCTGAAGGTCTGCCTCCTGGCCCCGCCCAGCGCGGCTGAGGAGTTCCTAAGCGATAAATCCACTCTAACAGCAACCTCTTGGGACCTTCGAATCCTCCTCCATGTTAAACCAAGGGACATGGGATGTTTCCAGTCCATCATGGCGGGCCATGTTTTGATCCATGTTCGGTCAGTTACAGACTTTCTGAGCTGTTATGGTTTAGATTTAGAATGCCCCCAACCCTCACAAACACAAGGCAGCCATGTTGGAGGAGGGGCTTGGTTGCTGAGGTGGGGTCCCTGGGGGCGCGACCTTGGGGATTAGAGATGGTTCCTCCTCCCTTGCTCTCTCTCTTGCTTCAGAGCTCTCTCCCTCTTCTCTCTCCCTCTTCTCTCTCCCTCTTCTCTCTCTCTCTCTCTCTCTCTCTCTCTCTCTCTCTCTCTCTCTCTCTGTCTCCCTCCCTCCCTTCCTTCCTATCTCCCTCCCTCTGTCTCTCTCTCTTTCTCTCTCTCATTTTTTAAGCACTGGAGATCGAACCCAGAGGCATTCTACCTCCAAACTACACCCTTACCATATTTTTATTTTTAAACAGGGTCTCACTAAGGGTCTTGCTAAATTGTTGAGGCTGGCCTCAAATCTGCAATCCTCCTATTTAAGCTTCCCAAACATTGGAATTACATCGTATGTGCCACCATGCCCAGCTCAGTGATTTCTTTACTATTAAAAATGTCTCTAAATCTAATCAAATTAAAAAACCAATTCTAGAAGTCATAGAACCAATTCAGAAAACTCATCTTTAAAATCCTGTTCTCCTAGAACTGCTCTCAGTCATAAAACCTGCATTAGTGAGTGTTCTCCAGAGAAACAGAGCTAATGGGATACAATATAATATGTGTATATATATGTATATATGTATATTCATTTGTCTATCATCTCTATATATAGGTAGATAAATAGAGATAGAGAGAGATGCATAGAGAACACACACACACACACACACACACACACACACACACACACACACACACCCCTGCAAGCTGGGAAACCAGGAAAGCCTGAGGAGTGATTCAGTCCACGCCTGGCGGTCCGGGAATCAGCAAGCTAGTCTCTGAGGTCAGGAGAAGGGGAAAGCGGAGCCCTGCCTCACAGAGAGGAGCGACTTGCCCTCTACCTCCTCCCTTATCCTGTCGCGTTCTCACGGTCCGCACGATGCCCACAGCTGGGGAAGGCAGATCTCATTCTGCAGAAATGCCAATCCTCTTGGAAGCACCCTCACAACACATCCAGCTACAGAGGTGCCTAGGGGTCTGAGAGCCCCTTAGCCCAGCCAGGTCAGCACATAAAATTCACCACCACAGCCGGGCATGGTGGCGCACGCTTGTAATCCCAGTATTTGGGAGGCAGGAGGATCGCAAGTTCACGGCCAGCCTCGGCTACTTAGTGAGGTCCTCATATACAGAGTCATGTCACTCCCTGTATCTTATAGATGCTAGATAAAGAGTCTCCAATGTGCATGCTTTATATACATTGTGATTTTTAAATGGCTTACACCATGGACGACTCTCTCTCTCTCTCTCTCTCTCTCTCTCTCTCTCTCTCTCTCTCTTCCTCTCTCTCTCTCTCTCATTTTTTAAGTACTAGAAATCCTGTACTGAGACCCTGTTTCAAAAATAGTCAAAAATAGAGCTGAAGATATAGCTTTAAGGTAGAATGCCCCTGGGTTCAACCCCCAGTACTGAAAAAAAAATTTTTTTTACTCCCACTAGTGGGGAGGACGTGGAGGGAGGTAAGACGCACCATCCCTGTGGGAACACACAGGTGCACAGGTGAGATCCTGGAATACTGCAGACAGCAAAGCCCGGGGAAGCGACTCAGTCTTAGGAAGTGAATCCGATGTCCATCTCCCGAGCAGAGTCACATTTGCCATCTGGGACATTAAAAGACTCTCAAAGCAAGATGGTAATGAAAAGTCAAATTTCTAAACCTGGCGTTTTGAAGGGCATGGTCTCTGGGTTAAAAACAAAAACAAAAACAAAACCAGAAATGAGCAGGTGTGGTGGTGCACGCTTGTGATCCCAGTACTTGGGAGGCTGAGACAGGAGGATCGCAGGTTCAAGGACAGCCTCGGCAACTTAGTGAGACCCTGTTTCAAAATAAATAGTTAAAATAGGGCTGGGGGTGTAGGTTGGAGGTAGAATGCCCATGAGTTCAATCCCTGGTGCCTCAAAAAAAGAAAGAAAGAAAAAAAGAAAGACCTTTCTCCACAGTGTCTGCCAAGCTTTGGGAGGGGCCAGGGCTGTGAATTTGTGCTCAAAGTGGCTGGTCAATCAGGGAATGGCTGGGAATAGAGTTTCTGAAGTGTGGGGCCCACCTATGGGCGGGCTGGGGTCTCCGCCGCCGATGCCCGGTCAAGTTCCCACCGTGCCTGCCTGCCCAGGTGGCTAAATTGGCCCCGCTGAACCCGAGGAGGCGATTCTTTCTAATTAGAAGTCGCCCAGCAATAAATACCCATCGGCTTCATCTGGGACACACAGGGCGGACAAGTATGTCCTCTTCTCTCCCCAGGAAAAGTAATCAGAATGCAAGGTCGTCCCCGGATAATGCATGATGGCTTTAATATCAGCAAACTCCCCTTAAATATTAGATGCACTGAGGAAATATTAGTTAGATTATCACAGACTGATATGATTGGTTTCCTCTAGGATAAAATGTGATGCATGGGTTTTAATAAACTGAGGAGAATTATATGCATCATTTTCGTGGTTCCTGTCAATTTTATTTAGAGTAAAATGCCATTGCGATAATTAGTTGGTTTTTACTGGCTTCATTAAAAGCTTTTCTAATGACCGCTTGGAGGAATAAGTAAAATTAATTTCTTTCTTGAACATCAGAGGAATTCATCAAACATACAAAAAGCAAACTCTGGGCCTGTCTGTGTGCGGCGGGGCGGGCCGGCTGTGAGCTCCTGGCTTCTCGTGGTCCACCGTGGACAGTGGGACTCGGGACGTTCCACAAAGACACACTGATGATAGGAGAGGTGCTGGAGCCCTGGCCATCCCTACCAGGTGCCCCCGAGCTGACTCCCAGACGCCTCCTCCAGGCAGCACTCCTCTACTGCCCAACAGAAGGCCCTTCCTGCCCGGCCCCAGAGGGCCCGAGCGGGGACCGGCTCATCTCCTCTTGGGCAGGGATCCTTGGGTCCCCTGTCCAAATGGCCCGCTGCATTTGCTGAGCTCAGCCTCGGCTCAGCACGTGACGCCCTCTGTGGGCATAGCTGTCCCCGGTTGGGGGAGGCCGGTCAGTGGGACCGGAGGAGTGTCCAGGGCTTGAGCTCACACAAAGGGCAGAGCCACCTCTGTGCTTGTGAGAGCCTGGGGAACATGACGGCTTCCCAGGTGTGGAGCCACCCCGGCTGGCTCGGAGGGTGCACCAGGGCATCCGCGGGTGGGCTGGCAGGGAGGCTCGGCTGGAGGCCCACTGAGCCTCGGTGGGTGGGCCCGCAGTGAGGTGGGCGGGGCCAGGGAGCCCTTCCTGTGAACCGCCCTCTCTCCTTCCAGTTTTTCATTTGGCCTGCGGTCAGGGAGAGGGGCTGAGGGGCAGGAGCTGGTGGGGCCAGCACCTGGGCACCAGCGGCCCACCCCCAGGTCTCCTCTTCAACATGGGCCGGCGTGGCCCTGGCCTCCTCCACGTCCCTCTCCCATATGTGGGGGCAACCCTGCCCCGTGTTCGCAGCCCACCTCCCACTCCACCCTCTACCCACAGCACGTGTCAGCTGCAGGCGCGCCCCACAGGCCCCCAGGGGATCTCTGGGGAGCGAATATTCCCACGGCCTGGGCCGGTCCCCACACAAACTCCATCCTGCTGTCGAGGTCAGGAAGCCGTGCTGGTGTTCACCGCCGTGTGGCAGGGCACTTCCCTGCTGAGAAGTGTCTTACTAGCCCAGCGTGGCACACGCTTGTCATCCCAGCATTCGGGAGGCTGAGACAGGAGGATCCCGGTTCATGAACAGCCTCAGCTATTAGTGAGGCCTCTACAACTCAGTGAGACCCTGCTTCAGAATAAAGAATAGGACTGGGTGTCTCAAAACACCTTCCTGTGCTCACACTTCTTGTGTGAGACGACGCCGCTGCGTGGCGGGATGGAGAGATGAGAGATACAGGATTTCTGCGTGGCCGCAGGCTGTGAGGCCTCCCGAGGACTCGGCAAAGGAGGATCGCCTGCTTACAGCAGTCCTGGACCGTGGAGCCACGGTGCCTCGGTGCATCGTTAAGTTAAAGGAAGCATTAATGGTTTCTCTCCAGCACATCCAACCAGCCGGCATCACCACCCTTGTGCCTTCAGGCCATTATCAAGTAAGATTAGAGCTGCTTAAACACTGGCCCTGGGATTCAGTGACTGCGGGCGACTATGGGTGTGATGAGCAAGAAGGCTACTGAGTAACTGACGGGCAGGTAGCCTACGCCGGGTGGATACTCTGGGCAAAAGGATGCTGCTCATGCTGGACTGGATGGCCCGAGATGACTCAGGACTTTACCCTGCTTCTCAGATCCGTGTGCAGTTTAAGGTTTATGAATTATTTCTGGAATTCTCCCTTTGGCATTTTCAGAAGGAGGCGGACCTAGGTTAACTGAAACCACAGAAAGCAAAACCCTGGATGAGAGGAGGTGCCGATACTCCGGTTGAGAACCATGGCCTGATCTTAGTTTTCAGCTAATTGGCAGGGGCGGGGGCGGATGGAGAGGGCGGCACCGGCCGGGCGGAGGGGTCACCTGTGAAGATGTAGCTATGCCCCCTGTAGCAGCTACATTCTGCCTCGTCCGTGGCGGACCCACTTTCTCTTGAGCCAGCCTGGGGAAGGCATCTTGATGAGAGGCTCTGAGTTTGGGAGGCAGGGAAATATTTTTGCATTAGAAGTGTTTGCAGAGAATGACTCCGGCAGATGGGTAATTTAGCTGGTAATCACTCCGTGCACTTGTTTATTTGCCATTAGAAGCTACACCTCCCTGTCTGGTTAGGGTGAGGCGGAGATACACTCAATTAAGCTGGGGTTGAGCGGGACCCGCGGAGCCAGCTCCAGGGCTGGGGACCAGGTACCGCCCGGGATAAGTCTCCATGCCGACAGTCAATCAGGGCACCCTAATTGGAAAGCAGTAATAAAAAGTAATTGAGTTTAATACATAATTTAGATCATTACCCGTTAAGTTAATGCCTCCCGCTTAGGTGTGGGGAGAAAATTATTTATCTCATAGCCGGGGAAGATTTCATTTGTTTTTATAATGGAATGCTCGCCAATTGACTTTAATAAGAGCAGTTTGTTAAATCAGATTTTGAATTGGTGCATGGATCTGAAGTTCATCTGTTAATTTTTGACACGATAGACTCCGCGCTCCATTCTCCCCTTAAAGTGGCTGGATTTATTCTCCCGTGGGACTTTCCGGCCATTGTCGTCCTACATTACAGAAATTAAATTGGGTCGCTCCCGTGTCTTGATGGGAGGCGATTGGGTTCCCCACTTCCTCCTTTTTTTTCTTTTCATAAAAAAGGGACATCACAGAGCCTCCGCTACTCCTTTGCAGGTGCCCGCTTCTCTTGAAAACAGCCTCACGGCTGCAAACAAACGCTTCTGTTAAATACCGAGAAGAAACTTCATAACAATCCCTTACTTGGCTCTAAGCATCTGCAATTCATTAACTCCCTTGGTTTCCTCAGCCAGCCCTCGGAGCGCAGCCAGAGCTAACCCGGTCCCCGTGCGCACAGCAGGCCTGGGCCAGGGCCAGGGGGCCCGGGGGTTACTGTCCCCAAGTGAGGGTGGTGGGCATAGAGTCCTCGACCCGAGCTCACCTCTGCACAGCTGTAAGCCAGCAGGCGCTCTCCACTGGGGTCTCCGCTTCCCCACCTGCCAAATGGGGGCGGGTGTAAGTATCTTGGGCTGCGTATCCAAGGAGGCCTGGAGTGCCGAGCGGGTGGCTGAGGCCAGAACACGGTGCCTGGACGTTACAGGCCCTGCTCCCCGGTAGACCTGGCCCTGGACACCCCAACAGGCCTCCCGTCCGGCTCCACCCAGCCACAGCTCAGGAAGGACACGAAGCCGGAGTCCCGCCCTCAAGCCCACAGTTCGAGGTGGGCACCGGGGCCAGGGCTTCCTCAGGGCTTCAGACCCCGTGTCTTCACCTGTAAAAGCAGGTGCTGGCTTCCCAGAGCACCGCTGTGCTTCTCACGCGGGACCCCTCTGGGGACGAGGGGGGGCATTCATAGAGAGAAGGTGTGGGTCTCTGAGAGACAGGCCCCAGCGCCCCCCAGGGAGGTGTGGGCACACCAGAAACTTCCAGGCTCTCTGGGACACTTTGAGACTCCTGGGAGCACAGAGCCTCGGGTCCCAGGGAGCCTGGGTTGCCCAGAAAGACAGAGAAGGTCGACTCTGTCCTGGCTGGAGCAGCAGGGGAGGCCAGCACACGTGGTGGTCTGAAGGTCCAGGAGGCCCAGTCCCCCAGCTGACCCCACCTGGCTTGGGGACCGGAGCTGAGGGCTCCTCTGCCCCTGAGCTACAGCCTAGACCCCAGGGCTCTGCGGAGGGGCAGCCTTAAGCGAGAGCCCCAGGAGCCAGGGACGGGCTCCCAGTCCAGCGCCCACTGCTGCCGCCCCGCCCCAGCTCCTCAGGCCTCCAAGGCCCTGGGCCTTCACCCCGGGCTCACAGACTTGGGCCGGGCTCTGCCGCCTGTTTGGCAGTGTTGGACTCAGCCACCTGGTGCTGTGCCAAAGCTCTCCTGCCCTGCCCGTCTCTGGTGGCACAGATCTGGGAGGGCATCTCTAACTGCGCTTGTCCACCTGTGCCCAGCTCAGTGGGGAGCACGGGCTCTGGCCTGTCGAGGCACCCCAGAAACAGGGCGGGCAGCCTCCATCGCGGGGGCCTGGGTCACCAAAACAGAGGGAGGGAGGGAATGCATAGCCTTGGGAGGGGGCCCGTACTGCCCGCCCCGGCGGCCCAGCAGCGCCGGTGTGGCCGGGGAAAGGCGCCTCGACGATCAGCTCCGCGGCCGCCAGCCACGTGGGCCCGGGCCGCGCACGGCGTCGGCGGCCTCCTGTTCACCTCCACCTTCGCAGGCGGCCACCCGGCCCCACGGAGGCCGAGGTCGGCGCGGGCAGCTCAGCACCCGCCACCACACAGCCGCCGGGCCACGGCCACTGCTCCGGAACAGACAGGAGAGCTTGTTTACAAATTGTGCGCTGAAATTTGAGTTGCAAACATTGGCATCAGGCCTCGTCTGCCAGGCCACCCGGATTGGAGGGTAATTTATGAAGATTGCTTTACCTGGGCCGTGCCGGTCTGTGCCTGGGAGTAATTCACCCCGGGCTCATTTCGGATGCAGTCAAAGACCCCCGTATTTCACTATGACAATGTAATCACAGAGCCACATTAAAAAGTCATTATTGTTTAGAATCCAGCTTGGTTTGAAAAACACTTACTATAAAATTCAACAGCCTTTGTAAATTACCGAAAGGTTTACTCAAGAGCACTAGGTGCCGTGATTTAGACACGAGACTTACCACTTTATCGATTCTCTGGGATTTTGTCTGTCCCTGTATTTATGAGGAATGATTGGTGAGTGATCAGAGTAACCCACCGCTCCGTGTTGCTTCATAAACAATGATGGATTAAATTTGCACCCTCAAATTTCCCGTGCACACCGCCTCTGCCCAGGTCTGAGGGCACCTGTGGGGTGGTTTTGCTGAGCCGCAGGGAAATCAGTCTACGAAGGCAGAGAAAATTGAGGGTGTGTGTGTGTGTGTGTGTGTGTGTGTGTGTGTTTCTGGGGATGGAACCCAGGGGCTCTTCACCTCTGAGCTACACCTCAGTCCTCTTTTATTTTTTTGAAGCAGGGTTTTGCTAAGTTACTGTGTGCTAGCCTCAAGTCTGCGATCCTCCTGTCTCAGCCTGCCAGGTAATGGGATTGTGGGCGGACACTACCACCCTGCTTAACGGTGAGAATCTGCTTCTCAGGGGATGTTGGGCCCTGACACTGCCCCCGGGGCGGGAAGCTGCCGATTCGCTGACCCCTCTTGCTTGGGTCCCGCCTCCTCTGCCATAGTCCAGAGTCCAGATTTATGTGCGCACAAGCCTTCGGCCACTTGCATGTCTCTGGCCGGCCGGGGCGCCATAAATTGCTCCTCGGTTCAGCCCTCGGAGTGCGCAGCTGGCGGGCTTGACAGGGAGCCTGTCTGGGGCTCACAGACGCTAAGGAGCGTGCTCAGGTAGGGCCCACATCTGGGCCGTCTGCATGTTCTGAGAGACCGCGACAGGCTCGCCCGCCCCCCAGCAGCCCGCGTGGGATAACTCAGGGTCCTGACTCCTGCCCAGCGCCCAAGCCCAGCACAGCTCGCTCCGGGGGGACGAAGAGCATTTCTGGGACCCTTTTCTGCGTTCGCCCCTCCTTAGGAGCTCCCAAGACACGGAAGAGCGTCAGAGACTGCGAGGACCGTGGAAAAGAAGAGAGTTCAGTGTCAGCCGGGTGTGGTGGCGCACAGCCACAGCCCCAGACTTGTGAGGCTGAGACAGGAGGATCGCAGGTTTGAGGACAGACTCAGCAACTTAGCAAGACTCTGTTTCGAAAACAAGCAAACAAACAACAACAACAACAACAAAAAGAGCTGGGGGTGTAGCTCAGAGGCAGAATGCCCTGGGTTCAATCCTCAACACCAAAAAGACCCCCAAAGCTTAGAGCTTGCCAGCAGCCTCTGACCTGGCCGCCGCCGTGGTGTTCCTGCAGGCAGGGCCCCCTGGCTCAACCCCAGCCAGGGCTCAGGGTGGCCACAGCGGAGTGGCTCTGTGAATGCAGACAGGCAAAATAGAAAGAAACTGGGTTGAACTGGGTCGAAACGGAATTGAGTTAGGTCGCTGTGCCGCGGTGAAAGCCGATTGGGACGGAGTGAAAGTCGGAGCTGAACTGAATTGAAAGTGAGTTAATAAAGTGAAATTGAGCCGTGACCCAAACACCGCAGGTGGGGGCACAGGCCGAGGCACCCCCCCCCCCGCCCTGCCCGGGGACCCTGGCCAGTGCTTCTCACAGGACCTGAGAATGAAAGGAGACGCACAGGGCAATCGGCTCCTCTAAGAGCCGCGCAGTAAGCAAGTTCCTCCGCCCTGAGCACCCGACAGCCCCCGGCCTGTCCCAGTGCCCCGCGCAGGGCTCGTCCTGGTCCTGACCAGGCTGCTGCTCCCTGGGCTGGGACCTCGCTCTCTCTCCTGCCTCTTTGCTGGTTGGCCAGCCCCTCCCCTCACCCCACCTCCAGGTTCTTTCCCTTGGGGAGGGGAGCCAGCAGCACCCCTTCCTTTGTGTGTCACCAGTGAGAGAGGCGGGTAGGGCTGAGCCAGGCCGGCTCACGGCGGCTTCTCCAACTTGCCCGCTCCCCACTGAAAAGGAGGTGGAGCCGGGTGGCCACACACCCAGGCCAGCGGCTGCCTCCTGGACAGCGGCTCCCCAGCTCAGGCTCCAGACACCCGCACCCTTCCCCCCTGGCCCCTGCAAGCCTCATCCTGCCTGGCCCCTCCACCTGGCTCGCTGCAGCAGCACTCCGCCCCGCCCGCCCGCGGCCCTGCTCAGACCCCTCAGCTCCTCTCTTCCCTGGAGTTCTGTCCTTCCTTGCTTTGTTTTGGAGGAGAAGGCAGAAAGCTCGCCCTCCCTGAAGCCCTTTCCCCGCTGTCCTCTGTCGCACCGCGCTCCTCCTGGCACCACACAGCGTCACCTCTTCGGCACTTCGGACACCCCAAGGCTGTGCACCCCAAGGCTGTGCACCCCAAGGCTGTGCTGTCCCAGCTGGTGTTCAGCTGCCCGGAAGCACGCTCTGACCTCGGCTCCGCAAGGCTTGTCCCTGCAGCTGCCTGTTGAGGCGAGCAGGGGTCCGTCATCTGCTCCGACCCCAGGGCCTCCCTGGCTGCCTGCCTGCGGGGTCACAGAGCTTCTCCTCACCCCAGAACAAGCCCTTCTTCCTCTTCCCAGACCCACCAAGACCCCGCAGCCTGTACCCCGTGTCGCAGGTGAGGCTCCTTCTGCCAGCACCAAGCTCCGTCCAGGTCCGGCATGAGGCCGGCTCCTCCGAGGCGCTCCTGAAAGCAGCCCGTCTGGCCCCGACGCACAGCTGAGCCTCCCCTCCGGCCTGAGCGGACAGGCGGAGGCCGCCTCCCTGGACTCTGCCTTGTGCCGGCTTGTTGACCGCCATCTCCTCCATGACAATGTTTCCGTCTATGGGGCCACTCCGAGTCCCCAGGGCCCGACTCTCGGCAGGTGTTCAGTTATTATTTGTTGAATGAATAAACGTCCTTGATGTTGGCGTTTGCTGTCTCCTCTGCTTGAGTTTCTGAAATGGTTTATTTCCCCTTTCATTTCTTAGGCTCTGTGGACTCGTTTTCCACTCTATTCTGCTATCTCGGCGTCTTTTGTTACTTTATATTTCTTCTCAGATCCCCCACCCATGTTTTATTTGGGGATAGGCCAAACCTTCCCGCACATTCTGTAGAACGCTGTGTGAGTTGATGCCAGACGTACCGTGCAGTCGCCAAGCCTTAGACATACCGCACTCGCCTATTCACGTGGGCAGCTCCTTGGGGAGTGGAGAGCAGGCCCGGGCAGAGCCTTCCTCTCCTCGGCGCCGCCTCGCTCCCGCGCCGTGTGGCTTTGCTGAAGAGCTCTGTGCCTTAGCCCTTTCCGCAGACGGCAGCTCCCGGTGCCTGTGATCTGGTCTCGTGCCTTGGAGCTCCTGGTCTGCACAGGGCCGGCTACTTCTGGGCCCTGTCTTGCTGGTCTGTGCTCTTTGCGTGCACTGTGCGGTGATCATTTGTCAAGTATGTGGTGGAATAAGGACTGTGTACAGCACCGCACAAAGAGGCCCCGGTGCGTAGTCTCTTTCCACTTGGTAATCTCCATTACTGGAATGTTTCACTGAGCGTACCGCTGGGTAACACTTTCTATACAAACACACAAGTGTCTCCAGTCGGGAAGGAGAGACAGGCTTGCCAGGTGGAGGTTTATGCCTGGCTCCAACTTCACCAGGAGCAGCCAAATTGCTCCCCAAAGAGTGAAGGCAATGAACCCTCTCTTTTTCATGGTCCAAGTGCTCACCCATTAGCAGCGCTGCTACTGGAAGAGCCTTGATCCGTGTTGATCTAATGACTGTCAAGTGGTTAATCTTATTGGCCATTCAGGTTCGTCTTCTGTTAACTACCTGCACACATCATTTGCTTTCAAAACAGTTTTTATATTTGTCTTATTGACTTGTGTGTGTTCTTTATATATGCCAGTTAAAACGCATTTATCTGTTATATTTATAGTAAATATATTTTCCTGGCATTGTGGCTGATCTTTTAACTTTATGTTGCTTTCTGTTGTAGAGAAGCCATTGTTTTAGCATAGTTCTTATGGTTTAGATCTGGAGCGTCCCCCAGAAGGCTCAAGTGTTGAGCCTGGTCTCCTGTGGGCATGGAGGGCACCGCCTTGAGGACTTTGTCTGCCTGGTCTCTCCTCCTCTCTGTCTGCTTCTGACGGCCACGAGCGGAGCGGCTCTCCTCTGCCGAGCCCTGCTGCCATGTTTCTGCCTTGGAGCCAGCCAACTATGGACTGACCCTCTATGCCGTGGACTGACCCTCTACGCCATGGACTGACCCTCTACGCAATGGACTGACCTTCTACACAATGGACTGACCCTCTACACCGTGGACTGACCCTCTACGCCATGGACTGACCCTCTACGCCATGGACTGACCCTCTACGCCGTGGACTGACCTTCTACACAATGGACTGACCCTCTACGCCGTGGACTGACCCTCTATGCAATGGACTGATCCTCTATGCAATGGACTGACCCTCTATGCAATGGACTGATCCTCTACGCAATGGACTGACCCTCTACGCCGTGGACTGACCCTCTACGCAATGGACTGACCCTCTACGCAGTGGACTGACCCTCTACACCGTGGACTGACCCTCTACGCCATGGACTGACCCTCTATGCAATGGACTGACCCTGTACGCCATGGACTGACCCTCTATGCCATGAACTGACCCTCTAAACCGTGGACTGACCCTCTATGCCATGAACTGACCCTCTAAGCTGTGGACTGACCCTATAAACTGTGGACTGACCCTCTAAACTGTGGACTGTCCCTCTACGCCATGGACTGAGCCTCTACACCATGGACTGACCCTCTACACCGTGGACTGACCCTCTACACCGTGGACTGACCCTCTACACCATGGACTGACCCCGTATGCTGTGGACTGACCCTCTACGCCATGGAGTGACCCTCTACGCCATGGACTGACCCTCTAAGCCGTGGACTAACCCTCTAAACCGTGGACTGACCCTCTAAACCGTGGACTGACCCTCTGCACCATGGACTGACCCTTTACGCTGTGGACTGACCCTCTATGCCATGGGCTGACCCTCTACGCCGTGGACTGACCCTTCCCTGCTCTGCGTTGTTCTCCTCAGGGATTTTGGTCCTAGTGACAACAAAGCTGGTCCACACCACAGTCAACTTCATCAAACTACAGTTTTCTGACTCATAGCTGCTCCTCTTAAGAATTTTTTCCGCATCCTGACACGCTATTTCATTTCACTAGCGTTTCTTGAAGCTGTTTTAAAGTTTGGTGTCTCCTACCTAGGACTTTGGCCCAGCTGACCTTTACTCCCTGTGCAGGGTCAGATAATGACGGGGATCGCTTGACCTCCTGTGGGTGGCATTTGAGCTCCTAGGCCCCTGGGTCCTGCTGGCGCGTAGGCTCCTGCCAGGCCCCGGGCCCTCACACGCGTGCAGGTCTGCTCTGCTGGCGCCTCGATCCGTGCGTGTCTGCAGCGCGGCCCTCGAGGAAGCCTGGCCTGCGTGGGGAAGTCCTCTACCTCTGTTTCCAAGCCGCGCTCTGGCCTGGTCCTTTACTATCCCATAGGGAGTGGTGACCAACCTGACAGGTGCCATGAGGAACCTGTTAGGACTTTAAAGGAAGCTGCATTTGACGTATAGCTCACTGGACATTTAAAACTGAGTTTTCCTATCCACGGTGAGCCCCTCAATTAGTGAAATCTTCCTATGGCCTTCATTAAGAGCTTATTCTGTTTTCATTTAGATGTCCCAAGTCTTCATTCTGCTTATTTCTAAGTACCTTGGAGCTTTATTGCCGTTGGGAATGGCAAGTTTTTTTCTATTACATTCTCCGATTAGTGTTGGCTATTGCACAGTAACGCCGTGTGTGCTAATATCTCCTTGCATCAATATTATTTGTTCTAATCATGACTTTTTTTTAATGTGAAAATTGCCTACCAAGACATGACGACTCATGTCTCCTCCTTCCTGCTCCTCCCTTCCTGTCTTGAGCCTGGGACCGGATCCCTGGCCAGGCGAGAAGCAGCTAAGAGAAGCATCAGCTCTGGCTCCGCCCCGTGGCCTGCGAGCTCTCACGGAGCCGGAGGCTCGATGCCGCCCCCCTCTCAGGCAGGAGCAGTCCTTGGGCCTCTGAGAGTCCACCCCGAGGAAGGCGACTTTACATTCAGCCTGCGTTCCTGGACGGTCACTGCTTCTCTCCTGTGCTGACAGCGAAGGCCAGGTCCCGGAAGCATTTCATATTTGCGTTTCTGGAATGAAACCCACCCGTCTGAACTGACTCAGCCCCTTTCTGGCTCCCCAGGCCTGGGGTGACGAGCAGGCTGGCCGCGCGGCCGCCGCCCTCTGCTGCCCTCTAGCCTGGTCATGGCCCCACACGCTGCTCCGCGGGCGCAGCATCTGAGGCCGGGTGCAGCCACCGTCGGGCACTTATTGCCAGAGACTTTCCCCAGGTTGGAGTTTTCCATCGGAAAAGTGGCCGGCCCAGGCCTGGGCACTTGTTTCTCGTTGTAGCACTTAGCTGATGCAAACACTTGGGTTCCAACAAGCGGGAGGCCCTAGACACCAGCTCAGAGCCGTGCGCGCGGGCAGGAAGGCGGAAGCGCTTCCACGCCTGTGCGTGTGCCAGCCAGGGGGAGCGGGGAGGAGGGACGGGCACACAGGCAGACCGGCCCGGAGCCACTGGTGCCAGCGATGGGCTGGCCTTCCTGGCTGAGGGTCTGGACCACGCTGGCTGGAGATTCCCTGGGTCTCTCCTTCAACCGTCCACCCCGAGTCCCACTGGCGTTTCTCCTTCATTGCGACGATCTTACACTTGTTTACTTTCTGGCAATATAAGATACTCCAGCCTCCTCCTGTATAATCCCTGCCCCAGTACTAGAATCAGCCATTGATCCAAGGATCCTTGCTTCCTTTTATGGAGAAAGGCACTAGAAATGGAGATCTAGGAATGGGGTGTTCATCATGACTTGGGTGTCATTGGAAACTCTGAAGTCAGAAAGCATAATAAATAAAATGAAAATTTTACTAGAGCAGCTTGATGGAATATTTGAGTCAGTAGAAGAAATAAGCAGTGAATTTAATGATAAATCAATAGACAGTAGGTAATTTGAAGGATAGAAAAAAAGAAATGAAGAGTCTCAGTGGATACGGAATAGCCTTAATACGCAGCATGCGTGTGCAGGAGGAAGAAGAGATAGAAACGGAGGAGAGAAGAAACGTACCTGAGGAGACAAGGGCTCAGAACGTCCCAAATTGGATGCAAAATATTACCTCCCATGTCCAAGAAACTCAGTATTCTAAGCAGGAGAGAGATGGAGAGAAACGCACCCAAACACGTCAGGGGCAAAACTCCGAAGACAAAGACAACCGAAAACTGAAGGCAGCAAGAGAGAAGCAGTTCATAATCAAAGGCCTCAAGAAGACTACTGCCAATTCCATTAGAAGCAACGCAAGCCACACGGCCATGGGTGATATATTCCAAGTATTAAAAGAAATATCTGCCAACCAAAAATCGTATATCCAGCAAATCTGTCATTAAACATTAAAGTGAAATAAAAACAATGTGAGATCACTTGTTATTGGCACATTCACCATATAGGACATTCTTTTTAATTTAATTTAATTTAATTTTTTGTAATCATGCATCACTTTGGAATACAAGACTTGAGAGGATATACAAGCACATATCATCCAATAAGCCCTCATCCCATCCCCATCCCATTCCCTCCCCCTCCCTCGATCCCATGCTTAATTGGTGATTATCTTTGATATAATTGTTTACACACCTCATGAGTTTTAAAGAGATTCCATCCTCCCCCATCCCCTCCCCTCTGATTGGTCACCTTGATTGCTTCTCAATAGGGCCCTTTCTACTACTCGACCTCCTCCTGTTACCCCTTTCCTCCTAGTTCTTGCTAATTAGGGGAAGCATCTAGATTTTATTTTCTGTGCTATTTCTCTGTGCATGCCGCCTTGCAAGTTCCGATCCCACTCTTGACGGCCCTAGTAGTGGCCTGGCCACCTAGAGGACTCTGATTCTGACCTTGCTAGCTCTAGCACCGGCCTTGCCTCATGGGAGGCCCCGATCCTGGCCTTGCTGGCCCCCGCAGCGAACTAACCCCTCAGCTGGCTCCTCTCCAGGCCTCAGAGACCCTAGCACTGACCTAACCTCATGACAGGCTCCGATTCCGGCCTCGCTGACCCTGGTACCAGCCTAACCCCTCAGCAGGCTCCTATCCTGGTCTCGCAAGTCCCAGCTTCGTACTTGCCTCACAGCAGTTTCTGATCCTCCGGCCTCTCTGGCCCCGGCACCGGCCTTACCCCTCGGCAGAGTCCAATCCCAGCCTCGTAGGTCCCAGCACCGGTCTTACCTCACGGCAGGCTCCGATCCCGACCTTGCTGGCCCCAGCACCAGCCTAATCCTTTGCCTGGTGCCGATCCCTGCCTTGGAGGCCTCAGTAGCAGCCTTGCCTCACGGCAGGCTCCGATCCCGGCCTCACTGGCCCCGGCACTGACCTCACTCCTCAGCAGGCTCCAATCCTGGCCTCGGAGGCCCCAGCACCGGCCACATGTCAAGGCAGGCTCCGATCCCGGCCTCACTGGCCCTGACACCGGCCTAATCCCTCGGCAGGCTTCTATCCAGGCCTTGGAGGCCCCAGCACCGGCCTTGCCTCACAGCAGGCTCTGATCCCGGCCTTGCTGACCCCGGGACCAGCCTCACCCCTCGGCAGGCTCCGATCCGAGCACCCTCTTCACCCAGCAGGTTGTCCCACGTTCCCAAGGGTGCGTGGTGGTAGTATTCTGCCTCTGAGGTAATTTCTTCAAAAGTTCCAGGTGTATTATGCCAGATCTCTGCCTCACCTGAGCACTTGCCGCTGCCAATGCAACTGCCTCCACCATTTCAAATCTTTCCCAAGCTCTTTTCCCATACCGTATAATGTCCAGTGTTTCTTTTTTTCTTTTTTTTTTTTTTTTTTTTTTTTTGCGGGTCTGGGGATGGAACCCAGGGGCATTCGACCTCCAAGCTACACCCCCTGCCCTATTTTTTTATTCTTTATTTTGAAACCGGGTCTCACTGAGTCGCAGAGGGCCCCGCTAAGTAGCTGAGGCTGTCCGTGAACTGCGATCCTCCAGGTCTCAGCCTCCCGAATGCTGGGATTACAAGCGTGCGCCACCACGCCCAGCTATGTCCAGTGTTCTTAAGCATGCGCGACAGTAGCATTCGACCTGTGGGGTAATTTCTTCAGAGGATCAGGGTGGGTTGGATCAGATGTCAGCCTCTCCCAAATCCAAGTCTCCACCGCCATCTCAGCCACTGCTGCCGCCGCCGCCTTCCTCCTAGGTCTCCGCTAGACTCTCTCCTTACAGTTGATGTCCAGGATTCTTAATGATGTCGAGAAGCAGCAGTCCTCCTTCACGGGGAATTTTTCCAAAAGTTCCAGTTCAGATGAATATGTTTTGTCTGCATCTCCAATATTCTAGCTGCTGCCGGGGCCATCTTAACCCCTCTCAAATATTTTTCTGTTTTCATTTCCCCTTTAAAAAAAAAAATAAGAGAGTATGTGTGGTTTGGGGAGGATGTGGGATCAGGCACTCAGTAGAGATGAAAAGTTTCTTTTCTTTCCGGGTGGGGTGGTTGCCTAAGGGTGCCCCACCTGCACCCGCCCACTCTCCTGGGGTCGGGGCCATGCAGCCCAGCCATATAGGACATCCTAAAGGAAGTGCTTCAGACGGAAAGTAAGTAATACAAGAGAAATACAACAAATAAACTGAGAGTAAAGAACGATGTAGGAAACTGCAAAACTTTACAGCATTTTGGATGCAGGATCTTGGATGAGAAATGCTCAGCCAGTAAAGTGTGTGTAAATATTCCAAAATCTGAAAAAACGTCTAAAACACTTGTTGTCTCAAGCATTTCAGGTAAGAGAAATTGAACCTGTTTAAATAACTAGACATAGAAGATGCATTCTTTTTTTTTTTCCAGTACTGGGGATAGAACCCAGGGTCCCTCCAAGCTACACCCCAGCCCTTTATTTTAGTCTTTTTATTTTTGAAACAGGGTCTCATTGTGTTACAAAAGGCCTCACTAAGTAGCTGAGGGTGTCTGTGAACAAACCCGATCTTCCTGCTCTTCCCATCTCAGCCTCCTGAATGTGCGCCACCATGCCCGGCTAAGGACAGACATTCTTCTCAAGTACCCATAGACCTGTGTCAGAAAGAAAAAATAAAACGTCAATGAATGCAAAAGGACTTAAATGATCTAAGGTATTTTCTCTGACCACAATAGAAATTAAATTAGGAATTGAAAACAAAAGGAAACTCGAAATTCACAAGCAGTGCAAATTCAGCAGAGCACTCCTAAGTAACAAGCATGCCAAAGAAAACATCTTAAATGAAACTAGAAACTGTCCTTTGAGGAACGAAGCAAGAGGAAGCGTGCCAAGACTGTGAGGTGCGACCACGGCGAGTAGGACCCGCGGCCGGCGGCTCGTTCCTCCGGACGCACTTGTACAACAGAAGCCAGCGCTCACACCAGTCATCTCCTCCCGCCCGGCTTCAAAACTGGAAAAGAAAGAACGAGCTGATCCCAAAGCAAACAGGAGGAAGGAAATAATAAAGCTTACAGCATAAACAAATTAAATAGAGGAGAAAAACATTAAAGTCTACAAAACCAAAAGTTTCAGTCTTGTTAACACAAGTTGCGTTCTTTGGAAAGATGGTCACAGTGACAAATCCTTAGCTACTGACCAAGAAGAAGAGAGCGAGCCTCAAACCCTGAACTCTGGAAAATCACTGAGGTCACCGAAATACAAACAATACCGTGCACAGCTGTGTGCAGCAATTTAGGTAATGTAGAGGAGGTGGACAGTTTCAGGGGGAGAAAGTAAGCTCAACTGGCTCAAGACAAACTAGAGAGCGTTAGTAAACTTAGAGCAAGGAAAGGGATTGGATTCAAAAGAATTATGTTTAAAATTTTCCACAAAGAAAAGCCAATCCTAGGTTCACTAGTGAATTCTACCAAATGTTCAGAGAATTAGTATCAATCCTTCATGAGCTCTTCTAAAAAGCAGAAGAGGAATGGACACTTCCCAAACCATTCTATGAGACCCATGTTATCCACGAACACCCACTGAAAGAAAAAGCAGGAAAGAAAGAAAAGCAAAGTAGCTCTGGTGAATTACTTTGTGAATACACATAAAACATTCTTAAAGATATATATTATAATATGTATATTAGCAATATATATTAGCAATATAGAACATATATTATTATAATAACATATATTAGCAAATCAATTCCAGCAACATATAAAAGGATTATATACCATGACGAATGGATTGATTTCTTATGCAAACAACTATTAATATAATACACCATTCTAATAGAATAAAAGAAAAACCATATGATCATCTCAATAGACAAAAAGTATTTAACAAAATCTAACACTTTTTTTTTTTTTTTGGTAGTACTGGGGTTCCTGGAAGCCCTTCTACCTCCGGGCTACACTCCCAGACCTACTTTTACATTTTTGTTTAGAAACAGGGTCTCCTAAGCCAACGCGCGCGGCTGGCTTCGAACCTGCGCCATCCTCCTGTCTCCGCCTCCCAAGCGCGGGGATGACAAGAGTGCACCACCACGCCCGGCAAAATCTAACACTTTTGTGATTAAAACATACAACAAACCAGGAATGACCTTTCATTCTAGATATTTCAAGACTTCTCCACTGTATAAAAGCATCTACAAAAACCCCAGCTAACTCCACACTCAGTGGTAAAACATAAACGGCCTCCCACCCCAAGGCCAGGGTGAGGCGAGGATCCTGTACCCGCACGCCTACTCAACATGTCCTCGTGTTCTAACCAGGGGGATTAGGCCAGAAAACACAATAGAAGGCAGCCGGGCGTGGATCCCAGGACCCGGGAGCTGAGACAAAAGAATCGCAGGTTCAAGGCCAACCTCAGCAACTCAGCGAGACCTTATTTCAAAATAAAAATAAAAAGCTCAGAAATAGAATGTCCATGAGTTCAGTCAGAAGGAAGGAAGGGAGGGAGGGAGGATGGGATGGAAGGGAGGGAGGGAGGGAGGGAAGGAGAATGGGACGGAAGGAGGGAGGGAAGGAGGAATTGGATTAGAAAATAAGAATATATCTATTATCAGATAATATTATTTTGGGAAATCCACACATAGAAACCTCCTAGAACTAACGAATGAGTTAAGCAGGGTCACAGGTTAGGAGATAAATACAGCGAGACCAGTCGTATTTCTATACACTAGCAATGAAAATAGGAAAATAAAATTAAGGAAAAATTTGTTTCTAATGGAATCAGAAAATAAAAGACTTCGTTATAAATTTAACAAAAGAAGTATAAGATTTGCACACTGGGGATTATAAACACTGTTGAAAGAAATTAAAGACAATCAAAATTAATGGAAGAAACCGCATATCCATGGCTCAGAAGACTCAATATTATTAAGACAACAGGGCTTCTCAAATTGATGTACAAATTCAACATAATCCCCATTAACCATAACCCAGCTGGCTTGATTACGGAAATTTATAAGCTGATTCTAAATTCATATGGAAATGCAAGGGACCAGAATAATAGGGGGGAAACCGAAAAGGGAGACTAAAGTTGGAAGACTCACGCTTTCCTTTTCCCAAACTTACACAAAGGCTACAACGATCACAACACTGCCCCTGGCATAAGGACAGACGTACAGACCCATGGAGCAGAACTGAAATCCAGAAAATAACTCTTACTTTTACAGCCCGTTGATTTTCCAGAAACCGCCAAGACAACGGTAGAGGGAAAGAGGCACTTGCCAACACATGGCGCCGGGAGGGCGCGTGCCCATCCACAAAAGGATGAACAGAGGCCGAGCCGTCTCATGAGCCCAAGCTAAGACTCAGAACAGATCCTAGATCCAAATGGGAGGGTTAGGCCGGCCGTGGTGGCGCACGCTTGTCATCCCCGCACTTGGGAGGCGGAGACAGGAGGATCGCGCAGGTTCGAAGCCAGCCGCGCTGGCTTAAGAGACCCTGTTTCCAAATTTAAAAAATATAAAATAGGTCTGGGAGTGTAGCCCAGATGTAGAAGGGCTTCCAGGAACCCCAGTACCACCAAAAATAAAATAAAATAAAAATAAATAAATAAAATAAATAAATAGGAGGGTTAGAGCTATAAACATTTTAGAATAAAATAGGGCTGGCGGTGTAGCTTGGAAGTAGAAAGAATGCCCCTGGGTTAAGTCCCCAGTACTAAAAGAAAGAAAGAAAGAAGGAAAGAAAGAAAGAAAGAAAGAAAGAAAGAAAGAAAGAAAGAAAGGAGAAAAGGAAAAAGAAAAAATATTTTAGAATAGAAGATAAAAATAGGGCTGAGGGTTTTGCTCTGTGACACTGTTGCTAGTGTGAGTCAGACCCGGGTCCCATCCCCAGTACCACAGCACGGGTCAGGTAATATTTCCTAAATATAAACCACGAGCACACGCGGGGAGAGGCGCGCAGATAACTGGACTACCTCAGAATTAAACTACTATGCTGCGCTGACACCACAAGGAAGACGCTCGGTCCTGCAAAAGGAGGCAAGGTTTGCAAATCACAGGCATGGTAAAGGACTAGTATCTATAACATAAAAATTGTAACTCAATTGCAAAACAGAGCAGCTTAAAGTGGGCAAAGGACAGGAGTAGCCATCTCTTCAAAGAAAATGTACCAACAGCCAAGTCCATGAGCCGCTGCCCGAAGTCGTCGGGCACAGGGGAAAGCAGACCCAAAGCACATATACGGCAGGCGGAGACGGAGGCTCGAAGCTCTGAGGGCAGCCGCAGGAAGGAGCAAGGCTCTCATCAACCCAATGAGACCCTGTTTCAAAATAAAAACAGAACGGGGCTGGGGGCGCAGCTTGGAGGTTGAATGCCCTGGGTTCAGTCGTTTGTTTTAAACCCTGAGACTGCACTTGGCTCCCAGAAGGGCTGGGATCGAGTCAGGTAAGGACAGGCGTGGGCAGGGCGAGGAGGCAGACCAGCCTGTCACTGGTGGACCCCCATCCTCGCGGCCGCCGTGGGGAATGGTCTGGCAGCTTCTTAAAATGTCTAACATGGGTCTGCCGTGTGGCCTGCTAGTCCTGCTCTTCAGTGCGTACGCCCCCGGGGGGTGAGAACCAACATCCACAATCGTACCCCGGGAAACTTCACGCCAGCGCGGCCACAGGAGACAGAAATGGGAGCGTCCCAAACCTCCACCAACTGATGGGCAGCTAAGCGAACCCCGTGACTCTGCAGCGGGGCGGCGCCGGCTCACGCCGTTACCAGGGCATCTTGTACTGCTCTGGGAAACGAGTCTCATAATATCATTCAAAGGAAAGCCACGAAGCTGGGTGTGGTGGCGCACACCTGTAATCCCAGTACTTGGGAGGCTGAAACAGGAGGACCACAGGTTTGAGACCAGCCTCAGCAACTTAGGGAGACTATTTTAAAAAAAATTAAAAGTGCTGGGGGTACGGCTCAGGAGCAGAATGCCCTTGGGTTCAATCTCTAGTACACAAAAAAAGGAAAAAGAAAAAAGGAAGGAAGGAAGGAAGGAGAAAACCCATTTAGGTTCTTTAATGCCAGGCCCCCTCTGTCTCTGTCTGCTCGGTCTGCCATGACACTCTCTGGAGCCTGAGTAGCGGGGAAGACAGATGTTCCTTCTCCCCCCATCCTGGAGGTTGAGGCTGAGGCTGAGGACAGGCAGGGCTGGTCCCTCCTGAGCCTCTTTCTTGGGTTGTAGGTGGCCATTACCTCTGTGTGTGTCTGTCCTGATCTCTCCTTACAAGGACACAGTCCTGTTAGACTAGGCCCACCCTGCCCACCTCGGTTTACCTCTCCGAAGGCCCCATCTCCAACCATTACTTGTCCTGAGGTCCTGGGAGCTGGGGCTTCAACACAAGAGTTTGGAGGGGACATGGTTCAGCCCTTCACACAGTCCTAGGATGCGCTGCCCAGAAAGGAGCTGCCAGGATTAAGATGTGAGAACGGGGTGTTCCTGCCCCAGCCTTGTTACGGAAGTGGGAAAACAGCCTTAAGCCAAACCAAGGGGGGCCCATAGAGAAGCCATGCTGTCGGTGGGTGAGCGGGGCCCACCCACAAGGGGCCCTGGTGGGGTGTCAGAGAGGCCTGCAGGGGAGGGTCTCGGGAGCAGAGCCAGACCAGGCTCCCATTCCTGAGAGAAGGGGGGAGAGGGGCGTGGAGGAGGGGACAAAAGACAAGGAAGGGGGAGGAGGGCGCGTGGGAGGGAAGGCACCAGCGAGCGCACCCCACCAGGAGGGCCCTCTTGAGCCCCAGAGCAGGGAGCCCTTGTTAGCACCCAGACCTGCGGGTGGGTGGACCTGGCCCCAGTGGACAGCCAGGCCAGGGTGACGCACAGGCTCCATGAAGGTGTGGGAAAGGCTGGGGTGCCAAGAGGAGGGTCCGCCATTCACCCCCCTGCCGTGATTGTGATCATATTGCAAACAGGCACGGCCAGGCGGCTCCCTCTCCAGGGCAGACAGATGCGTCCTGAGCTCCAATCAGGCACTCGGCTCTGCCCGAGCATCCTGGGCTGGCTGGCAGCTGTTTGGGACTGAGCCCAGAGGGCAGCCGTCTTCTCCTCCTCTACCTCCTCCCTCGGGCCCCCTGCCTGGAGCCCCCCCCCCTTCGGCAGAACGCAGGGCCCTCGCCAGGTCTCCAGGGCATGCCCAATGTCCAGTGACTGTCCTGGCGGCTTGAGGCCACCTATGCTGTTACATCCTCACCAGTCACATCTAAGTCCCACAGAAAGATGTCCCAAGGGCCTTTGGGTGGGCCAGGACATGCAGGAGCACCTAGCTGCGCTCCAGGCCAGCACTGAAGAGCCCCTGGCCACTGCAGACCAGTTCCAAGGATGCTTCATTCTGCTGACTCCTGGAACTCATAACTCCCTATTGTCAAAAGCAACAACTTAGACCTGGCCGGAGACCAGATTGGCTTCAGAGCCAGCCTGTCTTTCCAGAATGGAGGAGCGGGAGGAGAGGGAGGGGGGCAGGCATGAGTCAAAGTAGCAGAGCCTCCTCCTGCAGAGGCGGGGTGCCACGGCGCAGGAAGATGCCCTGGTCTCTTGGGATAGCTCCCTTCCTCCTGGCTAGCTCCACCCCTGCCCCGGGCCCCCTGGGCTTAGAGAGGTTCCCCTGGGCCCCAGGCTGCTGGCCAATGTCCCCTCCGCAGCCCCAGGGACAGCGCAAGGATGGCTCGGGGGCAAAGGTCGGGCCCTCCTCCCGGGCATCAGCCTGTTGCAGAGCCTGCAGGCATGTGGCTGGTTGGGAGGCTGTGGGTAACGTTTCCCATCAGTGCAGCCTGCGGAGTGTGGCCCAGAGAACAAGGGAGACCAGAAGAAAGGGCTCCGCCAGGCAGGGCTCATCTGGAAGCAATTTTGTCGTTAATTAGCCATTGACTCTCCTCCTGGGCGCCGCCACACTTGACTTTTTTCCAGGTTGATTTGTGTCGTCTAACTCACCAACGGTGAGCCACAGGCCTGGGGAGCTCCGGCCCTGGTGGCCAAGCCAGTGGGCTCCGCGGGGCACACAGAGGAGCTGCAGGGGGCAGCCGCTCCCCAGCCTTGGGCCTGCACCCCAGACTAATGTAGGCACCCCAGACTCAGGACCTGCACCCCAGATTCAAGGCATGCACCTCAGCCTTGGGACCTGTACCCCAGCCTCAGGACTTGCACCCCCGCCTCAGTGCATGCATCCCGGCTCAAGGCCTGTACCCCAGACTTGGGACATGCACCCCAAGATCAAGACCTGAATTCCAGCCTCAGGACCTGCACCCCAGACTCAGGGCCTGCACCCCAGCCTCAGGACCTGTACCTCAAAATCAGTACCCATACCCCAAGATCAAGACTTGGACTCCGGCTGAGGCCCTGCTCCCTACTCAGGCCCTGTCTGTCCGTAGGCTCAGGACGTGCGCCCAGGAAGTGCAGGGTGAGCGCAGCAGGTGAGTGTCCCCTGGGGAAGAGAAGGAGGGCGGCACATTATGTCCGGGCCACAGTGGCCAGCTCTGGCCTTTGCACTCTCAGAGCCCCCAGGAGCTACGACTCGGCAGTGAAGCAAACCGCTGAGAAAAATGAGCACAAGATTGAATAGCCGCTCCTCCAAGGAAGACAGAAGCGGGCGGTAGGGCAGGAGGGTGCTCAGCACCGTTGCTCATGGGAAATACAGGGCAAAGCATCGGCCGCAACACCCGCAGGAGAGCGAGGCAAGGGGGCCGGCCTCCCACCTGTGCGGGGGGTGTGCCGGGCAGAGCCACTTTGGAAAACAGCCTGGCAGCTCCTCCACATAATTCAGCAAGGAGGGAACAGCTCGCCGACACGCCGTAACACGGGCTGGAAACACTGGCCAGCAAAGCCTCCGGTCACAGAGGTCACAGGGTGCCTAGCTCCTCCCGGGGGGAAAGCCAGGCAGTGGAATATAGGTCATAGGTCGGTGGCTGCCCGGGGGAGGGGAGGGAGTCACTGCAGGATTTCTTCTGGGGGTGATGAAAACGGTCTAAAATTAGACTATGGTACTGGCTCCATCACACAGCTCTGTAAATATACTAAGGATCCTTGTTCAGTTTCAAAAGCCCACCTAGGAGGCATAAGGTCCCCACTTCACATCTGAGGAAGCCCAGGCCCACTCCGGCCTTGGGAGGGAGCGCTGGCTGAGGGCACCTTTGTGGGGAAGGGGAGCCCCGTCGCCACCTGCCTCCCGGGGCCCTCTCCAGGAACCGAGTGGCCCCCGCTAGCAGGTGCTGTGCAGGCTCCTTCCTCCTCTCTGAGGACGGGGAGGCCGTGCTGCAGAAGGGGCAGTCAGGGGCGGGGAGGCCGAGGAGATGGCACCCACAGGGCACCTGAGGTATAGCATGGGGCTCCCTCAGTGCTGAGGTGGGAGCAGCTGCATCCCTGCTGGAACCAAGCAGGTCTGCGTCGGTGCGGCCCAGGACACCCATCACCCCGCCTCGCGGACTCTCTGTTGCTCTGCAAGTGCCCTGAGGCGGTGCCCTTCCCAGGCCCTGGGCCTCCAGGTGCAACCACACCCTATGCCAGGGGGCCAGGTACCCTGCACACTGCCTCTGGAGGGACTTCATTTTTTCACTTTTTTATCTGCTTAGGTTTAGCAGATGGGGATGGTTGTGAATGTCTGGCCCTGTGTTCAAAGGGACCCTGCGTGGGGCCATGGGTGATGCCCATGGGTCCCTCGGAACCAGCAGCCAGCCTGCCTGGTTGGAGCCACAGCCCCGCAGGCCCGGCAGCCGCGGCTCTGAGCCCTGTCTCCACTGCAGCCAGCGAGATTCTGACTGCCCCAATTCCAGGTAATTGAGTTCCCTCCGCTGGGACGAGCCAGCGATCTCATTTCTAGGATGAGCAAATCCTGCCAGAGCCTGAGCACAGTTTACTGAGTCGGATTGCAAAGAGGCGCCCGCGCGGCCACTTCAGTCCCAGCGAGGCACCTGCTCCCCGGAGGCCCTGGGCGGCTGTGGTGACAAATAGCTCGTCCCCCCAGAGACCACTCTGGGGCTTGCTCCAGACGTCCGTCCCCACCTACAGGACAGTGCTTGCCCCAGTCCACTTGCCAGGCCCCACCCAGCCCTCACTGCACAGGTAGAATGCCTCTCGCCCCTCCAGGGGCCGTGTGCCCCCTGGGCCTGCAGCCTCCCCCTGAAGCACCTGGTCTCCTCTGGCCCCCGGGACTGGGTTCTGCTGGGACTGGGGTCCCCTGGGGCTGCCGTGGGACACAGGGGTCGTCAGAGCCCTAGAGGGGCTGTTTTCGGGCTCTCACCAAGGCACCCGCATCAGCTTCGCTCAGCAGTGGCATGCGGGGGCCTTCAGGAACAGGGTCCCCAGCTGCCCCATGGCCTGGTCTTAGAGTAGACCCCAGGCCCAGCAAGGAACCAGAGAGAAACAGTGTCCAGAAGGTCCAGATGGGACTGGGGCTCTCCTGGCCTCCCCACATGCGAGGGCTGGGGTAAGGGAGGCAGGAGATGGGCCTCACAGGCTGCCCCAGGGAGGAGCACTCTCCATCCATCCCCACTAGGGGGGCCTCCTCCAGGGGACGGGGCTCTCCCTGCCTCTGCAGGGCTCTCAGTCCAGAGATAAGCCTGAGAGAAACCTCTCCCATGGCTGGTCTATGGCTCCCAAGTGGGGTCTCCCAGAGAGCTCTCCTCTCCTGAACTGTGCTGCCCCCTGCAGGGCTCCTAACCCACCCACCCTTGACCACAGGTCTAAGGCTGTGCTGTCCTCTGGGGTTGGAGAGAAGGGCCAGGTCCTCCTGGGCGGTGACCTGAGGCAGGCCCCTTTCCCATCGGCTACATTTTGGCTTCCCTAAAAGGAGGCAGGTAGGCCAGAAACCTCCAGGGTCCTACAGGTGGTCTCAAAGCCCAGGAGCAGATGTTTCCTCAGCCGGATGGGGAGTATCCCCAAGTCCCAAAGCCCCAGTGGCCACAGAGTCTGGCGGTCTTTTTTGGAGGACAATGGCAAACCAGTCAACCCTTGCCCAGGGCCCGCCACAGCCCAGGATGGCACCCATGTCCCGCTTCCTGACCTCCTGAAGTGGCTCTGAGCGGTGCCACCTGCCTCACAGTGACTCCTGGTGGCCCCCACAGGCTCCTATGAGATCACAGAGCGGAAGCCCTGGCCCGGCCTGGCAGCCCCGCGTGACCACAGAGGAGGCCGTGCCCTCCGCCCCGGGACGCAGCTGCTCACTCAGAGACCACCCAGTTCTGTAATTAGATATTAAAAACCTCCCTGTGCCTTCATAAAATAACATGGAACGAATAATAAAGTATCATAGTTATAAAGTCATCAAAATGTAATAAAATGCTGTTATTACAAAAGCTTAAATTTTAACGATGGTTTTTTAGTATGTCACTTAGTATGTAATTAAAGTTACAAAATAAGAGTAATTAAAACGGAGGCTTTGGGGTTGGAGGCTGTGGGGTTCCAGCTCAGAGTGGATGCATGGAGGGTGGTCCCACCTCCTGTGGCCCCTCAGGGTCTGGCCATGTGCAGGCTGACCTCCTCTGTACTGGGGCCCTGCAGCCCACCTGGGCCTCCTTGTACCCACGGGCTGACCTGTGACTGTCAGCGCCCACATTCTTTGTCAGATGCACTGGGTCCACTCTCTAATCCTGTCGTGAGCCAAGGGTCCTACAGAGTAAGGTCACCGGGAGCTGGCCTGGACAAGGGCCCACTGGGCCTCCGTGGGTGGATGTCCGGCCCCGCCACTTCGGTGACCGTGAGGCTCTCCACTGCTTTGCTGGTGACCCCTGATGCTGCCCCCATCGCTTCCCCATCCTGTGGGGCTCCTCCCTGCTCCTCCAGCCACCCTCTCACTTGATCCAAGGAGCCTGGGTACCCAGAGATGCTCAGGGGACACCTGGGGCCTAAGCCCACCTGCCCATGCCTGCTGTGTGCAGCTGTGCTGGAGCTCCAGCTCACAGGCGACCACACTGGTCCAGCATCCGGCAGAACACAGGCTGGGTGTGCTGTGCCAAGAACGTGGGGACTAGGGTGCCCACGTAGCCAGGGCGGGTGACCCGGCAGACGGGCGAGTTCGCGGAAGTACTGGCTATTCCAGAGACAGAGGCGTGGATTCTTGAATTTAATGATAGAACACTGTCTGGTGCACAGACTGAACTCAGCCGTCCTCGGTATCTCGGCATGGCCCTGGTCTCAGATGGGGCCCTAACCATGTCTCAGGCTGAGCCTGGACCCTTTTATCAGACTGAGCCTGGATCCTTCTCTCACTCAGGCTGAGCCCTGCTCCCAGCTACAGCACTTCCAGCTCTCCCTCACTCTCGTGTTTATGGCCCCCTGCCCCCCCACACACGAGGGCTTCACTTTTGGGGTGAGGGTGAATGCCCTGGTCTTGGGAACAGAGGTCTGGGGTCCCCTCCCCCTCCCAGCCTGGGGGTCTCCTGGTTCAAGGCCAGAGGCTCCCGCAGGGCAGCTGGTCTCCCTGGAGAGGTGGCCGGAGCCCCGGTGCCTGGGTGACATTGTGGGAGGAATGCCCTGCAGCAAAGCTTCCCCGCTGCTCCCCGGGAGGGCCGGTCCCCCGCAGCCCCTCTCACACCCCTCTGGCTCATCAAGCCCTTGCCCCTGCTGCCTCCAGGCTCGGCCTCTGCGCCTGCGTCAAGCCGTCTGTGCCTCTGCTGGGGTCAGTCTAGACGTGCAGGAGGGCGCGCGCACGGACAGGAATCCCAGGCCCCCTCCACTCTTCTCCCTCCTGTGGCCCCTCGAGTCCTCGTCCTTCTGGAGGTGGGGGCCCAGGCTGGCCAGGATAGAGCTCAGGGCCGGCCCTGCAGACGGAGGCTGGGGTGGTCCCCAGGCTGAGTGAAGCTGCTCCGTCCTCAGGCTGCGGAGCTGGGCGAGCATGTTTGTGCGCTCCAGGAAGAGGGGGCCCTGCCTCACTGTAGATCATCCTTAAAAAAGAAACCAGAGACACCCGGGGGGGCCTCCGAGGCCCCATAAATCTGGAGAGGTGGGAGCAGCGCTCAGAAGGCTGAGGCTTTTGAATTTTAAATGGCCAATTTGGTCAATGAATCAATTTCGCAGGGCCGAGCGGAGCGTGCGGATGAAAGCGGCGTTAAGACCTGTTTCAAGCAGCGAGGGTCTCTTTGTTCGAGCTTCTTTCAGACTGCCGCCCTCTAATATTTCATCTATATTCATTTTTATGGCTTTCCAAATTATAGATGTCAGCTAAAAAACTGACAAAGGGGGGAGAGGAGAAGAGGAGGAAATCCGCCCTCTGCAGTGAGAAGGAAGGCGCGACCGTTCCCTGCCTCATGCGCCCTTGTCGGCCGGAGCCACGCCTGTCCCTGCACCCGGTCAGCAACCCGAGGCTGGGCTGGTGCTGACCACGGGGCAAAGGACAAGACGGGGGGGGGCGCGTGTTCTGGCGGGGAGAAGAGAGACCCCTAAAAGCAGCAGCACTCCAGCCGGGGCCGGGGCAGCGCAGGGTAGGGGGCAGGGCCTCGAAGGAGGCCTCCCAGACCAGCACAGGCTGACCCGCTTTCCTGTAGCTACCCCCTTGCCTTTTCTTTCTTTACTGGTACCGGAGATTGAGCCCAGGAACATTCTACCTCCACGCTAAAGCAGCTCTTTTTATTTCTGGTTTTGAAATGGGCCTTGTTACATTGCTGAGGGGCTTGCTAAGTTACTGCAGGCTGGTCTCCAACCTGCGGTCTCCTTCTCAGCCTCCCGAGTACTGTGATTATAGGTGTGTGCCACCGACCCCAGGAGGTTTTCCTTTTAATTTCCACCATGCCCTAAGGGTATGATTATGTTTCCCCCATAACCCAAGGATATAATTCTCATGCTTGCAAATTCATGTTCTGCTGATTTGGAACACTTCCGCACTGATTAACATGTACACACCTTTGACAAGCCAGGGGCTTGCTCTACAACTGGTTAGGTAGAGAGACCAAAAGGTAAATACTTTGAATCAGGAGTCAGCAGACTTTCTGTGAAGGGCCAGATAGTAAACATGGTAGCTTTGTGGGCCAGACCATCTCCATTACAGCTACCCAACCCTGGCATACTACAAAGCAGTCACAGACGGTGAGGGAAGGTGGCTATGTTCCAGGAAAACTATTAAAAGTGAGCAGTAAACTAGATTTGGCCTGCGAGCCATAGTTCAGCAATGCCTGTGTTATATATTAAAGTGAAGCCCGCACATGCCTGCAGCCCCAGGCCTTGGGAGACTGAGATGGAAGATGGCAGGGTGTGACCGGCAGGTAGAGTGCCCTGCCTGGGTCCAGTCCCCAGGACCAATACATAACATATATGACCTCGCTGCTCTTTCTGCAGCATCCAGTTCTATCGAGGGAAATTTCCACTCTTCAACTTCTATCTGTCATCTCTAGGAATCCCACCTGGAAACTTTACCTGTCCCGATGATCTCCCCTCTCTGTTCATGCTTTTCATCAAACCCCTGAGCGCAGGAACCCTAGGAGGTGCTTTAGCATCCACCTGCCCTTCCCATCACCTCTGGCATCTCTGGGCCTCTCAATTCACTGATTTTTCTTCCATTTCTCCTTGGAGTCACATTTTATTATGTCTTTGTCTAGTAATTTTCGATCAAATGCTGGACATTACGTTGGGTGGTGCACAGAATTGACTCTGGGTTGGCTTACATTCCTTTCCAGAGTATTGGGCTTCATTGTGCCGGCGATTAAGTTGCCTGCAGAGTGGTTGGTCCTCGAGGTGTTTTAATGCTTTGGAGGCTGAGTCCAGAGTAGCCTTTCCTCCAGGTTGGTTCTGCCCCACGAAGGCAGGACTCTTCGGGTCTCTCCGAGAACCTGTGTATCCAGTGACTCTTGGCTCCGGCTGAGAACACGTAAATTATCCTGAGCCCTTCACCCTGCAGCTCTCTGCTGGCTGACACCTGCAGGGTTTCTCAGGGTTTAACCCCAATGCATGGGACCCGTGGGGTCCTCCACGCAGAATTCCAGAGCTCTTCTTCTCTCTTCTCCAGTCTCTCTTCTCTAGTCTGCTCTGCAAGTTAGAGCTAGGGATCTCAAAATTCTGGTTTCTGTCTCCTAACTTGGTGAGCGCATCCAGTTCCCTCTGGGTCCCTCCACCCACCACGTGCACGCCTCATGCCAGCTGGAGTCCTGAGCAGTCAGGAGGGCTGGCAGCCCGTGCTGGGGGCAGAGGAATGACTTCCTGTCGCTGCCTCCCTCCAGGTTTTACCAGCCAGTCGGAGCTGCACACAGAGCAGGGCTGCGGGAGGTGGGAGGAATGGTAGGACCGGCCAGGAAAGCCACAGGCGGGGCCCGCTGCTGGCAGAGTATTCATCCACTGGCTCACCCCCTGAGCGTCTCCCGACTGTTCACCATGACCCCCTCTTGGTCCTGGGTGCTGGACCAAGCACCCACATCTTGATCTGAAACCCTGAAGACTCCCTCCGACCCCTGGCCTCAGCACAGCGAGCGGTCTCGTGCTCCATGCCACAAGGTTTGCAGCTACAGCTGCTGCGGGAGGCCGGGGAAAGTGGACTGCAGGCCACGGGAAGGGCCAGACACAGAGCCACCGAGAAAACCGCACGTTACCAGGAAGCGCCTGAGACCTGGTGCAGGGTCAGGCAGGCCACCAGGTCCCCTGGGAAGGACGGTCAGCCTTAGGCCCATCCATCAGCTGCCTCAGGAGGTCTGGGCACTGTCTCCTCTCCCCCTCGGGGCAGGATGGTCCTGCAGACCTGCCTAGCAGGCGGCTGCCCATCAGCACTCCTGAGCCACAGCCCCCGCCCCCAGAACAGCAAACCCCTCTCTGGGCCCCAGACTCAGGGTCAACCTGAGTTGACCTGGCAAGAGGGGAGGAAGCCCACGGCCCGTGGATGAGCTCTGTTTGCCAGGATTTCTGCAGACAGTCTCTTTATGCAAACATAACACCAGGCCGGGCGCCAGGGCCTCCATAGGCCCTGCCAGCAGGCAGGTCATTTCCTGCAGGACGGCCTAGACCACCCACCCCGCCCACTCAGCTCAGGGTCGGTGGGGTCTTGGGTGCTGAGGTGGGGGCCTCCTCGTCCGCCTCTCCAAACTTCTGGCTGCAGGGTTGCCCAGGGACCATACTGACCTAACACATTCAAGGCGACCTTGACCTGTCAAGCTGCCCCCCTGAGTGGGCAGTGCTGTTCCAAGCCTGTGCCAAGGATGAGGAAGGAGACACGAGGACCGGGTCTGGATTTGAAAAGGTTGCCCTACTGGCCAGGGCTTCTGGAAGAAGGATCCACCTTGAAGGGCAAAGAGAGAGGCCAGGGGTCAGAGCTGCTGACCCTGATACCTGCCCCCACCTGCAGAGTGGCCTAGAGCGCCTCCTGGGGACAATTTAAAGCCCAAGGACATCACAAAACTGCCATGAGTTTCTGAATACAAGCCCCCGCTTCCCCGCCCAGCACCAGCCCCTTCTCCTCTCTGCCCGCCCTCCACCACCTAGTGCCCATGGTGTTGGACACCATGGCACACTGACAGCTCTCAGCCGCAGATCTGGCCCGCCCAGGGCCCCCACATCTCTCTGCCCTCTGCAGTGAACCTCCTCGTTGGAGTTCATGAGCAACAGCCACCCCAAATCCAAGCCCCTCTCTTCCTTCCCCTGTACCCAGAACAGTCACCCTGGGGGTCAGCTGGCCAGGACCAGGGACCTCACTGGGACCCCGACGCTTCCTCTGAAAGCAAGAGGAGGGACAGGTCAGGAGTATGAGTCCCACTGGGTCCTTGGGTCCAGAACACAAGGGCAGAGAGAGGTCTTGGCCAGGGACAAGCTGGCCCCTGCTGCTGACCCCAGCCCAGTGAGCCAGGCTGCCTGCTCTGGGGTCTCTTCTCTCACCAGGTGCAGTTGCCTCTAGGGACTGGAGTAGAAGGCCTCTATGACCACTGCATGGTCACTGGCCGCTAAAGAAATACCCCAGCCCACTGCCTGGCCCGGCTGCAGCTGCCCCCTCCTTCCTGGGAAGAGCCCCTGGCTCTGAGGGCAGACGTCCCAAAGCTTCACTGGCCTTATGAGTTCTGTGCCATTCTGGGGCTCTGGGGTCACAGGGTAGGTGGGACCCTCCCTGGAGAGCATGTCCCCCTGCCTTGTAGCGGGCAGATGAGTGGCCATGTGTCTCCCTTGGGCCTGGCCGTAGGGTCACTCCCACCAGGGTACAGGCAGCGCCTGGGTGGCCGCCCGCTCCGGGCCACCCCAGCTTCCCCAGTGCCCTGCAATGTCTATAATCTGCCATTTGCAGAGAACAAAGTAAAGCCGTTTTGCCATTGCAATAAAACCAGCAAAGTGATCCTCTGATGGTTTTCACGAGATCTGTTCTATCTCCCCGAGCTGGGCTGGCAGACAGCGACCCCATGCATGGGGTCGCAATGAACTGTCACTGTGTCCCCAGCAGAAGCGGGGCTGTCTCCACGGAGCTCAGCTAATCTGCTCCAGCATCCAACAGGAGTGATCAGGAGATGCCTCACAGGAAATTGTTTTCTCCTCCTTGTAACCATAACAACAGATGAGAACTGGTCCTGCTCAACTTTCCAGGGGAGTCTTTGTCTACACGTAACCAAGCCCAGAGGGTGAAGGCAGAGACCGGGCGGCGACAGGGCTCCTCAGGGGGGTTGGGCTGGGCATCTGAGGCTCTCCTCTCCTGCCCCACTGAACAGGACTTGGAATGTTCCAGAGAGTGACCTGGGGGTACGGTGGGAGGAAGACAGGCTCTGTGGGCATCACTGGGCAGCTGCCTGAGCCCATGCCAAGTGGCCAGAGCCTTCCCATGCTGGGCTGTGGCACCTGGCCCTCGTGCCCAGCTTGCAGCCAGGGGCTCTGCCCACATCTCTCACTAACTCTGCCAGCACCTGTCCAGGCCTCTGCCCGGAGTTGCAGAAGCATTGCTGGGAGAAATTCAAGAGTTCACAGGACAGAGAGATGTACCAAGTTCATGGACAGGAGGACTCAGTGTGGCCAGAATGATCAATCACCTCAAATGGGGAGACTCGCCCCATCTCCCCCAGAATCCCATCAGGCTTTCTCACAGAATTAACACTTTGATTCTGAAATGCATTTGCAGGTGCAAAAGGCCTGAACAAGACAGGGCAATTGTGGACAGAGTGGAGTCACACTGGCGGGCCCGAGACGCTGCCAAGCCCCAGAGATAAGGCAGGGAGATGCCCGTGGGAGATCAGAGGCAGAGACAATGGAGCAGAGCCCATTGGAACCAGACCACAGGCAGGCCACCCACTGGTATTGGTAACGCAATAAAAAAGGGACATGGGGCTGGGTGTAACTCAGAGGCAGCCTGTCCCTGGGCTCAATCCTCAGCAGCCTCAGCAAAGCCAGGGAGGAGGAGCAGCAGGGAGGGGCTCAGGGCTGACGGCTGAGCAGGGAAGGCGTGCATGCTGGGCCCTGGTCACAGGAGAGGGCAGCCTTCCCCCTTACGGCCCTGTCTTTAGTGGGGGACTGTTGTCAAGAGTGAATTCTGTGTAAAGTGACATGCACAGGTCTCTAGGTCACGATCTGGCTACTTGGACAAATACATGTTTTCTGTGACCAGCGCCCACCAGGCCCAGAGCCTTCCGCACCTCAGGGCGCCCCAGGGCCTCCTGCCCTGCCTCGCCTGTTCCAGGCTGTGGAGGCGCAGGATCGCGCAGGCTGTGCCCAGGTTCTGGCCCCTTTGGCTCAGCGCAGGCCCTGAGGTTCACGCACGTGGCTCGTGTTTCTGCTGTGGCGAGCATCTGCTCCCCAGCGGTGCCGACTTGCAAGAGGCTTCCCCTGTTGCGCTGCTCTGCGGACTTTCCAGTTTTTGCTATTAGGAAGGGAGGCTCTGCACGGTATTGTGCAAGTATCTTTGGAAACACGTCTGTTGAGTAAATACTAGCGGTCACAGGCGGGCGGATGTTCGCCTGTGTAAGAAATTGCCAACAGTTCCCACGACCGTGCCTTGCCCGCTCACAGTGCAGGGAGGCCTGGCTCTCCACACTCACCTGTGTCCATGCTGCAGCCTAGCGGGTGAAGGACTGCTCTCCCGAGGTGTTAACTCGTGTGTCCTGATGCTAATGGCGCTGAGCATCTTTTTGTATGAACATGGCAACTTTTCATGCACGCGTATACCCCTTTTGTGAAGTGCAACAGGCCCTGCGTGTGAGTCCGGACGTGAGTTAGGCCTGTCGCAGCTCCCCACTGAGCCTCTGTCCCTAAGCACGTGTCCAGATGGCTAGGGCGGGGAGCCCAGGAGACATGCACAGAGGCCATCCTGGGCCTGGGCACAGGAGAGCTCAGCGAAGGCCATCCTCCTGCAGCGAATCACCCTTGCCAGTCTCCCGTGCGGCCCACGGAGGCGCCTGGCACGGCTGGGCCCTGGGACAGGCAGCTGCCCCCATAAAACGCTGAGGGCACCTCCAGGTCTTGCCCTAATCAGCTCCTGAGCTTTCCAACACAGGGCCTCCTGGCGTCTTAGCTGGGCCGTCCCTGGGGAATCCCTGCCCGCTCTGGCATCACCTGCAACACCTCCTTCCTCCCCGCTTCCCGGACCAGCCCTCTGCCCATCGGTGATCTCCATCGCATCCAGGCCCTTGGCTGGCCTCATCTGCAGGAAGCCGGGCTCTTCTGTGTCTCAGTGGCAGACCGGGTGGGAGGGAGTGGCAGTGAGCTGGGGCCAGGCCTCCCTTCAGCCTGAGCTTTCCCAGGGCAGCAGCCTTGACACCTGACCTCTAACCTTTTCCCTGGGGCTGCCCGGCGGGAGGGAGCAGGCAGGGCCAGGGCAGGCGCCCAATCCCCCGCCTCCCAAGCCTGGGGACCCGCAGCCAGGGCCGGGGCCAGAGGAGGAGGCACGCACAGGCAATTTTCTCCAGAAACAAATGGAGAGAAATTGCTCTAACCGGCGAACAGCCTCTGTTTCAAGCTAATTTCCACATAATAGAATCAAACTACTTCCCTTTCCTCTCCACTGTCTCCTCTGCATAATTTGACAAATTGCAAACGCGATGTGATTCGGGGAGCGAACACAGGCTCGGATTCTTTTCAATAGTCGTGAACAAGCGGGGAGGGGTGGAGAGAGGCAGAGGGTCCCCAAGCGCGCGGGCTGCCCGCGCCCCTCCCGTGGCCGGTGGCCGGGACTGGTGTGGTGGGTCCCCGAGACTGCCGGGGCGGGGGTGCGCAGGATGGGTCCGGGCCAGTTCTGCATTCCAGCACCCTTCCCCACAGGCATGCCAAGGCCCATCTGGGAAGGGCCGCCGTCCAGGGATCCGCGCACAATATGTCCCGTGTGCTCGCCAGGGGCTCCTTGCTCTGAGCAGGCCCCTGGCACAGCCGGCCCCGCGCCCGCCAAGACGGAGGTTTCTGCTGGCGCTGCCAACTTGGCTGCGAGGTGAAGAGGAGCATCTGGTGCTCAGACGTGGGGCCGCAGGCCTCACCCGTCTCCCCATCCCCACGTCCAGCCCGCCCCTGGCTTCCAGGGCTCCAAGCCTGGTCCAGGTCGTCTCTGGGGTGCTCAGGACTCCCTGCCACCCCAAGACTGCACATCCTGCCTGGGAGGCTCGCAGACCAGCACATAGTAGGTGTGCATGCTGTATGTGCTGGGCTCAGGAATGGGTGCAGCCAGGGCCGGGGGGCACGGAGGCCCCACCAGAGGCCAGCACGGACCCCATCGCCCCAGCTGGTGCTCCAGCCTCAGGGGCACCTGAAAGGACTATTTCCACCTGTTGACAAGTCATTTTTAAAGAAAGCAATGTTATTCTTAGCAACATTGATTTTTAGGTTCTACACATATTTCATGGAAAGAGGCTCTGTACTTAAAGGTGGGCGTCTGGTGAACATGGTTGGGAGGTGAGCGGCCAAGAAAGCCAGGCTGGGGCAGGGTCCCCAGGTGGAGGGGAGAGAGCTCGGCATCCAGGCCCCTGTGGGGAGGGCCAGGGGACAGACTTGCAGCTGGCGGCACCTCGTGGGGGAGGTGTAGAGGGTTAGAATGTTCTGAAAGAGTGCAACTGGATGGAAGGGGTCAGGGGACAGCCCAAGTTCAGAGCGTGGGGCCAGTGTGTTCGGGAGGGCTGGTTAGGGCCTGCGTCACTCAGGGACGAGGCAGGTTCCAGGACACTGGGCATGGAGGAGCAGGTGCATGGTACAAGGTGGATCCCGGTGCTTTAGCAGAGGCCCCTCTGGACAGCAGCAGCAGTCCTGGCCTCTCCGCAGCCCCAGGAGCACCAGGAGTTCCAGGGGCTGGAGCTCAGACCCAAAGAGCCACCACCAAATGGCTTATCCTGGACCATCACCTGAGGCCAGGGGTCCTGGAGCATGTTCACACTAGACATCAGAGAAATGGGGGCTGTGGGCTCCTCTGTGAGGCAGAGCCTCAACCCCCAGAGGCCTGAGATTCCTGTGCTCCGGATACACAGAGTGGCCCAGAACAGCACACTGTCCCAGCTGAGGCATGGGGGTTGTTGTGAAGATTACCCAGGAAGGGATCGGGATGCTTCTGCAGCACACAAGGGGTTAATTCAGCCACGCAGCCGCTGGTGACAGCCCCACCAGTGATTTATTGATTTTTAAAATAAAAATATGTCACATTCTCTGCTCTGAGCATAGAACAACTATGTGCATGGCAAACTGCATGAGGGGCTGCGGGTCTACGCCAGACGCCAGCTTGCACGCTGGGGCCTGGCACTTGTATCCGTCCACACCCGCGGCCTGACAGGCTCTCAAAAGCCCCGTCTCTGAGCCAGGAGCCCCAGCAGTGGCTTCAGGGCTGCGGGGCTGACTTGCCGCCCTCCAGGAGCCAGGGCTGCAGGACTGGGCCTCTGTGCGGGTCCACTGTCGGGCGGGCGGGTGCAAATGGCCGGAGGCCTCAGAGGCTCCCCCAGGGAAGTGACACGTAGACAGGGTTCAAGGGATAAACACAAGCTGTTGGGGTGGGAGGCCAGTCCAGGTGAACTCAGAGCACTGAGAAAGCACACGGGAACCTGAGGCAGGACAGAGCCCGGTGAGTTTAGAAAGAGGCCAGAGCGTGTGGAACCCGAGTCCAGGGCGAGGGGATGCGGAAGGCCCCAGCATCCCTGGGACTGGACCACGCGGATCCAGGCTCCGCCTGGTCCAGGCTGGAGGTGACTGACAGCTCCAGTCCCATGCTAGGGCGAGGTGGGGGAGCTGATGGTTTGCTGTAAGGTGAAAACACCGAGACTCCTAATTGCCCCTGTGTAGAGCGCAGCGCTCTCCAGCTGCAGGTGAGCCCTGGGCCATCCCCACACTTGCTCAAGGAGCAGAGGCTGGCCTCCTCCCTGACCCTCCTCTGCCTCCTCTGCCTCCGTGTGTCATACAGTACATCATCGTTGCAGCGAGCTCACTCCGGAGCCTGAAAGCGGCCTCCCACATCTCCTTTGAGAATCACACACACCCTGCCTCGCCTCCCTGTCTGGGCGCCTCCGTGGAAACCTTCAGGCGACACCCACTCAGGCGCACACCACAGCCTGCTGGCCCGGGCGTGCGTGCGGCAGGAGGGCTGCCCTGCAACTCCTGCAGTTCTCCTGCCCGCGGAGGCCCTCCCGACCGCTGCCAGGTCCCTCGCCCCGACAGGCCTTCCCACCTCCTGGCCTGCTGGCTCTCGGCTCAGCCAGCTTCTGGGGTCCCCAGTCTGGGGCGGGTGCAAACCTCGAGTTCCTGCACATATGCACCCTCCCGAGGAGCGAGAGGACAGGGGTCTGCCTTAGGAGCTGGGCGCTTGGGGTGCACCTGGCCCAAGGTGAGGCCCAGCCAGACACGTCGGGTGGCCTCCAGGAAGGCTTCCTGGAGGAAACAGGACCGGAGAGATGCCTGCCCGTTAGCATCAGGTACAGCTTGACAGACTCCACTGGACAAGGACTAAAACTAGCCGACGGCCCCTGCTCCGGTGTGTGGCTCCGAGTCTCAGCGGTGGCGCACCTGAGCAAGGCCCCGTGGCCACACATGGGCCTGGGTGTTGACGAGCCCCAGCCGGACGCCCTCGTACGCCCAGGGCAGGAGGCGCAGGACCCGCCACCACTGGCCCCAGGTGTGCGGAGCTGGTCCCCTCAAGGTGGCATGGCTTCCCAGGGAGCACCCAGCTGCTGAGGGGCTCTGAGGGGTTGGCACCCCCGGGCCCCTCGCCCTCTGGGCCACTGGTGCACCGCCCCATGGCGAGGGAGTGGCTAGGCACGGAGAAGGGGCTCGCACAGCTGGCTCCATGGGAAGGATGCCAGGGGACAGGCGTCTGTCCAGGCCAGCCCCTGCATACACCCCTCGGCCCTCGGCCAGAGCAGCTCATCATCCCGCAGGCCCTGCCTCTACTGAGTGGGACTCCTTGAGAGGAGGTCAAGGTCAGCAGACAGCAGGGCTGGGGAGACCCTCCATGGCCCCCGCTGTCCCCAGCATGAGCTCCGCCTCCCTCCCGACAGTGGAGTGGTCTGAGCAGAACACAGGAAGCTTCTCTCCGGTCTCCCCTCGGCTGCTGGTGACCAGCTGGGCAGGGCCTCCTGCCGGGCAGATTGGCTGGCAGGGGAGCGAAGGTGGCCCTGTACCAACATCAAATAGCTTCAAGCTGTTGGTTCAGACGGCTGAGTTCCCCAGAAAACAAACAAACAGACTTGAACACAGACTTGAAAGGTGGCCGTGGTGCCTCCTCACAGCCTGAGCAGAACCAGAACCTCCACATGGTGGGGCAGGGCCGAGGCTGGCCCTGCCCCCCGGCCCCCTGTGGCTCCGGGACCCAGAGCGAAGGGGTTTGCCTCACAAGCTCCCTGGCCATCCTAGAGGCAGGGCCTGGGGCTGTTCGGGGAGCTCCTGTGGTGTCTGCGCAGGGCTTCCTGTGCCTGCTGGTGGAGGTGCACCCAGGACGAGGTGAGCCCAGCAGCACCTTGCCAGGGGCAGCACAGCGTGAAAGATGGACTGCACAGGTGTCCCCCCTGCTCCATCCACGCAGAGCCCTAAGGGAGGGAATCTGGGTGGGAGACCTCAGGTAGCTCCGCCCCAGAAGCTTCCGGGGCGGAGATGTCCTACACCTTCTTGAAGGGTGAGAGACAGTTTGTCAAAACGCCTCCAACTGAGAGCTTAATAAATGTGCGTTTCCCCTCAATTGTTAAAGTGTACACTACATGGAGATCACTGAGATGCCATTTCATCTGTCACAGAGTGGCAAAACCGAAAAGTTTGACAGCACACCGCGCGGGCAAGAGTAGGGAAAGCGGAGGCGCCCGGGCAGGCAGGAGCAGGTGCAGCCCAGGGCAGGGCCACAGCTTCCGTCAGGACGACAAGCACGTGTGTCCTTGGACCTGGCATTCCGCGTCCACGGTGAGGCCGTGAACCTGCTTATTCCTGCGTGCAGCAGCTTATGTGATGTGGAGGCCTGGCGGTCGCGGTGTGGGGCCTAGTGGAAAGCCTCGCAGCGCACGCAGGGGAAGGCCTCCAGGGAGTTCACCAGCTGTGGCATAAAGGTAGGGAGACGAGCCGGGAGTGGGGCGCACGCTTGGAATCCCAGCATCTGGGAGGCCGAGACGGGAGGATCGCAGTGCATGGACAGCCTCAGCTACTTACTGAGGCTCTTTGCAACTCAGTGAGACCCTGTTTCAAAATAAAAAATAAAAAAAATAGGGCAGGGGGTGTAGATCAGAGGTACAATGCCCCTGGGTTCCAGCCCCAGTACCAGATATTTAAAAAGTAGCGAAATGAGGGTATATTCGGATTTGCCTGTACTTCCACAGAGAACATTTGAGGGCTTCATACGCGGGTGTCAGCCGAGCGCGCAGGGGCTCTCCGCTGGAAACATCTTCCCGTGAGCCACGAGCAACGTCCACACTCCAGGCTGAGCGGGACGTGTGTCCACTGGGAAAGGGGGAGATGTGGTGAGAAGCCAGGGAGGAGGCGTAGCCTGCTGCGGCCCACGCGCACACACGCACACACACACACATATACACATATACACACATACACATACACACACATGCACACACATACACACATACGCACACATGCACACACATACACACGTGCACACACGTATACACATATGCACACATACACACACATGCACACATATACACATACACACATACACACATGTATACACATATACACATATGCACACATACACATACACACATACACACACACCAACCCACTTCTATTAAATATTAATCCACATTAGCAGAAAGTAATATCACGCCTTTGCATAAATACTTCAAAAACTTAAGACAAAGGGGTTGCAGGTGAAAGACAGAGGAGGAGCATCCAGCACAGCGGACGTGGCCACGGGGCTCGGGAGAGTCTGGAAGGCTTCTGTCTCCAAGAACCAGATCCCAGAGGGGCAGAAGGAGCTCAAAGACACCCATGATTCCCAAGAAGAGAGTACACGATAGCAGAAGCTGTGAGCTTCGAGAGCCCAGAAAAGTCGGGCTAAGAGAACTCACCTAGGAGATGACTGCGTGTCTGACAGGAGAGAAGTGGTGCGTGGCCACCGCACTGGAGACAGCTGCTCGAGGAAACCACGCAAGGCCCGGGGAGTACCGGGGAGGATAAGATAGCAGGCACAGAGTTCAAGCCGAGAAGACCGAGCGCACGCACAGTAGACGGGTGCGCCTGAGGAAGAGAACAGAACACTCACACGGACACAGTGCAGGTCCCTCAGCCCGAACCTGGACAATGGCTGGCATGACTGCTGACGTGCTCCAGAACAGGTACCCAAGGACATAGGAATAGTCCTAGGGACCCTCGCTCGAACATCAAAAGGCATGGCTACTAAGTTCTGAGGGGAAAAACACTATACCCAAGGATTTTATATCCAATAAACCTATCTCGAAGTAGGAAGGAAACAGAAACTCTCGCATGCACAAGAAGTTGACAAGTACCCAACACTTGGGGACGAGGGGCCAGGAGCCTCGGGGCGCGCGGAGCCCCGATTCCCGCTGTCCCTGCATAATCGTTTCTAGCACACTCTGCCCTCAGACCGCTCTGGCCTCGGAGGGAAACGGTACGACAAGGACATTCGTTAATGTAGATGGGCGAGTCGATGCCCCTTTCCCAAATTGCCCAGTTCCTAGGACACGAGTGGTAAAGCGGAACTCCAGGCCCGAGGTGGCCGGGGAAAGGGCGTGCGGCTGCTCCGTGTGCCCTTGTGTATTCTTGCAACTTGAGGTTGAGCTTTAAAATACTCCCAATTTTTAAAAAAGAAAAAAATTTTTAAAAAGCGCTTCTGGCTGGATGATAAATTGTGCAGTGTGCCCACACATGAGCCCTCACTGACAACTACGGGAGACCAGTGCAGGCAAGGAAGGAATGCAAACAAGCCTCAGGGATGAGGCGCCGGCACACAGCCGGGGTGCGCTTCAAAGCATCGGGTGCTGAGCCTGCCCAAGTACAGCAGAGACGGAGCGAGGAGCAGGGGAGAATGCGTAGGCACCATGGAACCGAGTTAGGGGAATCAGGGACGATGGACGGGTTGGGGATCCAAAAATAACCTCTAAACCCGAGACATTTGCTTTAAGAAAACATAGGGGCTGAAGTTTTTCACAATAGCTTTCAGCAGGCCCCTGAGTCAGTGTCCACATGGGGCGAAACTGGGAGCACTCCTTTGGTTTCTCTGATTTGCTTCTGGTCTGGGTTTAAAATGCCCCGAGTGCTCATGTGTTCAAAGCATAGTTCCCAGTGCTTTTAACAGGAAGGTGAGCATGGCTGGAGGAGCCATTCCCTGTGTGTGGGGTCTTGAGGACTCATCCCTCCTGCCTCCTCTTGCTCTCTCTTCCTCTGGACACCACATGTGTGATGGCGCCCCTCCACCATGCTGTCTTGGCGCTGGCCAACTATTGACCGAGCCTCCAAACTCTGAGCTTGAATAAGCCTGCCTCCTCTAAGCTGTCAAAGCAACAGAAATGCTCAGAGGCTGGCCCAAGGAGAGGGACTAGGGCTGTGTCCAAATCTGACCATGTGTTTCAGAAGCCTCTGGAACTGGTTCACAGGAGGACTTCGGAAAGGTCTGCAGATGCCATCCGGAGAAGCCTTGGAATGTTGTAAGCAGAGCTCGGTGGGAGAGGCTGTTGGAAGTTCGGACGCCCAGCATGTTGTTAAGAATGCAGACAATAAAAACACTTTTTCATGAAGCTTCAGGTGGCAGTGAGGAAGTCATAGGAAACTGGTCTAGGAGTTTCTTTCACATGTTACCTTCTGGGGAAAAAATGCCTAAATTTTGCCCATATCCTGAGACTTTGTGTGATTTTGTGTTAAAGGCAATGGACTAAGCAATATGGTGAAGGAAATTTCAAAGCAGAGCATTCAGACAGCGGTATTGGTGTTTTGAGCAGCTTTTAGCCAGGTTTACTGTGGTAAAAGGGAGGAGAAAGCAGAGGGGAAGGATTTTAAAACTTGCAGTTTGGCCAGAAAAACACATGTGAAATTGAGGCCAAGGAAGCTGTGGTTCTGCGATCACAGTTACTAAAAATAAGCACTTTGCACAGAGACACTAGGAAGGACGCCTTGAGGGCGCCTCGGGGTCAGGGAGGCTCCAGCCATCACAGGCTTATGGGTAGCGACTGTGCAAACTTGTGTAAAAGGGGTCACTTTGGGAAGTTTTGAGGGCACACTGCTCACACAGGGATGCCCAGGAGGTTGTTTCCCCAGGATACATTTTATGCTGATTGGTGACCTAGGCAGTCAGAGGCCAGCCATGGTCCAAGGGGGTCTGGCTCCTGCTGGAGCTGGCAGCTGACCTTGCACTGCCCTCATCGGGCTGCTTTTGAAGGAATGCAGAATGGTAGAGTTAAGGAGTCACGGGGGCCGTCACCCAGATGTCAAAGAAAGGTCTGGGAGGAGAACAAGCTTGTAGCAGGGTCAGAATACCTGTGGGGACAATTCGTGAACTGAACGTAAAGCAAGGCTGCAGTGGAGACCCCAGGAATTAAGAGGTGCGGGGAATGAAGAACGCCCGCTCATATGCTAGGAACTTCTGAGCTTTGGGCAGTGGACCATGCCAAGACAGCAGCCAGCCACACTGCTGCCACCAGCAAGAGCCGGGCGGGGCTGGGGGGCCTCTGCAGATCACACCTCACCACCGGGCCTGGACCCAGACGTGGAGCGATGGGACGTGATGTTTGCCCTGCTAAATTTGGGTCTTGCTCCAGTCCCATTTCCTCTTCCCCTGCGCCTCTCCTCCCTTTTGAAATGGGAATGCTTACTCTGTCCACTGTATACTGGAAGCAGGTAACGTGCGTCTTTTATTTCTACAGAGGCTCACGGCCAAGTCTCAGTGGCTTTGTGTTTGGACTTTTGAGCAATGCTAGAACTGCTAACTGTGGGGACTCTTGGGGATGAGCGGATGATAGGCACGAGCTTCTGGAGCCCAGGGAGTGTTAGACTGGGGTTGGAATGTCCCCCCAAAAGCTCCTGTTTCGAGCATGGTCCCCAGTGCACGAGGTTCAGAGGCAGGCAGGGCTTGCTGGGGCGTGGTCTGGGGAATTCTATTGTCCTGGGCTCCTCCTTTCTCTCCGCCTCAGCCACCATCATGTGAAAGCGGTGTCCCTCCACCAGGCCACCAGGCCACCGCCGACAGGGGCTGACCCCTGAAACCATGAGCGTAGTCAAACGCCCCTCTAAGTTGTGTCTGTCAGGGATTCTGCTCGCCGCAATAAGAAAGCTGACTAAAACAAGTTTATTTTCTGTAAATTCTGCCGTGCGCTGCTGTCTCTGGCCAGCCAAGATTCAATGATCCTAAAATTGCTTCCGTTCGTTCACTCTGTCCATCCTTCCAGTTTATGGAGCCCACGTGGAGAACGGTTCTTTATGATGCTGAACAAGGTTGTTTATCTGCAGGCTGAGCCTGAAGCTCGCTTTTAACATCTCTTGGTTTCCTGGACTACTGAACGTTTATGTATCTTTCTCACAAAAACAAAATCATTTTATTATTTATTTATTTATGATGTAGGGATTGAACCCAAGGCCCTCCACATGCTAAGCACACACTCTACCACTAAGCTACGCCCCCCCGCCTCAGAGTACACGTATTGTGAGAGAGGAGGGGAGGTCTTGGCGTCCACACCTCCTGCCTGAGATCTGGGGCTGGATGCCCTGAGCCGCCTCCTGTCTCCAAGGGCTTTTCCTGTGCGGTTGGGGGCGGGGGAGTCTCTGCCTACGGCCACTGGGATTCCTAATGAGAACTGAGGGCTTCGCTGGTGACCTCGCGCTCCACCAGACCTCCCCACACTTAATCCTGTGGTTACTCAGTCAAAGGAAAGACGGGCGTGGGCGTTTGCATTCTAAAGGGAAGGAATATGGACAATCCGTTCAACTGCTGCTCAAACTACATGGAAAAAAAAAAGACGGTGTCTTTTCTGTACACCGGAATCCTACAACACAGAATCTGGGTGCTTTATGATGACTATGAGTCTACAGTTCCCTGTGAATGGCTTCACAGACTCACTCCCTGAGGATTTCTCATCCTTCAGAGCATTTCCCGATGGCAACAAGCGTGTTATTTATATTCTTCTAAGTAGACTTTATTTTTGAATAATTTTAGATTGACGGAATATTGAAAAGACAGTACAGAGTCCCCATGTGACCGTCCCCCCTATTATTAAAATATTTTAGTAGTCGTGCAGATTTGCCACGATTAATAACCAGTATCGGTACGTTAGAATCAACCAAGTCCTCACTTCACGCAGATCCCTAAGCCTTCTCCCACGCCCTTCCTCTGTCCGGGGTCCTGTCCTGGACCCCGGGGCATTTGGCCGCCGTGTCTCCAGGCTGCCCTGGGCAGGGCAGCACCTCACTTTCCTGTCCTCTATGGCTTGGTGTCGAGGAGCACTGCTGGGGTGCTCTATGAGGACGGGCACTCTGCGTCGGGAGGTCTCCAGTGACCCCCACCCGTTCTCGTCACGCCACGTGAGTGTGTCCCCGTGACTTACCACAGTCAACGCTGACTTTATCCCCTGGCTGGAGGTGCGCGCGGTCCGCTGTCCCTGCTGGGAAGCCACCCATGCCTCCTGCACAGGGCGTGACTCTGCACGGCCCACACTTAAGGTCTGGGATCACGGACATTTACCTTGAGGGAGGAGTCTCTACATAAATCATTTGGGATTCTACTGCAGGGAGATTTGTTTATTTTTCCCCATTTAGTTTATTCAGCCATTTATTTACATCACAATAGACCCATGAGTTTTTATTTTATCTTGTTTATGTCTTTATTTTTGTGTGCGTGTGTGTGTGTGTGTGTGTGTGTGTGTGTGTGTGTGTGTGTGTGTGTTATTAGGCACTGAACACAGGGACATTCTACCCCAGAGCTATATCCGCAAAGTCTTTTCTTTTTTATTTTGAAACAGGATCTTGCTGAGTTGCTGAAGACCTTACTAAGTGGCTGAGGTTGGCCTTGAACCTGTGACCCTCCAGCCTTAGCCTCCCAGGTACTGAGATTACAGGAGTGCGTCACTGTGCCAGCTGGATACTCACTTCCCACTTTGGGTCCTAGCCCAGCAGTATGTTTTGTGGCTCCAGCAGCTGCGGCCCTGGCCCGGGCCCTGCGGCCTGATGTGGGGTGTCTAACAATCAGCTGTGCCTCCAAGGAGCTCGTGTCCGCTCCTGGAGCACAGTAGTGGAGCCGGGCTCCAGGCAGCAGGGTGCCATGCCGCCGCCGGGTGCCATCACCTCGAGGCCCTGCTTGCAGACAGGAAGAGGCGCGTCTCTGCTAAGCCACAGCACACAGTGCGGATGTTTCTACGGCTGTCAAGCGAGTCTGTGCTGTGCTGAGCCCAAGTCCACATGACTCCGTGCGCCGTGGCGTGGAACACAGGTCCCAACAGGAGAAGCCTGGCTCCCATAGCTCGAGGTCCCCTTCCTACTGTGTGCTCGTGGGGGTGTCAGGCTGCTCTCGGCGCCCCTAGGGAAGCACTTGCCTTCAGCCTTACAGACGCCGCTGTCTCCAACTTGGCCCACACCGCCAGTGCTCCGCCCCGCCATGAGGTCCTGTCCCACGCTTGAGACACCGTTGGGTTTTCCAGGCACAGCCAGCCAGCCTTGCTGCCAGCCCACCACCGCCCGTTGTTTCTTTTTAATATTAAGAGTCGCCATGGGCCAGACGTGGTGGCGCACACTTGTAATCCTACTCTTGGGAGGCAGAGACAGGAGGATCGCAAAGGTTCAAAGCCAGCGGCACTAGCTTAAGAGACCCTGTTTTCAAATAAAAATAAAAGTATAAAAATAGGTCTGGAAGTGTAACCCGGAGGTAGAAGGGTTTCCAGGAACCCCAGTATCACACACAAAAAAAGAGTCGCCGAGGGCCGTAGAGTTAGTTCTATGGGTTTGGGTAAGTGCGTCGTGTCACATGTCCATCATCACAGAGTAGCCCCGTGGGCCACGTTCCACATTTTCATCTTCTTCTCCTAGACGTTGGAAATCGCCCTCCCACGACACCATAGTGGGAACCACGTGTTACGTGGCCTTTTCTGACGGGCTTCCTACACTTAGCCAGATACGTTGGCGATTTCCCTGTGTCCTCCGTGGCTTGAGAGCTGCTTTCCCGTCATTAAAGATCATCCCATTGTGTGGCTGTACCTACGCGTGTCTAGTCTTCTACTGAAGGACATCTTGGCTGCTTCCAGTTTGGGATAATTATGAAGAAAGCTGCCATAAACATTCATGTGCAGGTTTTCGTGTTTACTAAAGTTTTCAAATCAGTTGGATAAATCCCAAGGAGTACAATTGCTGGATCTTCTGGTAAGAAAACGTTTACTTTGCAAGAAACCGGCCAAACTGCCTTCCGAAGTGTCTGGCTCCTCCGCTCCCGCCAGAGCCCATGGCCGTCCTGGAGCCGGAGCCGCCTGCGCCTTGGCAAGGCTCCTCCAGTCTCCGTGTGGCGGCATCTCATTGTCTGATTTGCAATTCCACAGTCACAAGCGGCTGAATGTCTTCTCACATGCTTCTCTGCCGTCTGTCTCCTGGAGTGAGCTGTGTGGTCCACAGTTAATCAGCGGTTTCCTGGCGCTGAGGCTGAGATTTCTTTACACGTTTTGGACAAAAGTTGAGGGGTTGAACATAGAAATGGACGCGGCACATGCGAAAACAGAACTCTGACCCTCAGCTGCAGCAGCAGCCCCGTCCCACCCTCCTGGGAGGGACCCCTTGCCTCAGGCTGGACAGCCAGGCACGGGGCCACCGCCGGGTAGAGGAAGCACCCCAGACAGGCACGGGGCGCGCACCCGGGCCGGCTCCCTGGGTTCCTGCTGGGGCACGGCTGCCAGCCACCCCGGAACTGGAGCCCAGGTGGCCGGGCACCCAACCCCAGGACTGCTGGCGTCTCCCGAGTGCCCTTCAGCCCCCGCCACACCTGTCCAGCCCACTCTGTGCTCAGGGCCCGGCCAGCATGGACAATGGCCACAGTCTCCCCTGGCCCCGCATCCTGGAGGTCTGGCCGTGAGGCGCTCTGGGCACTCGGAGGCCGCGGTCACCCCAGCTATTCCCAGCTTAGCTCCCTGCCAGCGGCCCACTGTCCACTGCGTGCCTCCAGCAGCCCACAGCCCCACAGCACTCTCCGCCTGGTTTCTCCCTCCTGGGTCTGCTTTCCCCTCGCCTCCTCACTGTGGGCGACGGTCCTCGCTGACCTGGACACAGCGCCAGTAAAGGAGGCTCTGTCTCCTGCCTCAGCTCCAAGGGGCCGTCTGGTTCCACCTGGCGCTGGCAGATGCGTCTGGACGACGTCAGCCAGGGGCAGCTAATGGGACCACAGCTGAAGTGACCAGGCCGCACCCTGAGAGAAGACCCTGCCGCTCACCGCCCCACCGTCTGGAAAGCAGATATGGTGGCGAGCCAAGGTGGACATGTAGTCAAGACCAAGGAGGTGTGGAGACCAGTGAGAAGACACACGCAGCCCGCACAGGACAGGCCCGCCGCAGGCCTCGCCATGGGGACGCCACGTCTTGTTCCGAGGCAGGAGCACGCCCCAGCCAGGGAGCGGCCTCCGCGTCTCAGGAGCCCTGTGCAAGTCCAGGACTGGCTGGGCTGGAGCCATCCTTCCACGTTGCCAGGGAAACGGACAGTCCTTACTGGCCAGCCCTGGGTCCGCCCCCAGAGCTGAGGTCAGTGGTCACCAGGCAGCCCGGGGCTGGGGTGGGCTAGGTGCTCCACCTGTTACAGAGGTGGGATGGGTGCCGGGCAAGCTGGGCAACCCGCTCTGCTCAGCCTGGAGGCCGCAGAGGCTGCCCCTGAGCTCCTTCCTCGTGCTGACCTCCTCACGGCCCTTTTTCTCCCTCCCGCGGCTCCATGGGCCTGCTGGGCTTGGATGGGAAGCTCTCGCCTGCATCTCATGCTGCCATCGAGAGCGGATGGGCTGGGGTCACGGGAGGCGAACTGGGCTGGCATCCAAGATGGCGGCCTGCAACTGAAGCCACCTGTCAGCTGCGAGTTCAGCGGGCACGGTGGACCAACGTGCCACCAGGCCTCTGTGCTCACAGCAGTTTCTCACTCGGTGGTCGGCTTCCAGGAGGCAGGAGGAGGAGGAAGCTCTGGGCCAGTTAAGGGCATGTCCAGAAACCCACACGCATCTCTTCTACCACATTTTTGGGCAAAGCGATCGCAGCTCACCCCGTCTCAAGGGTAGTCAGAACTGCACCCCAGCTCCACTGCAGGGTTGGCCAGCTGCACCTCAAAAGGTAAGGGTAGAGTGGGAGAGAAGGTGCACCTGGGAATGCAACCCGGCTCAGACTCCCAGCCATAGTGTTCATCCCTCCCACGTGCAAAATGCACTCGGCCTCACAGCCAAATCCCCGAAAGTTACTCCTCAGAGCACTGGCCCTAAGTGAAGGGCTCACTACTAAATTAGGACCAGATGCCGCGTGTGGTGACGCACGCTTGTATCCCAGTACTTGGGAGGCTGAGACAGGAGGATCACAGGTTCATGGCCAGCCTCCACTATTTAGTGAGGCCCTTCACAACTTAGTGAGACCCTGTTTCAAAATAAAGAATATAAAATAGGGCTGGGGGTGGAGCTCAGAGGTTGAATGCCCCTGGGTTCAATTCCTAGTACTACTACTACTAATAACAATAATAGGTCCGGGCGCGGCTGAGCCCTTCAGCGCTGCCCTCCATCCTGACTCTTCTTGATTGGTCACACATGAAGGAGGCGCCATCTGCCCTGGGGATGACGTGACTGTCCCTGTGCTCCTGTCCACACGTGGCCATCGCGACTCAGAGCCAGGGCGTCGTACCTGCGTCTTGCCTGAGCCACTTCTGCCCCAAAGCGCTCTCTGTGGTTCAAGCTCCACACTCATAGCTGTCTGCGTTGTTCGTTTTCCATAGTAAATGGTCCGCATTTTCGGTTGAATAGAAGCTGGGGAGCTGGGAACGCAAAGACCTCTGGCTTTGAATTCTCTGTCCCTGTTAAGAGCTGAAAGAAAACTGTCCCCTGAATCTCATGCCCTGAAGCAGCCGTGCATGGAAGTAGATGCCTGGGGACATGGCCAAGTACATGGCCATGAGTTTGTGAGTGTGTGTGCGTGTGTGTGTGTGGGTGTGTGTGTCCTGGCCCCGTGCAGCTGCAGTTTCAGACTAGCACTCCCTCTCTCTTTCTCTCTCTCTCCCTCCCCTTGCCATCTTGAGCTGATAACAGGCTCTCTCCCCTCACTATCTACTCTCCGCCATTACACCTTGAGAGACCTGCAGCCCTGGTTCCTGCTTGGAGACTGGTCTAACATGGACTGAGATCTCTAATCCCCAAGAAAATCAATCTTGCTTCCTCTAAGCTGTAGTCATCGGGTGTTTGGGTCACTGGTGAGAGTGCTGACCGAAACAGTCCCTTTCGTCCAGGCCAATGGACTTCCCCGATGGACTTTGTGGATTTCCTGTGTGTCAACTTATCATCCCTTGAGACAGGACTTCTCTACCTAGAACTGAGAATCAAGGTTCTATAGCACACTACTCTGAAGATTCTTAAAAATTCTGTTTACCAGAGAGGGTCTATGGGCGTGGTCCTCAGCTAAGGGTGATGTCGCATCCCAAGGGACTTGGCACTTGTGCCTGGAGACTTTCTGGGTTGTCATGCTGGAGGGAGTGCTCCTGGCCTCTAGTGGGCAGAAGCCAGAGATGCTGGTTAACATCCAACACTGCACGGGACAGCCCTCCACAAAACAGAAATCACGCACCCCAGGTCCACCGCGCTGAGCTCAGGGACCCTACTCTACAGAAGTTTCCCTTAAATATTTCTTGCATCTCAACTCGGGGTCCTATTGAACACTCTCCTCTTCGTGTCTACCCTGAGACCACCACTTCTTGCCACCTTGGATCTGATCTTTACCCAGGGCCAAGGGAGAGGGAACTAAGATAATTGTATTTATTGCTTCATAAAACCCTTTTTGTATTTTTGCTGTTTATTATATGATATTAATATATATAGAAATGTTTGTAATGCACATGAAAATTAAGGACCATGACAGTAAACTATTATAAAACAAGACCCAACTTGCACAACTGTGATCAATGTCCTTAGGCCTGCCTGCATCTCCACCCTAGGTCCAGCGCCCACAGCCCTGAGAAGTAACTACCACCCTGTGCAGTACATTTCTCGCTCTGCTGCCTGGCTTTATATTTTTATCACATGTGCACCCCTAAATACACTGTGCTTGGTTCTGCTGGGGTTTGAATTTTGTAAAAAATGGCACCACGTCATGCGTCTTCTTCACAGACTCGCTGTTTTCATTGGGCATTGTCTCTGAAACAATATCGCACGTGGCTCTAATTCTTTCTATTGTGATGTACTACGATATTGTGTTAATAGATCCCAGCTTAGTTATCTGTTCTCCTGATTATGAAGATGTGAGTGCTTTCTGGAGCTTTGCTCTCACGCACAATGCAGTTTCTAATGTCCTTGAGCACGTCTCCGGGTGCACGTGGACCCAGCTGTCACGAGGCTCTGTTAGCTGGACTGAAACTGATGAGTCATAGCATGTGCTATCTTCACTTTTAAAGGATAATGCTGCGTCATTTCCTATCATGAAAATAAATTTTATGGTGTGCATTTAAGATACACCACATGGTGTTAGAAGATGCATATAGTCAGTAAAATGTTTACCATAGAGAAGCAAATTAACATATCCATCATCTCACATTGTAACCCCTTCCCTTTTTGTGACAAGAACTACTACCATCAGCTCATTTAGCAAAGTATTGTGTCAGTATCTCACCCAAGCACGGATAGTCCTCGCTTCTCCACTCCCTCACGCTTCACTTTGTTGAACTCATTTTTCTCCATCTAGTTGTCAAAATATTGAATCTCTTTGTGATATTAGGTTAATTTTTCATGTTTATTGGCCACTAATGCCTCTTTTTCTGATAACTATTAGGCTTTTGTCCATTTTCCTCTTCGTTCACTTGTTTTCTTATTGATTTGTGGTTATCCTTTATGTATTACGAATAGGCCTTTGCCATTCATGGTTTTTTTTGACATCTTCTCCCAGATTCTGATTTGCTTGTTTGTACTTTATGGAGTCTTAGAAGAGTAAACATTAATAACTTTGCAAGCCAATATCTAATAAGAAAATTTTTTGAAATTTATTTCATGAGAGTGCCATGGCCAATCTTAACTCTTTTTACTTCCGTAACATTTTTGTAATTACAAGTATGTTTGGATTCTGACTGCGACTGTATTAAATCCATAGATCGGCATATAAGGAATTGGTAGCTATATGACATCAAGTCTCAATCCATGAACATGGTATGCTTCTCCATCTATTTAGGTCTTTTCCAGTAAAGTTCCCTGCCTAAATCTTCTATTTACCTAATTAGGTTTATCCCTAGGTGGTTGTTCTGTGATTTTTTTCAATGTACATTTTTGTTTATATTTTTAAATTTTCTCACAGCTGGTATAGTAAAATATAACTAATTTTTGTATCTTGAGGTTAGATGGACACCTTATTAATCTTTTGTTATTACTAGTGATATATCTATAGAGCAGTTTGAACTTTTCCCATGTAAATATCATCATATTGTCTTCTTTTTCAGTGTGTATATATTATTTTTCTTCCCTATTTCATAGACAAGGGCTTCCCATACCAGCCTGATAGAAGCAGTGGTAGTATATATATTTCCACATTTGTGGTTTTGAAGGTGGAGTTTCTAATGTTTTACCATTAAGAGTTATGATCCAAGTATGCTGGTATATACTTGTAGTTCTAGCTGCTTGGATGGCTGAGTCAGAAGAATTTCAAGTTCAGGACCAGCCTGGGAAATTTAGTAATACCCTGTCTCAGAGTAAAATTTAAAAATCATGGGAGGCTGCAGATGTAACTCAGTGGCAGAGCTCGTGCCTAGCATGAACAGAGCCCTAGGTTCCATTCCCAGCAAAACACACACACACACACACACACACACACACACACACACGTGAATGGCTGGGCATGTATTTATTTCTGTGCTTGCCTAGCGTGTGTGAGGACCTGGGTTCAATCCCCAGCAACAAAAAGAAAAAAATATTATGTTTTCTTGAGTGTTTTTGAACAATACTCGTTAACAAGCTAAGAAGTCCTATTTCTATTCCTACTTACCAAGAGATTACTTTTCCACATGAATAGGTGTAAAGCATGGCTCTTTGCTTTCTCTATCCTCCAAATAATCACTTGGAAGGTACAAGTTTTCAGTGTATAGGTCTATCTTATATTTTGTCATATATCTAAGTATTTATTTCATAAGTTTATAAGTGGTGTTTCTAATCTTATCTTCTAATTATTTGCTATTAGCACATGAAAACAATTGATTTTTGTTTATTGACCTTATTACCTTCCAATTTTCCAAGCTCACTTATTAACCCTCTATACCTCCTCCAGGCTTCTGACTTGCATCTTATTTTATGGAATCTTTATTCCCCTTCCACCACAATAAAGATTTCTCCAACCCCACACAGTCATAGTACTGATGTCAGGAAACCCCGGTCTACAGAAATTTCTATTAAATGTCTCTAAAATCTCAACTATAGGCACACTTTATGCATCTCATAGTTTGATGTTATATCTTAATAACCAGTATTTAATAAGATTAAAACCATCACTCCTAGTATTTTTTGTAGGTTCCATGAGCTTGTCATATAGAAGATCATGTTTTCTACCAATAAAAACAGCTCTATTCTCCCTTTCCAATATAGATGCTCTTTCTTTTTCTTGCCCTATCGCATGGCCAGAGCTTTCAGTAGAACACTGCATAGACATGATGAGAGCTATCCCCTGTCTTAGGGAAAGAACATCCAGTCTTTGACATGAAACGCAACGTTAGCCATGAGGTTTTGTAGATGTCTTCCTTTTGTTACTGATCTGTAACGTAAATCGACCATTTAATTGGATCTTTTAAACTTATTTCGACATACTGTGGTCTGTCCGTGTGCACACTAGAAGGATGTTTGTCCTGCCGTGTAGAGTGAATGTCAATTACATCAGGTTGCTTGATAGGGTTCAATTCCTCGTTGTAATTTTTTCTACTTGCCCTGTCAATTACTGAAGAGGGCTATCACTGTGGGTTTGTCTGTTTCTCTATTTCTCCTGATGGCTCTATCAGTGCTTGTTTTGAGGATTTCAGGGTCTGTTATTAGGTTTGTGAATATCTGTGACTGCCGTGTCTTCTTGATTACTGACACCTTTGTCATTATGAAATCACCTTCTGTATTTCTCATGTTATTCTTTGTTCTGAAATCTATTCTGACAGAGATATGAAATGTGAGTTTCCCCTTGCCTAAAATTTACTTTAGGCATACCTATGTCTTTATATTTAATATTTATATCTTATAAGCAGTGTATAGTTGAATCTTGCTTTTTATCGAACCTGAAGATCATCTCTTAACTTGAGTGTGTCGACCATTTTACTTAATAAAAATTTGATGGGATTAGTCTTGGGATTAGGGCCCTTGGTGCGCTCCTAACAGCAGTTCCTGCTTGGTGTGGTGAGGCTGTGGGCCTCCGCTCTTAGAAGGGAGATAAAATTCATTGCTGCTAAGTACTTGATCCCACAACCACTTCAAAACAAACATACTGTTTTCTCGTATTAAAAAATATATATATTGGAGGGGAGTTGAGATGGCGGCGACAGCAGCCAGGATTCGGGAGATGCAGACAAATCCTATCCAATTCACCTGGAACTTCTGGGGAAAAAATCCCCACGAAGGGGGACCGCTCCCTCCTCACATCCTTAAGAATTCTGAACATTATCTGTAAGGAAGGAGACCAGTGGAGAACTAGGAGGAAGGCGGTGGCAGCGGCGACGGCAACGGCAGTGGAGGCCAGCATTTGGGAGAAGCAGGGATATGATCCAACCCACCCTGATCTTCTGAAGAAATTGCCCCAAAGGTGGAATGCTGCCACTGCACATGCTCAGGAATTCTGGACAACATGCAGTGTGGGAAAGTGTTTGAGCGAGAATTGAGATGGTGGAGGCAGCGGCAATGGCAGCAGCCAGTATCCAGAACAGGCAGAGATCTGATTCTACCCACCTTGATCTTTTGAAGAAATTGCCCCAGAGGTAGACTGCTAACACTGCGCACACTCGGGAATTTGGGACAACATGCTGTGTGAATAGGGTGCTTGGAGGAGAACTGAGATGGCAGGGACAGCGAAAGCAGTGGTCAGTATTTGGTAGAGGCAGAGATGCAATCAAAACCACCCCATAATTTTAAAGAAATATCCTCAAAGGTATACTGCTACTGCCACACATGCTCTGGAACTATGGAAAACAAATCGTGTGGGAAAGGTGTTCAGGAGAGAACCGAGATGGCAGTGGTGGCAGTGGTGGTGGTGGTAACCAGAGTTTGGAGGGGCAGACAGATCCAGTCCAGTCCACCTTGAACTTTTGAGGAAATCTCTCCAAAAGTAGACTGCTCCTGCCACACATGCTCTGGAATTCTGGACAACATGCTAAGTAGTAAAAGGGTTTGGGGGGTTTCAGAGGGAGCCCAGCATGGCCGGGATGGGTCGCCACGCTGTGTGTTCTGGGACTCATCAGCCCTCATGGCCACCACGCTCCTCTGTGCAGAGCGGGAGGCCAGGGTGTGTGCAGAGCAGCAGAGCCTGCTCTCCGGAGTGAAGCTGTGGACCTCTGCCTTTGGAAGGAGGACAAAATTCATTGCCACTAGACATTTGGGGTCCCAGCTTTCGCAAAAGACATGTACTGCTCTCTCATATTAAAAAAAAATTGAAGAATACCAGGCGTGGGGGCACACGCTTGTGGTCCCCGCACTTGGGAGGCGGAGACAGAAGGACCGCACAGGTTCATGGCCAGCCTTGATGGCCTGAGAGACCCTGTTTCCAAATTTAAAAAAAAAAAACTGGGTCCCCAGGGTAGAGCCCGGAGGTGGAAGGGTTTCCAGGAACCCCAGTACCACAAAAAAGAAGAAGAAGGAGGAGGAGGAGGAGGAGGAGGAGGAGGGAGGAGGAGGAGGAGGAGGAAGAAGAAGAGGAGGAGGAGGAGGAGGAGGAGGAGGAGGAGAAGAAGAAGAAGAAGAAGAAGAAGAAGAAGAAGAAGAAGAAGAAGAAGAAGAAGAATTAAAGAAGAAGAAGAAGAAGAAGAAGAAGAAGAAGAAGAAGAAGAAGAAGAAGAAGAAGAAGAAGAAGAAGAAGAATTAAAAGAAGTAGGAGAAGAAGAAGGAAAGAAAATAGGGAACATCTGTAGACGACCTGATCATAGTGGCAGAGAAAAGAGCCCGAAGCATAGCAAGATAACAAGGCCGGTGCCAGGGCTTCTGAGGTCAGGATGGGACCCTACCTGGGCAGCTAGGCTGGTGCTGGGGTCAGTGAGGCAAGGCCGGTGCTTGGGCCTCCGAGGCCAAGATTGGAGCCTGCTGAGGGGTGAGGCTGGTGCCGGGGCCAGCAAGGCCGGGATCAGAGCCTGCCGTGAGGCAAGGCCGGTGCTGGGGCCTCCAAGGCCGGCATCAGAGCCTGCCAAGGGGTGAGGCCAGTGCTGGGGTCAGCGAGTCCGGGATCGGGGCCTGCCATGAAGCAAGGCTGGTACTGGGGCCTCCGAGGCCTGGATCGGAGCCTGCCGAGGGGTGAGGCCGATGTTGGGGCCAGTGAGACTGGGATCGGAGCCTACTGTGAGGCTGTGTTGGTGTTAGAGCCAGCGAGACTGGGATTGGGCCCTGCTGTGAGGCAAGGCCGGTGCTGGAGTCTCTGAGCCTGGGATTGGAGCCTGCCAAGGGGTGAGGCCAGTGTCAGGGCCAGCGAGGCCGGGATCGGAACCTGCAGAGGGGTGAGGCCAATGTCAGGGCCAGTGAGGCCAGGATTGGAGCCTATTGTGAGGCAAGGCTGTTGCTGGGGCCAGCAAGACCGGGATCGAAGCCTACCGTGAGGCAAAGCTGTTGCTGGGGCCTCCGAGGCTGGGATCGGAGCCTGCCAAGGGGTGAGGCCAGTGTCGGGGCCAGCGAGGCTGGGATTGGAACCTGCGGAGGGGTGAGGCCGATGTCGGGGCCAGTGAGGCCAGGATTGGAGCCTACTGTGAGGCAAGGCTGTTGCTGGGGCCAGCAAGACTGGGATCGAAGCCTACCATGAGGCAAGGCTGTTGCTGGGGCCTCCGAGGCTGAGATCGGAGCCTGCCAAGGGGTAAGGCTGGTGCTGGGGCCAGAGAGGCTGGAATCGGAGCCTGCTGTGAGGCAAGGCTGGTGCTGGGGCCTTCGAGGCCGGGATCAAAGCCTGCCGAGGGTTGAGGCCCGTGCTGGGGCCAGTGAGGCCAGGATCGGAGCCTGACATGAGGCAAGGCCAGTGCTGGAGCCAACAAGGCCAGAAACAGAGTCTGCCGGGTGCCGGGACCTTCGCGAGTGGGATTAGAACTTGCAATGCGGCATACACAGAGAAATATCAAAGAAAAATAAAAAATCAGATGCTCTCCCTAATATGCAAAAACTAGGAAGAAATGGGTAATAGGAGGGAATCTAGTGGAAGAAAGGGCCCTATGAAGGAGCAATTAAGGTGACCAATCAGAGGGGATGGGATGGGGAAGATGGAATCTCATTAAAGCATAAGATGTACGTAAACAAATATATCAATGTTAAACACTAAATCAAGCATGGGATTGAGGTGGGAGGGAATGGGATGGGGACTGGATAAAGGCTAATTGGATGATGTGTGCTTGGATATCCTCACAAGTCTTGTATTCCATTGTGATGTATGACTACAGTGCACCAATAAAACTGTATATTAAAAATTTATTTCTTATAAGCAGTGTATAGTCGAATCTTGCTTTTTTATCCAACCTGAAGATCATCTCTTAACTTGAGTGTGTAGACCATTTTACTTAATAAGAATTTGATGGGATTAGGCTCAGGCAGATCACCTAGCTGTCTGTTCATATTTTTCCAAATCCAATTTAATGGGAACAGGGAGGGAGAAACTTGAGAGCTGAACATATTTTTCACCAACGATGATATCTGAGTGGTAAGTAATCACATGAAATGACTCTCAGATTCATTTTTTCATTTTGAAAATGCAAGTTCAAGTCACCATGACAGAACACTGCACCTGCTGTGATGGCGGATGCCGAGGCCTTACCAGTGCTGGCAGGGACATAGGTGAGCTGAGTTCTCATGGCCTCTGAGCATGGCCAGTGACACACACACTCTGGGAACAGTTTGGTGGTTTTAAAAAAATGACACTCCGGGTTCAGTGGTGCACGTCTGTAATCTCAGTACTTGGGAGGCTGAAACAAGAGGATCTCAGGCTTAAGGTCAACCTCAGCAACTTAGCGAGACCTCAGCAGCCTAAATGGCTTTTGATTATTATTATTTCCTTTTATTTTTTCAGGTCTGGGGGATCGAACCCAGGGACATTCGACCTCCGATCTACACCCTCTGCCCTATTTTTTTATTCTTTATTTTGAAACAGGGTCTCACTAAGTTGCAGAGGGCCTCACTAAGTAGCTGAGGCTGTCCGCGAACCACGATCCTTTGGCCTCAGCCTCCCGAATGCTGGGATTACAATACTGCACCGCCATGTCCGGCAAGACCCTGTTTCAAAATAAAGAATAAAAAGTAGGGAAGGGGGTATAGCTTAGAGGCCAAATGCCCCTGGGTTCCATCCCCACACCCCCCCCAAAATATTTTAAGCCATATGTTGTGGTGCACACTTGTAATCCCAGTACTTAAAAGGCTGAGACAAGAGGTCAAAGATTCAAGACTAGCCTCAGCTACTTAGTGAGGCCCTCTGCAATTTAGTGATACCCTATTTCAAAATAAAGATAAAAATAGGGCTAAGAGTATAGCCCGTAGGTAGAATGCCCCTGGGTTCAATCCCCAGTACTGCAAAAAATAAATAAATAAGTAAAACATTTTAAATTTAGAATTTACCACCAAGAGACTATGAATGAGAGGTAGGCCTTCCAAAACACTAGAGAAAAAAATAAAATAAAACAGCTCACAAGCCAAAGACAGGGAAAAAGGAAAACAAAGCATAAATAACAGATGTAGCAACAAACATGTCTGCTTTGACAATAAATACTCTATTTAAAGAAAACAATCCAAATATGTACTCTTTAGCCAGGGTACACCTAAAAAAAATACTTACTACTTACTACCAAAAGGGAAAAGGAAAACATGTTAGACCAGCATAAAAAATATGGAAAAAAAAAAGAGTTGATAACATAAATATCAGATTAAGTTGAAAACTACTAAAAGGGACAAAGAGTAATTTGATACCGAGGAGCAACGTAAGACCCAAAGAGGGCATTACAGTAATAAGCCTTTATGCAGCGAATAATTCAACATCTAAACCTACAAAACAAAAAATGTAAGAAACACCACAATAAATTAACAACTGAAATGTTGCCCTAAGTCTCAACTTATCGAAAAATCACATTCTGTTTATTCTGTTAGTTCTCAATTTTGGCTCACGAGATTGGCTTGAATGAGTGGAGTGGTGTTTCCACTGGCATTTCCATCTCTGGGACAAAAAGACTAGACAAGCACAAGTTAAAGAAAGAAAGGTTTATTCAAGGCTTGCAGTTTCAGAGGTCAGTCCATGGTGGGCGAGCTCCAAGGCAAAAAGAGCTGGGCACAGAACATGGTAGAGGAAAAGCCACTCTCACTTTGTGGAAGCCAGGAAGAAGAGGGGGAGTGGAAGGAGCTGGACACAGATGCAGTCCCCAAGACCACACCCCAGTGACCCACCTCCTCCAGTCTGCCACACCTTCAAACCTGGCTGCCCTGTCCAACACATGAGGTTTGGGGGACATTTTAAATGCAAACCACAACAAGCAGGGAAATGCACATGCTCCTGCAGTGATTGTGGGGTCTCCGCTTGCTGAGAATGCTTGGAACTCTCTGTTCTCCACACCAGCGTGGCTCAGGGAGCGGTGGCAGAGCAGAGACTGTCGGTGACAGAGGATTGTAGCAGTAATCGAGCCAGAGGCACTCCATTCTCCTGCAGCCCAAGTCCTGGCTGAGAACAGCCCCGTCCCTGTGGAGGGCTGGCAGCTGCTTCCCTGCAGCTTCAGCCCTAAGAGCCAGACCTTCGCACGTTTCCATGTCAGCAACTCACAAGCTTTTCCATCCAAGCAAATGCCAGCGAGGAGGCTTTTGGAATCGCAGTGTGTGAGAGGGTGACAGGTATGTGAGTGAGAGCGAAGCCACCGCCCGCAAGCCCCACAGCCCTGGTCTGCAGAGCCGGGGACAGCCTGCCACGTCTCATGAGGAGCCATCGGTGCCTCTCCGGCTCTGTGCACTCACGGGGGTATGCCCTGCGCCACTCTGACCCCAGGCCCTGACCACAGTAGAGGCCCCTCGCCCCACCTTGGTAGCCGCCGCAGCACCCTCTCTAGTCTACTAGAATCCAGGTACAGGCACAGTCCTTCCTCAGGCCTCCAAACAGAGCCCAACTCTGCCAGGGTGTGAAGTGGTAGGATTTGCAGCTCGAAAGGTGACCCCTCCATGCCTCACACAGGACCCTGGGGCCCAGGGCTGAAGCCCCCTGCACCTGGGCACACCTGCCTGCCCCCTGCCCCTCTGCCTCTCCAGCCTCCACCCCAGCCTCCTCTCCCTCCCTGGTCACTGCAGCCCCTTCCTCCAGCAGCTCCTTGGCCTCCTCCCTAAATGAGGGCCATGCCCTTCCTCGAAGAAATCCATATACCCTTTGGCCTCCTCCCACCTGCAGCCACCTGAGCCCACACCAGCGTCAGAGCCCAGGTTCCACCCCCGTGGGGGCACAGGTTCACTGCCATGGCCCTAACCAAATGGGCAAATGGAGGCTGGGAGAGGCTGGGAATTTGGGAAGATCAAAAAAGGAGAAGAGAAGCCGGGCATGGTGGCCCACGCTTGTAATCCCCACGCTTGGAAGGCAGAGACAGGAGGATCACGCAGGTTCGAAGCCAGCCGCGCGCTCTGGCTTAAGAGACCCTGTTTCCAAATAAAAATGTAAAAATAGGTCTGGGAGTGTAGCCCGGAGGTAGAAGGGCTTCCAGGAACCCCAGTACCACCAAAAAAAAAGAAAGAAAGAAAGAAAGAAAGAAAGAGAGAGAGAGAGAGAGAGAGAGAGAGAGAAAGAAAGAAAGAAAGAAAGAAAGAAAGAAAGAAAGAAAGAGAAAAGGAGAAGAGAGCCCGCACCTACTGACACCAAGAGCACCACCTACTCGAAAACGCAGATTCCCACGGGTTTCCGCAGTGTCCCTGGGCACGGCCAGCGGCTGCCGCATCTGCCTCTGAGCTCTCCCAGGTGCAAGTGTAACCAACATGCCTCCCTGGAGCGGAGGGTTGTGTGACTGTGAGCACTTCTGCAAGTCTGTCTCTGTGTGTGTTCGCTGTGTCTTTCTCTGTGTGGTCTGTGGGTACGTGCGCATGTATGTGTCTTTGTGTTGCGTCTGTGTTTATATGTGTCCCCGTGTCTGTGTGTCTGTGTGCATGTGTGTATCTGTGTGTATGCCCACACTTGTCTGTGTATACATGTATCTGTGTGCATGTCTGTTCGTGTGTCTCTGTCTCCCTGTGTCTGTCTGGCTGGCTGCACGGGATCTTGACTCTGGGTTCCCTGTCCTCCCCTTTGGGCAGCCCAGGGCACGGACAGGGTCCCCACGTTGATGCGCTCGTGATAGCCTGCCCTCACCCGCTGAGCATCCTGCCCGGGACCCTGGCTGCCCAGCCTCCAGGGGCATTCTGTTCTGCCTTTCTGGGCTATGTCCTGGGCCCCAGGGGGAGACGGGAGCTGGCAGGGCACGGTTCCACGCCCCCTTGTACCCCTGTGCCAAGCCTCCCTGAGGCTGAGGGAGGGGAGGGCCCGACTTGAAACGTTAACTATGGCTTGGGAGGCAGCCTGGTGCTTGGATGACAACCGCCTGTTCCAGATGGTTCCATGCTGCTCCAGCCCATTAGCATGCTAATTTATTCTGACTCATCGGAGCTTCCGCACAGCGGGGCTGGCACATGTCTCCTGCCAGAGCAGGCCCCGGAGGCCGTGCGTCCCAGCTGGAGCGGGACCCCTCGGGGGCTGTCAGATGCAGAGAGGGACGAGGCTTGGGGCAGGACTGACACAGGGAGCTCTGGGCCTTGACAGAACCGGCAAGCTGAAAGCACTGTCTGGGGAGACCCCGTAGACAGCCGATGTGCAGTAGGAACTAGCCCAAAACAAAGGAGGGCTGCGCGGGACCGCTCCTCCAGGCTGGTCGGAGGCTCCGGGCCCTGGGCGCCACCCAGTTCACTGTCCTAGACAGCTCACCTGGATGGGCAGGGGCGAGGCGGCTGGCCGCGGTGCCAAGCCTCCCCTCCTGTTCCTGTGAGCACACGATCATCCAGCTTCCCCACAGGGCATCCCCAGAGTGAACTCAGGGCAAGCCAGCCCCGCAGGGTGGTGGCTAGGGTCGGCGCCTGCTCACAGCCGTGGTGACCTGTGACCCGGCAGCCCTCCACCTGTACGCCCCACTCCGGTGACCTGTGACCCAGCCCCCCACCTGCACGCCCAGTGACCTGTGACCCCACTAGGTAACCCAGCTCCCTCCTTCCATGCTGCGTTGAGCTTCCAGAAGACCCAGCTGACTGCTGGCCCCTGGCTTCTGGTCCTGTCCTGGACGGGACTGAACTGGCCACACTAGCAGCTGGGACCTGAGGGACATGGTGAACCCAGCAAAGGTTCCCAGCTCAGACTCAGCTCTGCAGCCCCCTCAGCGCTCACCCCTCTGGCCGTCCCTCCAGCCTCAGCCCACACCCTGCCCCTACCCCTCACTTCCCCTTCCCCCCGTGGGGTCCCTGCCCCAGACCTGAGAAGGCGTGACAGTGCCCGTGAGCACAGGGCCCAGGCCCAGAGCCCCAGAGCCCCTGCCTCTGGGCCCGCACGCACCAAAGGCCCCTGACGCAGAGCCTCACCTGCCTCCCCAGAGGTCCATCCCCCAGGCAGTGAGAGGGGCCCCAGGACCAGGAGGGAGGGGCTGCTGTGCACCTGGACGGGCAGTGCCCTCCTCCCAAGGGCAGGCTGCCCACTCAACTCTGCCTGCCGCATGGTGGGTTAGAGGAGGGGATCCTCCATCCCAGCTCACCCAGGATGGGTCCCGGAAACTTTAGGGGTCCCTATGCAATTATTAGCAGGACCCTTCTCTGACGTCCCTGTAAGGCCGACAGGACAAAGCCTTACAGCAGGAAGGAGGGGTCTACAAAGGGAGTGGGCCGGGGCCAGCCTGGCAGGACAGGGTCTCTGTGGGACCTCTGAGCCAAGGACTTAGGAGGCACAGCGGACATGGGCGTGGGAGTTCCTGTACATACCAAGGCGTGGGCGCCTAGGACTCAGGGAGCCTTTGAAGGTTGTTGAACAACAAGTGGATGGAGGAGGTGTTTACGTAGACGTCCCAGGCAGCGGAGGGAAGGCCTTTGCTCTAGGGGGCTTCCCTGTGGTGGCAACCCACCTCAATCCTGGATACCTGGCATCTGGGCTATTTTGTCTGAGCCAGGTGGGTAAAAAGCACATAAAGGAGATATGTGAAGAGTCGCAGACAGCATAGTGGCCCGGGGCTCCCTCCCTGGGGCCACCATGTCTGAGCTAGCACTCAGCTAGCACAGGAGGCTTCCTCTGGACAGGCAGGGGCTGGTTCCTCATCAGATAAGTATCTAGGTTCCTGCACATTCTCCAGGCCTGGTTCCTGAACTCCCGACCACTTCTGCGAGCCATCTGACACCTGGCCAAGAATCCGTTTTCTGCCTAAATGAGCCCATGGGACCCCGTGGCTTACAACAAAGACACTTGAAGACGCCAGGTCTCGGGTCCAGGTAGAGGGGAGTGGGCAGCAGACATTGGAAAGGGAGGTGTCCACCCACCATCTGTGGCATTAAAGAACCTGCCCCCCAGGATGATGGGCAAGGGCCCCATGGGAAGGCACCAGGCGCTGAGCGGTGGGCATGCTGGTGGGCGACGGAGGCCTGGGTGTGGCTGCTACCATCAGAGCAGGGGTCAGAGAGTGAGGACTCACAGCCAAACCCAGAAGCCGGCTGCAGGTGCCCCTGGGCCCCAGGTGCGTTGGAGGACCTCACCATGGAAGGCCACAGCATCGGAGGATCCAGGGCGGTACCCAGGCCACGAGGGGCTGAGCCCGCAGCTGGCCCAGAACAGTGTCAGCCTCACACACATCGGGCACGAGCCAGGCTGCCATCTGGAAGTGATCCCCAAGAATGGTAGACCACCGCGGAACCCAAGCTGGAGGTGGAGCTCGGCGACCTGGGCTACGTGGAGCCCCGTTCCCACCTGCTGGGTGTACCTGGGGGGCTCCCAGCTCCCTTGCCTCACTCCAGCTCCTGAGGGCGGAGCTGCCAGAGCAGCCCAGGCACCCCCACCCTGGCCAAGCACAAGGAGGGACGCATTCCAGTGCTCCCCAAAGCGTCACCATGCCCCTGGAGAGGCCACCAAAGACTGGGGATGCAGCCGGGCTCTCCTGCCACCCTGGGCATGGCTTCTGACACGGTCATGTAAGTACAGCCCACAGTGACCTCAGCAGCCCTGGCTGTTGCAGACACAGGGTCCTTACGGGGCACCCGGCCCAGCAGGCAGGCGGTTCCCCCACCCTTGGGAAAACCAGAACCCTCGAATGACTCTGGGGGGCGTGCTCACGCCAGTGCCACTCCCTCCCTCGGCCACCACTGGGTCCACAGAAGTCACCCTGACCACGTGCTGGTCCAGGCCCGGGGACAGGCGCTGGCCAGGGAGCAAGTGGTACTGGGCTCCGCCGCTCTGCGGTGTGGATCTGAGAGGGCCAGAGGGCGGCACCGTGGAGCGCTCACCTGGACCCGCTTCCAGGGGTCAAAGAGAGAGTACACCCTCAGCCAGCCCGGTGACCAGGAGTATCGCTGACACCCAGAGAATGAGACCGACGACAACTCCATGCCGGGCCCCGGGGAGTCCAGCAGCCCGGCTCAGGCCAGACACAAGGGGCTATGGCTCCTGACATAGGTGCAAGTAACCGGGCGGCCTGGCAGTGCCAGGCGGCCTGGGGTCACCTGACGCACAGTGCCCTGAGCTGGGCCGGGCCCGTGACGTGGCTCCCTCACCAAGCAGGGTCTGACGCAGCAGAGCAGGCCGCCCGACCCTGCGGCCAGCGGGAAAGGCCCCAGCACACGCTGCCCCAGCGTGGCCTCTCCTGGGCCCGTGGGCTGGCCTGGCCAGCAGCAGGGGCCAGTGGCGGGGACATCACCAGCAGCCAGGCATCGCAGTGGTCACTCTTCCAGGAGCAGGGCCACCTGGAGCAGAGGACTCAGGCCCCAGGCTGGCCCCCGAGAAGGAGCGAGATGGCACCAAACACGGAAGGCTGAGGCAGAGGTGGGGCCAGGGCTGCAGGACCAGACCTGGGCCACGGGCATCTCAGTGGGCCCTCAGGAGGGAGCGGCCACGGATGAGCAGGCGCCCCTCGGCCGCACGGGTGGCCATGGTGTGGCAGAGGCCACTCAGGGACTCAGCATCGCAGCTTCCTCTCACCAGGCACAGCTGTTCAACCACTCCTGGACACCACCAGCTCCTGGGGAGAAAGTCACCTGTCACCCAGCCCAAAGCCAATTGCCAAAGGTCCTGTTTGCCATCTGCAAAGGCCACACAGCGTGCTTCTGACCTGGGGCTCGCGCTGGGGGAAGACATGGCCCCATGCTGCGTCCCCACAGCCCAGGGGACTAGAAGAATGGAGACTCCACAGGGGTCCCGCCTCCCTCTCCCTGCCCACACAAGGCACCAGCAGGAGACCTTGTGTCCTGGGAAGCACCGACCCAGCCCTGCCTGTTCCCACTGTGGGGACCTGCCCTCCACGCCACAGACAGCAGCACCTCAGCCCAGATCTGTTGGAAGCTCGGGGCAGTCACTTCCAGGGCTTTATGGCCTCCCAGGAGTCGGGCCACCACATACCCCCATCCAGGAAGTCAGCATCCCACCCAAGGACAGGACCCTGGGTGCTTACAGATGGTAATGAGACTGTCCAGAGCTCCACGTCATCATAAATAAGCAGGGGAAACTGCTGAGCTCCATGCAATCCCCCCAATTGCCTGGAAGGCGTCATTATTTTAATAAAAAAAACCAATCAAGCAGCCTACCCAGCATGCTCAGCGCCATGTTAATTACAGGGAGACCATGAGTGGGAGCCAGTGCCCACCTCCCCTCCTGCTCCTAACCTCTCTCTGCCCTGATCGTGCTGTCTGGCAGAGGGGAGGCCCCCATTCAGACCACCGCTGCCCCCCACTGCCTTCTCCCCCAGATACAGGGACTTGATTGGTCGGGGTCCCTTCCACACTCTGCCCCGCAAGCAGCATCTCGCGAGAAGCGTGTTCCCATGGGTGAACCCCTCCCCCTGAGATGCATACCTTAGAAAGAAGAGCCCACCTCTTCTAGCCTCGGACGGGTGTGCAGGCCCCGTGGAACTGCCCAGCCCCGATCCCTGGGAGAACCATGCAATTAAAGTGAATGCCACGTGTACCAGACCTTTCTCGTGTTTTTCACACTCTGCTGGACCCATATTTTTATTTAACATAACATTTGGTGCCAACCCCGGGAGGAGTTTGGGATTTTTGCCCTTTTTTTTTTCCTCTTTTTTTTTTTTTCTCTTTCTGAGCCCCGGACTTTCCGACCCGCCAGCAGCTCGACTGCAAGGTCCCACACCAGCCTCCGCTTGCAGGTGTTGCTCCCGCCGCTGCCGCCACCGCCACTGTGGTGTGCAGGCTCTGCTGGCCGCCAGGCCGCCAGTTGCACCCGCCCTGAGCCAGGCTCATCGGGAGTGCACGCCCTGCGGCTGCTGGTGCCTGCTCAGCCCACCGACCGCCTGCACAGGCCAGGACCTCTGCCCGTTGCTTGGACCTCCTATAACTGCCATTCCAGCTCGGCGCTCCAGTCACCGCCGGGACCTCTGGCCGTTCTGTTCTGCCCGCCCCGAGCCAAGCTCATTGGGCGGCACACAGCCCGGCCTCCCCCCACGCCAGGCTTGACTTGCAGGCATAGCTCCACTCGCTGCTGCTGCTGCTCCGTTCCGCCCGCCCCGAGCCAGGCTCACTGGCGGTGCTCATCGGGGCCCAGCCTCAGCGTCTGCCATGTGCCTGGAAGCCATTTTGTTTCCACGCCACGGACCCGGCAAGCCACGCCACCTGCATGCCACCATTTGATTCTGCCGCGCCAGCCACCAGTGCTGCCCATACCAGGCACAGGCGCCACGCACCTCAACTCCACCACGCCCCCAGCAGCTTCTCAGCACTTCTGCCGCAGCCAGCGCTGGCTGGCAACACTTCACTCCAGTAAGCTGCCTCTCCTTCCCTTGGTTAGCGGACTCCGGACGTGGGTCTTCCGGTCCACTGGGACCCCAAATTCCAAGCGCTTGGTGACCCACTGTCCCCCGGTCCACTAGGACCACCCTCCAGATGACCAGGTCATCCTCCGGCTTTTGAGAAGGGATTGAGATGTCCTTTCCCTATCTCTTAACCTCCGTTTCCGAACGATTGATCAGGAAAATGGGGACACCTGTTTTCTGTTCTTCATTTCCACCCGCGAATCAATTATGGGAAGTCGAACCTCCCAACTAGCAGAGGACTTATGCCCTGAGTGCCTGTCTGCCTTGATATGATTTGGGTAATTGGTTGTGGTGGCCCAAGAACAGTTAAGAACTTTTATAAGCGGTCTGGTAAATGGTCAGAAGTCTTTATGTCCAGGCTTTTTTTCCTGCATTCCATCCCTCCAAATGCTCTCCCCCAAGATGGCCAAGGTCGCCATCTTGGCCTGCACCGGCCTGCACCGGCCTGCACTTTTGCTGAGTCACAGGCACAGTCCACATTTTGTGGTGACACGTGGATGCCAGCATCCGACCCAGCTGGCTTGTAAGCAGTGCTTTCTGCGGACACTGATTTACAGGTTCTCTCCTCACCGCCCGGTCACCATCCTATCCCAGGACAGCCTCCCACTCTAACCCACTCTGTTCCCCCTGCCTTCCTTAAGGAACCAACTCAGGAGGCTTTAAAAAAAAAAAAAGTAAGAGAGGCTGAAGATGGTCCTCAAACTCCTATCCAAGATTTGGTTAACATGGCACTTAAAGTTTTAATTCCAGAGAGAAACAGGTGGAGATGGAGAGTATACTCCGACTTCGCCAAAAGGCGGATCCCTGGTAGCTGCCCCAGCGATGGCAGTGGCGGCTCAGCCCTCTGGAGCGCCACCTAGGGGTGGAGGACAGCAATGACAACTACCTCCAGGAGCCTGCCTCAAGTGCGGCAAGGCCAAGCCCACCAATCAGACTGTGCCTGGCCTGTGGCCAGGAGGGACACTGAAACAGGGCCCTTGGAAAAGGGTGAGCCCCAGGTGCCTCAGCACAGGGGACCACCTTTCCAGACCAGGCCCCATCACTGGCCCTACTCAGCCTGGCCAAAGACTGACGGCTCCTGGACCCCTCAACCTCCATCCTCCTTGCCAGCCCAGGGCAACTCTCCAGGCAGTGGGTAAGCCAATCTCCTTTCTGGTCGCCTGCTCAGTCCTTCCATCTTTTCAGGTCCTTGTTTTCCTTTTCTGATCTCCATACAGGGGATTGACGGCAAGCTCTCATGACCACGCACTACAGGCCTCTTTTACAGGACAAGATTGCTCTGCCTGAAGCTTAGGCCAAGTCTACAAAGGGCTCCGCTACAACAGCCTCAGGACAAATTGTCTTGCACAGTTTTGGGGCCCACTAAGCTTCGTTTTTCTCGGCATAATTCTCTTTAATGTTTTTATTTTAGTAGGTCCACTCGTTTACATAGTACGGTGCTCTCCCTCTCCAGATGCCAAACAGCCATAAGTATTAAACTCCCTAAAATCTGTTACTGATGCTCCTGACCCAATAGTGTGTTTTCATTTGACCAGACTGACCCAAACCCAGTCACTGCTCTCACGATTTGCCTTTTCTTTAATAGCTCCTCAGCTGTTAAAGTCTCTTTGAACGCACATCACCAAGCTGTCCAGGGTAACCTCCGACTCCGCTGCAGCCATACTCCCACCTGCCCACTTCGGGAGGACCCAACCTCTCCCGGCCAAGGGGGGCCCCCTTACAATGCCCCCTGACAGCAGGAAGTAGCTTAAGACTCAGTCTCAGCTCATTATCACCAAAAGACCGGGATGATTGGTCGGGGTCCTTTCTACACTCTGCCCCGCGAGCAGCATCTCGCGAGAAGCGTGTGTTCCCACGAGTAAACCCCTCCTCCAAGATGCATACCTTAAAAAGAAGAGCCCGCCTCTTCTAGCCTCAGACGGGCACGTGGGCCCCATGGAACTGCCCAGCCCCGATCCACCGGGAAAGCCATGCAATTAAAGTGAATGCCACGTGTACCGGACCTCTCTCGTGTTTTTCACACTCCGCCAGACTCACATTTTTATTTTACTTAACAGGACTCCCCATTGAGAACGGCCCACAGCAAAGGCCAGCACCGGCTAGCCCCAACGTCTGTTCCCAGGTCCACAAAGGCAAGGGGACAAGGACCATGGGGCCCCAGGAACTACAGGCTTCATGAAAAGGACCCGAGACACCAGGGCAAGGCCACAAGATGCCAGACGGCGGCTCCCCCTCCAACTGTGTGAACAGACAATGGCCGTCACAAAAGGTACAGCAGGCACCCAAAGGGCATCTGTGGTTATGAGTCCCTGGTCCCCCTCTTGAAAGTTCAAAGAAGTGAACTGAAGGAAAGAGGGCGCCCCCTGCGGGTGGAGGGAGGAGGCAGCCCAGCGAGCCTTCCTTCCTGTTGTCCATGCACCCTCTGGAGTCACAGTGGCAGCCCCTAATTCTGATCCAGGTGGCTATTGTATTCCTCCTGTACACAATACAAATTGCACAGGGTTCTCAGAGATGGCCGTGCAGCGCAGGCTGGGCCAGCGTGATGGAGGTAGGAGGACTGAGTCCCCGGGAGTACTACCAAAGGCAGAGGGCTCAGCGTCAGCCCTCTCCTCTGTCACTCTCTCTGCCCTCTCTTCCGCCCTCTCCTTCCTGCCTGAGACACAGATGTGGTGCTGGAGGCGAAGCAGCCATCTTGCAATCATGAGATTAGAAGTAGAAGGACAAAGTCTGCATTAAGGGAAGTGAACAGAAAGAGCCCGGATCCCTGGGAGTGCAGCGGAGATCCCGCATCTGCTGTGGGCTGAGACTCCACTCCAGACATGCCAGGAGGGTGGGAGCCGCCCAGCCCACCCTCCCAGGGTGCCGCCAGCCTGCCCCTGCCACTGTCCTGCGGGCAAAGCCCAGGAGTCCCTGAGACAGCGGCCGGGGCCTCGGGCCAGGCCAGCAGCCCCCCCTCCATCAGCAGGCCACACCCAGGGCCAGGCCCACCTCCAGAGCCTCCATGGCCAGCGATGGGATCGGCTGCAGGAAATCCACTTTGCAATAAAACTGTTCATAAAAGGGAAATGTCGATTAAAGCCTCTGTTTCTGCGGGAGATTAGTTTTTATGTCCCCGTGTGTGTTAGGCCAGTGCCGGGCCTCGGGGGCTTCGCGGGAGGCCGTGCCCAACAGCTGGAAAGGTCGAAGAAGCCAGATTCAGGGGAAGCCCAGTGTCCTGCACCCCAAAAGGCTGCCAGGGCCCCTCGCTCAAGCCACCCCACCCGCGTTGTTCACTCATCCTGGGCCAAGGCTGGGGCGAATGGAGCCCCACGTATGGCCCCCTCACAGGACCTCAGGTGAACAGCCAACTCGCAGGAGGGGCGAGCACAGGGTCTGGAGCCTGGTTTCAGGAGCCTGCACTGCGGGTGAGGGTGCTGGGATCGCCACCTGTGGAGAGGAGCCCAAGCCCAGCCAGAGCACAGAATCAAGGCGGCCCTCATGCACCCCCTTAGCTCTGCACCTGAGCCCCGGCTGGCCTGCCTGAGGCCAGAGCAAAGCAGCCACCCAGGATAGTGGAGGGCCAAGCCGCACAGGTCACCGCCAGGAGGACGGCCATGGCGCCGCACTGGGCCCAGGGCCAATCTGCAGTGTTGTTCCACTGTATGGAGGCTGGAGACCTGGCTGGGCTTTGTCACACATGTGGCTGGGACATGGTGGTACCACACAGATGTCACAGAAAAAGCAGGCGTAAAACCACGTACCGTGCGTGGATTCTCCACGTGGAGTAAACAAAACACTTGTTGAATGGCATGTACTGAGGGTGGCGGGCAGACAGGCGGCTTCCTAGACACACCCATGGAAACAATTCACATGCGTGGACCCTCTGCACGTAGACCCGCATATACCACAGCACACAGACGCTCCAGCGCCTTCCGACGGCGCCGCTCCGCACGCCCACAGCCTCGGCCCACCCTACCTCACTTCGGGATTCCTTGTGGAGCCCGACACGCTGTGAGGGCTGTGTCAGGGGACAATGACGAGGACGAAAAGCCGGCTCACGGTCAGCACAGGTGCGATCTTTTTTTAAAATACGTTCCATCCTCAGTTGGCTGAATCCACCCCTGGGAAGCCTGTGGATGCCCAGGGCTGGCTAAAACTGTAAACATGAATTAGACGCTCTCAAGCAGGCTCCCGGAATCAAGAGCAGGAAGGACAAAGGCGCCTGGCGCTGGGCGAGGAGGCCGCTGATGTGACTCCTGCGGGGACCCGCCCCAGGGACAGAACCACAAAGAGCAGGTCCCCCCGCTGCGCTGGAGTTGGGCACCGCAGGCCTATCCTGGCAGGAGGAGATTAGAGCTGATTGGAGGACAAGCTTCTGGGGACTCGCTAGCCCAGCCCCAGGGAAATGGCTCCAGCGGGGAGATGCAGGGAGGCGGGAACTCGAGTGGGGCCTGCATCTTAAAGCACGCCTGTCTCAGCTCTCCCACTAGAGACAACGCCCAGCCCTGGCTCAGCTCCAGGAGAAGGGGCTCCCATCCAGTTTTGGAGAAATGGGGGATTCCATATGTGGGTGGAAACCTGCCCCAGATGGTTCTGGAAACTTCTATCACAGTAGTCAAAGCACTGCTAGAGACGATAGGGTCGGCTCAGGGAGAACAGGGCCTCCTACAAGGCCAAGACATGACTTAAGCATGGCGAGGATGGCAGCTGTCGAGTGCATAACAATCCCAAACTGTGAGACCGACAGGCGGCCCCCAAGGTCTCTGCGGCGTCCAGCACTGACGAATGGGGCCCTGAGCCCTGCCCGCTCCTGCGAGCTGAGCCCTCCGGTACCCGAGCGACTGATGGGAAACGTGGCCATGGGCAAAACCCATGAGCTGAGGGACCCAGGGAGGGAGAGTGGAACCACGGGCTGACAGGGCCCAGGTAGGAAGCCCACAGCCTCCCACAGCTGCCACAGCCCAGGAAGGGACAAGCAGATGGTGCGGGGCCCCCCACAAGCACCACGCATGGGCCTCGCCCACCGTCAACAGGGGCCCCAGCCTCCGGAAACACAGGGGCACAGGAGCCAGGTGACCCCACCACCGAGGTGTGCAGGCCCGATAGTGCCTGCTTTAAAACCCAGACTGCACAGTGAGCAAAAGACCCCTGTGGTGCAACCCCGCATTGAGACCACTCTGTGCCACCTTCGGGAAAGACTTGGGAAGCCACTGGAGCAACTGGCAAACAGACAGGGGCCTGTGGGCACGACCAGGCATCAGTGGTGCCAAGAAGGTGTATGTGCGCGTATGTGTGCATGTGTGCGTGCATGTGTGTATGTGTGTGCGCATGTGTGTGTTCTACTGGGGATTGAACCCAGGGCAATACCTACCACTGAGCTGTGTAGCCCAAGCCCTTTTTCAATTTTAGTTGTGGAAACAGGGTCTTGCTGAGCTGCTGAGGCCAGCCTTGAACTCTCAATCCTCCTATTTCTGTCTTCCAAGTACTAGGATCATAGGCACGTACCTCCACACCCAGCTAAAAAGTTGTGTTTAAGGTTGATTTTTAAAAGTCCTTACTTAGCCGGGCATGGTGGCGCACGCTTGTAATCCCCACGCTTGGGAGGCGGAGACAGGAGGATAGCGCTGGTTCGGAGCCAGCCGCGCTGGCTTAAGAGACCCTGTTTCCACATAAAAAGTAAAAAAATAGGTCTGGGAGTATAGCCCGTGGGAGTGTATCCCAGAGGTAGAAGGGCTTCCAGGAACCCCAGTACCACCAAAAAAATAAAAAAATAAAAATAAATAAAATAAAATAAAAGTCCTTACTGGCCAGGCGTGGTGGTGCATGCTTGTAATCCCCGCGCTTGGGAGGCGGAGACAGGAGGATCGCGCAGGTTCGAAGCCAGCCACGCTGGCTTAAGAGACCCTATTTCAAATAAAAAATATAAAAAATTGGTCTGGGAGTGTAGCTTGGAGGTGGGAGGGCTTCCAGGAACCCCAGTACCACAAATAAATAAATATTTAAATAAATAAATAATAAACAAATTTATTATTTACTTATAAAGATGCACTGATCCAACAGAGAAAGTCTTACTATGAGCCTGGGTGTGGAGCCAGGGACGCAGGGAGGGGGCGAGGAGGGTGCAGGGAGGGCCACAGGAACGGTGGGGCCCGTGGAGAGGGAGGGGCCCCTCTGCTCTGCTGGGCGCTGGATCCTCTGAGCCTTTTGTCTCTGGGCCCACGTGCAGGGGCATGGACCATCTTCACTACTCTGGGGTGCTGGCGGCAACAGGGCCTTTACCCTACCCACCTACACCTGGAAGAGGACTCCCCTCAGGGCCCTCTGGTCCTTGGCCAGGCCCCTGTGTGGGCAAGCACGTCCTGGGGCACGAGAAGCCCTGACCTCCAGGAGGGCCATGAGCCCGGTCGGAGCCACAGCCACTCCAGAGAAGCCTTGCCAGCCGGCTGAGGTGGGCAGCAGATGGGGCCTCAGGGGCTCAGGAGCCAGGGCTGCCTCAAGGCCTCTCAGCTTCAACTGGGGGGCCCCACGGCCCCATCCCCTCACCATCATACCCGTGGATGTGTCTGGTACCTCTCTGCAGCAAACGGGACCCCCGAGAAAGGGCCGCCTCTGTCCTGCTCCTCCTGAAGCCTCGGCTCCCACACAGATGGCGACCCCGACAGACCCTGTCAGCCGCCTACAGCCTCCACAGCAGCCTCCAACGGGGGCCTCCTGCCTCCTAGAAGCAGCAAGCTGTCAGCCCAACTCAGAGGCCAGGCTGCAGAGCTGAACCTAGAGAACCCCCACCCACAGAGCCCCTCAAGAGGCACTCCTCATCCCTCTGCCCCCTCCCCCTGCAGGCCACGGCGCTAGACCCCCCAGGGCCTGGCTGAGAGTGCCAGGCAGCGGGGAAACAGCCCACCCCAGGTCCTCAGCCACCACGGCACCTCCCGCCCCTTACCGCAAGCTGTGCAGGGCTGGGACCCACAGGAAAAGACCCAGGTGAGGCCAAGGGCAGTGTCCCCTCCCGGCAAGTGTGGCCCACCAGATGACAGAGGAGCCCTTTGGCCAGTCCTCAGAGTGGGGGAAGCTACCTTTCGGGGGCACAGTCTGAGCATCATGGTGCCTGCCTCAAAGGACCCCAGCAACTGGCCTCCCTCCCCTTCTGTACAAACCGCCCATCGCAGGAGTCCATGGCCCGCGATCATGGTGCCAAGCCCAAGCCTGTGCCCACCCAGAGGACCGTTAGCAGCAGGGCTGGGACGTCCGGAGTCCTGGAAAGCCTGGGCTCCCCAGCACAAGACCTGCCTCGGTTCCCGGGCCAGAGAGCCGTGCTGGCCGGGGAGGCTCCGCGCTCTGCTCCAGGGTGAGGGCGGCCCCCAGTCACTGTGCCCGCCCGCCCCCCGCCCTGCCGATTCCCGCCTCCTGCCGGAGTCCAGCTGCACACTCCCAGCCCACTGTGACTTACAAGGAAGCTGGAGCATGGGATATTTTTAATAAAAATTAGGTACAAGCAGATACAGGGGATTAATCGTTGTATTATGATTTTATGGTCTCCATATACGGCGTCATGGAAAAGACAATCAGAGAGTAGAGCCATTTCAGGCAGATAAAATGGGGCATTTATTTTTAATGGAAAGAGAATTTCAGGACTCACCCAGCCGTGGAGAGAGAGCTGCTGAGGGCCTTCGTGGGCGGAACAAAGAGGAGGTTGGCGGATTGGTGAAGAGCCCCAGGGGAGAGAGCCCTGGAGAAGACTCCACACCCACCTGAGTGGCCAGTGGGGTCAGCACCCCACTCAGACAAAGGAGGCCTGCCTGAGAGAGGGAGCCCACCCCCACCCTGCTGTGCTGCAGCCCTGGGAGAGGGTCTCTCTCTGAGGCTCAGATTTTTCTGCTGTATGAGCTCTTAGGAAAGGTGGGGCCCACAGAACCCAGAGGAGGCGTCCAGAGCCCAACCAGACCCAGCACCATTGCCACTGCCCCCACCAGCACACGTTGACTGAGCACCTGTCGCCTACCCTGAAATCAGCCTTTGGCTCCACCCGTCCCTCGGCACACGGGCCGGCGGCTGCGCTCCTCTCAGGAAGCCTAGCTCCTCGCTGTCAGGCCGGCCTGGCCGCACTCAGGCCTGGGCCCTTTCCCTCCCTGAGGTCCCTGCCTCCTTCCCTTCCTGGAGCCTAGCAGCAGAGGCTGAGTCTGCCTGTGCCCCCGGAGGCTGGCGCTGGAGCTCAGAGCTTGAAAGGGGCTCTGCTGGCAGGAAAGGAGCACCGGCTTCAAAGCCAGAGGTGGTCACAGCTGGAGCCCCTGTCTGGCATGGCTGGGCTTTGAAGACATGTCGGGCCCTGCTCCTCTCCCCAGAAGGGACGCAAGGGGCCAATTAGGAGCAGGGCGCTCTGAGGCAGGAAAAGACCAAAACCCCGGGTGCGGCAGGGACTCTGGAACCAGGCACCCCTCGGGCCACAAGCTCCTGAGCTCCTGGCCAGCTGTGTTCCGCCGGAGCTCGGGCGGGTGCGGTGGGGCTGAGCCACCCCCAGGAGGATGCCCAGGACCGTGCAGTCACAGATGTCCCCCTGGCCGGTCACTCAGCCCATAGCTGGAGCAGGTTGGGCTGGGGGCTCAGTCTCCCTCACCTCAACACCCTGCAGTCTAGGAGTCCGTCCTAGGTGCCACGGGGAGGCAGGTCCCGAGTCATGTGCCTGGGAAAGGCCAGGTAACCGGTGTTCCCGGGGCATCCTCGTGGGCACGGAGCAGGAATCTGTGCCAAGCCTTGCTTGATCCTCTTTGAGGGACAATCCCACACCACCCCAGGGCACACAAGGGCCACGGTGGGCAGGAGCCCTTGAATCTGGGTCCCAGGCTGGGGAGGAATAAGCCGAAAGGCACTGAAGACATTCCTACAGCCCAGCAAGGCAGGGTCTGTCCAAGTGCCCGTGTTCGGCTTCCAGAAGTCACCAACAGGTACCCCGAGTCCCCAGGAGGAAACCCTAGCTCTGCAGGGCTGTGAGTCTATGCACAGGGCCCCTCTCAGGTGGGTTATCACGAGGCTCATGGGGAAGTGGACTCTCCGCAGGGAGGTGGGCCCAGGCTCAGCAGGGAAGTGGGTCCGGGCTCAGCAGGGAGATGAGCCCAGGCTGAGCACAGGAGGTGGACTCGGGCTCAGTGAGGAGCTGAAGCTGCAGGCGACCTGGGCTCATCACGGGGTGAGGCACCAGCGCTTAGGGACCCACCCTAGCTGGAAGTTAGTGACTACACTGTACCGCTGCCCTGGGGAGGGGCGGCCAGTTCTTACAGCAGGAGACCCAGTCTGGACATGGGTCGGTCTTCCCTGGCCACAAGCCTCGGCCTCGACAGCCATCTCTTCCTGCCGCCATGGCCACACCCATACAGTCCACTTTCCGGCCACGTCCACAGCGCCCTGCAGCCACCAACCTCATGAAACAGTGGCTGACCTCTGAAGACCCAGGAGCGCTGGCCTTGTGGCCATACCTCAGGGCTGGGCAGGGCCTCCAGCTACCGCACCAGCTCCCAGTCAGCGTCCCACAGCCTCGATTCCCGGACCAGGATCTGAGGCCGGAACATACTGGGCTCCTCCCGCGGTTACCTCAAGAGAACCCTAAGTCCCGGCCCGCCTTTCAGACCCTCGCTGCCTGGTCCTGGGCCACAGATGGTCAGCCAACTTTAGCAAGGCTGACGGCTGTGCCCCCCGCCGCCTGGCACCTGCAGGCCACCCCGGCGAGCTGATGTTCCAGGCCCGCTGTGTGCTCAGAATTAGCGGGAGGAGCCCAAGGAGGCGTGAGACAGCCAGGCCGCACAGTACCTGCTCCATGAACACTCCCCAGGGAAGAGGAGCCGCCAGGTCCCGCACCACACAGATGTGGGGTGCGCAGGACGGAGCCCGGCAGGGCTGGGCTCCACGAACACACGCATCCATCAGTCAACCAGTCAACCAGTCAATCAACAACAGAACAAGCCCGCCAGCCAGTGCCGGCGGCCGCGGCAAAAGCAAGAAGCCCCCACTTTCTCAATCACACAAATTAATTTAGAAATCAGAGCGGCTCCCGCAGCTAGACTGCAGATTTCAAAACAGCTTAACAAATTATCAAATCCCCTTTAAGAAGACAAATTATTCCAGCTCCTCCACCGCCTGGTTAATTATGCATGCGCTTTTGTTAGGCCTTGTTAAATATTCACTAGCTGTGGGTTTGCACTTGTGACCTACAGCCTCCTGTCTGTGGGCCACGGCCAGGCCCCTCTGTCCAGGCAGCAGAGAGGCCGGCCGTGGGGCGATGGGGCAGGGTCCTCCCCTCCTGCCCTGCAGATGCCTATCCCCGACGATGGACCCACTGTGCCCCGGCCTACCCACCCCGGAGCCTCCCCAGCTCAGGAGGCCGCTCAGCTTGGAGCCTGCTGGGAGCCTCAGGCTGTGGATAAGCCAGCCTCATGGTGCCCACCAATCCGTCCCTCGCCTTAGGTCCCTGAGTCCAGCAGCCACAGCCTCTGTCTGTCTCCCCACTCCCCACCCTGATGCTCACCCAGGACAGGACCAGGGTCTTCCAGGCCGCTCCTTCCTGGCCAGCCCCAGCCACACTCCCTGCATCTCTCCCCACAGAGGCAGGTCTCTTGTTCCCGCAAGCTTCTCATCATGAGAACTTAGAAGGGAAGGGGGGCCCACAGGGGCCCAGGCCATCAGAGGCCGCCTCTCTTAGGAGGCTGGTCCCCAAGGCTGCTTCCTGGCTCCATGAGCAGCCGGGACCCCTGTCGGTACCCTTGTACCGACCACACTTCCAGGGACCCCGAATGTGCCATGGGAGGGGGGCCACCCCCCCCACGCAGGGGGTGCAGCCTTCACCCAGGAGGCCTGGGGTGGCCTCCAAGGCCACGGGAAGCCCCTCGCCCCTGCCCCAGACTGCAGGCCTGTGGCAGCAAGTCCCAGCTGTCCCTGGGGCCACTCCAACTGTCCCAGGCTGCCCCTTCCCTCCTGGGTCGCAGGGTTCAGCAGCTCACCTTTGAGAGCCCAGGACAGAGAGGTGGCAGGAGGACCCGCACGGCACAGGGCCGCGAGAACTTCCCTGCCCTCCCCGCCCCACACCGGGCTGCTCTGACTCAGCAGGGCTGGAGATCCACTTCCATACCTCTTCCAGGGCCGCAGGCCCCAGGATGGCTCACAGGCACACACACGCGTGTGCCCCACTCACACAAGCACGGCACAGCTCTGTTCCTCTATGTGTATGGACGCAGCATAGACACAAACCCATGTGCATCCACATGTGTACACTGCACACACATGAGCACGCTTACACCACTCATGTGCACACCACCACACCGAGGCGGCAGGAGGTACAGGCTTCAGCACCCTCCGTTCTTTCGCATGCGGCCCAGCTGGTCACAGATGGCTCTGGGAGCGGGGCCTTCCTCCCGTCCCTGCCTCATGTCCTGTGCACGCCCCCACCTGCCTCTCCTGCTGCCACCGTCCTCGCCCCGGGGACCCATGGGCCTGAGCCTTGGGGTGCCCTATTCCACCGCCCCCCACCCCAGCTCCCGGCCAGTGACCTTGACCTCAGCAGCCCTCAGCATTCAGCTCTGGGCGGCCTTGCGTGGTCTGGCTCTGGAGCAACAGGGGCAGCTGCAGTGGGTGCACGGGAAGCCCCCCGAAGCCCCTGCCCCTCGCAGGACGGGGCCAGGCTGAGCGGGAGCGCCTTTGCGCTCACTTTGCAAACTGTCTGTTCAGCAGTCTGGCTGACGACCTGCTCCGCCGTGGCCTTAAAACTGTCCGCACTCATAAATCACCGGGGATCTGAATAAGCACTGGTGGCAGGCAATTTTTCAGAACTCCCCCACATTCACACGCAGGGAGCGTGGCAGCGGGGGACTGCGGGTGGAGTGCAGAGGAAATGAGTCCAGACGGCTGGGCGTGGGCGGGCAGCGGTCACCACCACAGGGACACTCCGGGACTTGGAGGTGGGCTCCCTAGACGGGGCCTCTGCTGGCCTCCGCCCCAGCCTCCCGGAGAGCCCCCATCTCAGGAATGTGGCCCACAGCAGAGACCCTCTTCCGGGTCTGCAACCGTCTCAGGGCAGGCAACAGATATGGGGGAAGGAGGCTGCTGGTGGTACTCAGACTCAGCCAAGAAGCCAAGACAACCTGGCCGTCACCAGCACAGCCCCAGGCCGCGCCCAGAGAAGCGAGGGCCCTAAGTGCCTCCTCCGGATGGCCCCTAACGCCGCCGCCCCCCACTGCAGGAGGGGCTTGCCCCCCACTCCATCACCCATGGGTGTGCCCGGTGTGTCAGCCCAGCCCGGGCCTGCCTCCATGGGCTGAGGTCAGGAAGACGGGACTGGGATCGGGGTCCTCTGTAGAGCCAAGATGTCCGTCTGTGAGGTGGGATCAGGGCTCCAGGCAGGCTGGGATCCAGACTCAGTTTGGGGCTGAGTCAGGTGTCCCTAGCACACACAGGCTTAGAGAAGACACACTGGCCACAGGACGCTTGTGTGCTGTTGGCCCATGGCCTTCCCTGCTTGCTGGGGGGAGACCTGGCCATCTGAACACAGGTCAGCCAGCCCCTTCCGGCTGTTTGTAGCACTTGGCAGACCAAGAGAAAACAGAAGCCCCTCCCTGTCACCCACATCTGGACACGGGTCCTCTGCGTGCCCCAGAAACAACTGCCTGGACAGAGAGGGACCGCTGGGGTTCACTGGGCCTGGACATCGCAGAGTGACCACAGAGAGGGACCGCTGGAGTTCACTGGGCCTGGGCTTCACAGAGTGACCACAGAGAGGGACCGCAGGGGTTCACTGGGCCTGGACATCACAGAGTGACCACAGAGAGGGACCGCCGAGGTTCACTGGGCCTGGGTAGCACACCATGTTCAAGACCAGGGAGGGATGCTGGGCAGAGATCCCTGAGGCTGTAGCCCCTAGTAGACCTGCTTCCACTGACTGGCTGCTCAGAAACTGCCTGTTCCTCCCAGACAGCCCAGAGTGAGGGGCCTCCCTGCCAAGGCCAGGCTGCCCCCGAGAGGTCAGCAGGCAGGGAAACTCAGGAGACTCTCTGGGGTGTCAATGGCCTGCAGGCCACATGCCTGCTTCCCGCCCGTGCCATGAGGGAAGCTGAGGCACCTGCCCCAGCCTCCCGCTCCCCCGGCTCCCTCTCCTCGGCCTCCAGCTCTACCCCTTGCTCCCCGACCTCCCTTCCCCGGCCTCTACCTCCACTCCTCCTGCTCCCCGGACTCCCGCTCCCCGGCCTCCCGCTCCCCGGCCTTCAGCTCCACCCCTCACTCGCCGACCTCCCTTCCCCGGCCTCCACCTCTACCCCTCCCACTCCCCGGACTCCCTTCCCCGGCCTCTACCTCCACCCCTCCTGCTCCCTGGACTCCTGTGTCTGGGCCGGCACACTCTCAGGCTCCCAGTGACCGCGAGGTCCCAGGGTGTTGCAGCCCCTGTCTCTGGGGCCTCCCTAGGCCGTCCCATTCTCTCCAGGCCCACACTGGGAAGGCCACTCAGATGTGGAGGGCCGGCGGGCTCCTGATGCCCCCAGAGCAGGGAGGCCTGACGAGGTTTGCAGCCCCCACCGAGCTGCGGTCCCCCAATTTGTCCCCAGGTGTCACACCTTGTAGGGCCACAGTCTGTGGCTTGTCCCGTGTCCCCATGTCCCCACTCCAGTCCAGGCAGCCACACGTGTCCTCTGGCCTGGAGCACCCTTGGGGGTCATCCCATCTAGCGGGGCTCCCGTGGACACCCAGGCTCCTGGGCATCATGGCCTCAACAGCCCAGCCAGCAGAGGCCAGCCTCCCCAGCACCCTTCACTCCTGGCCGGTCCTCCATCGCCACCTGGTGGCCTGTCGCCCACACAACGGCCACATCAACCAGGCACTTTAGTCACCTCCCCTCCTGGGCCTGGGTCAGTGGAGGGGGGAGACCAGCTTCCAGGGTCCCTGTCCTGGGGGGGAGGGCCTGGTCTGGGGAGGTTGCTGGGGCAGCACCCTGGCTCTTGAAAAGGAGTTTGATCATCAAAGGAGCACGGTCCCCAGAGGCCACAAGCGGCAAGCGGTGAGTAAATGCAAGCCGTCAGAGCTGGCCAGCAGAGTGCTCCTGATTACTAATCAAACCCTCATTCCTGGTGCTCTTTAAAATCCTTCCTGAGCCGAGTTATTGTCTCGAAAGAGCTGTTATTTCTCTTATAAAAAAAACTTATAAAAATTCTAATCAACACTGGTCTTAAAGCACCCAGCCTCAGCACCCAGCGCCGGCTCTTCCCCGAGGGCGCGGGAGGATGTTTGCAGGCACGTCACATCTCAGGTCGCCCTCAGCTCCCTACCTTTTGTTGTTTGTCAAAGTGATAAAAACGGTGTTTGACGACTCAAAAGTTATTTATTAACACCGAGTACCAGCCAGGCTCGGTGATGCATGCTTGTAATTCCAATGCCAGAGAAGCTAAGGCAGGAGGATCCCTGGTTTCGGGATAGCCTCAGCAATTTAGCAAGACCCTATTTAAAAATAAAAAATATGAAGAGCTGGGGGTGTAACTTGGAGGTAGAATACTCCTAGGTTCAATTCCCAATACAAACAGCAACACCAGCGACCCGCCCGACATCGTCCACACAGGTCCCTCTGGCAGCCAGCGGGCAGGCTCCGCAAGATGGGGCCTGTGGCCAGCCGCAGCTGTCCTGGCCCGCATGGCACCAGCATCCCTTCCTGCTTCCCCGGACTAATTCCAAAACCCAACGTGCTGTCCTGTACATGTAGCTGGGGGCCAGGCCCCCCAGGGCAGGACAGACACCAAAGCCTGGAGCAGCTAGTCGCTGGGGCTGCCTGTAGGCTCTGGCCCAGGTGGCCTCCCACCATGTCCAGCCTGGCACAAGACACAGGCCAGCCCCACACCCAAGTGGGCACAGAGCTCTGGAGCCAACACCCCATGGGACCTCAGCTCACTTCCTGGGGCCTCAGTTCCCCTACTGGCACCCTGGTATAAGTGCCATCTCCAGGTCAGCCCGGGTGGCCGTGGAGCTGGCCGCTCACCTACTCAGGCCCGAGCCTCAAGTGTCCACAGGTGGAGGGTGGCATCAGGCAGCAGCAGGGTGCCCACTACAGCTCACCAGCCAAGACGTCCCGGGGTCAGCAGGAGCTGGCCCCAGGAGGAGTTGGGAAGAGACAGGCAGGCTCCCGCCCCGCCCATGCTCTCAGACCATCCACTCTGCGGCCCTGCTCCGATGGAGAGTGGTCCTGCTTCACCATGGCCCGACCTCTCTGCCCAGCACCCACCTGGCTCCACCCTGCGCTGGGCCCAGCAGTCCTGGCGAGCACTGTGCAGGGAGGCAATAGCCACCCACCCTGAAAGCTGCGGGGAGTACCCATCGGCTGAGCTCCCCCCTGCGCCCACCCCCTTCTGTCCCCAGGCCCACATCTGGCCTGTCTGCCAGGTACACCCAGGTTCAAGGGTGGCAGAGCAGGGCAGGAGGGATGGGAAGACAGGAATGGCGAGGAGTCCTGCCCAGCCTGAGGGGCCGCCGGGCTGCGGGGGGGGGTCTCACTCGGCAGAGCTTGAGACCCCCCAGGAGAGAGACTTAACGCAGGGGGTCCCTGTCCCCCAGAAGGCTCTGGGTTTACAAGTCACCTGCCCCGTGACCCTGACTCCGGGCCTCATGGGGGCCACGGCCTGCGCAGCTCACATCTCCGTGACATGGACCTACCTGTGGCCCAGCAGCCGCTGGGGACTTGCCCACGCCAGGTCAGTGGTGCAGCCCCATGGACCAGCCCCCAGCAAGTACTGCCCAGGAGGACCGGGAGGACACCCCAGTTCTCCTCCTGTGAGCTGACTTAACACACACTCCACCTGACCTCTGCTGTCAGACCCAAGCCTCAGAGGACCCGGGTGGGCAAGGGCACTGGAGACCGGTGCCTAGTGGAGCAGCATCCAGAGTCCAGGCTGCTCCCGAGCGAGGCGTGCGTTTGGGTGCCGGGGCTCCTGGTTTCGTCTCTCCCACACGCTAGGGAAGGTCTGCGGTGGAGACAAGGTGGGGAGCCTGGAGTGCGGGCCCCGGCTGTGGAGCACTGGATTAACTGCGCCTGGCCTGGCCTGGTGGCCTCCACGCCACTGTTTTCTGCTCCAACGGAGACAGATGGGCTCCCACAGAGGCACTGAGCACGCCACCTCAGAGTCGCACGCACGCCCCATCTCCACCAGGGCTGCCTGGGCAGGTGCACAGGGAAGAGAAGGCAACCTGTAGGAACTCCGGGCAGGTGGCCGCAGGAGAGCGCCCAGAGAGGACCCTAGGGCAGGTGTCCAGGCGGGCGAAGCAGGACGCAGGGGCACCCAGGACAAAGGAAAGGCCGGGTGCCGGAATCGGCGGCCAGTGGCCGGGAGCACCCAGGCCCAGGGCAGGCGGGGCCAAGGCGGGCTCTGGAGTGGGTGGGGACCACCGGAAGCCAGCACCAACAAGTCAGGGAGATGACCACAGCACACCGCCTTCCTGCACTCTTCCAGCATGCTCCCCACGTGCCGGGGTCCAGCTGCGCCCTGGAAGCTGCGGTGCAGGAGCAGGGCGGCACAGCCTCGGAGGGAGCGAGGGAGATGGAGATAGGGCCAGACAAATCCATCAGGAAGCCTGCCTGGCCACGCTGAGGTTAAGATGCACGATTCTCTGCTGCAGGGCTAATAGAGTGAGCCATCTCTCTGCTGCAGAACCGAAGCCACAACTCAGAAAGAGAGGGGCGGGTAAGCTCCCAGAAGAAGGCCAGGTGTCAGGCGGCCGTCCACCAGGCGTCCTCCGTTCCCGCCCAGAGCAAGCAGGCCGGCAGGCATCTGGGGTCCCCACGGCCACCCCTTGGCCTGTACTCCCCAGCACCTGATTGGGAGGCAGAATGAGGAATGGAGACCCCCTAGCCAGCACCCGCTGCGGCCCAGGGCCCTTGCCAACCTGCGGCCTTCTTGGTCTGTGGGAAGTTGGGGCTTGCCAGTCTCTACCACATGTAGGGATAGACCTGATGCCCAGCACCCCCCACCGCAGCAGGGGTCGCCTGTGCTAGTGTCTCCTGGGTGGAGAAGCCACGGTCACGTGGAACCTGCCCGGTGGCCAGCGTGTCCGCCAGCTGACCATGACCAGGGATCCAGATTCTATCTCACTGCTCAAAGCGCAGCCTGCTCTGAGGTCCAGCAGCAGAGGCTTCCCCGGGAACACTCTAGATACACTGACCCCAGGAATCCCAGCCACTCTGTGGTCAGAGCCCCCAGCCCCTCCCTGCCCGGGTTCAGGCAGCTCCTGTCGCACGGTCCAGACCCTAAGTCACCATCACCTGTGACTCTGACGCGCAGCCTCTCCCTTGGGCCTCAGTTTCCCTCCTGGCAGAACGGGATTGTGGTTCCATAGGAGGGTGGCCACTGCTCCTACGACGTGCTGGGTAGTCTGCGGGTGGAGACCCCTTCAGGGAGGGTCTCCAGGCCCCGCTCCCTCCCGCCTGCCCCAGGGCCGAGCCAGCCAGGAGGCGGGACGCGCCAGCCTCCACATGGTTTCTGGCCAGTGTTATATGGAGAACGTGGCACAAAAGCTCTAAATAAACCCCAAAAAGGAGAATAGGACCGTTTTACCACCGGATCAATCCACTCCTAATGTTAGTGCCCTGAAAGGGTATTTTTCTTAATGACTCCATTATTTCTTCATAGGATGAGCAATAAACTCCCTGCCGGCCTCGGCGGGCTGCCGCCCTCCCCTCTGCCTGCCGCCCGGAGCGTAGAGCCAGCCCAGCCAGGACAGAGCCCGTGCTGTGCACTGAGGCCCCAGGGCTCCATGAGCCACTGTAGCTCCTCGGCCGCGGAGGTCGGAGTGTTAGGTCTGCGCTCAGAGGCTAGGGAGGCAGTGTCCCAGTGACAGCGCCATCACACGAAGCCGCCACGTCAGGCGGGAGGGCTGAGCGGTTGCTGGACTCTCGGACCTCAACCCGACCAGGGCACAGAGGACCTCCCCCCACATACGCTCCATCTGTTCAGCCACGCCTGCATGTGCGCCAAGAGGACACCCCAGACATGCTGGCCACGGAGGAGCCGCCAGGTGGGGCAGGCAGACTCCCCGGGGCGCGGACGCAGCTGGGGGCCGAGCGCTGCAGGGAAGCCAGGTTGAGTCGCGGAGCGGAGCCCAGGGCCCAGGACGGTGAGGGCCTATGAGGCCGGCCTCCCAGGCCCAGGGCCCCTGTTCCCGGGGCCGCAGGACCAGGGCACTGCTGGGCCCTCAAACCCTGTGGGACACAGAGAAGGAGGCTGAGGCTGGGCAGCAGGAGCAGTGGGGGCGCCGGGCCAGGCGAGGGCGGCAGGACGCTGGAGGGGCCGCGGAGAGGCCGCCTGGAGAGCCCTCGGCATGGCATCTCCTGTGACATCTTGCCTCCCACAGCAAAGCTTGTTTAGTTCCTCACTGTTCAACCTCAACAACTGCACAGGACCGCTGTCCCAGGGTCCAGAGCTAGCCTTCCTGTGGGCGGAGGCCAGGGCCCCTGCGCCGCAGAGCTAGGTGAGGCCCAAACGCGCCCTTCCTCTAGCCCAGGCAGGGCAGTGCAGCACGTCCAGACGCAGTCGGTACTGGCAGCGTGAGCGGCGCCGGGCAGTTCTCGAGAGCAGCCCCCGCCTCCCTGTGGACCCGGAAGAGTCACAGGACAGTTTTTGAGGGGACCTGCAGCCACTGAACAGAAGGGCTTGTGTGGGCTAGAGCCTCCCCAAGTGAAGCCCACGTGGTCCCATGGGGACTTGGGCAAGCGCTGGACGGTGCCTACGGCGCCCACAATGTCCACAGTGAGGCCTCTGACCCGGGCCAGGCCGCCTGCACCTGGCACTCACGGCCTCGGGCCCCCAGGAGGCAGGCCTCTGTCCTTGCCTCAGGAGCCCCCGTGGCCGGTCAAGGCTTGTAGGTCGGGCGATAAGGAAAGTCAGGGGCTTCGGCAAGGGGCCAGGCTTCCTGGGGCTCCTCTGGGGTGAGGTATGTGTGCAGTGACCAGCGCGGGGGAGAGCTGAGCAGTCCTGTCCACACTTTGCAGCACACTGAAGGACCCCTCTGTGCAGAGACAGCGAGGGCCGGGGCCCTCCCTCCCGAACTTACACTGAGCACTGGCGTGCCTTCCTATGGGGCCGGCCTCTCCTTTCCCTGTGCCTGGCTTTGGGCACCTCCTGGTGGGACCTGCTACAGATACTGCAGCCCACCAGGCATGCAGGGGCCGCCGGTGAGCCCCTCGTGGTCCCCCGGGCTCAAGAGCATGGTTTCTGTTGTTGTTATTATTGTTTGAGTACTAAGGATTGAACCCAGGAGCTTTCTACCTCTGGGCTTTACACTCCCACCCCTATTTTATTTTTTAGTTCCAAACAGGGTCTAAGTTACTGAGATTCTCACTGAGTTGCTGAGGCTGGCCTCGAACCTGCCATCCTTCCGTCTCAGCCTCTCAAGTACTGGGATTACAAGTGTGTGCCACCACGCCTGGCTCTGAGCAGGTTTTATCACAGCTCCTAGATTATTTTTTTTTTCTGAAACTTGCACGGCTGGTTTTATAGTGTGAACCCAAAGACACAGGCAGCCCAGGGAAGTCCTGCAATGCTAAAGACGAGGCTTCCAGCTCAGCCACTCTGTCTTGTAGTTATTAACAAACAGAAATAGGATGTGACCAGGAAAGCTGGCTTCTGCACAGGGATTCTCAACTCCGGCTCAGAAAGGCCTTGGCAATCACTTCTCGAGAGGCCCTGGCCAGCCAGGCAGTGGGCCCCGCGGGTCCACACCTGTTAACCCCATCCAGCCACAGAACCTGCTCAGCTGCTCCTGTTGGGGCTGAGCCCCAGGGCGAGAGAGAAAGGGAAGGTGGGCACAGCCCCACAGGAGCCACAGTCCCTTCTCCTGCCCCAGCCCTCCTTCTGCCAGCCTGCCTCCTTGCCACCCTCCAGCAGGCAGAGACTCAGAGCCACCAGCCCGAGGCCCACCCCACACGTGGTCCATACCGAGGCTTCCCGGGCTGCTCCTCCCCACGGCCTGCCAAGCTGGCCGCCACCATTGGGAGCCAGTGTCCATCACCCCTCAGGCCTAGGGCCACCCGGAGAGGACACAAGAGGGCTGCCAGTCCTTCTGCCTGGCTCTGACTCTCCCCCAGCTTCCTGGCTCCTGGCAGGCTGGCCGCCTGCTCACCTGCTGGCTGGGGTCTTCCGGCCGGGCAGGCCCAGTTCCCTGAGTTTCTAGCCAGTGATAGGCAAGCCCAGCACCTTCCAGATGCAGCATGACGGGTGCCACACGTGCAATACAGTGGGGGTCCTGGTGGGACAGCGGAGGTGCCACAGCAGGTCCTGAGGGCTCCATGCACACGCCACGCCTGCCACGGTGCGGACGGCAGCATGAGTACAGTCGTGTTCTGCAGGCAGGAATGCCTGGGGGGGAGGCAGGCGTGGAAGACAGCTGGAGGTAGCTGGAAACCACCGTGTGCACTACTGGCCCTTTGGGGTGCAGGTCGGCAGGCTTGGCCCCCTTTTGGGGGCTGAGAGGACAGGCCACCTGGCAGAGGCTGTGGGCACCTGCCCTGTGGACACTTGGTCCCGTGGCAGTACCTGCCCTGGCCTAACAGGCACGGGTGCACCTGCGCTGGGTATCCGGGCCAGTCCTGATTTCGCGAGCCCCTCGGAACGCGTGGACTGGCTCTCCTGGCCGGGGGCTGGTCTCAGAAGCCCCCACTAGGTCCTCTAGTTTGCATGTGCCGCCATGATTTGGGGAATGACAGGAGGGTCCCGCCAGTACGAAGTGCACACACGCCTTCACTCTCAGGGGCTGGGGAGCAATGCCAAAGGGGTGCGAGAACCACTGGCCCCACCCTGGGCGGGCTCCTGACCCCGACAGTACCAGGTCCGATAGCAAGACCAGCCAAGACTTTAGCCACCGGCTCCTCAGGGCACGGTTTCTGCGGAGTCCCAGGGGCTGATCGGCCAGCCCAGGGAGGCTGCCCTGCGGACCGTGGGGAGGCTGGGAGACTGCAGGTCCCCCCCGCGTGGAGCCCCAGGGAAGCCGCAGCCCCATCAGGTGCCCCTAGGCCACTGGGCACCCTGTGCTGGGGCTTCAGCCTCTGCCAAGATGGCATGGAGGAGGAACAGTCCTGCCTGCCCACCTGCTGGCCCACCCCTTCTGAACATGAAGCCCTTGATCCTTCTAGAACCTGCGACAGCCCTGTCAGGTGAGGACTCCCACGGGGAGGGGTCGGCTGCTCTGCTGGCCCCCCGGCCCCCATCCAGTGAGGCCAAGCTGGGCTCGGTGGGGGCCAAGAAGCACGGCCAGCATGCCCCCCCGCGGCAGTGCTCGGGGCAGACAGCACTCTGTGATTGTGACCCAGGCGCATCTGAGCACATGTCCACTCGTCTGTGGCCACACCTGTGTCACAGAGGATGCAAAACTCTAGTGTGGGGATATGGCAGTACACATGTTCTGTGAAAGCCCTATCCTGGGCCAGGCCTCGGAGTTGGTCTCAGAAGGGAACCGAGGACCAGCACCCACCTCAGGGGAACCAGGCCCAGCGACCCATAGGTCCGAGCTGGGAGGCTACCCCGGCACCTGGGGCAGGCAGCGCCCCCGCCCACTGTGTAGCTGCCCAGAGTCCCAGCCAGAAAAACAGCTGGCGTGGCAGCTTCTGCGCCTGCCTCGGTCCTGGCTAACATACAGCCCCCCAGGCAGCGGCTTGCGGGAGGCACTGCCTTTATAAATAAAATTTATCATTGTAATTACGGCTCCTGGAGAGAGCTGAGGACATTTACGGCCTCTTGGAGGACATGAATAATTTAGGAGAAGGGGCCTTTTGTTAGTGCTCATAGGCCCCAGAGGTTCCCCGACCGGCTGCGGGAGGTGCTGCGCTGGACAGCCTCGGACCAGCCTCCCGCACCCAGGCCCCACCCCTCCCAGCCCCTGGTTTTCCAGCATGCACGGCTTCTCAATAAGGCCTGTGGCAGCCCGGCGCAGCGGGGCATGACTAATCCCATCAATGGGAGGCTGAGAAAGGAGGATTGCAGGTTTGAAGGTTGGAGGTCAGCCTCAGCAATTAGTGAGACCCTGTAAAATAAAAATTGCTGGGGGCATAGCTCAGGGGTAGAACGCCCCTGGGTTCAACCCCAGTACCACATTAGGGAAGAAAGGAAGGGGGCGAGGGAGAGAGGGAGGCTTTGGCTTGCCCTAACTGTTCAAGGTCCCCATGGGCTCCGCGGTAGTGGGTGTTGACACCCCCCACGTCCAGGAGGGACCCCAACTGCATCCAGACACTAGCAGAGACACAACAGGCCCCTGGTAACATCAGGAGCAAGCCGTGGGCTGGGGCGGTTAGGACAGACAGGGCGTTCTAACACACCCTCCTCACAACATGTTATCCCACGGTCCTGGGGATAACGTGTTGTGGTCACGCTGTGTCTGCCCCACTGATGGAGAGCTCACTACCTCGCTGACAGAAGTTCTGACCTGAGACGGCTCTGTCCAGGGCAGGAGCTCTCTCGTCCCCCACACAGGGCAGCCGGCGCCTGCGGGCCCAGCCCAGGAGCCCACTCCGGGGCTTCCAGGGTCCCGCACCAGCCCCTCTGCCCAAAGCTTGCCCTCTGGCCTCCTTTCCTGCACCCCCCTCCCAGGCCACACTCCCCCCACTCACCGAGGCACCTGGATGAGCTTCCCTGTGGCCACATGACTATGTCCGGTGGTTACTTGGGGCCCTGTCCCTCTGGGCCTGGCAGGCAGCAATGGCAGCCCTGCCCCTTCTCCCCAGCCCCGGGCCCTGGGTGCCCAGGGATGGCCCCAGCTCCACCGCTTCTCACCAGCCCCACCTCCTTGCACCGAGACGCCCACGTGCCTCTGTCCCTGGGCACCTGGCTTGGCCCCCACCCCATCTGGAGACTCAAACCACAGAAAACACAAAGATGGACCCTCTCAGCTCCAAGGAGAGTCCCGGGCCGAGGTGCTGAGCAGCTGGGCCATCGCAGGGGCTCGGCACAGTGAGGGCACAGTAGCCCTTCCTACCTCCTCCAGCGCCTCGGGCTGCTGGCATCCGGGGCTCATGGCTGCATTCTCTGTCCTCTGCCACAGGGCCACACCCTCTTGTCCCGTCACCCTCTGCCTTCCTGCTTCTCAGGCTCCCGGCCCTAGCCCTGACCCAAGCTCCCAGGACCCATGAGGCCTGAAAGCCTGCGCAGAAGGCAGTGCTCCAACTTCCAGCTCCTCCGCAGTCTGTGGGCAGGGAAGGCGGCCTCCTGCCCACAGGACAGCCCATGGTCTCCTCCCACCTCAGATCTATCTCCATCACACCCGCAAACTTCGCCGAGAAACCGCCTGCCCAGCTTCCAGGAGCTGGCGCGGGTCTCTTTGGGATGGTGTCGTTCAGCCTGCTGCCGAGGGCGACCCACACTCCTGTCTCCCAGCCAGAGCCTCAGACGTGTGCCTCCAACCACCCAGCCCTCGGAGGTCTCTGCCCATCTCAAATGGTTCAGATCTCATCTTCTAGCCCCTATGCCACCCCCAAACCTGCTTCTCCTCCCCGGCCCTCTCTGAATACGGGCCAGGCCCCTCTGAGGCCCCTCTGTGGACTCAGGGTCTCAGGCCCTGGACGGCCTTATCTCACTCTGCAGAGACCAGCCTGGTGTCCCAGTCGATACAGGCAGCCATGTATGCAGGGTGCAGCACGGGCTTTATCAAACGGGCTAGGAAATATGGCCAGTTAGAGCCGGGGCCCAGCTGATCAAGACCCACGCCAATAAATTACCCAGTGCCAACAGTCACACGGCAGCGTGATATCGCCTTTCCAGGGCCCTCGCGCAGCTTCCCAGGCCTGGGACTGGTTTCCTCCCTTTGGTTAACAAAATGGGGTGCGTAGGGGCTTCCCTGGAACCGCCAGGCTGAGCTGGCGCTGGGCAGCTCCCAGCCTCACTGGCTTAGAAACTGAAGCTCGGACAGGGGATGTGTCTTGTCTGGTCCTGGGAACTCGCTCCTCCCACACATTCAGGCCTCCGAGTAATGTTCCTAGAGCAAGGGTCAGCAATCTGCTCCACCCTATTTTTGTAAATAAAGTTTCATTGGCACACAGCCACGCCCCTTGTTTCCAAAACCCAGCGTGGACCACAGGGCAGAGCAGTTACCTCTCCTCCACAGGAGAGTCTACGCCCCCGGGCAGCGTGGAGAAGACAGGGGAAGCCGTGCCCACCCCGAGGCCCGCCCACGGCCCTGGCCTAGAAACAGGTGTGAGTCCAGGCCGCTGTGGCCAGGGCCCCGGGGGTCCTGCGCCCCCACCCAACAGAGTATCGGGGGCAGGGTCTCTACAAGCCTCCTCCAGCAGCCTCGAAAATTAGTAGAAACCCCACAAACTGCTCAGAGGCCCCCGTGGCCCCTGTCCCGTGGCTGCCCACACCACCTCTCTCAGGTCCGACTCCACGCAGAGCCCTGCGCACCTGCAGTCTGAGCCGTCCTCCTGGCTGCGTGGCTATGGGCAGATGGCCTCCCTCTCCGAGCTGAACTTCCCTCAACTGTGAATGAGGGTGGCTGCGAGCAGATGCCAGGGATTCCTGCATGCCAGCCCAGGCCGGGCCCTGAGAGAAACCTGCTCCACTCGCACTGTCCCTCCCGGCCCAGGTACTTCCCCTCCTGCCCGATACTTCTGGGGCTTAGCCAGTGTGCCCCAACCCTGTGGCTTGGGACCAGACCTCTGCCTTCTCCCCCTACAGCCCCAGGGCAGGGTGCCACATGGGCGGGGTGGGGACCTCTCCATCCCAGGGCTGCACTCTGCAGCAGACCAACCAAGGATGGACCGTACAGTCACCCCATGCCCCTCAGCCCCACGTGTCCCACGCCCGCCCGCTCCGTCCCAGGGTCTCTCAAGAGCTGCGGGGCTCTGCAACTGGCCAGGGAGCATGTGGGCCAAGGGGTGGCTGGGGAAAAGAGCAGCCCTGACCCCTGGCCTTCTGAGGCCTGGCCTGCTTCCACAGGGCCTGGGAAACAGCCACCTCCCACCCCGTCCAAGGCCAGAGGCCTGTCTTCGGGTGGAGCCATTGCCATTTCTGCCAGAGGGGAGAGGTGACCATAGCTCAGCCCTGCCAGGTGGCCACACTCCACCACTAGCAGAGGGGCCAGGCTCAGGACACAGGCCATGACCGCTGGGCCTTGCAGGCCGGCAGGCAGCCCCTCCACACCAGGCCCGAGGAAGAGGGGCTGGCCTTCACCTGCACCGCCTGTAGCTGCTGCCGTGGCCCACCTCCCAGGGGGCGGGAGACAGGCCCAGGACATAGCTGGGCTGGGAGCCAGGGGTCCAGCAGACCGTGGCTGCTCCTGTGCTTCATGGAACCAGGGGAATCCAGATGTGAGAGCCCGCTCCAGAGAACGGGTTCCCTAGAGGGCAGTGGGTGGCAGACTGCACCCAGGACATGCTCCAGGGCGGCCCTCTTCCTTCCCACCCAGGAATGGGGGGTTCCCTAGTGGGGACAGTTCCTGGAAAAGCAGGGGTGGCTGGTGTCCCCAGAAGCCCCAATGACTCTGAGCTCCATGCCTCTCATCTGAGTGAGGGAGTGGCAGGTGGGGTCAGTGGCATCCCAGGCCCCTGGCGCTCGGAGCCCCCCGGGCAGCCAGGCCCCAGTGGCCCTTCACCTTCACCCTGCCCAAGGCCGGGCCACCTCCGGGGGAAGCAGGCTACCAGCCAGTTCAAATGGAGAAGCTAGTGTGCAAGTCTCTCTGGCCACACAAAAGCCTCCACGCTCCACAGAGTGGAGAGAGCTGTGCGGGCAGGGGAGGGCAGGGGCCGGAGACCCGGCACACAGCCAGCCTCCCCGCGTTACTCAGCGTTGATGAGAAGGCACGCGGTCCTTGGCCCACGGGCTCAGGACCTGTCTGTGGGGCACTGCTACAGATCAGTGTCCGGAGAGTCAGCAAATGACCCCGCTCCACATATGAGAAGAGAGTGACCCCAGCTCACCCCAGCTTGGGTCCGGGCTGGGGTCCACCCACCCCGGGCTCTCAAGGCCCAGGTCAGCCGTGGCCCCACTCAAAGTCACTCCCACAGCCAGTAGACAGAAGCCACTACCCAGTGCCGCCGTCACCCCAAGAACTCATGCACTGGAGATGAGTGGCCAGCACTCCCGTGGGGGTCTCGGGGACCCTGAGGCCGGCTCCTGCTCCCTCCCTAGCCCTGCCAGGGGTGCCTGAGCCGTCCTCCAGGCCGCCCCGGAGCTCCCCCCTTGCTTAGATGGAAAACATGTTCCATCTGGAGCCCCGCCAGCACGCTCCTGGCTGGGCGGGCTGGGAGCAGCAGCCCTTCCCGGGAGCCCCTGCCCCGCCTGGCCTGCCCTTGGCCTCCCGCCTGCAGCGGGCGGCGGCCTAGATGGCCGCAGCTTTCAAAGGCTCAGCTGCCTCTGCAGCTCCGGCCCTTCGGCTTAGCAGCCACTCGCTCAGGTGCCTAGGACGGAGGGGCCCGCCATCTCTGGGGCTGCCGGGCCCTGTGGGTGACAGCCCCTGGGGGCTGACCAGCCTGAGGATCAGGAGGCAGCCGGCCTCCAGGGCTGCTGAGGCCACTGCCCCACGGCCAGGCTGCTGTAATGGAAACTTCTCGGCTGGCCTGTGAGCCTCACTCTGTCGCTCGGGCTCCCGCCCTGCGTGAGGCTTCACTGGGCAGCAGCTTGCAGGGCAGGCCAGGAGGGCAAGCTCACCCCGAGACCGGAGCGGCACCCCAGGAGCCCAGGTGGGTAGGCTGTGTGTGTGTGTGTGTGTGTGTGTGTGTGTGTGTGTGTGTGCATGTCTGTGTGCTTGCGTGTGTATGTGTGTGTGTGTTCTCCTCACCGTCCCGTGAGGTGTCTGGCCACCTCCAGCCCCATGAGGAGCGGTGTCAGGGGGCTAGCTAGTGGACACTGGCACAGGTAACGGGCTGCGGGGGGCACGGTGAGCCTCCCACCAGACACCAAGGCCCCTTCCCCACGGCCGGCATGCAAGGCCGGGCCAAGAGGAAGGACGGCAGGACAGCGGAGGAGAGACCAAGCTGGGCCACTGCTGCCTCTCAAAGGCTTGAGACAAGCTGGGGGGTACATTCATACCAAACCCCAAAGGACTGCCTGGACAGTCCTTGGGATGTCTCTTTGGCCAGACCTGGAGTCCAGGAAAAGGCTAGAGCCCCCAGGTGCCTGCAGCTGGGGAGTCCAGGGCCTGACCCTGGCTAGAGCCCCTTCTCCCTGGACCCTCTGAGCTCCAGGCACCCGTAGGTTGTGCTAGCTGCCTGGACTGGCGAACCATCCCACCCCAGCTCTGATGAGACCTGACTGGTGCCTCTGGGCCTCGCCCTCCCCCAGGAGAGCTCGGCGCCCTCCCCGGGGTCTGAGAAGCCAGCCGCTCCCAGCCCCAGGCACTGAGGGCAGCAGCCTGGGGCCATCTACCCAGGGGCAGCACCCCTAGCACCGGCCTGCCCTCCCCCTGCCCTCCCCGCCCGCGGGTGTGGCAGACACTCCGCAGGCCTCAGGCCCCTGGGACTATTTTCCGCCCTTTATCACCCATCTGTCACAAGCTGAGCCGGCCTGAGCAACTCCAGTTACAGCCTGGCCCTCCGTCGGGCGGGGCTGCACCAGAGGCTTCACCTGCTTCTGTGCAGGGTGCCAGCGCCCCTCCCCCACGCGGGGAACAGGAGCCTGGGAGGGGGGGCTGTGTGGCCACAGGGGAGGCCAAAGAAGGCCTGGCCTTTGCCCGCCCTCCTGCCCACCCCCGTGGGGCTGCAGCAGGCTTCCTGGTCCTCCCAGCCCATCCGCTGCGCACAGGCTGCCTAGCCTGCCCTGCCAGCCAGCATCCCAGACACAGGACAGACCCGGTGCCCTGTGTCAGTGCCGCCGCCTGGAGGTCACCTGGGCCAGGTTCCACGTGACCTCGGCCGCCCACTAGAGACCGGGCCCCGCCTCTCCACAGCACCTCTCCCAGAGTGCACTTGGAAGCTCCCACCTCCATCCCACCTGCAGGGAAACCGGATGCTGCAGAGAGGAGAAAGTTGCTCTGATGGAGTCACTGCGCTCTGCAGACAGGCCCTTTATTTATGCTGCTGAGGGCCTGGAGCAGCTGCTGCATTCTCCCAGAGGAAGAGCCCCTCCTGGGGGCCCTGAGGACTCTGGGCTGGGGCAGGGCAGGCCCCTCACGCTGGCCACGCTTGGCCTCGAGGGCGGGGCTGTGGGAGGCGGGAAGCCCCAGATACTCCTCACGCAAGCAAGCCTAACATCTGCCCTGTGCTGCGGGACAGTAACACTCCCCAACACCCCAGACCAGGGCCCCGGGAGAGCCCAACAGGGCAGAGGAGGGCAGATGGCCGGGCCGCCCAGCTGGGAGGGGCAGAGGGCAGCCCCGTGCCAGCCTCGGTGCCAAGCGATGCCGCCCTCTCTGGCCTCACTCTCCCCACGCAAGTGAGCGAGGGGCGCTCAGCAGCCCCTGGCCCTCCTGCTGGTGCCCAGCAGAGGCTGCCCTGGAGGACAGCATCCCTCAGAGGTCAAGGGCCCTGTGAGGGTGTGAACAGGACTACGGGTGTTGGCTGGGCCAGATGGCCAGGGCGAACAGTGGGGCACGGGGAAAGAGACCTATCAAATCAGAGGCAGAGAGAGACCTAAACAGAACTAGGAATGAAGATACAGAGTCTGAATCCAAGGCAGACAGCGAGAGGCAGGCAGAGGGCCCAAGGACAGGGAGGCAGAGATGAGTGGTTTGGGGTGCTGAGGGGTGGCCGCCGAGAGCTCAGGGGAACCTCTGAACCCAGGCAATGAGAAGCCCCCATTCTGTGCCAGGGCCTCCCCTGCCAAGAGGAGGAGCAGAGAAATGTTTACTGCAGCCTAACCCACAAATGACAATAATAAACACAAACGCCCGTGGAGGGCAGTGGTAAATCAGAGGACACCAGCCTGAGGAATGTCACACAGCCATTAAAGGTGAAAACGAGGAAGACTGTGGCTGCAGAGGAAACGGCTCCTACTCGTATCTGAGTAAAAACCAGGGCAGAATCTCTGTGCTGGAAAGGGAGGTGGCGCCTGCTGCTCGGAGGACCGGAGGACCGGAGGACCGGAGGACCGACGGGAGCCAGGGAGGCCAGCTGCCCCGGGAATCGCGTTCCCTCCTTTTATTTTATCCCTACAAGCGCTATGCACTAAATAACATCTTTCCCATCTCAGGACCATGCTCCAGTAAATGAGGACTGCCACACGAGCCTCGAGCCCCAGCTCCCGGCCAGAGACACAAAGCCAGACTGGAAAGAATGAGGCCGCGGGGGGCTCCCAGACGCCTGGGGTGCAGAGGGTGAGGCCGGTGCCCGAGATGCCAAATGCGAGCTGGCGGTCCACGGGCCGGGGGCTGAGAGGACCGGCGGGCCTGCCCTTGCTCAGAGGTCGCTCAGCCCCAAGCCTCGGGAGGGCGGCGCTGGGCCGGGTACACCTGCAAGGCTTGTCTGGCCGCGGCGCCAGGTGTGGCACACGGGACTGACAAGGCACAGGGGTGCGAAGCGCCACGGGGGCTTGGCAGGGCCTGGGCTGGGAGCAGGCAGGGAGGCAGAACGCAAGCCCAGGGAGGAGCCCGGGGAGGGGAGGCGGAGGCCTGGAGGGCTGCAGAGCTGGGCAGCCCAGGAGGAGGGTGGGGAGGACACGTCAGGCCATCACTCTGCAGCAACAAGATGGGGGGGGGTGAGTAACAGGGTTTCCCAAGCAGCAGGAGGGCCCTGACCTCTGACCCTGGGGCCCTCTGCACTTTGAGTGTCTGTGGGGCACAGAGGCCCCAGCCTGGGAGGGCGGCGGTGAGCCCGAGAGGGTGCTCAGTCAGGTGTCCAGTCGGTGGCTGATGGCCTTCCGTGTCCTGAGCCTTCTTGCAGACAGGTGAAGCTGCCGTGGCCCTGTTGGGGCCAGGGACACAGAGCCCGGTGGCCGCTGGGTCTGCTGGTTGCTAATTCTGTCCACTGGAGACCATCAGGACGTTGTTTGGACCTCGCACGAGGGAGCAGTGGGGGCGGGCTGGGGCCTCCGCGCCTCTCTGGTCCTCCACAGCCCACCCCTTCAGTTGAGCCCAGGGACAGGAACTCTGGTCCGGGCAGCCTGTGTCCTGCAGAAGTGGCTCATGGCTCTGCTTTCCACCTCTGTCCAGGAGGCTGACGGGAAATGCCCCCCTTCCATCCTGAGACGGAGCCAGACGGAGCGCGGGCCCCAAGAGCCCCTGCGGACCCCCAGGCGCGTGCGGTTCCGAGAGCCCTTGGAGGTGGCCGTCCACTGTAAGAGGGGATGGGGCCTGGCAGGATCAAGGTGGGGACTCCACAGTGCCCGCAGAGCTGCAGTAGGACCCAGGGCCATCTGCACAGACCCCGGTCCTATCCTCCCAGTGGAACCCCAGTAACGCCGGGGCTGTGGGCGTAGACACAGCTGTGGTCAGTGGCACGCAGTTGCCTCTCCATTGAGATCCATTGAGCTGGACCTCAACCACAGGCCCTGGGCTGCACTGGCTGCAGCCTGTGTCCCCGGGGCCCTCATGGCAGAGGGAGGAGACAAGGGGACCTGGGCCCTGTGGGCTGAGTCTTCCGTGCTCTCTCTAGACATCGCCAGCAGGGACACCAGGGCCATCGTCAACGGTGAGTTCCGACCCAGCCCAAGGTCTCCATCCCCTCATCAAAGCATCAGAGTGCCCACCCTGCCTCCTTCTCGGGCGGCTCCGCAGGCCACATCCCCTAGGGCCACGCTCCCTCTGTGGGTGCAACCTGCCTCGGGCCAGGGCGGGTCGGGATCCATGTCCCATGGGAACTGTGGGAGTCACCTCAGGACCCCCTGAGCACCCATCCTGATGGGCAGGGACAGGCTGGGCAGCCTGGGTCCCTCCCACCAGTCCTCACGGGGAGGGTGGAGACCGGCCCGGGCCAGGACTGACCTGCCTGCTTCGGCCCCCAGGGTCCGGCCGGCGCCAACCCCGCAGAAGCTCCCTGCTCCAGCCTGGGCCCCGCGGCCGCTCCCTGCTGCTGTGGCTGGCCGTGTGTGTCCTGCTCGGGGTGGCACTGGGCCTGTGCTGTGGCCGGGACAGGCCTGTTGCGACGGTGCTGGAGGACCTCCAGGCCCAGCTTCTGGTCCTCATCGTGCACCTGCGGCACGCGGTCCTGGCCTGTTGGCGCTGCCTCCTGCAGCTCTGACCGGCCCACACGAGGGATCGCCTCTTGACGGCCTGGTAGGTGAGGCTCGGGGAGACCCCCGGTGGCCTTCGGGCTGGCCTCAATCCTATCTCCAGAGCCCACCCAGGAGAAAGCCCAGCTGGCCAGCACGTGGCCAGCCAGGGGCACAGGACTGCTGTGGGCCACCTGGGGACCGGACACCCATGGCTTGAGGCTGGACACAGCAGGCTCCCTCTGCAGTCAGCAGGGCCCCTCCGGTTTCATGTTGAGGCCACCATGAGATTTTATGAGGGAGGTCTCAACTGCGAGCCGCCAGGGAGCCACTAGCTCCTGTCCCCAGCCTGCTGCTCCGCATCTGTGGGACCCTCCCCCCAGAAAAAGCAAGAGCTGAGCCAGGGTCCAGGCCCCAAACACTGACCAGGGGAAGAGGGTCTGACTGGTGGGGAGGTCCTCCCTCCGCAGTCCACAGAGGCCTCTTGCTGTTGGGGTGCCAATCTCTGAGCCCAGGTCTGACCCCCACTGGCCCAAGAGCCTGGGAAGCCCGTGGGGGGCTGCAGGAGTGGAGGCAGGGAGGACAGCAAGGGGCCTTTAGCGCAGCCACGATGCCGGACTCCATGAGTCAGCCCCAGCTGAGCCCACAGCCGAGCCAGGGCTGCCCCCAGCTGCGGGGCCAGTGGGTCCCCTCAGCTCTCTATACGTGAGGGTCTGTCACCCACAGTCATGTTGAGGAGAAGCCACTGTTAGCCTGGCCTAGTGGTTCACACCTGGAAACCCAGCACTTGGGAGGCTGAGACAGGAGGATCACAGATTCAAGGTCAGTCTCAGCAATTTAGCAATGCCCTCAGCAACTTAGTGAGACCTCATTTCAAAATAAAGAGGCTGAGGGTGTAGCTCAGAGGTGGACGGCCCTGGTTTCGATACCCAGTGCCTCCCAAAACTGAGGAGAGCCCATGGTGGCAAGCTCCAGGGCCCTCTAGACCCTGCATGGAGGAGAGTCCTGAACAAAGCCAGTGGCCCGGGGTCAGACACCAGGGACGCCACCCGAGGAAACCTACAGAAGAGCGCCTTGGGCTCAGGGAGAAGTCGATTTTCCATTGAAAATACTGCCACCTCGTCCAGTCTTGGGACTTCTGCAGAGCCAGAGAAGCGGGAACCAATTCACTGAGGATTCAGTGTCAGTGACGGGCACACTAGTCCCATCCCCCATGGGCCTCCTGGCCTCCCCAACCCACGTGGTTTGTGAGACCCGGGGGTGCTGGGAGCCCCTGGGCCGAGGAGGCTACTGGGAGTGGTCTCCAGGGCCTCCTGTGGCCTCAGAAGCAGAGAGCCCAGCAGAGGGAGCCTGTCTCCAGAGTGGCCCAGAGATGACCGTGGTTAGGGGCGAGGGGGCCCTCCAGCATCCACCATCACCAGGGTTACCAGCCTGCGCACAAGCCCAGCTACCCCAGGACCCACCCCATCTCACCCCACCAGGAACAGGACCAGCAAATTATTACTCCATATTCCAGATGGGTAAACCGAGGCTCTAAAATCAAAGGCTGCCCTTGTGCCCCGATTGGGGGGGCCTGCTTGTAAGGGGCTGGTTGGGGCTCTGCTGTGGGGATGACAGCAGCCCCCATTCTCCCAGCAATTGTGAAATAAATGTTGCTCAAATCTGTACATGCGCCCTGAGGAATCGCTCAGGCCTGGGGGGCCACACGGGGAGCCCTGAGCGCAGGCCCTAAGGCAGGTGTGAGGTGCAGCGCGGAAGGCCGGAGCCAGGACACAGCTGTCGAAAGCCACAGAGGAGGGGCGTGAGGGAGGGTCCACGGAGAACAGAAGAACTCCTCGAGCACAGGGAGACTTGGGCACGCTGTTTTATTTTGTCATAAGAGAATAGACACAAGGAAGTTAAGGAACCTTCACTTCGGTTTAGCCAGAAGTAGAATTAAAAGAGTGTCCCTGCGGAGCTGGAGCCGACGAGTGGGAGGCTGGGCACGCACGTCACCTGTCCCCTCCCATCTGGGGAGAGGCCTGGCCTGCGGAAGCCCCCGGGCCACGGCGAGGCCACCAGGCTCTGTAAAGGAGGCTGTCACCACGTCGCATGGACAGCTCAGGCAGCCGGGCATGGCGGACAGGCTGTAATCCCAGTACTTGGGAGGCTGAGACAGGAGGATTGCAGGTATGAAGCCAGAGCACAGTAACTTAGAAGACTGTGTTTCAAAATAAAAAGGGCTCTTTCCACCATGCCAGCAGCCCTGCCCTGGAACAGTCCAGGGCCTTGTCCTCTGGGAGCCAGGTACCCCAGTGACGGGTCTGCTCTGCAGGAGGTGCCCAGTCCAGCTCCCGAGAATTATGGCCACCACCTTGGTGTCCGAGAGGGCTGCGGCCTGAATGGGGACAGGGCCGGGGGCGAGGCAGGAGCCAGGCACCTTGCGCTGGGGAGACAGACAGGAGCTCTTGGGCTGAAAAAACCCCATATCCAGAGGATTAGGACTGCTGAAGGGAGTGGGGGGAGACAGATCAGCTTTGGGGACCTCAAATTCCACCAAGGACCTGGCTGCCTTGCTGGAAACTCAGCTGGGCTCTGGGGCCGGAGCCCCCAAGACAGCAGGGGCCTCGCCACACCAGGCCCTGACCACCTGGAGAGGCAGCTTCCCAGTGCTCGGTGGCCGAGCCCACCAGGCCCTCCCCAGCTGAAAATACCACCAGCCACACCTGGTCGGCTCCAGTAGCCGGGAGTGAGCTGTAGACTAGCCCAGGGAAGCAGAACGTGCTCGCTGAGCCCCAGGGTGGGGATGGGCCCTCATCCCCCACAGGGCCCCTGGAGAGGGCCGGCTGGGCTCTCCTGCAGGGGCCCGCAGCCGGCTGCTGGAGGAGCACAGCCCTGAGCCATGGAGGAACACAGCCCTGAGTCCTGGGCAGAGCAGAGTGGGCCCGGAGCCTCGAGCTCACACCCTGGTCCTCCTGCCAAAGCTGCAGGGCAGGGACACAGCCCTCACCCTGCTCTGCACCCACAGTCCTGTCCACACACACACATGCACACTCACGTGCGCCCACTCGAGGCCGCACTGAGGCGGGCATGGCCAGAGGGCTCCCTGAAGGCTTCTGGCCCAGGCAGGTGCTGCATGAGGCCGGGGGTCGCCTCCCCAGCTCCATGCCACCTCTCCATCCTGCAGGCACTGGGTAGGAATGGGGTGTCCACCCACGGCAGGCAGGGCTGGGGACACATGCAGGGCTGTACCAACCGGGGTGAGAGCCAGGTGGGGGCCCAGACACTCCCCCAGGACAGGCCTCTGGGCAGGGGCCTCGGGCCAGCTCCCTGCCAGCATGGAGCCTAGATAACGGCGCTCTTCTCCCCCTGGAAGGAGGCGCGGGGACCCGGCCTGGCCAGCAGCAGCTCCTTCTCATGGACCAGGCTGTCCAGCAGGTCCTCCTGGCGGTAGTTGTGGTAGACTCTCAGGAAGGCCAGGGTGGTGATGGCCAGCCAGGCCAGCCACGAGGCCCAGAGGCCGAACTGCAGAGGGCGGGACAGCGTCAGCAGCCATGGCGGCACCCACTGCCCAGCCCCGACTGCCCAGCCCCCCGTGCTGGTCCCAGCCCTGCGAGAGAGGACAGGGCTGGAGGCGGGGTAGGGGGGACCCAGAGGCCCCACCAATCCTCGGACCTTGGCTTCCTCTACAGTGACCCTCGTGCCCAGCCTCCCTGAGCCCAAGCCTCTGCCGAGGCCTGGGGCTACGGCCACTCGCCGAGGCCGGGGTCTTCCCCTCTGGCACTGAGCCTGCTCAGCTCCAAGGCCAGCCCTTGCGTAAACCCTGAGCCCTTCCAGCCAGCCCAGTACACTGACCTTTATCCGCTGTTTCCTAACAGCTGAGGGAGAAATAACTGACCCCGCCCCGGCCTGCACCGTATCAGACTGCACCCTGTCCGAGCGGCTTGTCCTCAGACCCACTCACACTATCTCCTCGCACAGCGAGGTCTGAAGCCTCTTCTGCTAAGTTTGCATGGAGGGTCTGAGCCTTTCAGCTCATCTCAGCCAAGACGTCCAGACACCCCCGTCCAGGCCCCGAGGGCTCCTGGCCGTGGCGAGTGGTCAGGCCGGCGCTGGTCAGTGAGGCCTTCAGGAGCCAGGTCTGGAGTGGACTTGAAGGCCAGCAGCCCTGCGCAGTACAGGAAGGGCCGGGTGCAGGGTCCCGGCACCCACCTGCCCCAATCTGCATCACCCCGCGGGGCACGGACGCAGCATTTGGGGACAGGCCCGATTCCGGCGTTCTGCCCTGGCCCTCGCTGACTGCGGATGTGTCCGACAAGCCTGCTCTGCAGCAAACACCCAGTGTACAGCCCAACGAGGTCTCCTAGAAGGCGGGCGCAGGGGCCGGAGCGCTGCCCCTTCCTGAGACTCCTGCGGCTCCAGGATAGCCCTGAGCCTTCCAGCACTCTTCTGCCCAGGGCCCACTCTGCCCTGCTGGACACTCAGACCCGAGGCCCGGTCCATTCCCAGCTCCTCTCAGCCCTCCCAGCACCCCCCCACTGCACCTAGGCACTCCCCGGCTCCTGGCGCACAGCCCCACCCCCCCACCCCACAGGCCTGCTCAGTCTGCAAGACCCAGCTCCCGCCCCCGCCTCCAGAAAGCCTTCCCGACTGCTGCTGCAGCCCGTGCCTCCCCTGCTGGACACACGGGTAGCTGTCCGCTCCTCTCCTGGGGGTCAGCGAGGGTCCAGCAGCAATAGCCCTGCCGCAGCAGGCAGACTCCCCCCTCCTAAAGCCCCACCCACCTGGGCAATGGCAAACTGGTCATAGAAGGCAGAATTGTCCACATTCAGCTCCAGGTCGATGTCCTGCAGCTCCTCACAGCTGAAATGGCCAATTGTGAGGCAGAAGGTGACCGCTGGACCCCTGGTTGGAACCCGCAGAGCACCCCAGGCGGCGAAGGCTGTCCCAGTGGGGCAGATAAGACTTAGGGACCACTGGGGTCAGTGTGCCCCTCACCAGGTGGCAGGCAGGCTCCAGGGAACAGAGCCTGCAGACCCGCCCTCAGCCTGGCCCTGGACACCTGGGGACACCGGTGCTAGCCGGGAGCTCACTGCTGTCCACGGCCCCCGTCCTAACACTGCAGAGACCATGGGCTCCCAGAGACAGAGTGCAGGGAGCTTCACCCAGCACCTGGACTCCAGACTGAGGTGGGGCGATGCCCCACCCACTCTGGCATGCCAGGGGTGCCCAGCAGGGCAGCCTCTGCCTGACCACAGGCCGCCACCACACCCCAGCCCCACAGCACGTGGCTGAAACCAAATGCACACTGCGAAATCTCCATGAACTCTGACTGGGGCAGGTGCCGTGGCCGGGCCTCAGAGTGCGGTGCCAGTGGGGCGGGCTCCGGAGGAGGCACCACACAGCCCAAGATGCCCAGACGTGGGAACAGGAGCACGAAGACCAGAGAGGGCCCTGCACAGACGGCAGGAGCTGGAGGAGGGCAACAGTGCTCTCGAGGGGAAGGAAAGGGTGGTCCGTCCACCTGAGGGCTGGCCTGGGGCCCGGCAGGTGGACTGGGGCTGTGGAGACCCCAGGCAACCGTCATCTCAAAGTAGGGAGGCCACCCTGCCATGGAGGGGCCGCCCAGGCAGGGACGCGGAGGGGACCACCACCCAGCCTCACACCTGCTTCTGCTTTGTTCCCCAGGCTGCTGCCAGAGTGGCCCAGGGACCCCGCGTGCAGGGCAGGACCATGGCAAGGTGCCCCTGCCCAAGCTCTGCTGTCACTGAGGGGGGCACTGGGGCTCCGGGTTTAAGCTTGCTTATGGCAGAATGGGGAGCCTCTGGAAGGGGTGACCCCAGGGCCCTGCCTTCTTCCCAGGGGCCAGCAGTCACATGCTCCACTCTGGGCACCCAGGTCAGAGCTGAGCGGCCACGCTGCACCCACAGCTCCCTGCCCCCAAGCCTTCTGTTTTTCACCACCCCACCCCCACCCCACCCCTCAAAACCCACCGGCACCACAGCCCGCGTCCCTGTGCTGCCAGGGCCCCTGCCTCATTCCACAGGGCTTGGAGGACAGGGTCCCAGACAGGGCGGGCAGTGGGCCTGAGAGCTCAAGGTGGCCCCAGCCCAGGACCCTGGAGTCCTGGGACCAGGCAGGGTCAGGCAGGCCCCAGGCAGCGGGAAGGCAAGCGGGCTCACCTGTGGGGTACGGCACCCTTCTCTGTGATGGTGTCGCACCACATGGTGAAGCCCACGCTCACAATGGTGCTGGCGATGAAGACCAGGAAGACCACCAGGGCGCTGACCAGGAGGTTCACGAAGGCATAGAAGAAGGAGCTGCAAGGGGAACAGAAGGGGGCACTGGGGCAACACTGCAGTCCCTCCCCCGGCACCCCAACGTGGTGCAGCCACACCCTCCGGGCTTCCAGCCAGTGGCTCCAGGTGGAGAGTGGAGGAGCCCCCAGGGCTGCTTCCCCGTTCGCACCCCCACCCCTCACCCCAATTGGCCCCAAGAGCCCCACCTCACCCTCCCAAAGACACCATCACTGTGCAGGGAGGCAGGGCCAGCACTGGAGCCAAGGTGACAAGTTCCAAGGCCCGGGAGGTGGCATCCATACTGGAGATGCGGGCAGGACACCCTTCAAGCTGCCCACCCACAAGGCCCCGACCAAGGGCACCCCCAGGAAGCCACCCACGGCTATGGGCCGAATGTTTACAGCCCCCAACTTCAAAGGCTGAAATCCTAGACCAGGCATGGTGATACTCGCCTATAATCCCAGTACTTAGGAGGCTGAGACAGAAGGATCTCAAGTTCAAGGCCAGCCTCAGCAATGTAGCAAGATTATCAGCAACCTAGTGGGACTCTGCTTCAAAACAAAAATAAAATAAAATTAAAATTAAATAAAAAATAGGGCTGGGCATGTAGCTCAGAGGTAAAAATGTCCCAGGTTCAATCAAAGGAAAGAAGGAAGGAAGGAAGGGAGGGAGGAAGGGAGGAAGGAAACCCTAACCCACGGTGGCTGGATTAGGGTGGGAGCCTCGGGAATGTGATTGGCACCCCCATAAAGGTAGCCAGTGAGCTCCCACCACCTGGGGACAGCGAGAGGCATGGTCCATGGGCGGGAAACCCATCCCCACAGGGGCCGAGTCGGCCGGCACCCTGCTCTTGGAAGTCCAGCCCCCAGTCCTCCGGGCAACACGTCTCTCTGGCGTATCAGCCACCAGTCGGAGTGTTTTGTTTTAGCATCTAAAACAGACTAAGACACTGAGGAAGCTCGTGACCCACACGGTCGGCACCCACAGGACCGGTGTTGGGGACCTGCCACGTTGTCCGCTCGCACTTAGCCACTTACAGCTAAATGGCCCAGCTGTGTGGTCCAGGCTGACCGCAGCGGGGCTCCGGGGCCCAGGTGGTGGGGCAGCGAAAGGAGCTGACGCGGGGCAGGCTGCAGCACCCAAGGGTCCTTCGCACCACTCCCTCTTCTGATGGCACAGGGGCCTGTGGCCAGGACACCCACCCCACCCCGCCTCGTCCAGAACATCCGCCGTCTCTGTAGGACTCCTTCATTTTCAAAGGCCCGCGGGTGAGCTACAGGTTGGCTGAGCCTGGGCACCCACTGAGGCTGCTGGGAGAGGGGACAGGGACACTCTCCAGCGGGCAGCCCTCAGACTGGTCACCTTACAACAGGTGGAAACCCCACATCTCCAGGGAGCAATCCCCAGGGGCTCCCGATGACCAGCCACACTGTGCTGGTGCTGCGGGCCAACAGCAGGACCCGCAGGCACAGGAAGGCTTGGAGCCCATCCCTGTGGAGACTTAGAAGAGGAAGAGGACGTGGCACACCCTTGGAGCTGTGGGCCACGACCTGGCACAGACGAGCAGGACCACAGGTACCAGGCAGGGGATGGAGCCACCAGGAGTCCCACCCGCTACCCACATCCCCACCACCCATGGTCTCTGAAGACCGATGCCGGCAGCAGACACCCCCGGCGGCTGTCGCGCTGCCGATCCCATCTCTGCTAGGACACAGGACTGAATCCTGCGCCCCACCCGCAGCCTCACGCCTAGCCCTTGCCCAGAGGTAGGCCCTGTGGGGGGGTCCCCAAACCTCCCAGGGGCTGCCCCAGGCTGGCCCGGCCATTCCTCTGGCCAGGGGCAGTGACAAGCCCCCCTGTGACCCAGGAACCTACTCCTCTCCACCGGGACCCTCAATTAGCCCTTCCCGCGGGGACCCTGATAGCAGGTTCTGAACACCAAACCCCACCTGCCCTGGGGGATGAACAAGGGTCTCGGGACCACAGTTACGAGGAGGGTGCACCATGGCCTCCGTCTCCACGAGGCTCCGTATAGGCTCCTGCCTGAGAAGCGAGGGAGCTGGTGCCAGCCCCGCCCTGCCCCTGCGCAGCCACATGACCTCGCGCGGTCTCAGGTGCAACTCTGAGCCTGTTTCTCCGTCTCTGCAGCGAAGTCTAGAAAGGATGTGGGTGACTTAGCATTCCCAGCGTGGCCGATGCTCCCAGGCTGCTCTGTCCCTGCGAAAACCTGCCACAATGTGCCCGGGACACAGGAGCTCTGGCCCAGCCTCCCCTGTCCATTGCCCCTTCTCCCTCTGAGGGTAGGGGCAGCACAAGCTACCACAGCCAGGAAATCTGATCGCCCAAGGCTCCAGGCACTTCAGCAGCTTGTCTGTTAAGTGGACAGAAGGGGCAGCTGGCCAGGGGGCAGGGCAGGGCACCTCCGCTTCAGCCACCTTCGGCTCCCTAGCCCCTTCCAGTCAGTTCCCATGGAGCCTGCCTGGGCTTTCCAGGTTTTCAAAGAATTGGATGTGTCCAGAGCCTCACCTGGTCCAGCCCCCCAAGTTCTCAATGCCCCCCACCCTGTCCCCCAACACAAGAAGCAAGGGCAGGACAGGACAGCGGGCAAGAACGAGGAGCATGGCACACACAGAGTTAACCCGTCTCCGCTGCCTCTCAGGATGCCCAGCCTAGGATGTGCCGTCTCCATGGTGACAGCTATCCTGGGAAGCCCAGGGAGCCATCGGAAGGCTGAGCGACAGGTGTGGCCAGGCAGATGGGTTGTTTTAACCCGGCGCTCCTCAGCCTGCCAGTCACGGACTGCCGCCAGCCCTCGCTCAAAGGGCTCCCGTCAGGCAGCGCCCCCCCCCCAGCCCCGGCCCCTGGGTCCTCCCATCTGCCCTGAGGGTGAGCCCCCTGAAGCCACAGGTGCCAAAGAGTCAGCCCATCCAGCTGTGCACTTGGCAACGCATGAGAGCGCCAGAGCACCCCTCTGCGGAGCTGCCAGATGTGCCCGGCGCCCTGCCCCCGAGTAGGTCTTGCAGGGCAGACCACGCTGTGGAAGCAGGAGCCGGCGCCTCAGACACGGCCTGTGCCCACGAGCTGGGGTCCGCCAGGAGCTCCTCACGGGGCCTGCACGGGGCAGGGTTCTGCCTCGGCGCTGGCGGGAGGGTTCCATAGACTCTTTGGTTGCCACCTGACCTTAGGAGAAGTGGGGTGGGTGCCAAATCCGGCCAGGCCAGCTCTCTAACACCCAGGGACTGCCAGGGCGAAGTGCTTTCCATGAGCCGTTTCTGTGGAACCAGCCTGGGCTTGCCAGGTTTTGAAGAATTAGATGTGTCCAGAGCCTCACCTGGAACCCAGCCCCCCAAGTTCACAATGTCCCCCAACACACACAGCAGGGGTCATTATTTGAGGATTCCTGTGCTCGGATGAATGAGGTGCTCACCCAGCCAGGGTGCCCTCAGATGGCCACCCACGCTGGATGGTTCAGAAGAGCCTGGGCCCGTCCTGCAGGACTCGGATGGGCCCTGGCTACAGCAGACTGCCAGCTGGGCTGTGTGGGGCAAGGTGGACAGCAGGCAGCCAGATAGCCCCGTGGCCTCGGCCAGTAGCTCCAGAGGAGAGATGCCTGGACCAGGCCCGGCTGCCCAATCAGAGGCGGGCAGAGGTCCCTTGGCGCAGGACAGGTATCGCAAGCATGGAAGCAGAGACAGAGGCCCCGCGTGTCTGTCACTGAGAGCATGAGCTCCAGACCCGGCGTCTGGTCAAGCCAAGGCCACGTGGTCCTCCTCAGGGCGCCATGACACACCAAGTCGCCTCCAGCTTCCTATCCCACGGTGGGCCAGATGGTGGGGTGCACAAAGCAGGCCGTGGGCCTGCTGGCATCTCAGCCTGCACAGCCCCATGGGGAAGGGGTCCCAGGAAGGGGCCCAGGAAAGGCCCCAGAGCCCAGGCCTCAGTGGCCCATCGCTGAAGTGGGCGGTACTGGCCATTGCCAAAGGCAGGCAGACACATTCCATGAGATGGCAAAGGACAGAAGCTAGAGACCCAGTTTGCTGCTTCCCAAAGCAACCAAGATCCCCCCTCACAAACCCCAGGACCCTTCTCTCCCCTGGCCCCGTCCTCCAGCCTCTGGTGGTCTTCCCCCTCTAAAACCACCCCCACACTGGGTCGTACCTGGAGGCCTGGCTAGACCCTGAGCGCCCTGGGGCCACTTCTCTTGTAGGGACACCCAGAGGCCTGGATGGCTGTCCATGGCCCAGCTGTGGCCCCACACAGCCTGTGCTGTCCTGCCTCAGCACCCCAGACAGGAAGGACCTCAGGCCCCACAACATGCCCCGAGGTGCTCTGCCCCCAGCGGGCACACAGCACTGACTGGGTCAGCTCCTGGCTGAGCAGTGCAGGTGTCCATGACATCTCACACATCTCCTTGGGACACAGCCACTGAGGGAGTGGGGCAGGAGGCCCGGGAAGAGCAGGACTCGGATCTGGGGGCAGCTGCACTCTCCCCAAGTGGACACCTAGGCTCAGAGCTTCAAGCTTGGGCCCACGGCTTGGAAGCCACCCAGGCCGCAGGCCTATGTCCAGAACCTTAGTGTAATGGGTTGAGCTGTGTTCCCCAAAACTAGGTCCAAGTCCTGCCCCCTGGGACCTGGGACTTTTTGTAAATAAGATCTTTCCAAATGTAAAGGTTGAGGCTGAGAGCGGCCTGGACTTAGAGTGGAAGTGCTGAATCCAGGGACTATCCTCGTGAGACAGGGAGGCAGACACAGAGGAGAGGGCCGTGAGGAGAGCCCAGGACGGGAGCAGCAGAGCCCAGGCCAAGGTTGCTGGAGTTTAGAAGCCAGCAGACACTTGGGGAAGAGTCTCCCCAGGGCCTCCAGAGGGGCCCAAGCCCGCAGACACCTTGATCCTGGCTTCCAGCCCGAGCACTGTGGGGCATATATTGTTTGGCACCCCAGTTTATAGCACTTTGCCAGGGATGGCCCAGGACGCTCCCTCGCCTGCGTCCAAGGGTTTGCACCACCTCCCCCGGCTTCCCTGTCCGCCCAGACACAGCCCCGCTGGCCTTCTCTGCCCAGGAATCCCCTGTCTCCTCTCCAGCCCCTCTTTCTGTGCCAAAGCCACACTGATGGACTGCAGGGTCCGGCCGCCCCGCCCTGCCCACCCTCACACCCTCAGAGCCCTGTTCATCTGCCACCTCCCTATGACAAGGGAGAAGCCGCTACAGGGGCCAGCAATGACAGCAAGTTGGGGGCAGAGCAGAGCGGGGATGGCCTGGGTCTGGGGAGCCCCTGGCTCTTGGCAGGAGCCCCAGCTACTCGCAGGGGAGTGGGTGGGACTCGGGGGCTCTGGCCAAGGATCTGATTTGGCAACTCGGTGAACTTCATCCCACTGGCTGCAGGACAGCGCAGGGCAGGAAACGGCGAAGAGGAGGAGAAAGGACAACGCTGGAGGCCCTGGCCCTCCCTGCACCCGGCCAAGGCTGAGCCTCCAGGGGCTGCCTCCAGACCTGCCTCGCCATCCAGGACGATGGGGAGCCGGGGGCGCCCTAACCAGGACCCGATCCCTTCCCCCGCCCAGGAGAGCGCAGGCTCAGACCCGGCTGGGAGCTGTCCCAGCCCTGGAGAGTGGGCCCAGCTGAGCCCGCAGGGGAGTTCCGGCCTGCTCATCCATGACGGTGCAGTCTGCACCCAAGGGGCCCGATGCCTGGAAGGTGGAGGCCATACGCACTTGTGGAGGTGGCCAGTGGCCTCTAAGAAGGTCGGCCCAGACCTGGGGCTGCGCGCAGACAGAGGACGGGCTGCAGGGCAGAGCTGCGGGCGAGGGAGGGCTTGCGGCCCGGGGGCGGCCGCCAGGCCCCCACTTACCCCTCGTGGCCCTTGCAGAGGAAGAAGAGCGTGCGCCAGGCGTGCGCGGCGGCCAGCAGCAGCGAGAGGAAGCCGGCCAGCAGGCTGAAGCGGCAGGCGGCCGGCGGGCCCCACTCCTGCAGGGTGAAGCGCTCGCGGCCCTGCACGCTGGCGTTGGCGCTCAGCCACAGGCCCTCGGTGAAGAGCAGGCAGCGGCCGCGAAAGTCGTGGCCGTTCTCGGACAGCGGCACCACCACCACGAAGCTGAACAGGAAGGCCAGGAAGTAGCAGGCGCACTGCGCGAGGAGGAGATTGTTGGGCGCCATGGCGGGCCTGGAGGCGGCGGCGGCCGGGGAGCGGGAGCCGGAGCCGGAGCCGGGGCCGGGAGCCTGCGCAGGCCGGCCCGGCGGGCTGGGGGCGCCGAGCGGAGCCGGGAGCCTGCGCAGTGGCGGCGCCCCGCCAGGACGCGTGCGCAGGGCCGGCCGGGCGCGCCTGGGTCAGCACCGCGGACAGCTCCCGGGCGCCTGGGTCAGCACCGCGGACAGCTCCCGGGCTCCTGGGTCAGCACCGCGGACAGCTCCCGGGCGCCTGTGTCAGCACCGCGGACAGCTCCTGGTGGGTGCCGCGGTGGGGGCGAGGGGTGGGGGCGCGGCTGGGAGACGAGGCCTGGACTGATGGAGCCCCGGCCTGCAACGTGGGGAGGGAGCGAGAACATTGCGAATCGGCCGTGGAGACCAGGACCCGTTCCAGGAGCTAGCGGTGCATGTCCTGCCTCCCTGGTTCCCCCATGGGCGCTGAGAACGTAGGTATGGAAGTCCCGGGTGCAGCAATTCGTCAGCCAGGATCTTGGGGTGCCAGCACTGAAGGAGCAGGACAGAGCGTGGGCAGCCGGGGTAATGGGAAGGAAACAGAGGCCGTGCACGGAGACGGGAGGGTCTGTGCCCCGGGAAGGGCAGGGGTCTGTGGGCTGTGGTGATCCCGCACCATGCCCTTGGCCTCACACAGTAGAGACCTTGAGCCGATGCCTATAAGATAAATACAGGATGCCCCAGGCACCTCATTAAGACATCTGTGCTGAGATAGATTCTGTGCATGCATTAATTAATAGAATTAATGCCTTTTCTAGTTTCCCTTAAGACGGAGTCACATGTAGTCCAATTCCCAAAGAGAAGAAGACTTGGCATTGCTCCTCTGGCTGGAAATTACATCAGAATTTTTGTGGCAAGCACTAAAACTCTTTTGTTTTATTGCCAGAGTAATGCACACTCATTCTTCATCCCAGCTCAATAGATACATGCAATATAAAAGTATAACATCTCCTTCTCCTTCCACCTGTCACACTAACAGGGCTGGCCACTTTTAACAATCTGGCATCTACTTTTCTAGACATTTTTCACATAAATACACACAATGTGCAAAGACGCTTCATACGACGCGTGCATTTTGCAAGTTGATCTTTTTATTCAACAACGTGTCGTGGGTTTTATTTGACAATATGCCATGGACATCACTCCCGCCCTGCACACGCAGACCTGTTTTATTCCGTGTGTGTGTGTGTGTGTGTGTGTGTGTGTGTGTGTGTGTGGTGCTGGTGATTGAGCCCGGGGGCATTCTACCTCTGAGCTACACCACCAGCCCTATGTTATGTTTTGTTTTGTTTTTGAAACGGTCTCACTAGGTTTCTAAGGCTGGCCTCCTCCTTTCTCTCTCAAGTTCTGGGACCATAGGCGTGCGCCACCATGCCCGGGTCTATTTTATTCTTTTAGTGAGGATGGTGCCACAGTGTGTCTCCAAGGTTTGCTATTTCAGACACTGATCTGTGAACATCCTTGTTCACGAGCTTGTGTAGGTAGCACGCATGTTTCTAAGAAACTCTCAGAGGAAGAGTTCCTGGGGTAGAGGATCACAGTTAAAATCTTGACAGAAATCACCAAGTCATTTCTGAAAAGACTGAACACACTTACCCTCACATCTACACCGCAGACCCCGTCTCCAAACATCTACACCGCAGACCCCGTCTCCAAACATCTACACCGCAGACCCCGTCTCCAAACATCTACACCGCAGACCCCGTCTCCAAACATCTACACTGCAGACCCCACCTCCAAACACAAGGTTTTTAATTCCGCCAATTTGACATGGAAAAGATGCCTTTAGAATGTAACTTGGAGCCGGGCGTGGTGGCGCACGCTTATAATCCCAGCATTCGGGAGGCTGAGACTGGAGGGTCACGGTTCGTGGACAGCCTCAGCTACTTAGCGAGGCCCTTCGCAACTCAGTGAGACCCTGTTTCAAAGTAAAGAATTTAAAAAATTTGGGCAGGGGGTGTAGCTCAGAGATCAAAGGCCTCTGGGTTCCATCCCCAGACCTGCAAAAAAAAAAAAAAAAAAAGAATGTAACTTTGTAACTTGTACTCCCTTTATCATTAGGAGATGAAACATCTCTCATATTCATTACTATTTGCCAATTGTCTCCTATAGATTGCCAACTTCTTTGCAATCCTTTAGACACACACCCTGAAGAACAGTCGCAAAGCTCACCGTAGCTACCCTTGCCGCAGAGTATTAACCAAAATGGGTACCATCAATGTCCTAACTCAGCAGGGTGAAACTGAGCCCTGCCAACGTTTTCATTGTGCATCCCTATGCCCTCCTCTGAGAATGTCTCAGAAACATGTGTGCCACCCACACAAGCACGTAAACAGCGTGTTCACACAGCAGTGTCTGAAGGAGCAAACTTTCGAGTGCTCATGAGGGAACCCAGCCCAGCCCGCCCCACTCAGACACGAGTGGAGATTCCAGCTACTCACTGGCGGTTGCCTGCCTGGGTGGGGTGCACTTTGAGGCTTTGGCCAAAACAAAACAGACCTTGACAACTGAGAAAAACAGCTGGAAACTAGACAAAGCCTGAAGGCTCACTAAATGCCACCATCACAAAACGCACAGGTTCTGGAATGTTTGCAAATGACCTCTGTTTAACATTCGAAAATTAAAGGATTTCCTTATTTGTATTGGTCAAGGTCCTCCAAAAAACAGAAGCGATTGATACAGTATGTATGTGCGTCCTATGGCAATCCAATTTCTATACATGGAGGGAGGGAGGGAGGGAGGAAAGGAGGGAGGGAGAAAGAGAGAGAGGGGGAGAGGGAGAGGAAGAGGGAGGGAGGGAGGGAGGGAGGGAGAGAGAGAGAGAGAGAGAGAGAGAGAGAGAGAGAGAGAGAGAGAGAGGAGATTTTTTTGTAGTACTGGAGAGATGAAACCTCGGGGAAGTCTACCACCAAGCTACACCCCCAGTCTTATTTTTTTATTCTTTATTTTGTTTTGAAACAGGCTCTCACTAAGTTTCAGAGAGCCTCACCAAGGAGCTGAGGCTGGCCATGAGCCTGCGATCCTCCTGACTCAGCCTCCCAAGTACTGGGATTACAAGCGTACACCACCATGCCCAGATCATAAATTTTTAAATAAAATAATTGCAAACTGAACACAACACATGTATTTAAGAAAATAAGAATTTATTCTACCAATACAAGAATAGCTTATCTCTAGGAAATGTAGCAATAATTTACTACATCAACAAATAAAGAAGGAAACCCTACATTTTTGTGTCAAGGCAATACCTACAAGGTATTTCATGCTGTTCAATAACCTTTTTTCTGATTTTTAAAAATCCTATATATGGTAAGAGGAAAGTTACCAAAATATGATAAAAACTAGCTTTAAAACGTCAAAACACTGCACGTGTTCAGATACGACGAGGCAGGGTTGTCTGGTCACAGCTATTGTTCACCGTACGTTTGGCAATTCTACCTAATGAACCAAGACACTAAAATAAAATGCTTATTCTATTTTATTGTCTTTATTTCTTTCTTTATTTCTTAAATATCTATGGAAACAAAGGGGCAAAGTGTTGGAGGGCACTATGATTATATACTTAAAACCCGAGAGATACGAACTGGGTATGGTGGCGCACACCTATAAACCTAGAACTTTGGGAGGCTGAGGCAGGAGGATCGCAGGTTCAAAGACAGCCTCAGCAAATTAGCCAGATTCTCAGCAAGTTAGTGAGACCCTGTTTCAAAATAAAAATGGCTAGGGAAGCTGGGCATGGTGGTGCATACTTGTAATCCCAGCATTTGGGAGGCCGAGGCAGGAGGATTGCAATTCACAGACAGCCTTAACTACTTAGTGAGGCCCTTTGCAGCTCAGTGAGACCCTGTTTCAAAATAAAAAAAATAGGGCTGGGGGGTGGAGCTCAGAGGCAGAATGCCCCTGAGTTCCATCCCCAGTACCACAAAAAAGAAAAACAAAACCAAAAAGAGATGACTAGGGAGTAAACTTGAAGGTTAAATGCCCCTGGATTCGATACCCAGTAGTATGAAAGTAAAAAGAAAGAGAGAGAGAGGAGGGAAAGGAAGGAAAAATAAAACAAACTGGGAATGCAAGATACTCTCAAACATATTAGCATTTGCAAAAGAATTCTGTAAGCGACACCAGGCTGGCGGGGCAGGGGCGGGCCAGGAGGCAGCCTCACAGGCACGCAGTGCGCAGGCCCTTCCTCCCCCGCCTGCCTGCACCGAGTGCCGCTCAGAGTTCGAAACTGGATGCGGACTCGGTGTCTGGCCGGGCTGCACTCCGGACTGCTGTGAATGAAGCTAACAGCGCCTCCGTCTCCTCTAGGGTGCCGGCTTGGTCTCATTCACCGCCAGTGCTCGCTGCCGGTCCTGACTCCTGGCTTCCTCTCTGGCTTTGCTGGTTGTCTTGTCTGAGCCCACCTTGCTTCTGAGGACCAGGGGCTGCCGCGGCTGCCTTATTTGGGATGCCACTGACCCCACCCTCAGGAGCTCAGTCCTGTGGCTGCAGCCCCTCCGGTCATTCTGTACCTACAAGGAGACCCCACTGAGCTCAGCAGAGCGGGCACAGAGGCCACGGCACTCCAGCGTGCCCAGTGTCCCCTGCAGCCACCCTGTGGAACTCAGGCCTCGGGTTCGAGCTAGGCCTTCCGTACTTTGTGACATACCCTTGTCTCTGAGGTCGGTCTCTCTTCTACCGACTACCAATACTGTGGCGTGTCTGCCCCACGTAGGGCACGCCGTCAATTTCCCAAGCTCTCTAGACGTGATTATGGGCACATCTTCTTGCAGCCACAACAATTGCCACAGATTCGGTGGTTCGGACAGCCCAAATTTATTCTTTGGTGGTTCTGGAGGCCCCAGTTCTAAAAATCAAGGTATCAGCAGGATTCTGCCCATCTCAAGACAGGCCATGAGCAGGCCCTCTGGCTTCCTCGCTTGGCCTCAGATTGGAGACAAGTCATGTTCTGCTTTCGTTGTCTGTCTCTGGACCCCATACCTCTGACTCCTGCATCGGCTCCTCCTGACTCCTGGTCAGGGACCAGCCAGGGTACCCCCTTCCCTCACGGGGCCCCCAGGCACCCCAGGTTTGGCTCAAGGTGGTCCCACCAGCTGACCTGCCCACCTTGACCCAACCCCAAATCTCCCGGCCACAAGCCTCAAAGTTCAGGGTCTTTCCCAGAAAGCCTGAGCTGGGCTGGTCCCAGGAAGCAGACTCTGGCATAGGGGTCTCTCGGGAGCACCCCCTGGGAGCCACCAAGAACAGCAGGTCTGGCCAAGGGAGAAGCACAGGGTTAGCAGGCAGCCGAGGACCCGCCTGCCCACAGGCGTGGCCTTCAGAAGACCACACGGGGCAGGGGCTGGACCGCCGCACCCAGGCAGTCACCAGTATGGGCCGCGGCCCCCTCGGGCTCGGGAGCATGGAGCCACCACCAGGGTCTGGCCTGTGCCACCGCGAGCCGCGCGCAGACCTTTCTTTCTCTAAGCTGTTCTTGTCAGGGATTTTTTTTTTTGTCAAAGCTGACTAAAAACAGCCTCACAGGCACGCACAGGAGAAAGTTAAATCTGACACTGCGCTGTGTTAACACGCAGGAATGACCATCACACTCACACCTAGTACAAAACAAGCCCGGTGTGTTCCAATGGCCAAAAAATACAGTGACAGAAGGCCATTTAGAGTATTCTGGGTGATCCAAGGTGAGGGCAACGGTCTAAGACAGGAAATGCGGTAACAATAGAGGGAAAAGAGAAAGATTAAACCATATGAAACTTAAAAATCCTCTATGGCAAAATAGACTACTTATTATCAAAGTCAAAAGAGAAGCAGCTGATGAAGAGGAAACATCTGGCCGGGCGTGGTGGCGCACGCTTGTCATCCCCGCGCTTGGGAGGCTGAGACAGGAGGATCGCACAGGTTCGAAGCCAACCTCAGCCACTTAATGAGGCTCTCAGCAACTCAGTGAGACCCTATTTCCAAATAAAATAGGTCTGGGAGTATAGCCCAGAGGTAGAAAGCCTCTGGGTTCCACCCCAGTACCACCAAAAAAAAAAAGAGTACAAAATAGGGCTGCGGGTATAGCTCGGAGGTAGAATGCCCTGGGTTCCATCCCCAGTACTGAAAGAAGGAGGAGGAGGAGGAGGAGGAGGAGGAGGAGGAGGAGGAGGAGGAGGAGGAGGAGAAGCAAGGCCTCGCTGGCCAAATGTATAATTGGCTCCAGCAAACTGACAAGACATAGGGCTAGCAGATTGTTCACAGAAGTGGAGATGGACGCATGAGTATCTAAAGACGCCTTCTTCTCTCCTGCAAAGACGCAAACAAGAATGGAAATCCAACTCCGTGGCCATGGGAGGCGGGCGGAAGGCAGCCCAGCCGGCAGCCCTGAGCGCCCCCCACGCCACGCACCCTCTCCTTTGGCTCAGCTCCGCCAGGAAGCCACAGCTCCGAGGAAAAGGTCATTTCACAAGACTCGAGCGCGTGAATGTTTATTAAGACTGTGCCGGCCAAAAACAGAAAGAGCTGGATGTTTATAAACCAGAGGAAGCTGGCTGGGTTCCGGTCACTACGAGGGAAAAATCCCGTGCTGCTGAACGGAGGCCAGGGCTGTGGGTGCTGGCTCGGGGGTGTCTGTCAGGGCCCAGGATGACCCCAAGAGGGAGCAGGGTGAAGGAGCAGGTTTGATTTCCGTGCGAGGGGAGAGGGAGGACCGAAGCCGCCGCCCGTGCCCAGCCTCTGAGCACTGTGCACTGCGCACACTTGCGCTCTCTGGGGCACACTCTGCAGGCAAACCCTAACAGACGCTTAGCGTGCAGTTACAGGTGCTGTGGCCCAGGTAGCCATGGGGCAGGTGCGGCAGGAGGGAGGAGGGGCGGACTCACCTAAGGCCCAGAGGGTCCAGGAAAGCTGGCAGGGGTAGAGACTCAAAAAACTTAGTAAAGCCAGGCGTGGCGGCACTCGCTCATAATCCCAGCATTTGAGGCTGAGACAAGAGGATCGCGGTTCGAAGACAGCCTCAGCTACTTAGTGAGGCCCTTTGCAACTCAGTGAGACCCTGTTCCAAAGTAAAGAATAAAAAATAGGGCTGGGGGTGGAGCTCAGAGGTAGAATGCCCCTGGGTTCCATCCCCAGTACCACAAAAAAAAAACAAGGTGCCCCTGAGAGCTTGCTTTCTTCTTCCATTTTTGGACTGTGGATTGAACCCAGGAGTACCCTATCTCCCAGCGACATCCCTATTTCTATTAATTTTTTTGAAACAGTTCTTGCTAAGTGGCTGAAAGTCTTGCTAATGGCTGAGGCTGGGCTTGAACCTGTGATCCTCCTGTCTCAGCCACCCAAGTACAGGAATTACAGGTGTGCCGCCACACCCAGCTCCTGAGAGCTTTTTTAAAGTAGGTGGGATACAGGTGGAAGCCTCTGGGAAGCTCCTCAGAGGTACACCCCCCATGCTCACCGCACCCCGCACAAGGGAGCAGGCAGCTTGCCCTGGTCTGTGCAACGCAGGCTGCAGGCCATGCAGCTCAGAACACAGAGGTGGAGCGGTGGGCAGCCCTAGATCAGCCAGGGGAGGAGGGCGCGGGCTGAGGGACTCGGGAGCACGCAGGAGCACTCAGTGCACACCCAGAAGGTCCGAGGCTTCGTGCTTCAGCTCCCGTGAAGGCCAAGGGAAAGCCACACAGAGGAAGCCCACCCTCCTGAAGGACTGCTGAGGGACCCAGTTTTGTCCTGCCTCTCACCCACTGGGTGCCGCCTGAGTGCCACACCAGAGTCCTCCCAGGACACGAAGAGAGAGTGAGCGTGCCACTCTGGAGGGACTGCAGAACCAGGGCGGCTGCTAAGAGGCTTGGGGTGGAGGCCGGCTGGGCACCTGGGGGACAAATGGATGAGTGGATGAATGGGACATCAGTAAGGGAGGGTCAGTAATAAATGACAGGGTGGGCAGATGGTGCACAGGTGCAAGGCTGGGTGGGTGGGGGGGCAGGTGAATGGATGGATGGATGGATGGATGGATGGATGGATGGGCAGATAGCTAGGCGGGTATGTGGGTGGGTGGGTAGATGGATGGATAGATACATGGATGATTGGTGAGTGGATGGGTGGATTAAAGGATGGGTGATGGATGGGTGGGTGGGTGGGTGGGTGGATGGATGGGTGGGTAATGGGTGAGTAGTTTGGTGGATGAAAGGGTGGGGATGAATAGATGGATGGGTGGGTGGGTGGGTGGGTGGATGGATGGGTACATGGCTAATGGGTGAGTGGATGTAAGGTTGGGTGACGGATGATGGGTGGGTGGGTGGGCAGATGGATGGGCAGCAGTGGGTAGGTGGATGGGTGGATCCCTGGGTGATGGATGAGGATGACGGGCTGATGGATGGGAGGTGGAAGGAGGATGAAGATGACTGAATGTATTACGAACGCACAGGTGGGTGCGTTGATGAATGCGTAAGTAGGCAGGTAGGTTGCGCCGAGTGGAGAGACTGGGATGAAGAATGGTTAGCGAGTCCTTGCAGCCGCACTCTGGAAGCACCAGCACTGGCCCTGGTGAGGCTGTGGGGTGCTAGTCATGGTCTTGTTGAGCTCGCCATTTGGGGGTGAGGCCTCCACACATCAGCCTCTGGGTCCACCAGGACTGGTCCTAGTTACAAACCCTAAGCAGATTCAGAAGTCTAACGCAGAAAGGCCAAGTGAGAGCCGACTGTCAAGGAACTAGGACAACAGACAGAAAGAGCACGTGCCCCAAGGGCTGGCGGAAGGCAGAGTCGGCAGGGAGAGGGCCATCTGCATGCCGACGGGCTCAGGCTGAGAGGGGGGTGTCTGCCTCTGGAAGCCCAGGGGCTCCAGGGCTGCTGTTGTCCCTGGACAGCGCTGGCAAGGGCGTGGCCGACTCAAGGCTCTGGATCTCCCTTTCGTGTGGTTCCAAAACTGCCATTTTTGTGAATACAGCTATTTCTTTAGCTTATTTTGTTCCTTTTCTAGCATTTTCAGTTTAAAAACCTTAGCCTATTGGAGCTGGGTTGTAGCACAGGTGTAGTCCGCACAGGCGCTGAGGTTCAGTCCCCAGCACCAAAAACAAGAGTCTTAACCTGTTATCTTTCAACGTTTATAAATAAATTTAAAGCTGCGCGTTTTCTTCTTGGTAACACTTTGGCCATGCCCTAGAGGACTTGCCATAGCCATTCAGTTACGAAGAGTTGACGGTTTCCGTTTTTAACTTTTCCTCTAATACCTGCTAAAATCATTAACAGTGCAGTTCCAGCTGCAGACATTTTGAAAACCTTTTTTTGCTGTTGGTTTTTTATTTTATTGCATGATGATTACTGAATTTAGCCTATACAATATCATTTTAAATTTGTTGAAATTCCCCTTGTCACCTAGTGCACTGTATTTTAATGTTCTTGCCGTGTTAAAATATATGTGTGTGTTCGACTTCTGTATTACACATTTCTATACGTGTGCTAGGTTAAGCTTTAACTGTATTGCGCTTAGGTTTCTGGAGGTCTCCCGCCATGATTAGGGAATTAGAGATTCACAAATTTCCTTTACAGCCTCTCTCTCTCTCTCTCTCTCTCTTTATATATACATATATATATATATATATGTATAGAGAGAGATTCTTTTGACAACAATAACTTAGTGATTGGCAGCAGAAATATCCACAATGAATAGTTCTACTTTAACAAAGTATAATTAAGAAATATCTTGCCGGGCGTGGTGGCGCACGCTTGTAATCCCAGCATTCGGGAGGCTGAGACCGGAGGATCGCGGTTCGCGGACAGCCTCAGCTACTTAGTGAGGCCCTCTGCAACTCAGTGAGACCCGGTTTCAAAATAAATAATAAAAAATAGGGCAGCGGGTGTAGCTTGGAGGTTAAGTGCCCCTGGGTTCCAGCCACAGACCCGCAAAAAAAAAAAAATCTTTTCATAAACATATCACAGTATCGAATTCTTATAAGAGAAAAATATGAAGAAACAAAGCCAGCAATGAAATAGCTACACAAACAAAAGAGTATCTCCCCAACACAGTGTCTGAAGGGGTGAAAAAAAAGGTAAAGTGAGAGCGTTGACGATGCTAATATGAAAAGAAGCCGAGGGCTGTATTTATTCTTCTTTTATACAACTCTTACTCTATAAAAATGGTGAGACAGATATATATATATATAGTGTGTGTGTGTGAGTGTGTTGTGTGTGAGTGTGTGAGTGTGTGTGTGAGTGTGTGTGTGTGGTACAGGGGATTGGACACCCAGGAATTCTCTACCTCTGAGCTCCACCCCCAGCCTTTTTTTAAACTTTTTTTTATTTTGAAATAGGGTTCTGCTGAATTGCTGAGGGCCTCTGTAAGTTGCCGAGGTGGGCCTCAAACCTGCAATCTTCCTGTCTCAGCCTCCCGAGGCCTGCTGCTCCCGGTGCATAGTAAAGCACCAAGGGACCGGCTTTGGGCTTTCGCTGGTCTAGTTATCCTTCTTGGCACTTGGTGGGCCTCTTCGATGAAGATGGTGCATGGGTTTAGCTTTTGGAAAAATGTCCCCCATAGCTTCCCTTGTTCCCCACGGGACCCTGTGAGACAGACCCCGGAGCCTGGTCCTGCCCTCTGCACGTGGTCCCTGCAGCTTGGCTTTCTCTGCATGTTTTAACTCCAAGACCCCTCCCCTTTCTCCAGGCCCCTTCTCCTTCCCAGTTGTAGTGCAGGTCTGATGGCTCAGCCTCGCCCCACCCCTCGCTAAGTCTCACGCCCCTTCCTCTGACGGGGCGGTCAGCTCTCTCAGGCCATCTGCTGTCTTCTCTGCCACCCTCCTTGGGGAGGGCTGCAGCGTGGGAGGGCAGGCGTCTGCCAGGGCACTCCACATTCCAGCCAGACACAGCTGACCCCACCCACCACGCCTGACCCTCTGGGGAGGGAAGGTTTGTGCAGAGTGCGAGGCCCCACGTGAAGACAAGCTCCTGAGGCCAGGGGGAGGCGCGCACAGGGTGGGGGGACAGTGGGCCAGCAGGACGGGCAGATCGGGGGGTGACATTCCGCCCAGGAGCCCCAGCGCCCCCAGCGCCCCCGGACTCTGAGGCCGCAAAGAGACTTGGGCAGGGTCTCGGGGGCTGAGGGTGCCTGCTGGGAGGCGAGTCTGGAGCACTCCCGCCCTACCCAGCACTTGATCTCTTAAGACATTCCAGTCTCAGGAGTCAAGATAGGAACAAGGAAGAGGGAGAGAAGTGCTGCTGCCAGGAGGCCAGCTGCCAGGCAGGGAGGAAGAAAGTGCTCCTGCGCTGCATGTAAATGAGCCGCTAATTGCTTTCTACAAACAATGTTTATGCAAATGGCCCGAGTCTGCAGCAGGCGCTCACATCCCACTTGTCACCGGCTCCTTTCATCTCCCACCAGGGACCCTCAGACGCGCTGGGGAGGCCCCCTGTGCGCCCCTCCCTCTAGGGACCAGCCCAGGCCTGTCCGGCCTGACGCCCACCCCACCCCGCGACACCGCGCCGCTCCCCCAGCAAGGGCTACACACCGCCGAGGAGCCCGAGATGCTTTTGGCAAGGCACACAGCTATTTTCCCAAAATATATATAAAGACTTTCTAGACATCAGTAAGAGTGAAGCCCTCAGTTAGGAGAATGGTCGAGTGAGATAAGCAGCTACAGAAAATAAAACCAACTGATCTTACACACGCACGTGGCTGTATGCCGGTCACACACACACACACACACACACACACACACACACACACACAGTCCTAAAACCACTCTCAATAAAGAAATGCACATTAAACGGTCCTAAGAGGACTTCTGAGCGACCAGAGAGATTGACAGCTGCCTGGTCCACCCAGAATCAGCACAGAAGAGGAACCCGCAGCAAGCCGAGTCCCTGGGCCGCAGGAGGCAGGGCTCGCCCCAGCTGCAAAAGAACTGCCTTGGAATCAGAAGAAAAGCTCCTGCAGGAGAAAAACTAAACCGTGGGGCTGGAATATTTAAAACCCAAGTCCAAGAAAATGCTCCAGAAACCCAAGGCTTGAATCTATGAGTAGGAAGCCCCGTCCCCAGGCACGTCTGGGGCAATGAACATGTCTAGTGAAACCATTACATCTCACAAAGTAAAAATGATTTTTTAAGAGCACCATTACTCTCCGGCCTCAGACGTCTTGGAGATGAGAGCAAAGTGAGGTACGAAACATCAGTGAAAGGAAGTCTGGAGCGGACTGTGTCTCGGCAGAGAAAATAGTTTTGTGTTGCCGTAAGGTCCTGGCTATAAAAATTACTGGCGAAGGTCACGCACGGGTCCATGAAGCCGCGAAGCTTTCAGATAGTGACAGGCCCGGGAGAAAGAGAACCAGACTGGCCCATCATCTCCCTTCTGTGTGTGTGTTTGAATTTCAAGCCAGATAAGTGCCCTAGACGTTTCTTCACATTTCAGTCTGTAAATGAGAGGCTGCGTCAGTCATCAACAAACACCCGGGATAACTCCTGGGAGGAAAGGGTCATCGCCTCACGAGCGGGGACGCCTGGCTCTTGGTGACCGGCCCTGTTCTTTTGGGCCTGTGGGGAGGCAGCGTATCGAGGCAGGGGTGCGGGGTGGAACAAAACCACATCCTGAGCCAGCAAGCACAGAGGGACTTACATATGCATAATCGAGCCCCTGAAGATAAAAATTAAAACTGTGGGACCAAAGTACTCAAAATCATAGTCCAAGAAAATCTTCCAAATAAGAGTTCATCTCCATGTAGAAAGCCCCATCCCTGTGGGAAGGAGAAGAGACCAGGGTCCCACAATCCTCCAGGGTGAGCCCCAATCACCTAAGGACCTCTCATTAGGTCCCACCTCCCAAAGCTCCACCCCCCCAACAGCACCACCCGGACAACCTTCAAGACGACCTTCAACACCGGGCCTGTGGGGGACACTTGAGACCCAAACTGCAGCGGGGCCTCTACCTTCCCTTCTCAAGGGGAACATGGGCGCATCCGAAAGGTAAAGCTTGTCTCTCTCCCTCCCCTGGAGCGCAAGTGTGGCGGTTTCTGCACCGGCTCCAAGACTCATAAGCTTGGGGTCCCCTCCTAGGGTGCAAAGGTCCCTCTTGCACAGCAGGGTCCATCTCACTCTCAACACAGCGCCCAAGAGGCGATGGGTCATGGCAGCCGAGAGGTCACGGGAACTGAGGGTCACGGGAACCGATGCCAAGGGGTTCTGCAGACAAGCAGCGCATTTTCCAGACAGAAGGTTTTGGGTTTGGGTTTGGGTTTGGGTTTTGTTGGTTGGTTTGTGTTTGTTTTTGTTGTTTTTTTTTTACAGTACCACAGATGGAGCCCAGGAGCACTGTGCCTCCAAGCCACATCCCTAGCCTTACTTTTTAGTCTTTTTATTTTGAAACAGGGTCTCACTGACTTGCAAAGGGCCTCGCTAAGTAGCTGAGGCTGTCCTCAAACTGTGATCCTCCTGTCTCAGCCTCCCAAAAGCTGGGAATACCAGCGTGCCCACCACGCCCGGCCCAGTCAGAAATCTTATGCTCACTTTTGGTTGAAATAAACCAGTACAACTACACAAACACAGCCGGGCGTGGTGGGCACGCTTGTAATCCCAGCATTCGGGAGGCTGAGACCGGAGGATCGCGGTTCGCGAACAGCCTCAGCTACTTAGTGAGGCCCTCTGCAACTCAGTGAGACCCGGTTTCAAAGTAACGAATAAAAAATAGGGCTGGGGGTGTAGCTCAGAGGTTGAATCCCCTGGGTCCCATCCCCAGACCCACAAAAAATAATACTAATAATAACACATACACAAGCACATGAGCATCCAGCCAGGCTGCCTCCCAGGTGTCAAGGCGAGGCAGAGAAAACAGCTGTAAAGACAGAAGCGCTTAGGAACCCGAAGCATGGCCTCTCTTGAGGAATGGTCTAGAAGGCTAACTTCATCCCGCCCAAAAGATGACTGGGAGCGTCACGAGAGACCTGCTGCTGGGGAGGAGGCCAGAGACTCGCGTACGGTCGATGCTGCGAGCGGTGGAGTGCGAACAGTACACCTGGGGACAACCGCAGGACGGAGAAGGAAGGAGAGAAGCAGCGCGCTCCCCACTGCCCCCCAACCAGCGGGAGCAGCTCGAAAGCCAGTGAGATGTAAAAGCAGGAAACAGAGCCAGCTGTGTGGGTGCACACCTGTAATCCCAGGGCTCTGGAGTCTGAGGAAGGAAGACCGCAGCTTCGAGGCCAGCCTCAGCAACTTAGTGAGACTCTGTTTCAAAATAAAAGGGGGTAGGGGTGTAGCTCGGAGGTACAATGCCCCTGGGTTCAATTCCCAGTACCACAAATAAACAAACAAACAAAAAACAGAAACTAAGGGAATTGAAAAGCATGAGTATGAAAGTCTTTAGGATAAAAGCCTCAAACTCTAAAAAAAAAAAAAATAAACAGAAAGAGCCAAGTATAGAAGCACGCACATCGCATCGCAAAGGAAACGGTCAAGACAGGGTTATAAAATACCACAACAGCTGACCCCAAACACACAAGTCTGTCTTGGTCCACGTGCTGCTACAGCAAAACACCTTGGTGATGGCGGCACCGTCCCGCTCAGGTTCCGCAGGCTGGACGTCCAGCGCAGGACAGCCACCGCTGGCACCGAGGGGGCCGTTCCTCCAGGAGGGGGCCGCTGCCGTCCGCCCTGGGCAGGATGGCTCCCCGCAGCCCCTTATCCGATAAGGGCACTGATCCTGCCGTGACCTGACACCCCACAGGCTCCCTCCCGCTGCCAGCCCTGGGGGCTGGTGTGAGCATGAGTTTTAGGGAGATACAGACATTCAGGAACTAGCAAGTCCTGTTCGTAAATGCCGGTGGGCTTGACTCGCCCATCACCAGAGGAAGGATTGCAGTCTGGGCACAAGCCGCAGCCGACCGCACGCTGTACCCAAGAACACTTAGACCTGCAGCGACACAAAGCTTCCAGCGGGGCCAACAGGCGCAGAGCAGGCGTGCAGAGCAAGGAGCAATGCAGCAGCTGCCTCGATGAGGCAGAATCACAGAAATAAAGAGCTCACGGGTCTGGGATCAGAGCAGGCTAACTTAGTGAGGCTCTCCTTCAAAATAAAAACTAAATACGCTGGGCGCGGTGGCGCACGCTTGTAATCCCCGCGCTTGGGAGGCTGAGACAGGAGGATCGCACAGGGTCAAAGCCAGTCTACTCAGTGGGGCTCTCGGCAACTTAGTGAGACCCTGTTTCCAAATAAAGTATAAAAGAGGTCTGGGGGTGTAGCCCGGAGGTAGACAAGCCCCTGGGTCCCATCCCCAGTACCACAAAATAAATAAATAAATAAATAAATAAATAGGACTGGGCCTTTTTATTTATTAAATAAAATGTATTAAATAAAAATGTATTTATTAAAGCTCAGTGGCCGAGCACCCCTGGGTTCAGTTTGGAGGAGGAGGAGGAGATAAGGATAAGGAGCCGGAGACCGGAGTGAGCAGATGGAGGAGGCTCGTGAGGGCACACACACCTGGCGGAGTCCCGGCAACCCCCGGGAGCTCGGGCAGAGTCCGCACATCCAGGCGTCCACGTGGTGAAAGCGGCCGGATCCTGATGGCCACGTGGCCTCCGCTGCCGCTGCCACGCACCGTCCTCGGCGCAGCCGCAGGCCGCTGGCTCTCTGCCCTCCTGGGAGCCGGGCAGCACGTTGCCGTGGGAGACCCGAGTGGCCCAGGCCGCTGGGCAGTGGCAGAGCTCACGGTGTGTCTCACACATCACACATGTCACGTAAGCTGGGGAGACGACGCCAGACACACCTCCCCAAGCCACAAAACCTGATCGCACCTTAGACCTCAAGAGATCGGAAAGTTTCCTCAGGCAGAAACCTTGCAACTAATGATCTCCACCCACAAGACCATAAAACCAGTCATTACTGACAAAGTGAAATGGCAAAAGGCCCTTCCGTCTGGGAGTTTGTTTTAATCTATTGCTTAATTCTTGAGTGAGCACGGAACTCCACACTGAAATCACATAATTTCCTTCAAGAATAACGGTAATAAAGACTACATATCACACTCCATGGGGCATAAATAAAGCAGTGATTAAGGAAAAACCTGCTACATCTTACTCCTTTTGTCCACAAAAGTAAAGAAAGAGAAGAGGAATGGAATTCCTAGCTCAAATAACTAGAAAAAGAACGACAAAATAAACCAAACAGGAGAGCAGAAGGAATGAAACAATCAAAATAAAAGCAGAGATCAATAGAGAATAGAAAACCTTTTGACCCAATTAATCAAAAATTCTAGTTGCTTTTTGTTGTTGTTTTTACAGTACTGGGGATTGAAGCGAGGGGCATTCTACTCCCAAGCTACACCTGCAGTCCTATTTTTTATCCTTTACATTAAAACAGGGTCCCACTAAGTTGCGGAGGGCCTCACTGAGTGGCTGAGGCTGGCCGCGAACCGCGATCCTCCTGTCTCAGTCTCCCAAGGGCTGGGGTTACAAGCGTGCGCCGCCACGCCGGGGTCTGGTCTCTTAAATTAACAAGAGCAGGCAAACCACAGCTAACCCGATCATAAGGAGAGGAGAAACTCAAACGCACCAAAGACAGAATGGTGAGACGCTAGCAACCACGGGAACAGAAGAAATGCTAGCGTCAGGGGACGGCTCGGTAGACATCTATGCAAATAGCCTGGAAGAGCGCCCGCCCCTCCGCCGCGCAGTCCACGCTTCCTAGCTGGGCTCCCGGCACCGGCACCGTGACCCCACTAGACCAAACCAAAGGCTCCCTGGATGGGCGCTGAGTCCTCCCATTCCGGCCCCCGGCGGCAGCCGCTCGGTTCTCCGCCCCTGGAAGGCACCATTTCAGAAGCGTTTGTAGAGGGGCTCCTCCCGCAGCAATGGCTCTGCCTGGCCGTCCGCATGTGCGTGACTCGGTACTGCGTGTGGGGGCCGCTCCTTGCCTTTCCCGATGCACCACGGCCGTGCAGCTTTCCTGAGAACCATCTGAGTTGTTTCTAACTTAGGACATTGCGAACAAACCTCTATGAAGATTACTGGACAGGTTTCTTTTTTTTCAAGAACATAAGACTACATTTTAAGTTATATTTTATCACGTGACTGACAGGCCATCTCCTACTGGCAAATCGATGACCTGAGATGGCGTCTTTGAGGGGGGCTGCGGGACAGGACCCCGCGCGCGCCCTGGTGGAAACACAGAGCACACACGGCTCCTGGAGAGGGGAGGACAGAGACAAGGGACAGGGAGGCCTAACCTGCGCCCAGCGGGTCGAGAGGAGAGGACAGAACCCAGACAGCACTCGGCGGACCTTGAGGGTCCCCCAGGAACCCCGAAATCTGAGGATGTGCCAGGAGGATTCCCAGGACTCAGCTCGTGACTGAGACTTTATAAAAGGGTGAGAAAAATCGCCACAGCAGGAAAAGGCACACGGTGGAGTCCACGGGGCGGCGGCCCAGGAGCTCTCCTGGAGGAGGTGCGCCGCTGCGCCCGACCCCTGCGGCTCTGCCCACGGAGCCCTCTGGCCTCGGCCCAGGGGTCTCACGGGGGTTGTTCACGCAGCCAGCCCATGCCCGGCCGTGCCCAGACTCCAGCCTCAGGAGAGAGTGGTGTTCAGCGTGGGCCACGCGGCTCACACGGCAGGGACAGCCAGCCAGCCAGCCTGCGGGTCAGGGACTCCATGGACAGCAACGCTCACATGTCCAGAGGCTCTTGAAATGCTCCTAGCCCTAAACAAGTGTTTTACTGGGTATTTAAAACAAAAAGTACACTGCCAGGCGTGGTGCGCACGCTCGTAATCCCAGCATTTGGGAGGCTGAGATGGGAGGATCACAGTTTGCAGACAGCCTCAGCTAATACTTAGGCCCTTTGCAACTCAGTCAGACCCTGTTTCAAAATAAATAATTAAAAAAAAATAGGGCTGAGGGTGTAGGTCAGAGGTAGTATGCCCCTGGGCTCCATCCCCAGTGCTACAAATAAAATAAAATACTAAATACAAAAAGTAAAGCTCATGGGAGCATTCACAATCCTGTGACCCCAAAGTACGCATTACCTGTGTTCCAGCGCAGAGAGCAAACTGCTCCGTGAGCTACAGCCCCAGCCCTTTGGGGTTTTTGTTTTGTTTTGTTTTTTGTTTTTTTGAAGCAAGATCGTGCTAAGTTGCCCAGGGTGGCCTTGAACTTGCCACCCTCTGGCCCTGAGCTGGCCACCCAGGAGGCGGAGGTGTCCCAGAGTGCCTGAGCCACGCACCTGCCTGGAACCCGGCCCTCCACCTCGGCTTCACAATGGGGAGGGATACCCTCTGCTGCCTGTGAGGCCCCTGGCCCTCCCTCCACCGTGTTTTACTCAGCAAGGGAGATTGAGGAGTCTGCCCGCTCCCTGAAACCCCAACAGGAAGGAACCAGGATTCCCGGGGGGGGGGGGGGCAGAAAGGGCCCACGTCCAAGCATCCTTACTACTCAGGACTCAGGAAACGCCAGCAGGGTGCTGCTTCAGGGTCCCGGCCCGAGCACACCAGCGGGGGTGAGTGGGGGCACAGCTGCAGCCACCATGTGGGGCCGTGGGGCGCAGCCGTCACCCCGGCTTCCAGAGGGAGCGGCCCAAAACAGCATAAGCTGCTGAGCCCGCTTGGGCCTTAGCGAGGATTGAGACACCGTGTACCATTTCTGCCCTTCTGTGTGGGTGGACGCGTTGCTCACTTGGCCAACAGAGGACGCCTCCGTCTGTCCACCGGAGCCCCGCCGGGGGCAGCAGCAACGTTCCCATGGGTGGACCCGCTCTCTGCATGAAGGAGCGAGCGTGCCTCCGGGGGCCAGCCATGGCCCCGTGGAGGTGATGTGGCCGCTGTTGAGAACACGTGGTCCAGCACAGTGCGGCACGGCCGTGTCCTGAAGGGCTGTGCCCTATGGCAGCGCCTGGCTCGCGAGGGAATGGTGGCAGACCAGGGCAGCCCTGTGTCGCCCGAGCCCCCGAGGGGCCGGAGTGAGCCCGCGGTGAGCGGCAGCTGGGCCGCAGGGCTGGGGCCGCAGAGTCCACAGGCACCAACTACCCAACTGCTGCCCGCGCCTTCCAGGAGGGGGGCACGGCCTCCCCTGGACTCAAGCCTTGGCCTATCCCCACAGTGCGGCCAGCTGGGCTCACTGTCTCTTCCCAGCTCGGAAACTGCCCCCGCAGGCCCCAACCAGTTCTTGACAAGCCCAGCCCAATCCATCTTCTCTCCCGATGGCCTGTTAGCGACGCCAGGAAACTGGCACTGATTAAATGACCGTAATAGACAACATCTGTCAGCCGTCACATAAAAAATGGCTGCCTCGAGTTGGTTAGGGCCCTGCAGGCGGCCAGGGCTACCTGGCCGGTCAGCACGGAGCCTGGTGCACCCCCTGGCCCGAGCCCTGTCCACGTTCCTCCCGCGCTCTGGGCCATGTGGCAGGGAGTGGTGGCCGCCAGGACACACGGTGCCCCTCCCTCCATCTCTTCCCCAATCCCCAATCCCCAATCCCACCGACCTGCCAGGCCTGGGGTCCGCCTTTTCTCCCCCTGCACCTCTGCCCAGGGCCTCCGGTGGTGGACAGAGGCCATCTCAGGCCCAAGCTCCAGCCTGGCACCCCACCCAACCACCGGCGCCAGCTCCCACCGAGCCCCACGGCCCACGACCACCATCCTCGGGCCTCGGTCGGCATTCTCCTGCTGTTACCCCAAGACCTGCCACCAGGCGGAGAGGAAGAATCATCTGCTCACGGCCACCTGGAGGTCGCGGGGCTCAGGCCCTGTGCAGCCAGGCCTGACATTCAGTCCTCTGTGGCAGGGAGCTGAGCAAAGGGATGTGCGCTCACACCTCTCACACAAGAGCCACGAGCAAGGGAGCCACACTCGAGCCGGGCCCTGGACACCCCCGGACATCCCACTGCCCAGGTGACCACCCACATAAACCCATCTCAATGGATTTACCAGCCGATGAGACGACAACCCCAGGACCGGACACTGATATGTGAGCTTTCCAGGGGTGCTACATCTGACCACAACACTGTTATAGAGGGGAAACTGAGGCCCGGAGAGAGAACCGAGCACCAGCCCAGCCTCGTGACCCCTCGTCTGTGCCTCCTCTTGGGAAGAGAAGGAAGTAACACCCTCCTGCAAAGGGCGTCTTCCCAGAAGCAGGGCCTGGGGAGCAGCTGGACACCCAGACAACAGCACCCTCCAGCAAGAGGACCAGGGCCCACAGCCAGCCCAGTACTGCCCGGTACGGAGCCCACGAACAAGCCACATGCCAGGAGCACCTGCAGAAGCGGGTCCCAGGGACATGTGGGCCCTGAGTCCTGTGACTCTGTAAGGACGGGTCTGTTCTCTGCACAGCCCTCGGCTCCGTGGGGGCCAGCCTGCATGGGGGTGCACTACCACCCAGGGGCCACAGGACCGTGGTGCCAGGCCAGGCACCTGATGGGCCCACAGCTGGAGGGGCTAGCACAGGCCCAGGGGCAAACAGCTCAGGGATGATGTGAGCCCGGTGCCAGGGGGGTGAGGTGTGGGATGCAGGGCCACTGTGTGGACAAAGAGAATCCAGAAGGCAGAAGAAAGGGCCTTGCCTGGGGCTGGCTGGGCCTGCTGGGATGGGGGCTCAGCTCCCCATGACTGGGGGCCATATCCTGGGGAGGGGCTTCCCAGCGAGGGCCCCTCCTGAGGCCTGGTCCACCAGGACCCCAACTTCAGCTCCGCCCAGCCCTCCCCGTCCGCCCTCTATCCCCCTCTTTCCTTCTCAGTTGGGGCCACAGTATCAAAGCACCGTGGACTGCAGGTGAGCGCCACCGGGGCCTCAGTCCTGGAGGCCAGAGGCTGAGGTCATGGCACAGGTGTCCCCTGGAGGGGCCTCCCTGACTTAGAGATGGCCACTTCTCACTGCCTGCCCACGGGAGAGGGAGCGGCTCTCGGGGTGGGTCTCTTTTTCCAGCAGCACAGAGCCCATCCTGGGGCCCACCCTGGGGCCCATCCCACCCCAAGGGATCCCAGGGACAGCTGCAGCAGGGCCAGAGAGTCCACAGGGGGCTGATGGGTGCATGAGACAGAGTCCCCAAGGAGGACACCCGTCCTGACCCGCCTCGCACAGCAGGGCAAGGTGGGAGGGCCGTGGTGTCCAACCCAGGACAGAAGGTGACCCTGCACTTCCCTGCCGGGCCACCTGTGGGCTCACTCCCCAGAGACCCCTCAGGGGACCTTCGGGGACTCGGCCCAGCAGGGAAGCCACCTCTTATACCTGCCACACAGCGCCGATCTCCAGCCCGAGGTGCGTCGGCACGGCCCACCTCGCCGCCAGGGCGCTCGTGGGAGGACCCTCCTGCGCTCAGACCCCAGACCCCCTAGAGGTTCCGGGGCATTCACCCCTGAGGAGGCCCAGCCTCCAGCACACACCCAGAACCACAAACACCGCACAGCTCTTGGGGTTTAACGGCCGCACAGGCTGCTCTGAGCTGATGCCTTTTATTTTACGACTAAATTAATATTATATACACAAGAGCACGTTTAAGACACTCACTGGAGGAGCAGGAGGGACTGCTGCATGGGAAGGGATAAATTTTTATGCACACTCATCCCCGGGCCATTAACGGGCGCCGTCCATCCGTCTCTCGCTGACCTTTATTCCCAGCCCAGCGCTCACGGCCACGACGCCGGGAAATCACGCTCACCGCTCCGGCTTTTACAGCCCACTAATTTGTCTGAGTTCAGGATATATTGGGTTTCATAACTTTTATATGCAAATAAAAGCCCTTTGCTATGTCATTTAAATCACTGAATAATTAGCCAGGCCAAGCCCCCCCCCAAAGCTTGGCTGTTCCCCACAAGTGAGGGGGTCGGCCCCTCCAAGAGAAGCGGGCCAAGAGCTCCGGGGGTCTTGACCGGCCACCGGCCCCATGGACTGTGCCCACCCTAGAACGGGCGTCAGGATCCCGGGGGCCTGAGGAGTCATGGCACCTCACCTGGGATGTGTCCTGAGCCGCCCTCTGCCCCAACCTGGCGGCCCCTCCCCTTGGGCCGGACATCTCAGGCTGGGGGAGCCTCCGGGGGGCAGAAGCCCGGGCTGCGCGCGTGGGGAAACAGCCACCCGTTCTGCAGCCTCTGGCTCGCCCTCCTTCCCTGTGCCCTTCTCCCCTCTGCCCTCCGCCCTCCGCCCTCCACCCATGTCCTCAGGCAGCTGCCCCTGACCCGGCCCTTTGCAGAGCACAGGAGACGCAAGACAGACGCCACAGGTGCACTGGGGCCGGCGATCTGTGCCTGACTTTACGCTAGTGGGCTGGTTCCATGGGGCTGGTGCCAGAAAGACCACCTGGGGGCTAGAGGACTCGAGCCCCAGGATAGGCCTGGCCCCGAGAGGGCTGCAGACTCATCCCGCCAGCCGACTACAGGGGAGAGCCAGTCAGACTGGGCTCTGGCGAGCTTCCAGCCAGGGGTGCGTCCATCCGGTTGGTCCTGAGAGCCGCCCTTTTATTTATTTATTTATTTATTTATTTATTTATTTATTTATTTATTTTTGGTGGTACTTGAGGTGGAATCCAGAGGCTTTCTACCTCCGGGCTATACTCCTACACCTATATTATACTTTATTTGGAAACAGGGTCTCACTAAGTTGCCGAGAGCCTCACTAAGTAGCTGAGGCTGGCTTCGAACCTGTGCAATCCTCCTGTCTCAGCCTCCCAAGCGCGGGGATTACAAGCGTGCGCCACCATGCCCAGCTTAGAGCCACCCTTTTAATAAACTTGCATCATAAGCACCGCGCGTCTGGGTTCTGCACATCGTGTCCTGAGCCACCGTCGCTCCTGAGAGAGGCCGGAGCCTCCGCATTTGTAGCCACGCGGTCAAAAGACTGGCGGACTGGCGGCCACTGCAGTGGCGCGGAGGCCGGCGACCGTCCCTTGAGCCTGCTGTGCTGTGGACCCAGGTGGGGACAGAGGAGTGGACAGCCAGTGGGTCATACGAGGAAGGAGTCCTGGCTGTCACTTGCCCACACGCTGGCAAGGTCGGAGACACTCATGGCACAGGGCATCAGCTGAGCAGGGAGCCCGGGGGACAGGGCACATCCTCGGAGTACAGCACCCCAAAACACTCCCGAGGGCAGCGCGACTCTCCACCGACACCGGGACCCGGGACAGCAAGCTGAGCCCAGCTCTGGGAGCAAAGACACTGGGGGCGCCGTAACGCATTTATTTTACTTTTATTTTCCTTTTCTCCTATGCATAAGGGTGAGCTCTGATAAAATCCATGATAAAGAAAGTCCCAAGGAGGTCTTTGATGATAAGAAGTGGAGCTTCCCTGTCTGTGAGAAGGCAGGTGGCACGGCTGTACAGACAGCGCGCACTTTCTTTCCTGGAGATACGTAAAGCCACAGAGCACCTTCCAATCGCTGGCATTCCACAAAATGACGAGAAAATAATAACGCAGGGGTCTGTCTGAGGAGAGCGGGAGGCTTGCCATTTCATCAATAGCGGCTGTGATTCGCCAAGTCCGCTGGGACCAAAGGACCAAAACGCCCTGGGAATTATCTCAGTGGACACAAGAAGGGTGGGCATAAAGCCCACGGGCCCGTGACGTCTGAAAGGTGCAGGCGGCTGCGCATGAGACACCGTGCACTTGGCCAAACGGCTCCCCCAGTCCCCGAGAGGCCGCGATCTGCAAGATCGGAAGTCAGACAACGACCCCGTCACCTCCGCTGACGTGACCCTGAAAGTCTCACAGGCATGGCCGGCCAGAGAGGAGCGAGAGGTGCCAGGATGCGAAGGAGGAGATAAGGCGCAGGCCCAGCCTGAGGAGGCCGCCTCTGTAGAAAAGGCCACCAGATCAACAAACTACCCGAGCAAATAGCAGCTACAAGATAAAGCTAGGAAAATCGATACCACGCCTCTGTGCCCGCGGCGATCGGCCAAGGCCAGTGAGGAGCTGGGGGTTAACCCGCCAGTGAATGGGCCAGACTGTGTGCAGAAAGTTCTGGAACTCCATGAAAGGACTCAGCCCAGCGGCTGAAGAGAGGTGCCGTGGCCAGGTGGGAGCGGCCCGAGCCAGCAGCCGCAAGTCCCGGAATCAGTCTCTCAATGAACGCCCTGCAAATCAAAGATCCCACGGGCGTCTGGAGGACACTCGACAGCCCCATTCTGAGCACGCCGAGGAAGGATGAAAGCCCGTGAATGGGGAAGCCGGTTGGGAACAAAGCAGATGGCTTCATCCACCAGAAGGAAGACAAACACACGGCAACTAGGCGCAGAATAAAAGAAAGCTCGAGCGGGCTGCCAGAGGGGCCGCGGCTCCAGCCAAAGGTGAAGCCAGGGGCGCCACGTCGGGGAGTGTGGCTCCTCTGTGGGCAGAAACCAAGTTAGACCCCCACGTACACCATCTACAAAGTCGGCTGCAGATGGACTGAAGATGTAAACGTAAAAGAAAAAGTGGGAAGGGGCTGGGGGCCGGGCGCCAGGGCCCACCAGCGACCGCCACGCCACCCGCAGAGGCCAACCTGACACTCGCGGCCACGGAGCAGACAGACCGCAGGGGAGCCGGGCGCTGTTGCCCCGCCTTGAGGTCTGCAGCAAGCCCACGGCGGGGTCTGGCCGACTGGACAATTGCCGGACAGTGTCGGCACGCCTGACGCCCACCACCAGGATGACCGCCCACGCCCTGGGCCATCTAGATCTTACTAGACGGACACAATTGACAGGTGTCAGGGTGGACCTCGGCAGAAGTGGCTTCGCAGCTGGAGGCAAGGACCCGACTGTGGGCCCCTCCGAGGGACTCGACGTGCACGGCAGGCTGGCGCGGGCTGGGGCCGCGGCTGCTAAGGGCACCCCTCAGACTCAGGCCAGGTGACTGTTCCCCGGCCCGCCCTGGAGACCCACACCCCACCGACATCACAGCACCAGCTTCAAACAGGTTCTCTGAGGGGGAGGAGAAGCAATCTCCTTCATATAAATGTTTAATTAGGAATTAATATTTATGAGGCTCTTGAAGGACGGGGTTGTGGGTTTAATAAATATTAACACGGACCGGGCACCCCTCCCCCTAATACCTCTGTTTGCACAGCATGCATTATTCACAGATCCCTCTGCTCGGGGCCTGGGCACCCGGCCCCTTTGGGGACCGCCCCTTCCCACTAGGATCCCTTGGGCTCCTACTCCCTTCCCCTGGGCTCCGGGGCGTCCCCTTCCTCCCGGCTCTCTGGAGGACCAACTCCCACTCCTCCTCCGTTCCCAGAGTACTTGTGCCTTTTCCCCTGGGCTCCGGGAATCTGCCCTTCCTCCTGGGCTGGGGAGGGGCCAGCCCCTCATCTCCTGCGACCAGACCAAGGACTCCATACCATCCTTCCATGTTGGGCCCCGGCCTCAAAACGCCATCGTCCGCTTCGGTGGTATCAGGCTCCTGCCAGGCACGCCCCTCCCCTAGGACCGCCCTCCTACTCCCTCCTGGTCCTGCAAGGGGTGGAGAGCCAGGCGGTAGCCCGGTCACCCCAGAACAGGTCCCAGTTTCCCCGGAGCAAGGGATCAGCCGCAGCCCCGCCAGCCGTGGGTGGAGCTCTGGCGCCCCCGCGTGGCCGGTGAGAGCAGGGCCTCAGCCGCCACCCCGGAGGAGCGCAGGAGAACCCTGGCCTGCGCTGGGGCCCGCTGCCCATCCACCGTGCCACACACCCGGGGACTGCCCACTCCACCATAGCCCAAGAGGAGGGAGGCTGGGAAGAGTCCTCTTAGACCACCATGGCCCCCGCACGGCGAGTAGAAGCCCTGGAGGCCGGTCTCCGGGGCCTGGTGCCATCCTACACCCCATGGCCTGGCCATGGACAAGGGCTAGGCAGGAGCGGAGCAGAGGGCTCAGAGGTCAGGCATCCCAAGGTCACCAAGTCCCCTCCCTTCCCCTGCCCCCACCCCAGCCCCGTGCCCAGGACCAGGACTGAGGTCTTCCTGGACAGGCCTTGCCTGCCTCAGCCCAGGACTCGACCCTCCTGCAGTGCTGCAGGCGCCTGTCCTCTGGCCCAGGAGGCCCTGCCCTGGGGTTGCCACAGTCCACACCCGCCCGGCTGACACTCTCCCCAGTGACCTCCACCCGCTCCCCTCCTCGACCCTCCCCTGCGGCCCTGAGCTCATGGACACCAGGGCCCTAACCTCACCCCACATAGCCTGTGTAGCTGCTGAGCCCTCTCCCAGGGTGGCATCCCAGGTTGCCTTCCTCTCCTGCCAGGCCTGCGCCCCCATCCACGGTCCAGGAAGAGGCTCAGGCTTACGCACCACCTGCTGACAGCTATGACCCAGACCAGGCCAACCAGGCCATTCTCTATGCCGGGCCCTGTGATTGGCTAAAGGGTGGGCACATGGCCAAACCCCAACCAATCAAACTTCCTCTGGTCTTGGCGGGAACTCAGGGAGGAGGCCAGGGAAGCCCAGATCCTGGGATGGGCACTGGGGACGAGCCAGGGCTTGGTTGCTCCCACAGATGGGCTGCAAACAGAGACACCTGCAGGGTGGGACGGGCAGCAGGGGTCCGTGCACCCACCAGCCAGGGCCACACCCACACCTCTGTCTGTCACCGCCCCCTGGCGGCCAGCCCCTGCACCTCTCACAGCCTGCCCTTCTCAACACAGCCCCGTCCCTGCCCCGCCCCCTTCCCTGGCCATTCCCTGGGCCCCCACTGGGCCACTGCAGTGCCACCTCCAGGGTGCCCCCTGCCGGGCACCCAGGGCACACAGCCCTTCCTATCCAGCCCACAGTCCTGAGCAGAGTGGACGAGCAAGGAATCCAGTGCTGGCCTCTGCCACCTGGACCTTGCGGCTCCTGGGTGACAGAGCGCTCAGGACCTGTCCACTCTGCCCGGTGAGGCCTGGAAGGGAGAGGGCAGCGCTCAGGCCAGGGCTGGGAAGCCGGATGCAGCAGAAGCCACAGCTGGGCTCTCCATCCAGTCCCACCACCCAGCCTGGCCCAAGACCCCGCAGGAAACCGGGTCCAGTGTGGGGCTCCACCTGGCTCCCTGGGGTGGGAATCTCCCGGGACCCCCGGGAAGCCCTTGTGGGAAGAACCAACCCTGAAGCAGACGAGGGGTGCCAGGGGCTAGTGGCAGGAGGAGGACGGCTGGTCCCATGGGCCTTTCCTGAGCCAGCCCTGAGCGCTCACTCGCTGGGGTCTACAGGGAGCAGGGAGGGTTGCTTCACCCACAGCCTAGACGCAGCCGCTCAGGGCCCTGGGGACTCGAGTCACCCCACGGTCAACCTGGCCCTCAGCGGAGCCGGCCTGGCTGGCGTGGGCGGCCCGCAGCTGTCCCGAGTGAGGTGCGGTCCTCATGGGAGCCACGGCCTGACCCCAGAGGTCTCAGGCATCTCGGGCGGAGCAGATGGGAGGAGGGAGACTGTTTTAAGTGCAGCCCTGCTCTGCGCACTGGGCCTGGTACCACCCCAGCAGCCCCCAGGCCCCGGCTCAGACTCCATGCCCAGGCCTGGCTTCCACCAGCAGAGACCCAGGGCTCAGCAGCCCCTCCGCGAGTGCGATGCCTCAAATCGGCTCCAGGGTCGCTGGAGCCCCGCGGGTCTAAGGGAGTGTTGCCGTTCAGGGAAGGGGCCTTCTCCCCTTTACAGAAAGTCCTTGACGTCACAGTACCTGGTGCCCCCGCCCCTCTCCTCACCTCCCGGGACTGAGCGTGCAGGTCGACTATGATAGACACACATGTGTGCGCAAAGTCGCATGAAGCCTTTCCACAAGTAACCCTCGGCCTTCTTCCTCCGAGGCAGAGTGTTCTTGACAGTATTTAAAAAGCCATTCAGGAGAGCAGGGGGAGCGGCTGCAGGAAGCCACCTGCGGAGCCCTGGGTGGGGCAGAGACACGGAGGAGGGCCCCTGCAGCCTGGCCCCGGGGCAGTGCCCACCCCAGGGCTGAGCAGAAGTATGGGTGGGGCGGGGCCTCATGCTGGGGAAGGGTACCCCAGCATGCATCCCCTCATCAAAGACCCAGGTCCTGCCCTCGAGCAATGGCTCATGCCCCAGAGGGAGAGTGGGCCTGAGGGGTGGTCAGGGCACCTAGCCCAGGGAGCGCTACAGGCAAGGCTTGCGAGTGTGTGCGTGTGTGGTGCTGGGGCTTAAACCCAGGGGCATTCTACCTCTGCGCTACACTCCCAGCCCTATTTTATTTTTATTTTTATTTTTGAAACAAGGTCTTGCTCAGTCTCTGAGGGTCTCCCTAAGTTGCTGAGGCTGGCCTCAAACCTGCAATCCTCCTGTCTCAGCCTCCCAAGTACTGGGATTACAGGTGTGAGCCACCACATAAGCTTTTAAATGAAGAAGAGGAAGCCAGACTAATGGCAATATTAGATCCCGACAAACCGGATGAGGCGGGTCTCTTATTCAGATAAGAAGTCCGCCTGTTGGCAAGCCCCAAAGATTGCCCGTGACCCCTTCACACTGAGGAGGAGGGCCTGCGTGTCGGGAAGCTGAGGCAGAAAATCAGAGCGCCCAGGGTCCAAAACGGCGGCCACGACCAGGGCTCTCCAGAGAGAGAGCCTGCGGAGTGCATGGTGTGTGTACACACACAAGAGGTCACCGCATTCCTGCGTTAGAGGCTGAGCGCGTCCCAGATCTGCAGGCAGCAAGGGGAGGCTCGGGGGAGCGCGAGGTGCGGTTCCAGTCCAGGGGCCTAAGACCCAGGAGCGGCGATGGAGTAAGTCCCACCCAGGGGCAGAAGACCAGAGTCCCGGCTCAGAGGGGCGAGCAGAGTCCCCGCCCCGGCCTGCCCGGTGCAGCTCCGGCGGCCGTGAGGCGCCCGCGACGGGCTCCCGCGTGTTTACTTCAGAAGCCCGCCCTCCCCCTCCAGGAGCCCCGGCCGCCCTGTGCCGCGAGGACATGGCAGTCTGGGCCTGAAAGCACCGGCTTAGGAGCCACCAAGTCACAAGCACCCCGTGGGTGTGGGAGCCCAGGACGCCCGGCTGGGTGGGCGGAGGCCCGGGCCCCTTCCTCTTTGCCAGCCACGCCGCTCGCGGGCGGGCCGTGGACGGCAGGCCCGGGCGGGGGCTGGCCGCGGGGCTGCCGCTTCCTGTCCTTCAGTCTCCTCCTCGGGAGCGTCAGCAGCTGGGCTGCTGCTTTGGTCGTCTAACATCCTTAAGGAGCAGAATCCTACTCAGTCTCGGAGGAAATGAAATTTGGAAATGAGATGCTAAGCGCGGCAGGGCCCTTGGTGGAGCCCACCAGGGCCAGGCTGACCATCCGCCGAGACCGCAGCACAGTTACTAACCTTTTGCGCCAAAACATATGGAGGGCCGCCGCTGGAAGGAGCGGCAGGGAGGCCCTTCCCGCCCACCGGCACAGCGGGCCTCGGCCACCTCGTCGGTGACTGCCAGATCAAAGCCGCGCGCAGGAAAAGGGGCTATTAATAAAACAATTAGCCACACGAATTAATAGACACGCAGGCTTTGCGCTCAACAAAGGAAGAGGCGCGCTCCCTTCAAACACCGAGCCGACAAAGAGCCCACGCGGCCCCAGGAAGATCAGAGCCGCCTCTCGGAAGGGGAGGCTGCACTGGTGCTTCCTGCACAGGGTGCAGCCAGTCGCAGAACTGACACCTCCGGGCGCTAGGGACCAGGCCCAGGGTGCCCTGCCCCCAGCTCAGCCCCAGCCCTTGATTTGATTCTGAGACGGCCTCACCGAGTGGCCCAGTGGCCTCTCGGTCTCCAGAGGTGCGCGGACCGATTCCTCCTGCCGGGCGTCCCAAGCCGCCGGGATGCGCACGCCCCACGCCGACGGTGTCTCGTAGGTTCGAAGCCCTCATCGCTTGGCGTGCCAGGCGCGGACGCAGCGCCCTCTCTGCCCTCTGTCCTTGGGGCTGGTTGAGAACGCCCCGCCTCTCACAGCCAGGGCTTTGCCGTCTCTAGCTCTCCTGAGGGTGAAGGGCAGCGCTCAGCACAGAGCCGGGTACGCTCAGGAGATGGCGCTGCCCACGCCGGCGATGACAGGACACGGTCCTCCGAGGGACTCGGACTTACAAGAAAGAGCGCCGTGAAGTTATAAGCTCTTGGTTATGTCATGGCGGAGACGCTACGTGTCAGAAATCACGGGCCGCACACCGAGTGGCTCTCAAAGGCCGATGTACAACCTTAAGTAACTCCAACAGAGTAAGGACGAAGCCAGGTGTGGCCGCGCACACCTACGGCCCAGTACTTGGAGGCTGAGACAGGACGGCTGCGGGTTCGCAGCCGGCCTCGGCAGTGGAGCAAGACTCTCCGCAACTTAGCAAAACCTTGCTTTAAAATTTAAAAATAAATTTTTAAAGGGCTGGGGGAAGCCAGGCGTGGTGGCGCACACTTGTCATCCCAGTATTTGGGAGGCTGAGACAAGAGGATTGCAGGTTCACAGCCAACTTCAGCAACTTAAGAGGCCCTCTGCAGCTTAGTGATACTCTGCTTCAAAATAAAGAATAAAATAGGTCTGGGGGTGCTTGGAGGTAGAATGCCCCTGGGTTCCAACCCCAGTACTGCACAAAAGGGCTTGGGGGTATAGCTTAGAGGCACCATGCCAGCCAATTCTCAGTACAGAAAAAAGAAAAGGCCGGACGTTGAGCTCCTACCTGTAATCCCAGTACTTGGGAGGCCGAGACAGGAGGATCCCAGGTTTGAGGACAGCCTCAACAACATAGCGAGACTCTCGACAACCTAGACAGACCCTGTTTAAAACAAACAAAAATAAACAGAAAAGGGTTAGGAGTATAGCTCGGAGGTAGGACGCCCCTGGATTCAATCTCCAGTACAAAAATTAAAAATTAAAAAATAAAGTAAGGTAAGTAAGTAAGAAAGACTAAAGTGTGCTTTCATTTAAGAAGATGAAAGAAGAAAGACTCGTGACCCAAAGGAACTTGCGGGGAGCCCGCCCCGCGCCTGGTCTCCCCGGCCCACCTCCAAGTGGCACCACTCCTTACGGTGTTTCCGGGCTCTAGAAGGAGCGGTTGTTACCGCTACAGCTGGGAGCCATGCCCGCCACGCCCGCGCGGCCCTCGCAAAGACAGGGGCACGGGGCAGCCGGCTGGGCAGCAGCAGGCCCACCCTCACCCGGAGCCCCACAGCAGCCTTCACAGCCTCCTCCTTGTTTTGTCTGTCTGTAGGAGCGGGGATTGAACCAAGGTATGCTCGAGCCCTGAGCTACACCCCAGCCCTTTTTATTTTGAAACAGGGTCTCGCTGAGTTGCTGAGACTGGCCTCGAACCTGCAGTCCTCCTGTCCCGGCCTCCCAAGTACTAGGATTACAGCAAGCACCATCCTGGGAAAGTTTTCAAGCACACAGCAGAGCTGCCTAATTGCACAGGGGCCGCTGTCTAACTACTGCTGGCATCCCGGTAGCACACGTGGTCCTGTGCCTGCCCGGCCACTGAATACATGTCAAGGTAAGTTTCAGCTCTTGGCTGATTCCCTCAGCCCAGCAGGCAGCCACACCCCGGCTCAAGGTCAACTCAACGCCTGCTTACTAGTCTTTTCTTTCTTTTATTTTTCTCCCTTTTTTTCTTTCAGTACTGGGAATAGAACCCAGGGGGCATTCTACCTCCAAGCTACACCCCCAGCCCTATTTTTTTATCCTTTATTTTGAAACGGCCTCACTAAATTGTAGACGGCCTCACTCAGTACCTGAGGCTGGCCACGAACCTGTGATCCTTTTGTACCAGCCTCCCAAGTACTGCAATCACAAGCGCGCAACACACCTGCTCCATACCAGTTTTATTTTTTAATTTTAAACAGGGCCTCACTAAGTTGCGGAGGGCTTAAGTAGCTGAGGCTGGCCAGGAGATCCTCCTGTCTCAGCCTCCCGAATGCCGGGATTACAAGTGTGTGCCACCACGCCCCTCTCTTCTTTCTTTTGCATTAAAATGTGTGTATGGTGAATACCATTCAGCTGTAAAAGGGAGTAAGTCCAGACGCAGGTACCGTGTGGAGGAGCCTTGAAAACGTGATGTTAGACAGAGGACTTGCAGGGAGACGGAAGCAGCACATGCCAGTCCTGCTGAGACCTGATGTCACTGCCTTGAAAACAGCGCTCTACAAACCCAGAGCATGCTATCAACAGAGGAATAAAACCATAGGAACACGGCAGCGGGAGGAAAGGCTAGAAGACCCATCAGAGAGCAGAAAAGAAACCCAGACACCAACACAGCGCCATCGCACCTCACTGCACCGGCTCCAGAGACAAACAGGAAGACAAGCGGGAGGACGGACCTGGGGCGGCCGCGGCCCGCCATACGCCTGCCGGCTCCGGCGCCGCAGGCCCAAGAAATTCCGACAACTAATCCAAAAACTTGAAGCGCAGAAAGCGGCGGCAGAGCTCCAACATCGAAAGCAGCCAGCACCACGCTTCAGGGCCGGAGAAAAAGACCCAAAAGCCCGCGCGCTCACCAGAAGCGGTACCTGCAGCGGCACACTGCGCCCTCCGGTGACCCGGCCCACGGGACAGCAAGGTAACCGCCACAGGACAACTGCCCAGAGCAGCCGCCGTGGGCTAAGACCTGGCGGCCCGCCCCGGAGGTAGTCCAGTTAGAACTCCAGAGACACAGGAAAGGCCCATAGTGCTCAGGACGCAGCATCTGCCCAGGGTCACAGGGGTTCGCACCAAGACTACACTGGACACCCTCCCCTGGTGCGGGTAGGGCGGGCAGGACCAGGGCCAGAAGATGCAGAGCCCAGGGCTGGAAGGAGCAGAGCACAGGCCCGGAGAGCGCAGAGCTGAGGACCTGGAAACGCAAAGCACGGGGCCGAGGTCACAGAGCCAGGGCCAGAGGGCGCGGAGCCCAGGGCCCCGAGGCGCCGAGCACAGGCCCAGAAAGAACAGCACCCAGGGCCCAAGAGTGAGAGCCCAAGTGGGAAAATGCAGAGCCCTGCATTGTCCGCATACACTTTTTTGTGTGTGTGTGGTACTGGGGGTGGAACTCAGAGGCTTCCTACCTCCGGACTATACTCCTAGACCTATTTTCTATTTTATTTGGAAACAGGGTCTCACTAAGTAGCTGAGAGCCTCACTAAGTAGCTGAGGCTGGCTTCGAACCTGTGTGACCCTCCCGCCTCAGCCTCCCGAGCACGGGCTCGCAGGTGTACGCCCCCGCGCCCGGCTTGCCCCCGTTCCTTTTACAAGCTTCCTCCCTCTAGCCTATCCATTCTCTTCCCTCAAAATGTTTTCCCTACTGTTTCCCCTGTTCTGTATTCAAGCTACTTCTTATCTCCGTCCTGAATGCTCTGTACTAACAAGAATCCTACGATCTAACCTTCTCTCACTCTCGACCAGATACCACCTTATTATACTTAAATCCTTACTCAAGCATGTCTTCTACTTTACCCAACTCCTGTACCCATCACCCAGCTCCTCCCTCCTTGCCCAGCCCTCACTATTGAAAAAAAGCACTGCTTTCTCATGCATAAACCTGCTGACACCTCTAAACCCCTATTGCTAAGACTGGATCAGACAGATTGCCCACAGAGTCACACACAAAAAGAAATGCCAGGACTGTCACGGCGCCCACATTGTTGGGCACCAAAAACTGTTACAGCAGGACAGCAAAACTGTACCGGTGTGAGATGTAGCCACGGGCTCTTGTTCTGAGCTATTTTAGAAAGAGAATAGCCCGAACTCCTCTTCTGTAAGCTTAAGCCATTTCATTATTACAAAGGCAGAAAGAAGGGGCAGAAATTAGATGGAAGCATTAAAGAAATGAACGCAGTGGAGCAGCTTGAAAATAAGTGACTGGAGTTTGGGTGCAGAACAGTTTTTATGAAGAATGTTGTCCCGTGTCCTTGCTTAGCCAACCATCTTCCTGACCAGACTGCATCTGCCCCTTCTCCGGGATGAGCCTTTTGATGTGGGGATTCACTATCTGACATCGTATCTGACCAAACATCTTCTTCCATAGGTGTGAGCTCAAATCTTTAAGACCCCAAATGTGTTACTTGATTAGAAGTCAGAGATCTCTTGAAGGCTGTGCCATCCTCCCACATCCTAGCCTGTCTGCTAAAATTTGTTTTCCCTGTAAACTTCTCTTTAAAATGCAAAGGCCCGACCCCGGGCCCCTGGCCCTGGGCGGGTGGGCAGGTGCCGGCAGGGCACCCCTAGGTGACCCCCCTCTCCACCCAGAAAAAAAACGTGGTCCGGGGCCCCTGGGGCCCCCGACCCTGGGCGGGTGGACAGGCGCCGGTGGGGCACCCCTAGGTGACCCCCCTCTCCACCGGGAAGGACCCCGGGCTCTGGGCGTGTGGGCAGGCGCTGGCAGGGCTCCCCTAGGTGACCCCCCTCTTCACCCGGAAGGACCCTGTAAAAAATGAAAAGAAAAAGAAAAAAGGAAAATATCGGAGAGGGGTCAAGGAAGTGGCGGATGCCAGGATACTGGAGATGCAGACAAAACTTATCCAAATGAACTGGAATTAATGGAAAAATTCCCCGCTAAGGAGGACTGCTTCTTCTCTACATTGTTGAGAATCTTGGACAGCACCTGTAAGGAGAGAGACTTTAGCAGAGACCAAGGAGAAAGGTGCTGTAAGCGGTCTCCGTGTTGGCTGTGGAGAATTGCATTCAGGAGAAGCAGAAATCGGAGCCTACCAACCTTATATATATATTTTTTTTGGGGGGGGGAGAAATTACACCAAAGGTTGAATGCTACCGTCACGCATGCTTAGGAAGATCGGACAATATTCAGAGTGGAAAAAGAGCTTGGGAAAGAATTGAAATGGTGGAGGCAGTGGCAATGGCAGTGGCCAGCACTCAGGGGAGGCAGAGATCTGATACATTACACCTGAAACCTTTGAAGTAATGACCCCAGAGGCAGAATGCTACCACCACCACGCACCCTCGAGAACGTGGGACAAATAGTTGGGCGAAGAGGGTGCTCGGATTAGAGCCTGCTGAGGGGTGAGGCCGGCCATGGACACAGCAAAGCTGGGATTGAAGCCTGCCGTGAGGCAAGGCCGGTGCTGGGGCCTCTGAGACTGGGATCGGAGCCTGCCGAGGTGTTAAGCAAATGCCGGGGCCAACGGCCGGCATCGGAGCCTTCCATGAGGCAAGGCCATTATTGAGGCCTCCGAGGTCGGGATCAGAGCCTGCCGAGGGGTTAGGCTGGTGCTGGGGCCAGCGAGGCTGAGATCAAAGCCTGCCATGAGGCAAGGCCAGTGCTGGAGCCTCCGAGGCCGGGATCAGAGCCTGCTGAAGGGTTAGGCCGGTGCCGGGGCCAGCGAGGCCGGGATCGGAGCCTGCCATGAGGCAAGGCTGGTGCTGGGGCCTCCGAGGCCGGGATCAGAGCCTGCCGAGGGGTTAGGCCGGTGCTGGGGACTTCGAGGCCGGGATCGGAGCCTGCCGAGGTGTTAGGCCGGTGCTGGGGCCAATGGCCGGCATCGGAGCCTCCCATGAGGCAAAGCCGTTATTGAGGCCTCCGAGGCTGGGATCAGAACCTGCCGAGGGGTTAGGCCGGTGCTGGGGCCAGCGAGGCTGGGATCGGAGCCTGCCGCGAAGCAAGGCCGATGCTGGGGCCTCCGAGGCCGGGATTGGAGCCTGCTGAGGGGTTAGGCCAGTGCCGGGGCCACTGACCGGCATCGGAGCCTTCCGTGAGGCAAAGCCGCTATTGAGGCCTCTGAGGCCAGGATCAGAGCCTGCCGAGGGGTTAGGCCGGTGCTGGGACCAGCGAGGCCAAGACCATTATTGAGGCCTCTGAGGCCGGAATCGGAGCCTGCTGAGGGGTCAGGCCAGTGCTGGGGCCAGCGAGGCCAGGATCGGAGCCTGCTGTGAGGCAAGGCCGGTGCTGGGGCCTCCAAGGCCGGGATTGGAGCCTGCCGAGGGGTCAGGCCGGTGCCGGGGCCAGCAAGTCCGGGATCGGAGCCTGCCATGAGGCAAGGCCGGTGCTGGAGCCTCCGAGGCCGGGATTGGAGCCTGCTGAGGGGTTAGGCTGGTGCCGGGGCCACTGGCCAGCATCGGAGCCTTCGATGAGGCAAGGCCGCTTAGAGGCCTCTGAGGCCGGGATTGCAGCCTGCCAAGGGGTTAGGCCAGTGCTGGGGCCAGCAAGGCCGGGATCAGAGCCTGCCATGAGGCAAGGCTGGTGCTGGGGCCTCCGAGGCCGGGATTGGAGCCTGCTGAGGTGTTAGGCCGGTGCCGGGGCCAGCGAGGCCGGGATCGGAGCATGCCACGAGGCAGGGCCGGTGCTGGGACTTCCGAGGCCGGGATCGGAGCCTGCCGAGGTGTTAGGCCGGTGCCGGGGTCAGCGTGGCTGGGATTGGAGCCTGCCGTGAGGCAAGGCCGGGGCCGGGGCCTCTGAGGCCGGGATCGGAGCCTGCCGAGGGGTCAGGCCGGTGCCGGGGCCAGCGAGGCCAGGATCAGAGCCTGCCGTGAGGCAAGGCCAGTGCTGGGGCCTCCGAGGCCGGGATCGGAGCCTGCCGAAGTTAGGCCGGTGCTGGGGCTAACGGCCGGCATCGGAGCCTTCCATGAGGCAAGGCCATTATTGAGGCCTCCGAGGCTGGGATCAGAGCCTGCCGAGGGGTTAGGCCGGTGCTGGGGCCAGTGAGGCCAGGATCAGAGCCTGCTGTGAGGCAAGGCTGGTGCTGGGGCCTCCGAGGCCGGGATCAAACCCTGCCAAGGGGTTAGGCCGGTGCCAGGGCCAACGAGGCCGGGATCAGAACCTGCCACTAGGAAGGCCGATGCTAGGGCCTCCGAGGCCTGGATCAGAGCCTGCTGAGGGGTTAGGCCAGTGCCGGGGCCACTGGCTGGCATCGGAGCCTTCCGTGAGGCAAGGCCGCTACTGAGGCCTCCGAGGCCTGGATCGGAGCCTGCCGAGGGGTTAGGCCGATGCCGGGGCCATAGGCTAACATTGGAGCCTGCCGTGAGGCAAGGCCGGTGCTGGGGCCTCCGAGGCCAGGATCGGAGCCAGCTGAGGGGTTAGGCCAATGTCAGGGCCAGGGAGGCCAGAACCGGGGCCTCCCATGAGGCAAGGCTGCTGCTTGAGCCAGTGAGGTCTGATCAGTCCACTGGGTAGCCAGGCCACAACTGGGGCCATCAAGAGTGGGATCGGTATTTGCAACGCGGCATGCACAGAGAAATATCGCAGAAAATTAAAACCAGATGCTTCCCCTAATCAGCAATAACTAGGAGGAAACAGGCAATGGGAAGTGGTCGAGCTATAGAAAGGGCCCTGTAGTGAAGCAATTAAGGTGACCAATCAGAGGGTATGGAATAGGGGAGGATGGAGCCTCTTTAAAAAGCAGGAGGTACATAAACATATGTATCAAAGTTAATCACCAAACAAGCATGGGATAGAGGGAGGGGGAGGGAATGGGATGGGGGCTGGATGAGGGCTAATTGGATGATGTGTGCTTGTATATCCTCTCAAGTCTATATTCCAATGTGATGTATGATTACAATGCACCAATAAAAATAAATTAAAAATAAATATAAATATTAAAAAAATAAAATAAAATAAAATGCAAAGGCCCTGGGATACCTCTGTTTTCTTGCTAATCACCCTTGGTGCTGGGAACTCTGCAGGGTTCTTCCCTGTCCGAGTGCCTGCTCAACACCCAAGCTCTGACTATTTTCTATATTTTAAAGTTAATGCCAAAGTATTTGAAGCCAAAACATTTTGAAATTAGTATCAAAGACATTTCTGAAATTAGTTTCCAATACTGGCACAAAGACATTAGAAAACAAGCCCCAAAACCCCGAAAATATGAGAACACAGAGCAGTGAGGAAATAAGGGAAATCATGAATACTGACTACAAGAAATGCAAGGAGGAGAAATCCAAATTCTGATCTTCAGTATGTGGAAAGGCCTCACAGTAAGTATACAGGAAATGAAAGAGGAAATGGAGACATTAAGAGGAAATCAGAAAGAGGCCTGGAATGAAATGAAGGTGTCAATAAATCAAACGAAGACGGCATTAGAAAGGAATTCTGGAAGATTAGATGAAGTGGAAAACAGAGTATCACTGAAGAAGAAAGTTCATTCCAAACCAAAAGCACAGTCAGCAGGGCACAGAAGACATTACAACATCCAGCAACGACGGGCAGCGTGAAGTGTCCCAGCTTACGCACAGACCCAGGGCATTCATAATCTCTTCAGAGAACTGATTTCAGAGAATTTTCCAAACATGGAAAGAGACTTGGACATTCACGTACAGGAGACATACAGCACGTGCTGGCTGAGAGAAGTCAGTCAACTTGACAAATGCCCTATGGTTCCACCCAGACGAAATGTCCGGAGCAGAGAACTCGGCAGTCAGCCAGTGGCTTCGCCCAGGGCCGTGGGCTCGGGAGGCTGGAGGCAGCCATGAACATGTCAATCCACAGTCCTAAGAGAGCGCAGCCCACCGGGCCACACACACCCTCCCAGAACCTCCCCATGCCGTCTCTCAGCAAGTGCCCACCCGCCCCCAGGGCAGCCACGGTGGGACGCTGTGCCCTGCAGACTGGCTTCACCTGCTCAGGGAGCCACATCAAAGGAATTAGAGCCTGTCCTCTCGTGGCAGGTCTCTTTCTCTCAGCCTGATGTTCCTGGGACTCAGATCCTTGCACATAACCTCGGTAAAAATCAGCACGTTTAGCCGGGCATGATGACGCAAGCTTGAAATCCCTGTGCTTGGGAGGCAGAGACAGGAGGATCGCGCAGGTTCAAAGCCAGCCACCCTGCCTTAAGAGACCCTGTTTCCAAATTTAAAAACTATAAAATAGGTCTGAGAGTGTAGCCCGGAAGTAGAAGGGTTTCCAGGAACCCCAGTACCACCAAAATAAATAAATAAATAAATAAATATTTTAAAATTCAGCATGCTTGAAATAACTCCTGGATCAGTCTCTCCCCCCCCCCCAGTACTGGGATGGAACCCAGGGGCATTCTACCTCCAAGCTACACCCCAGCCCAATTTTTTATTCTTTATTTTGAAACAGGGGCTCACTGAGTTGCAACGGACCTCACTGAGTAGTAGCTGAGGCTGTCCTCAAACCGCGATCCTCCTATCGCAGCCTCCCGAATGCTGGGATTACAAGCGTGCCCACCACGCCCGGCTTAAATAGATCTAGGAAGACCTCACCGGTGCAGTGCTGAGGGCCAGTGCCAGGGACGGTGAGCTGGCTTCTCCCTTCCGCAGGCGTCCACTCCCCTTGGCCCACGGAGTCTGTGGCAGCACGACACCTGTCTTGTACTTGAAAATCTTGCCCTGGCCTCTCAACAATTGTCTCTATGATTCAAATGTGTGTGTGGCTGGGGGCGGGACATGGTGTGGGCGAGGGTGAGGGTGGAACCCAGAGCTCCTTGCTAGTTCCAAGGCTTCAAGGATTCAAATGAACCCCCTGTGGTGAGACGGTAAGAGCGTGGAGGCTCGTGGGCGCACGCTTGTGATCCCAGCGTTCCAGAGGCTGAGACAGTATCACAGTCCACGGTCAGCCTCAGCTACTACTTAGTGAGCTCTTTGCAACTCTGTGAGACCCTGTTTCAAAATAAAGAATAAAAAATTGGGCTGGGGGTGTAGCTCAGAGGTAGAATGCCCTGGGTTCCATCCCCAGTACCGCAAAAAAAAAAAAAAAAAAGAGGGTAGAAACTTACTCTGTGCACTCGTTTAGAGGGACTGTGCGGCGATGAGGGTTAGGGAAGGGCATGGGTGGGTACGGAGACTGAACCCCGGCTGCACATGTGAGAAGCAGACCGAACCAGGCGCGGTGGCACACGCTTGTGGTCATGCACTTGGGAAGTTGAAATAGGAGGACTGCAACTTTGAGGCCAGCCTCAGCAACTTAGTGAGATAGGTTCAAAATAAAAAGTATATCAGGGCTGAGGGTGTAGTGTGGAGGTAGAATGTCTGTGAATTCAAACCCTAGTGCCACGAATAAATAAATAATAAACAGAGGAGAGAGATAAGAAAATACACACACACACACACACACACACTCCCATGCACACTCCCTCTGGCCCTGCAACGCCCTGGGACCTGAGGACTCGGTTCACAAGAAGCCAACGCTAGCTGCTGACCCTCAACCTTGGGCCTCCAGAACCACAAGCCAGTCCATCACTTTTTGCTAAAATTTACCCAGTTTGGGCTGGGGGTGCAGCTCTGACGGAGGACATGGAGAAGCCTGAGGAACGGAAGGTTCCAAAAGAGTTAAAGGAGAGTCCACGAAAGGTCGGATCCTCCACAACTCTGGGTGTGACTCCTGTCCTTTCCAGAATTTGCCCTCTAAGGCCCACCAGTGAGGGCAGGGGGCTGATCTTAATCTCAAGACCTGTGATGTTGCAAGTCTTCTTTTTGTCTTGCTTATGATTGTATCTTAGTGATCTCCATGTCCTTCACTTACCACCCCACTATTGTACTTTGGTGTTTACTCTTTTCTACTAGGATCTGATGATCTACCTAACTGGAGAAGGGTATAAAAACCTAGTTTTAGAGAATAAATTTTGTCAGTTGTACGAGAAGAGGCAGTTGTCCGGGTCCATCATTTCAGGTCTCTCCCTCCCAAGTCTCGGAGAGGAATCTCCACACAGCTCAGAGGAAGACTGTCACCTGGCATGACACGGCCCTGGTTCTACCCCCAGCATGGCAAAAAAAAAATAAATCCAATTTGTGGCAATACCGTTATTAGCAACAGAAAATGGAGATATAAAACCTCGAGTGTAAGCCAGGCGTGGTGGCGCACGCTTGTAATCCCTGCGCCTGGGAGGCTGAGACAGGAGGATCACACAGGTTCAAAGCCAGCCTCAGCTACTGAGTGAGGCTCTCAGCAACTTAGTGAGACCCTGTTTCCAAATAAAATATAAAACAGGTCTGGGAGTATAGCCCAGAGCTAGAAAAGCCCCTGGGTTCCACCCCCAGCACCACAAAAAAATAAAAATTAAAAAAATTAAACCTCGAGTGTGTAAACTGAAATGCCACGTTTGTCCCCGACACGGGGTGGACCAGAGCTCCTGCTAGGCCAGCTCTCTACCCCGAGCGACACCAGCCTGTCAGTGTCATTCTTTACTTCAAATCTCTGCACTCGTTATCTTTACAATTATTAGCTCACAACTCCTCCATGCCACAGACGCAGATCCAAATAATTTGTTACACTTTTGATAAAAGGGAATCGTGCAGTAAAAGCAGGTTTCCATTGCCAGGCACTTTGGGGGAAATGGCCGGCTGGGGATTTTTTTTTTTTTTTTCCCTATAACTCTTGTTTCCATGGATGGAAATTACTTATTGTTCAGCATCTAATATACCCCTGCTTTGGGGTTTAAAAGATGCTAGTACTAAGCAACTTGTTCACATAAATAAACACATGGGGACAAAAGGGGCTTTGTCACGGCAATTCCGAAAGTCACGCAGAGATCCGTTAGCAGGAACTATTGTGGTCAGCGGACCTGCAAGGCCATCTGCCTCCCGCGCCCAAGGCGGGCTTTGTTTGGCGCCGGGGAAGGGGGCGACGCTCCAGGTGGGAATCCGGGCGTGGAAGACTGAGGGGTCTGTGCAAGCAGAGGGTCTGGACACTGGCTCCTCACACTCCCGCCGGCCTCGGCCGCTGAGGACCCGCTCTGACCCCAAAGCCTTTGTACAGACAAAGAGGCGGTGCCGCTTCTCGCCACCAGAGGGCGCGCCACACCCCCAAATGGAGGCCCTTGCCCTGAGCTCCTGCCCCTGCCGGGATGGCTCAGGGACCCAGGACAGCGCCAGCCGCCTGGGCCCAGGACTGGGCTGAAGGCACTGGCGACCCTCCTCTCACCAGCCCCACTCTCGGGCCGACCACTGAGTCTGGGGGATCTGGTGACGTCAGGATGCCTGGAAGTGCTGGCCTGGTTTGGGGGCTCCCCATAGGTAGGGGTAGAGGGGATCTCCTGCTGGAATCCAGTACTGTCAAGAAAGTCCAGGGGTAGCCAGGCGTGGTGGCTCACGCTTGCATTTCCAGCATTTGGGAGTCTAAGGCAGGAGGATTGTGGTTCGAGGCCAGCCTCAGCTACTTAGTGGGGCCCTCTGCAACTCAGTGAGACCCTGTTTCAAAATAAAGAATAAAAAATAGGGCTGGGGGTGCAGCTCTGAGGTAGAATGCCCTGGGTTCCATCCCCAGACCCGCAAAATAAAAAGTTGAGGGATGAAGTCCACGGAATCGGGACACTATTCCCCCTTCCAAAGTCTGCCAAGCATCTGGGCTCCAGTAATGCTGGGGGTGTGGACTCAGCTTGAGCTGGGGCTCCCCGCACCCCTCCTGCCCTGGGCTGGTTCTGGCTGCCAGGAGGCCCAGGGCCCATCTTCTCTGTCCTTTGGGGGAACCTGGCAAAGCAGCAGGTGTCAGGCCACCCGGGGCTCATTAGAAACGCCCAGCATGGACGCCCGCCGGGTCTGGCGTGAGGACCACGGGCCTCACGTTAGCCTGGGCTGGGGTGATGGGCAAAGAGCACAGGGCAGCCGTCCCGCCACGGTCCAAGCTCTGACGCCAGGAGCCAAACCTGCGCCTCCTCCTCTGAGTTACTCCCCTCAGATGTTTTGGTCACAGCGACAGAAAAACGGCTAACACAACGGCTAACACCTACTTACCCGTGAGAGCCCTGACTTCACCCAGCCAGCCGGAAGCGGCAGTCACAAGTGTCAGCTGACCGCTCCTTTGCTGTACTTACGGCTTGGAATGGCAGTGCCAAGGCCAACGCCCTGCTCCAGGGCACAGGGAGCGGCTCACCTCTGAGGCCATAACCTCCCCTGCAGCCCCGGGGCGTCGGCCAGGCTGCTGAGGCCGGCCACATCGGCCTCAGCTTAGCACTGAGGCTGCCTCCCCAGGCTGCGTCCTGGCGCTGCCGCCAGCCACACCCGAGGCCTCCCCCCAGCCCCCCACACTGCCACAGCCCGCCGCGCCTGGTGTGAAATGAGCCCCCCGGCTTTGATCCGCACCCCAGACGCCGAAGCGTGCCCACTGCCCTTTCCCACGGCCGCCCTTGTAGCCACTAGGCCTTCCTTGCCAATCTTTTTACTTTTTTATTTCTTGGTATCAGGGATTGAACCCAGAATTGCTCTACCTCCAAGCTACATCCCCAGCCCTTTTTATTTTTTTTTTTTTATTTTGAAACAAGGCCTCCCTAAATTGCTGAGGCTGGCCTCAAGCCTGAGATCGTCCAGTCTCAGCCTCCCAGCCCTTTTAAATTTTTTTAAATTTTGAAATAGGATCTTGCTAAATTTCTGGTGATCTTGCTAAATTGCTATTTCTGGACTTGAGCCCGAGATTCTCCTGTCTCAGCCCCCCAAGTACTAGGATTCCAAGTGTGCATCACTATGCCCAGGTTAAAAAACAATTTTTAAGTGGTCCGGGAGTGCAGCTTAGAGGTAGAATGCCCCTGCCCCTGGGTTCAAGCCTCAGCACCATAAAAAAACAGAGGAAGAAAGAAAGAAAGAAAGAAAGAAAGAAAGAAAGAAAGAAAGAAAGAAAGAAGGTGGGTGTTTTAATAGGTTAAGACAAGAGACTTGATCCGGGCTGGAAAGTGCCTGGTTTATCCTCAACGCAGAAGAGGCAGGGACATCCCCGAGGCCAGGGTCCCCTGGAAACCCCGCACAGAGCTGGTGGCTTTCGTGGTTTGGCTGCCTGGGAAGACCCAGCCCAGCTACTCGGGCGCTCAAGGCAATGCCTACCCACAATGTCTAGCTGCAGCCGGGTCTCGTGCTCCTCGGCTGGTCCGGAATACTAGGCTTGTTTTCGTGTGTGTGGGAACCCCGAGCTGCCCGGCACCCGGCTCCCAGCTCCTGCTCATGGTGGCCAGCCTAACGGACAGCCTGCTGAGCGTGGGGTCCTCGCATTGGGCGCCAGGCTCAGGCAGGAAGAGCGGCCAGCGCCATGCACGAGGACACCAAGCAGCCCGGCCGCCCGCCACAGGAGGCCCGTCCTGCAGAAACTGCTGCCAGGCCCTGCACGCAGCACAGGAGGCCACACAGCCCCTGACCCCAAGGGCGGGCAGTTTGCCACACAGCCATGATGCCCATACACCGCACGCTGTGGGTGCGCCTCCAGTGTTTCGTGGCTGGTCCCCAGCCGCAGGCCTGGACCTGCCTTCTCCAGCTGGCCCGCGAGCGTGGGGAGGCCTCAGCTGGCTCGGGGGCACCGGGCCACACCCGCAGGGTGCCCTCCAGCCCAAACTCATCCTGGGCCCCCGTGGACACCACTTCTGCTGCACGCCCTTCCCCGCCAGGAGGCCGCGGTGTGACGTCTTAGAGCACTGACCCGCCCTGTCAGTACCTGTGAGCCCGGTACCGACGCTCTTGCTTTTGAAAGAGGAAAAGAGCCAGGCATGGTGGCACACACCTGCGACCCCAGTACTTCGAAGCCAGGCATGGTGGAGTGTGTCTGTAATCCCAGGACTTGGGAGGCTGAGACAGGAGGATCACAGGTTTGAAGCCAGCCTTAGTGACTTAATGAGCCTTTATTTCCAAATAAAAATAAAATAGGGCTGAAGGTATATCCTGGAGGTAGAAGGGCCCTGGGTTCCACCCCCAGTGCCACAGAAAAGCACCTTACTTTAAGCAGAGACAGAAGGGTTGTCAAAGGTTCGAGGCCAGCTTCGGCAACTTAGCAAGACTTTGTTTCAAAATAAAAAGGGCTGGGGATCTACCTCTGAGGTGGAATGCCCCAAGGTGACATCCTAGTGCCAGAAAAGAAAGAAGAATTGAGGAGAAATAAGAGGAGCAGGAAGAGCTTGAGGAGAGAGGGAGGGGAGGGGGAGAGGAAGGCAGCCCGCGACCCCTTGACCACGCGTCTCTAAGTGGGCAAGAGTTGAGCGCTCACATCTGTGAGAGCAGGGACAGGAGGTTTCCTGACACAGCGTCCTGACGAGAGACGCCTCGCCCCGGCGACCCCACTCCAGAACGTTCTGGAAAGGGCAGAACTACAGCGAGTGTGGAGCGATGGCCACCAGGACAGGACGGAGGGCGGGAGGAGCGGGCGGAGTGCGGAGGCCTTCGGAGCCACCAGGCCCGGCCTCCGAGCGAACTGTCCTGTAGAGACCACAAGCCCACGGTGAGGCCGGGAGCCACGGGGTGCTGGGGGGCTCACGCCGTGGGCCAGGCACTCGGGGCGCGGGGCAGGTGCCTGTGCTCTCCGCTGGGTTTGGCTGGCCTGACCGGTCTTTTGTGGAGCTCTGCGGAGCCCACTGGCTTTCCTCTGCGGGGCTGTACACATTTGGTAAAAACTGGAACTTAGTAAAGGGGTTGAGAGCATGAGGAGGAACACGAGCCTACCAAGACTTTTCAGACAGATTAAAAAGTAGGACTCCTAGACACGTTCTCATCCAAGTTAAAAACTTACTTGTCACATGCCCATGAGGATGGCTGGTGTTAAAAAAGAAACCCAGAAAGTAATAAAACTTGGACGAATCGGGGCCCTTGAGCTCGCTGGCGGGAAGGCCAAAGGGCATGGCCTCCGTGGAGGACTGCAGGCGGTGGTCCACAAAGCTGACCCTGGAATCGCCACGCCCCAGCCGTTCACCGCAGGCCGGGACGCAGCGGATGTTTGCGCGCGTTCGTACGTGCAGGAGCGTGTCCGCGAGGGACGGGTGATGAAGGAACGCGGTCCATCTCTACAGTGGAATGTTATTAAATTATTCCTTAAGAAGGGAAGAAATCTTGTCACATGACACGGCGTGGTGACCCGGAGGAGCCAGGCTGAGCGCGGTCTGACAATAACCAGGTACTTTCCAACCAGGGTAGAGCCCCTTCGTCCTAACCGACAAACACACAAACCTCTCTTTTTATCTTTTTTGGTGTGAAACAGGGGTTTGAGCCTGAATTACACTCCAGATAGGAAGTAGACAAGCCCTAAAGACAGGAGGACGGCGGGCACTGTGGGCTGGGCCAGGCAAGCGCAGAGAGCGTGTGTAGTATTCCAGAGTCCATCTGGCCAGCGTTCCGGAGCAGGTGCGGCAACGGCTGCTGGGCAACGTGAGGCCTAACCCGCTGACCTGGAACTTCACACGTGAAGATGGCTCCGCGGCGGGTCGCCTGTGAGCTGCGTGGCTTACCTGTGGACTTGATGCTGGTGGTGAGGAACGGGAGGACAGGGCTGCAATAATCCCAGGAGCCTGTTTGGCTGGCGGTGGTGCGCACCTGTATCCCCAGCCCTTGGGGAGCTGAGCAGGAGGACGGCAGGTTTAAGATCAGCCTCAACTTAGCGAGACCGTGTTCCAAAATACGAAATAAAATAAAGCCGGGTGTGGTGGCGCACGCTTGTAATCCCAGCATTTGGGAGGCTGAGACCGGAGGATCGTGGTCCGGACAGCCTCGGCTACTTAGTGAGGCCTTTGCAACTCAGTGAGACCTGTTTCAAAATAAAGAGTAAAAAATAAAGCTGGGGTGTAGCTCGTTGGTCGAATGCCCTAGGTTTCATCCCCAGCACTGGAAAAAGAAAAGAAAAGAAATAAAATAAAATAGGGCTGAAGATATAACTTGAAGATAAAATACCCCTGGGTTTAATCCCAAGTTCCACAAAGAGAAACAGAAACCTCCTTCGGCTGGAATTTTGAAGGGCTGACAGACACCTCTGGGAGGGGGAGGGCAGCGAGATGTGCCTGAAAACTTTCCAGAGCTGACAAACGCTGAGACCTCACTTCTAGAAGCACAATAAGCTCAGGCAGGATGAGCTGGGGAGCCCACGTGGATCCGCTCGTGGCGCTGCGGCGCTAAGGGAGGAGGCGTCGGAAGCCGCCAGCGCCCCCCACGCTTCCCCGGGTGAAGACAGAAGCCAAAATCTCCAAAGAACAGAGACAAGCAAGGCCATGGGGAGGAGGCACCGGCGCTCGAAGCCCAGGGCGCTGCCGCCAGCCCAGGCTCCCGGGAAGGAAGTCGGCTTAACATGAAGGAGGGACCGCAGTCAGGAATGGCTCCGCCGGGCCTGTGATCCCAGGGCGTGAGGCCGAGCCGGGAGGATCGCAGGTTCATGGACAGCCTTAGCGATGCAGCGAGACTCCCAGAAGCCTGGGGAGACCCTGTTTCCAAACAAAAAGTCAAACGGAAGTGGGGGTGTAACTCAGAGGTAGAATGCCCCTGGGTTCGATCCCCAGCGCCACAAAATGGAGAGAGAGGGGGAGAGATGGAGGAGGAGGAGGAGGAGGAGGAGGAGGAGGAGGGGGAGGGGGAGGAGGAGGGGGAGGAGGAGGAGGAGGGGGAGGGCTGCCACTACATCTGTGTGGGAATGGGGACAGCAGAAACCATTGGCTGTAACTAGAGGGTGCGGGCAGACAGGCCGCAGCGCGGATAGCCGCAGCAGCAGCCTGCACTCCGCGAGGCCGGGGGACGCTGGCCATGGTCCCATTCTAAATGCTCACGTCACCCTCCACTCGGCTCTCCAAGGACAAAGAGCGTGAGGGAGTGAGAGCCGGCGGGAAGCAGACCAGAGCAGGCGCGCTGTGACCCCAGCAGTCGGGAGGCTGAGACAGAAGGCTCGCAGGTTCAAGGCCAGCCTCAACAATAGTGAGACGCTCCGGAACCGAGTGAGGCCATTTCCTAACAAACAGTAAAAAGAAGAGGGGGTATAGCTTGGAGGTAGAAGAGCCTGGGTTCCAGTTCCATCTCCATTAACCCCCCATACACACACACAGCCTGGGGCAGGCGGGGTGGGCACAGTAGACTGCTGTCCGTGTGCCTGGAGCCAGGCAGGGAGTGGCGGGCAGGCGCCAGCTGGAGGCTGCGGCGTGGGCACAGGCTGGGGCCATAGTCCGAGCCTCCTCGCTGCAAGGAGAGGGCCCAGGCCTGGAGGGAGGTGAGGACCTGGGCGTGAGCACTCCGCCTCCCGCACCACCCTGCTGGCTGGCGCCCTTGTGAGGGAGCTTCCAGGGCCCACGTGCTAGGAGACCTGCCAGGAGAGCGGGCGGGTGCGGCAGGCCCGGGACGAGGCGGTGGTGACACTTTGGGAAGTGGAGCCCTGCGGCCAGGCCGGCTGAGCGCCCGAGCGTTGGGCAGCCCGGGCAGCCCGGGCAGGGTGCAGTGCCGGCCTCCCCGGCCTGGTCAGCCGGGCGGGCGGGTAGGAAGGAGAGGGAGCTGGGCAGGAAGAGCCCGCAGCTGGGCATGATGCTGCAGAAGAGAGGGCCGGCCACGGGGGCGAGCGGGCTGGCAGAGCCCAGGAGCAGCCGGCGGTAGGAGGGCCAGCGTTAAACCACGGTGCCCTGCATTTCTGTTTTGAAACTGCTGGAGCCCCAAAGATGACCTCCCAGACTGAGGGCTTCTCCTGCCCCTCACCCCCGAGCCAACCAGAGCTCTGTGGGTCCTGGGGATTTCCTCTGCGAGAACCCACGAAGGCCCAAAGCAGCTCTCTGCCAGTCCCTGCGTTCTGTGCAGGAACAGCCCTGAAGAAGTTCTCCAGCCTGCCCTGTCTGATCGCAGGTCATAGCCGCCATGCTAGGAAGGGGCGTCCACCGCCCTGCCACGGCAGGGTGGGGTTCTGCACCGAGGACCCGGGAGGAATCCCATCAGCAGGCTGCTGGTCCCCTCAGGCCGTCACCAGCAGACCACCTGCCCAGGCCCCCACCTACCCCTTTCCTGCCTCACCCACCCCCCCTTACTATGGCTGGCTCCCACGGCAGGCACACTCTGATCGCGTGCGGTTCCCACACTCTTCTCTTGTCGGGTCGGAGGATGTCAGCCAGGACCCCTGTGAGGAGCAGGAGAGGACCAGCCCCTTTCTGCTGGGACATAGCAAGCCGTGAATGGAGGGCGGGTGGGTGCCAGGCCCCAAGCTGGAGAAGGAGCTGCCAGCCAGCAGGCCGGGCCAGACCAGACCTGGGGACTGATGCATGTATAGCCTTAGATAGACGTAGAGGTGTGTGTTATACATGGCTTAGTATGAACACACACTGTCTTAGGTCATTTTCTGTTGTCATAACAAAATACCTGAAGCTGGATACTTTAAAAAGAAAAAGGGGTTATTTAACTTGCAGCTTTTGGCACCTGAAAGTGTAAGGTGAGCCCTCTCCCGTGGGCCCTGTCTATTCCATGAGGGCCCCTCTGCTGCGTCCCGACATGGCGGAGGAGAAACAGTCCTGTGTGGAAGAGGCCAAGACGTGGGGTGACCTCCTTTGACAACTTGCTCTCCTGAAGACAGACGGTGCCTCAAGAGCTACATGGCCACCCCAGGGTGACGCCCCGTGACACCGTCCTCACCAGGACCCCTCTGAAGGGTCCCACCAAGCTTCCTGCACAAGAGCCCTGGGACTCACCCTCCGGCCACAGCTGAGCCAGAGCACGGCTCTTGCTCTGGGGTCCCAGAGGCGGCGGCAGCCAGCCATGCGCAGGCCTTGGTGTCCACAGGGCTCTCCCCACAGGACCAGGGCCCTTGGGGAAATGGCCAGCCCTGGGCCAGGGCAGGAAATGCCCAAGACAGGCCTGCAAGAGCCAGGAAGTGAGCCTGCGCTCAGAGGGCAAAGGTCAGGGGTCAGGGGATGGTGGTGTCAGTGCAAGAGGGCTTCCCCAGCCCAACACACACACACACACACACACACACACACACACACACACAGCCAGAGCACGCACACACCCATGCTGCACATGCACACATACGTGTGCAAGGCCTGCACCATCTTCTGGGGTCTCTTGGTATTTTCCACATTCCCATCCCCATGGGGAAATGGAGCGGGACCCCAGGACAGGGGAGAGATACTGTTCTAGCTTAAGAAGGGCGAGGTATTCGTTGACCCAAATAAATTGTAAACATGAGTCCAAGTTAGAGCAACAGAAGGCATCCATATTTCTCACCCTGACCAGAAAACCAGTCCCCTTTCCGGGCAGGTGTGTTCATTCCTGGGTTCTCTTGGTTCAGGGACCCCGCCCTGGCCCAGGATGGGTGCCAGCTCTCCAGGGCTGCCCGTCCCGTGGCCTGTCGCTGCCTGACCCATGAGCCTTGCAGAAGAGCCAGAGAGAACAGCCGAGCCAAGCAGACCAGGAACGGGAGAAGGACCACTGTGGGAGCCCGAGACCCTGGGGGGCCCTGCCCCGGGAGCCTCATGGCCTCTGGTCCTGGTGTGCCCTGTCCCCAGCGCTGACGCCCACTAGCTGTCTAGGATGGCTGAGACCCACCATCGCCCTGGCCCCAGAACAAGCCCCTCTCCATCCTGAGAACTGGCCAGCAGCTCAGAAAGGCCTCAAGTCCTGTGAGCCCACCCAGGAATGCCCCACCCTGTGGCAGGGCGGCCAGTGGGTACAAGGCCTGTATCCCTGAGCCAGGTGACAGACAGCTTTGGCAGGCGGGCAGCCCCTCCTCCCAGGACCCCGGGATGGGGGGTGAGGAAAGGCCTGGAGAGCCTGCGGCCAAGAGAAAGCCTTTCCCTGAGGAAGCCTTCTCAGGCCACGCGTGGGCCGGACACCCTGGGCCAGGGCGGCCGTTCCTCACCTTCTAGTTATGTGTCCAGCTCACACACCTGAGGTCTGTGCGTGTCAGTGTGTGGCCAGCAGACGGCTGTCCCAGCAGCCGCTATCCACAGCCTGTCCAGCCATAGCGTCCTAGGACATGCCACAGCTTCAAGGAGAGAAAGAAAGCCAGCATTGCTTTCACACTCATGACAGCAAAAGAGGACCGCTGGGAGACTTGGTGGGAGGGCCTGGAATGCAGTGACCCATCCCCACCCCACGCCCGGGTGACTCTTAGCACTCTGCGCCCAAAGGCTGGGGTGCTTGCTCCTCGACTCTGCAGGCAGAACTGAGTTCCTGCAGCCGGAGACCTGACCTGCCCGCTTGACAGTGGAAATCTGGGGACCAGTCCCCCAAAACTGGGCAAACCAGAGAAGGGAGGCCAGTCTCAGCAAATTACCGTCCAGGCCTGCCCAGGCCAGCTGGGGCAAGGGACATCTGCCCATCCCACAATCTAATCGCCTCAAGTTTTTACTTCTAGTAAGAGCTCCAATAAGACCATCTCTTGGGCGAAGAACAACTACAGTTGCTGAACAAAATATTTTTTAAAAAACACCCACTGAGGCTGGGCGTGGTGGCGCACGCTCATAATCCCCATGCTGTGGTGGCGCACACTTAAGTAATCCCAGTACTTGGGCAGCTGAGACATGAGAATCCAGGTTCACAGCCAGCCTCTGCTACTCAGTGAGGCCCTCTGCAACTGAGTGAGACCCTGTTTCAAAATAAAGAATAAAGCCGGGCCTGGTGGCGCACGCTTGTAATCCCCGCGCTTGGGAGGCAGAGACAGGAGGATCGCGCAGGTTTGAAGCCAGCCTCGCTGGCTTAAGAGACCCTGTTTCCAAATAAAAATATAAAAATAGGTCTGGGAGTGTAGCCCAGAGGTATAAGGGTTTCCAGAAACCCTAGTATCACAAAAACAAAACAAAACAAAAAACCACCCACTGATAGCAGGGCATGGTGGCGCATGTTTATAAGTCCAGTACTTGGGAGGCTAAGACAGGAGAATCTGCCTCAGCTCCTTAGTGAGGCACTCTGCAACTTAGTGAGAACCTATTTCAAAAACAGGGCTGGGGATGTAGCTCAGTAGAATGTCTTGCGTTCAATCCCTAGTATAGAAAAAAAAAACCCACTGGAATGGGGCATGATGGGCACACTTGTAATCCCAGCACTTGGGAGGCTGAAACAGGAGGATCACAGGTTCAAGGACAGCCTCAGCAAGTAGTGAGACTCTCACAACCTAGCAGGAACCTGTTTTAAAATAAAAATTTAAAAATAGGGCCGAGGGTGTAGCTCAGAGGTAGAATGCCCCAGGGTTCAATCCCCAGTACCAAAACAAACCAACAACAACAACAAAAAAAAAAAACACCAACTGGGCAGTGGTGCTTCTCTGCGACAGGGGAGGCTGAGAGAGGGTCCTAAGTTTGAGGCCAGCCTCAGAAACTTAGCAAGACCCTGTTTCAAAGTCAAAGAAGAAGTGCCGGGTGTGATGGCGCACGACTGTAATCCAGTACTGGGAGACTAGACAGGAGAAGTGCAGGCTCAGCGCCAGCCTCAGCAACTCAGGGAGACGCTCAAGAACTTAGTGAAACCTTGTTTCAGATTTGCAAAAATGGCTGGGGCTTATAGCTCAGAGGTAAAATGCTCCTGGCTTCCAGTGCAGGGGCCAACGAGGCCGGCATTGGAGCCTGCTGTGAAGCTAGGCCGGTGCTGGGGCCTCCGAGGCCGGGATGGGAATCCTGCCAAGGGTTTAGGCCGGTGCAGGGGCCAATGGCCAGCATCGGAGCCTGGCGTGAGGCAAGTTCACTCCTGCGGCCTCCAAGGCCGGGACCAAAGCCAGCTTAGGGGTTAGACCGTTCCAGGGGCCAGCGAGACCAGAACTGGGGCCTCCCATGAGGCAAGGCCGCTGCTTGAGCCAGCGAGGTCTGGATCAGTCCACTGAGTAGCCAGGCCACTACTGGGACCATCAAGAGTGGGATCGGTACTTGCAACGCAGCATGCACAGAGAAATATCGCAGAAAATATAAATCAGACGCTTCTCTTAATCAGCAATAACTAGGAGGAAAAGGGCAACAGGAAGAGGTTGAGCTATAGGAAGGGCCCTATAGTGAAGCAACTGTGACCAATCAGAGGGTATGTAATACTGGAGGACGGAGCCTCTTTAAAATGCAGGAGGTACATAAACAAATGTATCAAAGTTAATCACCAAAGAAGCGTGGGATGGAGGGAGGGGGAGGGAATGGGATGGGGCTGGAGGAGGGCTAATTGGATGATGTGTGCTTGTATATCCTCTCAAGTCTTGTACTCCAATGTGATTGATATATGACTACAATGCACCAATTTAAAAAATAAATTAATTTTTAAAAATGCTCCTGGCTTCAATCCCCACTACCAAAAATAAATACAGTAGAGCTGGAGTATAGCTCAGAGGTAGGACAGCCCTGGGTTCAATCCCCAGTATCATAAAAATAAAAAAGATTCCCCCAAGCCAGACTCTCTGCAGCCTGGGCACCTGGGAGAAGGGGGAAGGGTGCATCTCCCCAGCTCTTCCCCCAGGACAGGTGACTGAACCCCAGATAGAACTCAAAGGATTACTGACCTGTAGAGCCAGGGGATGGAGGTTGGGGTGCCCTTGGAAGCTGATAAGAGAGAGAAACTACAGAAAGGGGACAGCCACAGGGAGGGATCCCCAAAAAGTACTGGGAAAATTCTGCTCCAGCCTCCAGCTGGGCCTGGAGCGGAGCTGTGGTGCAGGATGGAGCCCTAGCAACGCAGTGCCCAGGCAGGCGAGCAGGAATTTACCCACCAGCCACCACGCAGGGGGTGGGGGGAGCGTGTACAGTGAGAACTGAGAATTTATTCCAGTAAACTGCTTGATAAAAAAGAATTTAAAAAGCAATAATCTTAAGAGGAAGATAACAGAAGCCCGATGTTACATGATAAAGTGCGGGGGGGGGGGTGCTGGGGATTGGATCCAGGGGCCTTCTACCTCTGAGCTGCACCCCCAGCCCTATTTTTTATTCTGTATTTGAAACAAGGTCTCACTGAGTTGCAGAGGGCCTCACTAAGTAGCTGAGGCTGTCCTCGAACTGTGATCTTCCTGTCACAGCCTCCCAAATGCTGGAATTACAAGCGTGCACCACCGCCCGGCTCCATTTTACTCATTTTAAACAGGGTCACGCTAAGTACCTGACGCTGGCCTGGAGCCTGGCCGGGAGCCTGCGACCCTCCTGTCTCAACCTCCCAAGTACTGGGACTACAGTAATGTGCCACCACGCCCGGCTCTAAAGGTTGTTTTTGCTGGTTACACAACAGCCAATTATCTGGAGACGAGTTGGTAGGAAGGAAATGGGGTTTTATTACAATAAGCTAGCTGATCAGGAAAATGAGCCGGCTCAGGTTTTGTGTTCAGTTTTCTTGTTTGTTTTGTTTTTCAAAATAATACAGCTGCTCTGGTTTAGTGGGTTTAGCCATCACTAGCTGGGTTACCTGGGCAAGTTTGGCCTCTCTGGGCCTCAGTAGTTTAACCGTCAAGTGCAGATAACACTTCCAAAGTCATAGGATCTCCAGGAGGGCTGAATTTGATGACTTCACAGAGCAGGGAGCCCTTGCCACACTAGCTGCCCTGTCAGTGCCTAAGTGGGCTGGACGCAGAAGGAGCCCCTCCTGGGGGGGGCGCAGGGGCTCCAGGCTGTGGGAAGGGGGCTGCGGCCCCCGGGGACAGCGGCTGTGCTGAGCTCAGGGAGCCCTGGACGTCCTGGGCTCCCCGCAGCGGGCAGGAGGAGTCCCCATGGGGACTCCCTAGCTGAAGAAGTTGAAGTTTGGGTGTCTCCTGCAGAGCTCCAGAAGCCCCTCCCAGGAGGACGGGGCAGGGTCTGGGTGCCAGATCCATTCATTGCTGCTTTGGAAAGACCCACCCTCCAGCCCTCAGCCCGGCCCAGGACTTGGCCTGCGTGGGCCGGCCCTTCTCCAGCCTCCCTTCCTCCTGCTCCCCCCCCCCTCAGCTTCCTCCTCCCTCCCTCCCCCTGCTGCTCTTCCCAAGGAGGCGGCAGCTGGTGGTGGAAACTCAGCTTCCTCCATCTTCCGGGAGGGAGCGTGACTCAGCCTCAGCCGCAGCTGTGTCCTCAGCCCCCGCCTGGCTGCAGCTCCCGGCCCAGGAGCATGGTCCCCCAGGGCCGCACAACTGGAAGGCCCTGCCAGGACCCAGGCCCAGTGGGAGCGGGCAGCTCGACTCCGCCACACTCCCAGGGGACCCCCAGAGGCACAGAGAGGTGCTGGCTGGGTTCCAGGGGGCCGGGGCAGGGCAGCAGCTCTCAGTGACCTGCGGCTCCAGATGGCTCCCTGGACCCAAGAGGGAAGGCTGAGTGAAGTGGGAGGAGCGGAGCCACCAGAAAGCACAGGGAGGCAGGGAACCAGGACGTAGGAAACAGGCAGACTGCCCGCATCCTGCCCTGCAGTGGCCCCAGGCCCTCACCATGAGGGCCCCTGCCCTCCCCACAAACCCTCCTCCACCCAGAGGAGGAGGCCTCAGGCACCAGCCTCCCCACAGGACACACAGGAGCTGACCCCAGGCTCCCTCCCAGCAGAGCCCCAGGGATTCTGCCTCTTGCCAGCCAGGCTGTGTCTGAACATTTGCAGGCCCAGGCCCCACCCACCCTCATCGCATTGGCAGTGGCCCCTCTCATGCCCCCAAGAAGGTCGGCTATGGGCGAGGCCCAGTGTGACAGGTCACCCCATCCCGGGCCTCCTGGCGGCCAGCCTGTTTCACACATGGTGGGCAGTGAGGTGGTCTCTCTGCCCACGGTCCCTCCGTGGGAGGTCTAGGGAGTCCTGGGGGAGGGCACAGGGCTCCAGCTGCAGGCCTGAGAGAGCCGACAGCATCCTTCAAGGGCCCTGGCTTCCTCCAGGGGGCACAGCTGGGCGGGGGGCGGGGGGCGGGGTGAAGCAAACACAGCCAACAGGACTGGCCGCTGGGCCCTGCAGGCCGCCAACCACACGTCCAGCACTTGGCTCATCCCAGCCGACGCCTGCAGGGCTGGCTGTCTGCCTGTCTGCCCAGCACCCAGCATCTCCGCAGACTTCTAGGAAGCAGCGGGCGCTCTGTGCGGACAGCCCATTGGTCCCCAGACTGCCCGTCACACTCCCCAGCTCACACCCAGGGCTCTCACACTTGCACCTAACCTCCCCCACCCCCATGGGCCCCACACAGCCTCCCATCTCTCCATCCACTTTCGGGTCCTCCAACACCATGCTTGGACCCTCCCTGCTCCTGGAAGGAGGCCTGCTCCTGCCCGACGCCCTCCTGGCCCTCCGGAGCAGCCCTGGTCCCGTACCTGGATGCCAGCCGGCCCGTTGCGGGGCTGCGGGCCCCTTGGCCAGGCCTCCCACCCTTGCCTTGGCATCCTGGGCATTTTTACTGACTGCAGTGAGACACTGCCTGAGGGCCTCACACACCCAACATGACCCTCCCGTGGCCCTGGAGGCCAGATTGTGACCTCCTTCCCCAGCTCCCAGCAGCCCAGCCCAGCCCTGGACACTGGGCCGCACTGTCCCTGGGGCAGCGCCCACTCAGAAGGATCCTCCCTGGCTCCGGGATGCAGCCTGTGCTATGCACAGGGCCTTGCTGTGCACAGGGCCTTGCTGGTCAGTAGGCAGGCTGCCCTTGCCCCCAGGGCTCTGCATGCCAGCCTGTCCCCACCCTCCGGCAGCAGCTCTGGGAGGTGGGTGATGATTCAGGCCCTGAGTCAGCAGCTCCAAGAGATGGAGGCAGCCACCCCCGGCCAACACAAGAAAGGCCCAGGAAGCCTAGGCTCCAGGCTGCGGTTGGTGGGACCCCGGCTAGGACTCAACCAGCCTCATCATGGCTCAGCAGGGGAGTTCACACACACACCAGTCGGCAGGAGATGGGGTCTCCCGCTAATGGGGCTCACTCTCTGGTCTCCCCCAGTCTGCAGGCCACCCACAACCCCCTCTGCAAGGGGAGCCCCAGGAAGGCCAAGGAAGCCCAGCTGACGGCTGACTCACTCAGCAAACAAGCAGCAGGCCTGGGGTGGGGACAGAGGAAAACCTTGGGATAAGATTCCTGCAAGCCTCAGCCAGGGGCCACGAAAAGCACTAGCTGTAAAATGCGAAGAGGCAGCCGGGCGCGGTGGCTTGTAATCCCCGCTTGGGAGGCTGAGACAGGAGGATCGCACAGGGTCAAAGCCAGCCTCAGCTACTGAGTGAGGCTCTCAGCAACTTAGTGAGACCCTGTTTCCAAATAAAGTATAAAATAGGTCTGGGGGTATAGCCCAGAGGTAGAAAAGCTCCTGGGTTCCACCCTCAGTACCTCAAAAAAAAAAAAATGTGAAGAGAGAAAGAGTGTTGGCAACTGGCCTGGGGGCCTCTTCCTCACCTCAGGCAGTAGAGGTGGCCATAGCTGTCACACAGCTGGGCTGCGGAGCGAGCTCAGCCCCATGTCCAATCCACTGGCTGTGCACCTGCTCCCCAAGAGGTGGGCCACGCTCCTGGCATGCCCCCCATTACACGACGCAGATACAGTCGGATAGTGAGGTGCCAGTGCAGGAAAGGGAACAGGAGGACGTGGCGCAAACACAGAGCCCAGAAGTGCCCACCCGCCCGCAGCGGGGAGCCCTGGACACCAGCAGAGCGGAGCAGGCAGCCTGGAGCTGGGCACTGGGGCGGGGCTGGGGTGTGAAGCCCATGCGGCCACAGCTAGGGAGACCCCTCCCCCCAGGACAGCTAGGCTGCCTGGGGACCCTCCCACGGAGGCAAAGCTCAGAGGCGGCTGAGGTCACACCCGCAGGTGTCCTGGGTGAACAGGTGGCTTCAGGACTGGACCTAGAGCAGGGGCCGAGGGAGCGCAGCCCCCAAGGCAGAGGGAGTACACCATGGCTGTGGGGCCGCCAGCCCAGGTGTCCCCCGAGAAGAGACAATTCTGTGAAGGGTCTGGAGGGAGGAGCTCTTGGCACACGCACAGTGGAGATTGAACACAGAGGTATATCCCCAGCCCTTTTAAAATTTTTTAAATTTTGAAAAAGGGTCTCACTGCTGGAGCCAGCCAGCAAAGGTACGGGTTCCGAAGAGAGGCGTGAGGATGAAGAATTTTTAATTCTAACGTGGGGGGACCGCCAGCCCACTATCTCTACTGGCCGACCCCTGCTCCTGGGTCAATATCTCTACTGGTCGATGACTACTCCTGGGTCAGTATTCTCCATTGGGCCGACAATGGGTTTAATTTTTTAGAGGTATTTATACAGTTCCAGGTCAATCAATATCCTCGGCACCAGAATACAATGAAGACCAATCCAAAGCACATACATCACAGGTAGGTCAATCAACACCCTCCTGCCTTCACCACCTGATCTCACCGACCTTTTACTTTGAAACTTCTATGACCCTGGGTGAAGGACAGTCAGCTAAAAATAAGAAATATTCTTTTAGGGGAAAACCTTAATGCCTCCCCACATCTCACTCAGGGTTCCTGAGTGTCTATCTCTGTAAACTGCTGAGGCTGGCCTCTAACCTGCGATCCTCCTCCCATCTCAGCCTCCCGAGTGCTAGCACCATAGGTACATACCACCTCGCCCTGCTTCACGCCTCCTCTAGGAAAGCCTGGTGAGCGGTGGGTGTGGGAAGCCCTGGGAAGACATCAACCTGATCACAGGATGATTGAGGGCCTTCTGGTTCTCTCCCGGGTCCGGTGGGCCTTCACTGTCTACCCAGTGGTGTCCCTGTGGCTTTAAGCCAGTCACCGGTGGACAGCTAGCAGCGCCCAAGGAAATCGTCCTAGGCGAGTAGGCCTGGGGTGGCCCGCCACCTTTCCGGGTCTTGTGAGCCTCTGTTGTCTGACCAATAGACCGCCCTGCTCAGCCGGGTGTGGCGGCCCACGCCTGTAAACCCAGTACTCGGGAGGCTGAGATGGGAGGACTGCAGGTTCAGAGCCAGGCTTAGCAACTTCAGAGACTCTGTTTCAAAATAAAAAATACAAAGGGCTGGGGCTGTAGCTCAGAGGTAGAATGCCCCCAGGATCAGTATCAGTCTCCGGCACCACACACACACACACACACACACACACACGCACGCACACACACACACACACATGCATGCACACACACACGTGCGCACACACACACACACACACACACACACACACACACGCACGCACCTAAACTAAACAAAAAAGCAGAGCTCCCTCCTGCTCACCTGGTCCTAGGTGGAATAATTAGCCGCTTTCAAGGTGTCTATCACAGGCGCTGAGCGAAGCTGCGTGATTCACAGAACCCGGAGTGACCAGCTGGCATGCGAGCAGGGACTTCTAGCGAGACTTTCGTGCTGAGGCTTCGTCTCCCGGCTTTCCCACCTCCCTCTCTTTTATTTCTCCTCTCCTGTCCCACGGGTCAGGAGAGAGCGGGACGCACAGGTGGAACAGCCAGAACTCGGCAGGAGCTGGGCAGTAGCCCACGGGGCGGGCTGGCCAGCGGAGAGGGCCCGGGCCCCAGCCCCGGCGCAGCGGGAAAGCCAGGCAGGTGCACAAAACTGGGTGTTTCTTAACCCATTTCCCAGGTGTGCTGTGTGCAAACCCCCCCGGGCGGGGGGCAGCCCGGGGGCCGCTGACCAGCCAGGGTCCCTGGCGGCCATTCCACCTCAAGGAAGTCCAACCCGGATTAGACCACTGGCTGCACGGCCAGGCCATCCGCACACTAGAAACTTGTTCACTGCCCTTGGAAGGCTTGTGATGGGGAGACACCGGGTGTGTCCCTGGGAAGTCTCAGCACCCCACCACGGGCTAGAGCGGTACTCAACCAGGCTGGGAGGGCCGCCCCACCTGGCCCCAGGCGGTGAGGCAGGGGTTCAGCGCCCACTTCAGGGGCTGTGGGTGAAGGAGCCGGGCTCGGCTGCTCTTGGACCCCTTGCTGCTACTGTGGAGCCCTCACCTGCCACCCAGCAACCAATTTTAAGACTTTAAGTGAAAAGGAATAAAAGAACTTAGCCGCCTTTGTGGGCTTTATCAGGGTTCTTAAAAAAAAAAAAACTAAATTTAAGGCTGGGCGTGGTGGCACACGCTTGTAATCCCAGCATTTGGGAGGCTGAGACAGGAGGATTGCGGTTCGCAGACAGCCTCAGCTACTTAGTGAGGCCCTCTGCAATTCAGTGAGCCCAGTTTCAAAATAAAGAATAAAAATTAGAACTGGGGGTATAGCTTGGAAGTTAGTGCCTCTGGGTTCCATCCCCAGTACCACACACACACACAAAAAAAACTGAGAATCATCATATTTAAAGGTTTAATCTACTAAATCCACTGCTTTGAAGGGTTAATGAGGCAAATCACAAATATTTAATTCACAAATGCACCTGAGAAAAGACAGAGGCCCCTTGAAAGGGACTGTTAGAATTTGCCAGATTACTAAATAGAGCAGTAAGACTGGTAAGATAACCCATTAGACATGTGTCTGATGTCTGAATGTGACTCTGAGTATGTTGCTCTGATCAACGGAGTACTAGTGTCAGAGCCTCGAGGCACCTAAGTCCTTGTGGATGCAGAGGCTTGGGCGGCAGGGATACCTGGGGGAAGGGGTGGGCGGTATGAATGGGGGCCTTCGTGACCCTTGCTGGCCTCTTTCCCCCTCCCCTTTGTACTAGGGGTTCAAACCAGGGATGCTCTACCTCTGAGCTATAGTCCCAGCCATTTTTATTTTTTATTTTGAAATAGGGTCTCACTAGACTACTGGGGATCTAAGTCTCTGAGCCTGGCCTCCAACCCACAAGCCTCCTGTCTCGGCCGCATCCTGGGTCTGCATCCCCTGTGCCCACCGGCCATCCATCCACCCAGAACCTGGCTTTTCAGATGGCCTGGGTGCAGTAGAGCAGACAGGGCTGTCCGTGGTGGCCTGCAGGCCTGAGGGTCAGCCGGGCATGTGGGCGGGGCACCCAGGGGGACAGAGGAGTCATGGTGCGGGGAACCATGTATGCCAAGTTCCGGGTACAGTAGGAAGGCAGGGCCTGCAGGGCCAATCAGGAGTCAGCTGACGGCAGTGTCTGCTTGATTCAGCAATCTTATTCATCAATACTGTGGCTGCCTCCCTCTAATCTCTAGGAGGCTGGGAGCGCAGCCCTGGCTGTGTCTGCAGAGTCCACGGCCCAAACCAGGCCGATGCAGCCCAGGCTTCCTGTACATCTCTCGGAGGACTCCAGGCAGGTTCCAAAGCCTCAGCCTAACGGCCCCCACCACTTCTCTACCCAGCCCTCCCTGGTCCTCCCCCTGCCTTGCCCCTGCGGGGCCTGAAAGTTCCCAGCCAAGGCAAGGAATTAAGAACAAGGCTGGACAGGGCGTGGTGGTGCAGGCTTGTAATCCCAGTGCTTGGGAGGTGGAGACAGGAGGATCGTGCATGTTCAAAGTCAGCTGTGCTGGCTTAAGAGACCCTGTTTCCAAATAAAACATATTTAATAAAAAAGTCTGGGAGTGTAGCCCAGAGGTAGAAGGGTTTCCAGGAACCCCAGTACCACCAAAAAAAAAAAAAAAAGAACAAGGCTGACCGGCATGGTGGCGCACACTTATAGTCCCAGTACTTGGGAAGTTGACATGGGAGAATCATAGGTTTACGGTCAGTCTCAACAACTTAGTGAGGCTGCCAGCAATTTACTGAGACTCTGTTTCACAAGTAAAAAATAAAATAGGGCTGGGGTGTAGCTCAGTGGTAGAATTCCCCTGAGTCCAATCCACAGTAACACACACACACACACACACACACACACAGAACAGGCCTGTAGTTGTACCCAGGTGTGGTGGTGCAGGCCTGTAATCCCAGCATTTGGGAGGCTGAGACAGGAGGATTGAAAGTTTGAGGCCAGCCTTGGCCACTTAGAGAAACCCTGTTTCAAAATTAAAAGAAAAAAATAAATAAATGGAGAAGGGCTAAAGGGCTGAGCACAAGAAGCCAAACACAAACGCAGACATCTACGTGAAATCCTAGAACTAGCCAGGCCTGGGGCACGCTTGTCATCCCAGCATTCGGGAGGTTGAGGCAGGAGGATCGCGGTTCGTGGACAGCCTCAGCTACTTAGTGAGGCCCTCTGCAACTCAGTGAGACCCTGTTTCAAAATAAAGAATAAAAAATAGGGCTGGGGGTGTAGCTCCGAGGTAGAATGCCTCTGGGTTCCATCCCCAGTACCAAAAAAGAATGAAAGAGAGAGAGAAAGGAAGGGAGGGAGGGAGGGAGGGAGGAGGAAGGGAGAGAAAGAGAGAGAGAGAAAGAAAGAAACCCTAGAACCAGCAGAGGAATAGGTGACCAGAGGCGAGAGCAGGTGCTGGGGTGGGGGTGAGGATACAGAGGAGCTTTCTGGGCCCAGAAGTGCTCCATGGCTCAAGCTGGGCGCCACAGGTACAGGAGAATGTGACGCTCACCGTGTCTTGGGGCACCTGGGTCATCATGTCACCCACCCACGGCGCCCCTCACAGAGGCTCGGCACTCCAGCACTCGCTGACGTAGCGCAGACGGACGGAGCCATCACTCCCAGGGGAAACGCAGGAGCCTCAGTCCCTGCTCCTGGGTTTGAGCCCTGGACTGTGAGCGTCTGGTCACAGGGGTTTCGGGAACCACTCAGTACGACATAACCTCGCTCCTGTGTCTGTGTAAAGACACCGGATTCAACCCGCGCCGTTACTCATTAACACAGAGCTCGCGGCCCGAGCCTAGGGCCCCTCAGCAGAAACACCGGCGGCATTGAGCGCCAAGCTTGGGCTGCCAGAAAGGGAAAACCAGCAATAAAAAGCACGAGAATACCGGGCGTGGTGGCGCACGCTTGTAATCCCCGCTTGGGAGGCTGAGACAGGAGGATCGCACGGGTTCGAAGCCAGCCTCAGCTACTTAGTGAGGCTCTCAGCAACTCAGTGAGACCCTGTTTCCAAATAAAGTATAAAATGGGTCTGGGAGTATAGCCCAGAGTTAGAAGGCCATGGGGTTCCGCCTTCAGTACCACCAAAAAAATAAAATAAAATAAGAAGAAGAAAGAAAGAAAAAGGAAAAAGAAGAGAAGAGAAGAGAAAAGAAAAGGAAAAGCAGGAGAACGCAAGAGAGCACGGGGCTCGGTAGACGGGAACGCTGTCCACAGGCCGCGGAAGCAGACAGGAGGCCGGCGGCCAGCTCCCACTCAGACTCCCTGCCTTGTATGCATCTGAGAATGACTGCCTGTGAAAGTAACTCAAGTATTTGATTTGGAGGTTACAGATAAGTTTGGGGGTTACAGATACATTTTAGATAAATTTTGTAGGCAAATTTGTAAATACAGGCCCGGCGTGGTGGCGCACGCTTGTAATCCCCGCGCTTGGGAGGTGGAGACAGGAGGATCGTGCAGGTTCGAAGCCAGCCGGGCTGGCTTAGGAGACCCTGTTCCAAATAAAAATATTAAAAAAAAAATAGGTCTGGGAGTGTAGCCCGGAGGTAGAAGGGCTTCCAGGAACCCCAGTACCACCAAAAAAAAAAAAAAAAAAAAGTGAATACACAATCTGCAGATGGTGGTGCACGCCTGCAATCCTGGCACTTGGAAGGCTGAAGCAGGGGGATCGCAGGTTCAAGACCAGCCTCAGCAACTCAGAGTAACAAGCTAGTGAACTATTGTTTGAAAACTTAGAACTTGAAACCCCTTGGGTCCCCAGTACCACAAAACAGAATCTGCAGATGTGCTCCTGCTCTGTTAGCGGTATTCAAATGAGGAGGCGGAGCCCTGCCCCAGCCGAGCCCCTACCTGGGGACCTGCCCACTCCCTCTAAGAGCTGCCTGGTCCAGCTCCTGCCTCCCTTCCCCAGAGCAAGGATGGCCCCACCCACCTCCTGCAGAAGTGGGGGACATGCTGAGGGCCACCAGCGGGGGGAGGGGGGTGGCCACAGCCCCCCAGCTGCTGAGAGCAGAGGCAGTGTGGAGGAGGACCACCCGGCCAGAGCCGCACGACCTTCTCCCACAGCCCACCTGTCCAAGGTGGCTCAGCTGGTCCTGTCCACCCGGCGGGTGTCAGAACGCCTGCCCGAGCGGCTACGGCTGGATGATGAGTGGCTGGCAGACCTGTTTCCACTAACCACATCCTGAACAGCGTCAGGGGTCCGCTCAGCGCACCCCAGGAGGATACGAAACAGAAAAGGCTCTTCGTGATGACGGAGAATGTTCCGGGCTGAAGTCGAGGGAAGCAGGGCAAGCCGAGCCTTGCTCAGCCAGGGGCCAGGTGGTGGAGGCTCTCAGCCCGCAGGGGCCGCCAGCTTCACAGGTGTGACACCTCAGTCTGGAACCCCCCCAGCTCAAACCTGCTCCACCCTCCGTCAAGAGCTCCCCATAGGCGGGGCAGCGCCACCCTCGCTGGGGCCTGCTGCACACACAGGGAGTCACGTGGGCCTCTGCCGGTGCTGGGGCCACCAGTGGGCCCGGACGTCCTTGGGCTCTGTTGTCCGGAGCTATGAACAGGCAGGCCTGCCTGTGCTTCCAGGGAGCTGCTCACAGGATATGACTTCCAGAAAGAACTTCCTAAAGCCAGTGGGGCTCAGTATGCTGGGCCATGTTTGCAGGAAACTTTTTTTTTTTTGTACTAGGATTTGAACCCAGGATCATTCTGTCACTGAGTTGTATCCCCAATCTTTTTTTATTTTTTATTTTTTTTTTTGGTACTTGGGATTGAACCCAGAAGTATTTTACCTCCAAGCTAAGCCCCCAGCCAGATTTTATTTCTTATTTGAAAACAGGATCTCACTAGGTTGCTGAGCGCTTCACTAAATTGCCAAGGCTGGCTTTGAACCTGTGATCCTCCTGTCCCAGCCTCCCAAGTACTGGGCTGACAGGCATGTGTCACCGCACCTGGCCTTTTTTTTTTTTTTTTTTGAGACAGGATCTTGCAAAGTTACCCAGACTGGCTTTGAATTTAAGCTCCCCCTACTTCCGCCTCCCAAGTAGCCTGGACTGTAAACTTACACCTGGAGGACCAATTCAAATTCCTAAGGCCAAACTGGTCCTCCTTTCAACCTTAGGAACAGGAAGCAAGCTCGGGTGGGGCTGGGAGGCCCCGAGTTGCAGATGGTCAGTCCCAGGAGAGCCACTAGAAATAAGACTGGGGGCCTTGAATGTCTCAGAAAATCAGTGATTAAGGTTGTGGAGCCCGGAAGCTAGAAATCCACGGCCCATGCCCGCCTCCTACCAAGACCTCTGACGCCAGACCCTCGCTGCCCACTACCCACCACACACACACACACACACACGCACGCTCACAGATGCAGGCACCCACACACCCCGACCCCAGGGAGGCCTCCGGTCTTCCCCTACTGACCTCGACTAACTCTGGCCCTTCACCCTGCTGTGGCCTGCGGTGGGCTGGCCATGGACCCTAGGGCACAGCTCCAACCGGCCTCTACCTGTGGCGGCGCGGGAACTGTAGCCTCAGGCAGGGGAGAAAGTCTGGGTTGGAGGCTGCGGCCGCCCCGCCCCACCAGGGAAGCTTCTGGAAAGATGGCTCAAGTGGGGCTCCCCTCCAGGCCAGGTGGCCTGCAGGCCCCTGGGTGAGGCAACACCTAAGAACGCTTTCCCAGGGGGCAGTCTCTGTCCAGGCACTAAGGGCCACATTCTTTCTTCTGGATCAACATCACACCCAGTGGCCAAAGCACGCAGCCAGGCGCCAGTGCAGGAGATGAGTCAGCCCCCCCCCCCCCCAGGTGGCTTCGCACAGGAATCCCAGCGGCTGGACCCCAGCTGGGGGAGGGAGGGAAGGCTCCTGTGCCGAGGAGAAGAGCCCTGGGACAGCCTGCGAGCCTTCCAGGTAGAGACACAGCCCTGTGCATTCCAAGAACGGCCGACTGCGTGCGGGAGTGGGTGCGGGAGTGGCTGCCGTGTCCCAGGCTGGAGGGTGTCCAAGAGCCGGTTAGCCGGCCTTGGCAGGCTCCCTGGGCACACCCTCCTGTCCTGGCGCCAGCCAAGGAGACTTTCTGGGGCTGCGGCTGCTGGGGCTGCCAGGGGATGCCGCCCAAGGAGTGGACACTCAGGCTAGGAGGGCCGGGGAGTGCACTAAACACCAAAGGGCCGGAGCCTGAGGGTCTGCGGCCAGGCCCTCCACGCTGCCGTGGACCACGCCCACAGGGGGTGGAGACCCTTCATCCACGTGTCCTCCCCACCCCTAGGGGGTACTTTACAGCTGGGGAAACTGACGCTCAGCAACGTCAGGCCCGCCCGAGGTCCCGAGCACAGGACTGTCCTCGGGGAGGAGCCCAGGAAGCGCGATCTCCCCGGCCAGATGGCTGTCAGTGGGGGTGGACCTGGACGAAGGTGGGTGGGAAGGCGGAAGGGGCTGACAGTGACCTCTGAGGTGGGGGGACAGCGACGGCGCTTGCCTAGACCCCCGGCCCCGTACGTCTCGCCTCCGTCTCGCCTCTCGGTCTCCCAGGAGCTGCGCGCAGGGTTGGGAAGGGGCACCCATGGGCCCGGGCAGCCAGGGTACTCGCGCGCGGGGGGAGGTCCCTGAAGTGCCGCCCCTGCAGCCGGAGGGGGCGGGACCTCCCGCCGACCCCACCCCAGCCCCGCGGGACCCGCCCCCCACGTGGCCGCCGCGGGCGGGGCGGCGCCGCCCCTTCCTCCCGCCCCGGAGGCGCCGCCCCGCCCCAGCCCGCGAGCCGGGTCGGACCGCGGGGAGCGCAGCAGAGGGGCCGCCGGCCTGCAGCCCCGACCGCCCGGACCGAGCGCGGCCGCACCACCGCCCCGCCGCTGCCCGCCCGGTAAGTCTGCGGCCAGCACGCCCGGACCCCGGGGTAAACTGAGTCTGGGCAGAGGCGGGGCGCGCTGCGGGCTGGGAAGGGGATTGCGGGCCGCGGCGCGAGGCCCCGGTGGCTGCGAGCGTCCCGCGGCGGGTGGTCCCGGGATGGACGCCCTGCACGCCGCGGGGTCTGCGCGGAGGACGGCGGAGCCCCCGCCTCGGGCCGTCACGGCCTGCCCGGGAATCAGCCACGCTGGAGAAAACAAACTTCAACTCGAGGCAGCCCGCCGGTGGCGCCCAGACGCGCGCCGTGCGCCCCGCCCTGCGGCCGCTCTCCGCTGCCCACGCGGCGGGCGCACTCGGGGCTGCGGGGAGGTGAGACCCTGCTGCGCTCTGGTTTTGCTGCAGGGAGAGAGGGGTTCCTGGCGTCCCCGTCCTCCCGTCAAACCCCTTGCTGGGGAGGGTCCCTGGCCTGAGCCGGGCCTTGGGAGGGAAGACAAGTGACCCCTGTGCCTGGGGAGCACAGACATGGCGTCTGTTCTCTGGTCCTCCAGGCCCCGGTTCCGCCTGCACCTGGTGGACAGGCCAGGAGCCCTTGAGACTGATGGCCCTGGGCCTGCTGGGGCCAGAGGTCAGACACACCCACAGTCCCGCTAGAGTTGAGTGACCCCTTCCCACTACCCCACTCCTCTCTCTGGCAGGACCCTTGCCTTCTCCAGGCCTCAGTTTCCCCTTCTGCGTTTGAAGGGTGGGGACGATGGCTCAGGCATGGACCTCTTTCCTGCTGCCCTGGAGTGTGAAGATGGCCCCAAAGCAAACGCCCCAGACCCCCACAGGAGTCCTTTGGGAGTGAGCACTGTGGCCCCTTGTAGGAAACAGCATTTGGTTCCCAGGCCGGGGTCTGCAGCCTCACCCCACCAGGCAGACAGCAACTTCCTGTTAAAAAGCCAGGTCGACCCAGAGGAGCTAACCTCCGCCCCACCGCCTCCCATCTCTTTCACAAGAGTGCTGAGCTCCAACCAAAGAGCACTGCAGGAGGAGCCATCTGCACTGGGTAGGCACGCTGCCTCGAGGTTCAATCCTCGCAGCTCCCGAGGCAGGGCCCCACTGTGGGGGAGCTGACGCCTGTCAGCTAATTGCACACACCCCATTCTGGGACCTGGAGGCCCCTGCCTTAAATAGACTGCCTTTACTTCTACCAAGGTGCGGTTTTCCAGGGTGGGAAAGTGTTCAAGGTGAAGACGGCTGCAGGGGGCTGCTGGAGAGCAGAGGGTGCCCTGTGGGTGCAGAGCAGAACACGCGGGGAGTAGTGGCCCTCTCTGGAGTAGACTCGAGCCCCAGCCTCCTGAAGTGCCCATACCAAGGCCCCGTGGTAAGAGGGACAGGGCCTGGCTCTGCTGGCCGGGCCTCTCCCTGCCTGTTCTCGCAGGTGCGTACCTCGAGTCCCCGTGGACACCAGGCATTGAGGAGGGCATGCCCGCTTCTGTTTCTGGTGTCTAGGGGAGACTGGGCCAGGAGGGCTGGGAGGTAGAGGCCAGGCAGGGCCAGTCTCTGAAGGGTTGGCCCCTCAGGGATATTGAGGACCAGGAGGTGTATACAAGGGTGAGCTCCCCGTCGCTGGACTTGGGAGAGCAGGCTTCTGCTAGAAGCCCCCACCCCCACCAACCTCACCCTAGGAAGGAGTGTCCTGCCTCGATGCCCGGCGGCCTGAGCTATGAGGCCTGTTCACAGCTGCCCGTCTGCCCAGCACCCAGCATGTGCCGCCTCCCTGGGGCTTGCGGCTGTGCGTGAGCCAGGCAGGGAGAGCAGGAGAGATACCCAGGAAGGGCCAGTGCAGAGGCTGCTGCCCAGGGCATCCTGCCCCTGGCCTCCCCGGGCTCTCACGAGGTCTCCCCACAGCCTCCTTCAGCCAGGGCCACGGCAGCTGTCCCACGCAGGGCCTGTGTGCTGAGAGTGACCACCACACCACCCGGCCCTCGCTCCCCGCAAGGTGCCAACACTGCAGATGATGCCTGTTTTACAGATGAGGAGACCGAGCCACTGCGCAGCCGGGTCGCAGACTCAGAGGCCGGTGCTCTGGCAGGAGGTGCTCATGCAGCCCGACTGTGGGCCCCGGCCCTGCCTCTCACCCCTCAGGGAAGTCCCAGCCCTGGGCCAGGCACACAGGCCCTGACCTGGTCAGGGTGCGAACTGGCCGCGTGGAGCCCCACGCTCACCCTTGCCCATGCTCATGGTCCCCACGGGCAGGGCAGGCTTGCAGCCAGCTTCAGGGGGCCTGTGCTGGAAGATGGGCCCCTGGCAGGCTCCCCTCTGCAGCCTCCCAGCCCATGTGACTCCGAAGCAGTCCCGCAGACAGCTGCCCGAGGGCCTGCTGCCCAGGCCCGGGAGCCACTGGGCATTGTGCCGACATTGAGGCCTGCTGGCAGGCTGGGGGTCGGGGTCCCTGGGCAGCGCTATCTGGGGACACACTGCCTAAGGCCTCTTTCCTGTTCTGCAGGAAGCAGAGGGGGTAGGTTGGGGGGACAGGATGGGGCCCAAAGAGTCCAGAGAGGAAGGCTTTGCGGCTGCTGCCAGCCCCCATGCCCTCCTCTTGCCCCCGTACTGTGCCGGCACCCAGGAGAAGACTGGCACGCTGGCTGTGGCAGAAGCCTCTCTAGGGGGTGGGGAAATGCCCTGGGCAGCAGCCTCTCCACTGCCCCTTTCCTGAGCTGGATCTGGTCCGAGTACCTGGGGTCTGAAATGGGTGGACTGCGAGCCCTTCCCCAGGGCTCCCTCCTGGCGGTAGAGGCCTCCCCAGGCAAGGTGCCTGGGCTGGCTGGGGCTCGGGTGGGAGCCCTCGGTGGACTGAGGCAGCCCTCTGGATTGAGGCAGCCCTCGGTGGACTGAGGCAGCCTGAAACACACCTGGGGAGGTGGAGGCAGAACCTGCTTCCATTCTGCAGGGGCTCCTGCTGGGGCCTGACATCAAAGCCTGGCCTCTCCCACGCACAGCGCAGGGGGTCAGGAGCAGGGGCAGGCGGCCCCAACTGAACACCCACCCTGGGGTCCTCTGAGGTCCCTCCCAGCCCCTTGCCCCAACACGGAGAGCCCCCTCATGCAGCAGTAGGCTGGGGTGCTCTGCTGAGCTTGCCCAGAGGACCAGCCTCTCCGGGCCTCCGTTTCCCCGTCTGTGCCTGGTTCAGGCTTCGCAGGCCCTGGGATGTGCTCTCCCAGCCGCCTCCCCCACCTCGTGTCCCCGCGTCCCTGTTCTGCTCCAAGCCTGGCACTGCCGCCCGCACCCAGCAGCCGGGAGGCAGACGGCTCTTCCCGGCCCAGGCTGGGAGGGGCGCCTGTACCCGCCTGTCTGCCTCCTGCGTGCACAGCCACGCGTGCTCAGAGCTGGGCCCCTGGGCCACCATGTCCAGGCAGTGACAGTGGCAAAGGATTGGGAGCTGCCCGCGCTGGGCCCCGTGCAGAGGGCGGGACCCAGGAGGTCATTTTGGGCAGGGGGCTTGGTGGCCAGGCAAGCCTGGTGGCAGTTTATGCTGTGCTGGGTCAGCCAAACCGAGGTCACAGCCCTGGAGAACATTCTGGCCATTTTACAGATGAGTTCAAAACAGGCTGGCTTTCATGGGGCCTGGCACCGCGGCTTCCCAGCCAGGAATGCCAGGCGGCACCCACGCCGAGATCTCGCTCTCCCGGTCGGGCCTGACAGGCTCCCAGGCGCTGGCTGCCCAGGGCCGAGTGGCTGAGGGCCATTGAGTGGGGGCCTGAGAGCCGCACACAACGTCCCAGCTCGACCCCAGCCGCCAAGCTGGTGGCCAGCGGGTGGACAGGGCAGGTAGCACCCAGCCCTTGTAGTTAGGGCCGGGTGTTCAGGGCAGCATGTGGTCTGTTGGCGGGCCACCGGCTGGCACTCACATGCCCACTCCCAGCTGAAGGCAGGAGAGGGCGTCTGGTGGGATGCCCAGGGGCCCCGGGTCAGCAGCGGGTACCTTTTGACCCCCGACGGGGCCGTGCTCTGCCCAGCCTTGGCAGCATCCTGACCGTGCTAGGGTGCGCAGGCTCCGGCCCTGTCTCCTCTCAATCTGTCTTTGTTCTCCTAGCTCCCGGGAAGGCGGCCTGGAGCTGGGGCTCAGGCGGGGGCAGGGACCCAGGGCCTGGCTTGAGGGCAGGCAGAGGCTAGCCTTTCTGGTGTAGGCGTGGGCAGGCTGGGGGCCCCAAGCCAGCCCCACTCCTCCAGGGTTGGGGTGGCCTTTCCAGAGGCCAGGGGCAAGAGGGACCATGGGCTTCTTCGAGGGGGCGTCTCCAGTGTGCCTGGTCTTGGGAGAGCACCTAGGCAGAGACATTCCGGGGTGAGCCTGAGGTCTACGTGCCCACCCGCCCCCCTCACCCAGGGCAGCCCCCACAGATGGAAGGAAGCTGTGGCTAGGCACAGGGGCCTGCGGCGCCTCAGCCCAGGTGCGTGCCCGCTCTGCCGCTTGCAGGGCATGTTGATTTCGTGCCTCCCAGACCCACACACCTGGCTCCCCTCCACCCTCGCCAACCAGGCTCCGCCATTGAAAGTGTGCAGAGGCCTTGGTGCTCAGAGAATGCCCGACAGTCAGCCACAGTCTGTCACCGTCTCCCGTGCCTCCACACCAGAACCCCAGAATATCAGAGGGGTCAGGTCCTCTGGGAACACCCCGCAGCCCCTCTCTGAGGCTGGGGAGACTGTGGTGCTGGTGCAGGGTAGGCCCACCCAGCCCCTATCATCTCCGGGCAGGTGGAAGTGAGAGCCACGCTTCCTGGCGGGGTGGCCACCGCCCTTCCTGCCCTCCCCTTGCCTGCCTGGGGAGGGGAGACTCCATGGCCACCGCAGCCCATTTATAGGATTCCAGATGCAGGGTGCCGGTGCAGGCTGCCCAGCCCCTCCTCCCAGCAAGTGGGCACCGGGTACCAGGCAGGCATTTCCTGTCTGCTGTTTCTGTTGGCGCTTTGCATCGTGGGGGGTCTCCCACGCGTCCCGCTCTGTCCCTCTCCTGTGTGCAGGGGAGTTCAGGTGGGAGTGACAGCAAGAGCCTGAACTCGGGGGGCTGCGGGGCACAGGGCTGCAGTGTTCTCAGGAGCCTGCCACCCCTCGGGACCTGTGTGACCTGTGCCCGAGGACATGAGCCTTCCCCCTTTCCCTGAGGCTGCCAGACCCAGGGCCCCCAGGTGGCCGAACCTGCAGCAGGTGACCCGCACCAGACAGCCGAAGTCCCCTGCGGGGCCTGGGGCCCAATGGAAGAGGGCGTATTTGCAGGGGGCTCAGAGAAGCCAGGAGTATGAGTGGGGCAGAAGGCAATAGGGGTTCACGGCAGGGCAAGTGCTGCCCTGAGCCCCAGGGAGCTGCCAGGGACGTGTGCAGTTCTGGAGAGCCAAGGGTTGCTAGGCAGTGGAAAAATTTGGGTTCTCGGAGGAGCTAAAAATACAGTGAGGCAGCCCCTGCCTCCAGTTCCGGAATCCCGCGCCTGCCACTCTCCCGCCCACCCGCGAAGACAGCTCCCTCCTTTGCACCCCCACCCCATCTCCACTGGCTCTGAGCCAGAAGCGCCCCAGCTCCTGCACCACGGCTGGCGGCCCCCCAGAGCTGCCTGCCGCTTCCAGGATGCACGTGCTGCCTGTCTCGAGGTCCCCCAAGCCTTTGGCCGGTTGGCAGCACCCCCTCCCGGGCTCAGGCTCAAGTTGCTGAGCTGTGGCCGGAGCCTCAGAGGTGGGGGCTGCTGCTGTCCTCACTGTATGGGTGGGGGGGCCAGGGCTGGGGTAAAGGGCTCGCCCAGCTTCTCCAGTGAGCCTGCCGGGCCTCCTAGCTGCTGTGGTCAGCTCTAAGCCACCTGGGCAGCTTGCATTCTGCAGCCCAGGGGCTAGGTAAATCACTCTGGGTCTGGGGGACAGCTTTGGCCCTGCTTGCTTTCCCCCCCCCCCAATTCCGCCTGACAGATGACTACCAAGCAGGGGCGGTGGCCTGGGTTTCCCATGAGTCAGCGCAGCTGCCCGGGCATGTGGGATGGAGGTGTGGGCACCATCATGCCAGGCTGGCCGGGCTGGGGCGGAGGAGGCAGGCAGGCATCGTACCCAGGAGACACCCTGCAAAGACCTGGTCCCCTTCCCTCTAAAGGGCAAGGAGGGCCCTTGCAGGCCCCAAGGGAGACCCCAACCTCACATCCAGGGCCTGAGCTGAAGACCTGGCCCCACTCTATTGTTGGGAGAAAAAGCAATGGTGGAGGCCACAGAGGCAGCTGCAGGCATGGCAGGGAGGAGGCCCAGAGCTCCGCAGGTCACCTGCAGAGGCCCTGCCCACTGGGGTCCCGTTGCCTGGAGGGGGCCTCGGGGGCAGGTGGGGCCTTCTTCAGTGCCCCTGACCCTCCAGCTGCCTGAGGGGCCAAGTCTGGCCTGAGCACGGGGGCTTGGCTCTGCAGAACCCCGATGGCTGAGTTCTGTAGCAGGTGAGAAAGGCTCTGTGAACGCAAATTCAGGAGGCTGCACTCCCTCCCACGCAGGGAGCCTGAGCAGGGCGTTCCTGTGGCCTGCCGTGCCAGGCCTCCTGGGACCCACACACAGCCCAGGGGCCGGGCCAGGTCTCCACGGCAGGATTACAACCGCAGTGAGCGTTCCTGAGCGCTCCCTCTGCTCATGGGCTCCAGGTCCTCTGCTGGACCCCACGCCCGCTCTGCAGAAAGGGAACGGGGCGGGGGGGGGGGGAGAGTAGCTTGCTCGGCAGTGAGGCTCGGGCCCCAGCAGTCACTGGCACCCATAGCCCGGCACCCTCATGTAGATGAGCCACGGTATGCCGAGAGCGTGCTGCAGCAAGGGGGTCAGCTACCAACTCTTGGGTTCAGCGGAGACAGGCAGGCAGGCAGGCGAGAGGGATTTACAGCTTTTGTTTTGTTTTGTGGTACAGGGATGGAACCCGGGGGCACTGTACCTCTGAGCTAAACCCCACCCCTATTTTTTAGTCCGTTTATTTTCTTTTCTCCTCCTCTTCTTCCTCCTCCTCCTCCTCCTCCTCCTCCTCCTCCTCCTCCTCCTCCTCCTTCTTCTTCTTCTTCTTCTTCTTCTTCTTCTTCTTCTTTTTCTGTTTTGTTTTGTTTACTAGGGATGGAACCCAGGGTCATTCTACCTCTGAGCTGTACCCCCAGCCCTATTTTTTATTCTTTATTTTGAAACCAGGTCTCACTGAGTTGCAGAGGGCCTCACTAAGTAGCTGAGGCTGTCAGCAAACCATGATCCTCCAGTCTTAGCCTCCCAAATGCTGGGGTTAAAAGTGTGCGCCACCATGCCTGGCTCAGTCCTTTTATTTTCGAAATAGGGTCTCGCTGAGTTGCAAAGGGGCCTCGCTAAGTAGCTGAGGCTGTCCGAGAACCATGATCCTCCTGTCTCTACCTCCCAAATGCTGGGATTACAAGTGTGTGCCACCACACCCCGCAGTTTTTAATAGAAAGAAGGGGAGGGGAGGGTCCCCGATTGGCGGCCTGCTGGTAGTGGGGCATGCTGTTGCTTAGGGGATCTGTCTTCCTCTGGTTGGTCCCAGGTTGGAAGCAGGGACAAGAATTATGGGCGCTTTCAATCATTAACCCAGCCCGGCTGCGGGGTCAACTGCTGCGGGTTTGTTTGGCTTCTGGACAGGTGCGCAGATTGTGGTCAGGCTCTGCTCTGCGCTCGGGCTGGCGCTGGTCCTTGTGTGCTCAGTTGCATCCTGCAAAGGGTGGCATGTTTCAGGGGAATGCCTGGCATGCCTGACCACGCGGCCTCTGAGTCAGGTTGGCAGCCCGGTGGGCATCACGGAGGGAGCCCTCACCTCGGCCTCTGGGGTCCAGCTGCGCTTGCTCTCCCGCTGGACACACGGTCCTTGCTGGGTCTCACCTAGCAGAGCCCTGCCCCGCACAGACACAACCTTGCCGGGTCCCCCACGACCAAGGGGCTGCTGTAGGCTGAGCTCTTCGGGAGTGCACCTGTGGCTCTGAAGGCAGGGAAGGACTGGGCGGTGGCAGGGGGGTCAGGCCTGAGGCCAGCAAGAATTCTTACATCTGGGGAGCCCTGGAGCCACCCCGTTGGCTCCGAAAGGTTGGGTGCGTTTGCACAGAGGGGGCTCTGGGTTGGAGAGGATCCCAGAGGCCTGGCCTGGGAGAACTCACGCTCCGTCCAGCCTGTGCCAAGGGGCCAGGAACTCTGGCCAATGGAGGCAGGGGTGGGGAGGGAGCGAGGGAGGGCGGGCCGCTCGCGGCGCCTCTTTAGGCAGCGGCATGAGGTGGGGAGTGTGCACAGCGGCCGTGAGCACTGCATGGCGCGGTGGTGTGGCCAAGGCCCACGGAGATGAGAAGCCTGAGGCAGGGCCCAGAATGGGTGGGCAGAGGCAGCCGGAAGGTCCTGCGCATCTGGGTGAGTGGAGCCAGAGGGTGGCGGGGGTGGGTTAAACGTGGGGATCACCCTCTGAGTCCCAGAACGGGACCTAGGCTGCGGGCCCTGGGGGCTGCTCCCCTCACTGCCTGCAGGGTGGGGGGTGTCTGTGCCCACAGGCTCTCAGGGTGCCAGGGGTGCAGAGGAGGGACCCGAGGCTCAGGCAGGAGGCATCGTTGGGCTGGGTCTCAGGTGGGGCCAAGCCAGCTCCATACAGCTCCCGCGAGCCGCCAGATGGTCCCCTGGCCCCACGGGGGACTCGGCAGGCAGATGCACCAAGATGTTCACCCAGGCGAGGGGCCTCAGGCGAGGGGGGACACCAGCGGCCAGAGCCACCCTGGGAGAGGCCTGCAGCCTCCCAGTGACCTCACGTGGCCCGGGCAGGTGGCGCTGGATGCTCCGCATCCCACAGCCCAGGCCCTCCTCCAGGCCCAGCCACAGCTCAGCTGTTCCCAGAGTGGGCCCGTGGACCATGACCCGCCTCCCGCGCGTTGCCTCTGTTTCCCTATTGAGCCTGCCCTAGGAGCGGGGAACACGAGGGTCGCGTGGCGAGTGCAGCCTCTGGGCATTAGTGGGGCCGCGTCCCGCCAAGCCCTGCCCCTCGGGGCCTCCCTCCTCCGCCAAGCCCTGCCCCTCGGGGCCTCCCTCCTCGGCTCCACGCTGCTGTTCTCAGGCACCAAATATAAGATCCCAGCCTTACATGGTGCGGGAGGGCCTGGGACGCCCCTGACCTTTGAGGCCAGTCTCCAGGGCTGCTGTGTAGACAGTGTGGTTGCCGGCTGGGTGGGGTGCAGGCTGCCTGCCCTGCGGTGCTGCCCTGGGGACAGGCCTGAGATTGGGGCAGTGTTTCTGCCTGGCCCATGCGCTCGCTGTCCAAGGACGTTCCCTGGGCTGGAGTCAGACCTGTGTGCCCGGCCTGTGTGTGGGTCCTCCAGTCACGGGCGGACAAACTGAGCCGCAGGGATGGGCACTGGCAGCGTCACAGTCCACTCCGTGACCGTCCTCCAGCCCCGCTCCTGGTGCTGCGGGCACCCAGGAAGCAGCCTGGAGGGAGAGGAGGTTGCTCAGGACGCCGCTCTGCCTCCTCATGGCCGCCGTGTCCGTGGCGTTCCACCCAGTGTAGCCACCGCTGCCTCCCCTGGGCGTCTCCAAGACTCCCCGGCCTGGCATCGGCAGGGACGACAGGCGCCGGGCCTCGGAGCCCAGGCACAGGCCCCTGACCCAGCTCCTGCTCTCCTGGCTCCGAGGAGAGGCCCAGGCCTCAGAGGTGATGGCTGGCTGGGATGGCGCCTCTCTGGGCACGAGCAGAAATGTGGAGAAACTGAGGCAGCAGGTGGTGCTTCCGGCGAGGTGTGGCCGCCTGCTGGCCACTTCCCTCCCCTGCCGGGCTGACAGCCTCGTCCCCTCTGGCCCCGCAGTTCGGCAAGATGTCGGTGAAGGAGGGCGCACAGCGCAAGTGGGTGGCGCTGAAGGAGAAATTGGGGCCGCAGGACTCGGACCCAACCGAGGCCAACCTGGAGAGCGCCGACCCCGAGCTGTGCATCCGGCTGCTCCAGATGCCCTCCGTGGTCAACTACTCAGGACTGCGCAAGCGCCTGGAGAGCAGCGACGGGGGCTGGATGGTGCAGTTCCTGGAGCAGAGCGGCCTGGACCTGCTGCTGGAGGCGCTGGCGCGGCTGTCGGGCCGCGGGGTGGCCCGCATCGCCGACGCGCTCCTGCAGCTCACCTGTATCAGCTGCGTGCGCGCCGTCATGAACTCACAGCAGGGCATCGAGTACATCCTCAGCAACCAGGGCTACGTGCGCCAGCTCTCCCAGGGTGAGCCGCGGCCCGCGCGGCCCCGGGGAACGGGGCCCGGAGAAGGGCTTGGAGCACCTCCGCCCACCTGCAGGCAGCCTCTGGATGCCTGGGTGCCCTCTGCCCCCTCTGGTCTCTGAAGCCCCCAGCCCTTGCTGGCTTTAACCTTGGCTTCCAGGCCTGATCCACACAGTGTCCACCGGAGTGGTGCCCACACACCACCTTGGCCCCAACAGCCACTCAGGTCCAGGCCGATCCTGCCAAGGGCACTCCCCTCCCCCTCCCGGCAGGTTCCCCATGGCTACCCTAGCCTTGCCATCCAGAGGGCGGGTCCTTCCCTGGCAGGTGGCCCCTGCCCCTGCCGCCTAGGCGGCCCGCCTTTGCACCCACCGCCCAAGCCTGGATCGCGCTTTAAGTTCCACTTTCTGCGCTCCTCCACGAGACTCCCCAGACTGTGGCCAGAGTTAGTCCCAACCCTGTGAGAGGCTTGGTGGCCAGGGCTCCCTCTGACCCTTGCCTGCTGACTGCTCTGCGTCAGGGTCGCAGCCAGGTCCCACTGAGGCTCCAGAGGCTATCCCATCTCCACCCCAGAACCCATTGCCACCTGTCTCTCGAGCCTGCGCCCCTGGCAAGCCCCTGTGGCCTGTTCTCAGCAGGGCCAGACAAGAGTCACCCCTGAAACTTACCCAGCTCAGGATGGGGTGGGAGGCAAGGGTTCATGGGAGAAAAGCTGGATCCAAGGCTCTGTTGTCAACATAGAGAAAGCTGAGCCCAGAGCCAGCAGCAGGGCCGGGCCAGCCTCGGCTGCCCCAAGGTGACTGTGGTCACCTCCCGTGCCTCCAAGCTCTTTCCTGCCAGGTCTGGCTGTGTGGTCCAGGAGGCGGGGTCGGGGCATCCAGGGAGGTCAGCTCAGCAGGGTCTGGCTCTGTGCCCAGCTCCGGGGGGGGGGGGGGGGGGGGTCATGGGTGAACATGGGGCGCCCCCTGGTGTCAGCTTGCCTGGGCTGGCCAGCGGAGGGTCGAGGTGGCCCCTGAGACATGCCCACCCGCAGCCCTGGATACCTCCAACGTGATGGTCAAGAAGCAGGTGTTTGAGCTGCTGGCCGCCCTGTGCATTTACTCACCCGAAGGCCACGCGCTGACCCTGGACGCTCTGGACCATTATAAGGTGAGCAGCCAGGCCTGCGTGGGTGGCTCGGACCTTGTCGCCCTTGGGTGCAGGCTGACCCCGCCCACCCCTCAGACGGTGTGCAGCCGGCAGTACCGCTTCAGCGTCATCATGAACGAGCTCTCGGACAGCGACAACGTGCCCTATGTCGTCACCCTGCTCAGCGTCATCAACGCCATCATTCTAGGCCCCGAGGACCTCCGCACCCGCACACAGCTGCGGAGCGAGTTCATTGGTAACCAGCCCTGCCACCGCCCCAGGAGGGGGCCGCAGCAAGACCTGCCTGTCCCCAGGGCTCCGCCAGGCCCACTGCTATAGTGGCCCTGGGCCCTGGGCAGCGGAGGCGGGCCGGTGGCATGGTCCCAGTTGACGCTCTACCGGGTGTCTGCACACTGGCTCCCTCAGGAGTCTCAGGACCCTGTGAACAGTGCTGTGCGTGGTGGGGATGATCCCCAGGGGCAGGAGGTGGCGGGCGGCCAGGGGCAGCCTCTGGACCCTCTGACACAGCCCATTCTTCTCCAGGGCTGCAGCTGCTGGACATTTTGACCCGGCTGCGGTGAGTCCTGCTGGCTGCTCCCAAACCGGGCCCGCCTTCCCTGCGGTCCCAACTGCCTGGCCCAGGCTCACCTCAGCTGGCAGAGAGGTGGCTTCTGGAAGGGGCCCTCGAGGTCTCAGGCCGGTGCCCGGCTCACTGCCTTGCAGCTGCTGTAGGTACTGGTTGCCAGGGACACGATAGGACTCTTAGTAAATTCACAACTCAGGCCCCTGCTGATGTGCTAGTGTGAGTATACCCTGGATGGCACATGGGGCATCATGCCAACAGGCTTTCCTCCTCTGGAATTAGGTGTAACTGTGCCCTGTAGTTGACTAAGGATCCTTAGTTGCTGAGGACCTCTATCCTGACCTCAGTCTGGACCATGCTACAGGTCCCCAGGGGATCCGCAGGAGGAGCCCCGGGCTGGCATGGGTGTTGCTGAGTGGGTCTCAGTGGAGCTCAGTCAGAGGGGGCAGGCCCTGCCTGCTGAAGGCTCGGCTCATTGGCCAGGTGGAGATGACTGGCAAGGCCTGGGCCCAGTGAATGGCTGGACCTCCTATCCAGGTCCAATGCCCCTCCCTGCAGCCCCAGTGGACCTGCCTCAGGTGTGGCCTTGAATAATCATGCCCTCCCAGCCCCCAGAGGAGGCCTGGCCGGCTGGCTGTCCTGTCACATCCCTCCTTGAGGGGTATGGAGATGCCCATGTGGCAGCCTGGCAGGGCCTCCCAGCACTCTCAGGCGGCTACGGTGGCCATGTGGCATCACGGGTGTGTGCGGGAGCCCTGCCAGGCTAGCCGGCCCGGTCCCTCCCGCCTCAGAGACCTGGAGGACGCGGACCTGCTGATCCAGCTGGAGGCCTTCGAGGAGGCCAAGGCCGAGGACGAGGAGGAGCTGCAGCGTGTCTGTGATGGCCTCAACATGAACAGCCACCAGGAAGTCTTTGCCTCCCTGTTCCACAAGGTAACCGGGGCCGGCAGGTGGCGGGCCGGCACTGGCTCCTCGGCCTGGCTAGACCAGGCTGTGACCTGGGCCCCGGCGGGGCAGCCAGGGCCAGGATTTGAGGTGGCTGTCTGGGGACACGCTTGGGGCTGCAGGAGGACAGGGTTTCACGAGCCAGGGCTGCCCTGAGCTGACCATGCCACCCGGGTCCCTGGGGCTGGGCACCCTCAGGCGACTCTAGGCAGCCTGTGGGCCAGGTGAGGGTTTGAGCTGGAGCTCTCAGCTGGGGGTGAGTGTGCCCCCCACGTCATCCAACAACTCCTGGTTGCCACAGTTAGGCAGGGTGTACCCCTGGCGTTGCGTGTACCCAGACCAGATGGAGACACCATTTAACACCCCTCGTGTATAGCACCGTCACTAGTAACCAGAGCTCAGCCTTGAGTCCCTCCCGAGGGCTTTGAGGTGAAGGGTGGCCGTGGGGACGGGCGCCCTGCTTCCGCCTGCAGAGGCTGAGGGCACTGACCTCCCCTCGCCCAGGTGAGCTGCTCCCCGGTGTCCGCCCAGCTGCTGTCGCTGCTGCAGGGCCTCCTACACCTGGAGCCCACCGGCCGCTCGGGCCAGCTGCTCTGGGAGGCCCTGGAGAGCCTGGTGAACCGGGCAGTGCTCCTGGCCAGTGATGGTGAGCAGCTGGGGCAGGCCCCGGGGTCTTGGGCCCCATGGGGAGTGGGAAGACCCGTCCTCTGCCCTGCCCCCTCTTTCACCCTCTCCCTTGACCCTGGGTGTTTCTCCGGCAGCCCAAGAGTGCACCCTGGAAGAGGTGATCGAGCGCTTGCTGTCCAGCAAAGGGCGGCCCCGGCCAAGCCCCTTGGACAAAGCCCACAAAAGTGTCCAGGCCAACCTCGGCCAGGGTCTGAGGGACAGGTCCCCTCAGAGCACCACTGCCCTCACGGCTGGTACGGAGGGCCAGTGGCCAGCAGCTGTTCTTGACCACCAGCACATGGCCGGCACCCAGAGTTCTGGTGCCCTTGAGCCGCCAGCACCCCCTCCACCCCCGCCAGCACCCCCCCTCCCCGACTCCACCTTCCTTCCACCCCCACCCCCCCTGCCAGGCCTGGGGGCCATGACTCCCCCAGCACCCCCTCCACCCCCGCCTGCACCCCCCCTCCCCGACTCCACCTCCCTTCCACCCCCACCCCCCCTGCCAGGCCTGGGGGTCATGACTCCCCCAGCACCCCCTCCACCCCCGCCTCTGCCCAGTGGCAGGACTGTGCCCCCGCCCCCTCCTCCACTCCCAGGCGTGGGATGTCCCCCTCCCCCTCCCCCACTGCCTGGGCTGGGCTGCGGTCCCCCTCCCCCCCCACCCCTGCCTGGCGCCTTGGGCACCCACACGGACGGTGTGGAGGAGCTCATTGTGGCCCACGTGGGCAGCAGCCTGGGCTCGGCCTGGGTCCCCAGCCACCGCCGGGTGAACCCGCCCACCCTGCGCATGAAGAAACTAAACTGGCAGAAGCTGCCGTCCAGCGTGGCCCGAGGTGAGGTCAAGTGGAGCGCCGCCCTGAGGGCCCGGTAGGGGGGGGCACACCTGCAGGCGTCCCCCACCCTCTCTGGCTCCGCCCTCTCTGGCTCCGCGGGCTCCAGGCAGGACTGTGACGGCCTCCGAGGCCTGGGCCCAGGGGCCCGGCGCGGCTCTCACTGCCCCTGCTCGCTACTTGCAGAGGGCAGCTCCATGTGGGCGGCGCTGGGCGGCCCGGGCGCCGACGTGGTGGAGCCCGACCTCTCCAGCATCGAGCGGCTCTTCTCCTTTCCCCTGGCGAAGCCCAAGGAGCCCTCGGCCGCCCCGGCCAGGAAGGAGCCCAAGGAGGTGGGCAGGGGCGAGGCCAGGCGGGTGGCCGCCACGCCCCCCCCCCGTACCAGCCCTGTGGTGGCTCTTCCAGGTCACCTTCCTCGACTCCAAGAAGAGTCTGAACCTCAACATCTTCCTGAAGCAGTTCAAATGGTGAGCCCGCCGCCGCCTCCTTCCCGGCCCCAGCTCGGCCCAGCAGTGCCCTCTGCAGGCCACCCTGCGTAGCACAGCGGAGTGATGGCTCCTGGGGAAACAGGCGCAGAGAGTGGCCGGGACAGCTTCCTGCGGCCACAGACAAGCTGTAGTAAACTGAGGGCCCCAAGGTCTTCCTCATTGTAGGTGTCAGGCACTGGCCCTGCCAGCGGGCTCCTGGGTGCCCTGAGCCATGCCCCCATCTTCTGAGCAGCCCGCTGGGAAGGGGACAGACAGGGAGAGTGCATTCTTGAGCCATGAGCCTCATTTACCGTGTGGCCCTGAGCAAGTGGCTCGCCCTCCCTGACCCAGCAGGCTCGTGGGTGTGTAAGACCTTGGCTGGGAAGGTCTAGAAAAGGGCTGGTGGGGTGACTTGTGCTCCCCAACCCCTGTCCTCTCTCTAGCTCCAACGAGGAGCTCACCGCCATGATCCGGGCAGGGGACACGGCCAAGTTTGACGTGGAGATTCTCAAGCAGCTCTTAAAGCTGCTTCCGGAGAAACACGAGGTAAGCGGGGACGTGGCTGGCCGCAGAGGGACAGGGAGGAAGGTGCCAGCGTCATCCCGCCTCAGACAGCGCCTGCCCCGGTGTGATCGGTGTGATCAGGAGGAGCCGGGAGCAGTCCCGAGGGCTTCCGGAGGAGGGGCTGGCAGGCAGACCTCCCATGGCCTCGTCCTGACAGATTGAGAACCTGCGGGCGTTCGCCGAGGAGCGAGCCAAGCTGGCCAGTGCCGACCAGTTCTACATCCTCCTGCTGGACATTCCCTGGTGAGCACAGCGGCCTGGGACCCCAGCACAGCCTGTGGGGGGAGGGCAGCCCCAGGCCAGCACCCTGGGCCTGAGGAAGGGGACAGGCCCTGGTTTTCAGAATTACTAGTGCCCATGTGCCCACCCTTCCATCAAGGGGCGGCCGTGGCCTCGCCCCTGGGCCACAAAGGCTGTGGGGCTCCTCCTAGCCCCCACCTGGGCCCTCAGTCCGCCCTGCCTGCCGGAGCCCTGTGCCCGGGGTTCGGGCCCTGCTGCGGGGCTGGTGGTGAGGGCTCCTGCAGGCCCTGACCCCAGCTCCGTGTGCCAGCTACCAGCTGCGGGTGGAGTGCATGCTGCTGTGCGAGGGCACGGCCGTCGTGCTGGACATGGTGCGGCCCAAGGCCCAGCTGGTGCTCGCCGCCTGTGAGAGTGAGTGCAGCAGGGCAGGGCGGGGCGGGAGGGCCTGGCATCGGGAGGGCCAGGCATCGGGAGGGATGGGCCTGTCACTGTCGCCACTCAGTAGCCCTGCAGGTGCCAACCTTGACCTCCCAGTGCCACCTGTCACCACCACGCACACGCGGGCACGCACATGGGCACGCACCACGGGCACACCCGGGCACACCCGGGCCTGCGTATGCACTCAGTCCCACGTACACCCAGGCACACTCGTGCACACTATACAGTCAAGCATGTGAGTAGATACACGTTCACATACATACATGCACACACCACAAGTGCTCACAGTCGCAGGTGCACACACGTGCGTGCACAGATACCTCCTCTGCACAAGGAGGAGGAAAGGTCCAGATGACCAGAGTGCACTCACTTTTATCAGCATGCACACGGTGGACATCTGCTCCCCAGGGTACGGTTAGCTGAGATCCTGGGTGGCCCCAGGTTCCAGAAGGTTCCTCGTGGTACCCCGTGTCCTGACCTGGAGGATAGGGTAGGGTTGTGAGGCTTTAGTGATCACCAACACCGGGGGCCATTCCAGAGCCCCGGGCTTGGAGGTGGCGAAGGGTCCATCCTGGTGCTGGCTGAGCCTGGGGAGGGGGTGAGAAACTGGACCACACCGGGGTCCCGGGGGCCTCTGCTGCCTCCCTCAGCCCTGCCCACCCACAGGCCTGCTCACCAGCCAGCGGCTGCCCGTATTCTGTCAGCTGATCCTGAAAATCGGGAACTTCCTCAACTACGTAAGTCAGGAGCCAGCCGTGCAGCCCAGCCAGCCCAGGCAGGGCGGAGACTCACCCCTGCCCTTCACAGGGCAGCCACACGGGAGACGCAGACGGCTTCAAGATCAGCACGTTACTGAAACTCACCGAGACCAAGTCCCAGCAGAACCGTGTGACGCTGCTGCACCACGTGCTGGAGGTGGGCCGCGGGGCAGGGCCCTGCTCCCGTGCTCCCAGCGCCCGCCGTGTGCCCTCCCACCTGCAGCGTGGAGAAGGGCTAGCGCGGCACCCCACCCCGCCATGTCTGGTGAGGGGCAGTCGAGAAAGACGGAACTGCCACAGGGTCATGGCCAGACCTAAAGGGACGATTCAGGGACCCCAAATACTGAGGCCTCGATTGCTCAGAGCTGGCATGGGGGCATCCCTGGGTCCAGAGCGGGGCCAAAGTGGGTCTCACTGGGCACGTCCTACTGCAGGAAGTGGAAAAGAGCCACCCAGACCTGCTGCAGCTGCCCCGGGACCTGGAGCAGCCCTCCCAAGCAGCGGGGTAGGTAGCCCTCACTAGCCGTGGCCCAGGCCTAGGCCCTGGCCCCTGGTCCCTTCAGTAAGTCACCAGGCTGGGCCAGGTACACAGCTACAGCACAGTGCATGGCCTCCAGGACGCACTGCCTGTCAGAGGGCCGACTTTGACTTGGGGACAGGGCCTTGTGTGTAGCTTGTCCCTGTGGGGCTTGGACAGGATGTGAGGCCCAGAGGGGCAGGGCTGGCCTGAGCTGGCACGGCCTGCTCACAAGGGTACCCTTCCCGACAGGCCGCCAGCAAGGCTGTGCCACCCCAGGGTGGACACCAAAGCCAGGGAGGTCCTCTTGCCTCCCAGAGCAGGCCCTGCGAGGGCAGACAGCCACTGGGCCCCGGGCCAGGCATCCAGCACAAGCCCCCAAAGCTTCTCTGGTCCAGAGCTGCTGGGCCTCGGGGACAGGATGAGGGGATGGGCTGACCACGAAGGGGCTGGTGTCCCAGCACTGCGGGCTGCAGCGAGGGCCTGTTCTAGTGGACATTGAAGCCCTGCATAGCAGCCTGAGCTGAGCCCCAGCTCCTGGCACGGGAGTATGGAACCCCAAGGTCCCCATCCGGTGTGGCCTGGGCCCCAAGCCAAGCCTAGGCTGTGCAGGTGGCAGGTGAGGGCCCCGTGGCCCCCGCATGGCCGGGTGGCTGCTGTCCTCTGACCTGGCCTGGCGCTCTGACCCCAATCAGGATCAACTTGGAGGTCATCCGGTCAGAGGCCAGTGCCAACTTGAAGAAGCTTCTGGAAACGGAGCGGAAGGTGTCCACCTCGGTCACAGAGGTGCAGGAGCAGTATGCCGGACGCATCCAGGCAAGCGGGCATGGCGTGGCTGGTGGGAGGGCCGCCCAGGCCTGGGACCTGAGAAAGGGGCTGGGAGCCATGGGAGCCAGGGGGTGCACATCTGTAACCCCAGTACTCAGGAGGCTGAGACGGGAGGATCGCAGGCTTGAGGCCAGCCTCAGCAACTTAGCTAGACACCCAGTATTTTAAAATAAAATGTAATAAGGGCTGGTTATTATCTTGGAGGTAGAATGACTCTGGGCTTAATCCCCAGTACTTAATTAATTAATTAACTCAGAGAGTGAGCTAGGCAGAGGCCTGGGCCAGGAGGGAGCCTCTGGGGTAGAGCCTCTGCTCTAGTGTTTCTGGCAGAGGCCTCCCTGGGCCTGGGCCCAGTTGCACACAGCAGGAGACACTGTCGCCTGCTGCCCCTGGGGGGGCGCCCGGCCCAGGGCACTGGGCAGTGACGGGCCCCATCACAGGCTAGCATTGCGGCCTCCCGGGCCTTGGACGAGGTGTTCGAGGCCATCGAGCAGAAGAAGCAGGAGCTGGCTGACTACCTGTGTGAGGAGCCGCAGCAGCTGTCCCTGGAGGACACCTTCAGCACCATGAAGGCCTTCCGGGACCTCTTCACCCGCGCGCTGAAGGTAGGGTGGCCTCGGGCCGGCATGGGCCCGCCTGCTGTCCACACGGGCGCGCCCGGCCGTGGGGTGACCGTGGGCTCCGTGCTGGGCAGGAGAACAAGGACCGGAAGGAGCAAGTGGCAAAGGCAGAGAGGAGGAAGCGGCAGCTGGCGGAGGAGGAGGCGCGACGGCCGCGGGGCGAGGACGGGAAGGCCGGTGAGGCGGGCGCCGCGGGCGGGCCTGGGCTCCGGGCTGGCCCCGCACCTCGCTCTGGGGCCAGCTCTGAGCCCTGAGCATCTCTGGCTCCTCAGTCAGGAAGGGGCCCGGCAGGCTCCAGGAGGAGGTGTGCGTGATCGACGCCCTGCTGGCCGACATCCGCAAGGGCTTCCAGCTGCGCAAGACGGCCCGCGGCCGAGGGGACGGCGACGTGGGCAGCAAGGCGGCCTTGGCAGAGCCCCCGAGGGGGACGGAGTCTGGTGAGACCCTGGCCCGCCTCCTGCTTCAGGTCCCTCCCACCGTCCCCGCCCCATGCCTTCCGGGGGCGCTCCTGTGGCCTGGGTGGAGAGGGTCCCCCAGAAGCGCTAAGGGAGGGGACAGCTCTGTTGCTGCCCAGACACCACTGTCCAGCCTCAGGGGCCACGGGGGCTGGACCTGGGACTCTGGGCACTTGAGGTGGGGGGGTCAGGCAGGCCCTGTAGAAGGGACTCCCACTCCTGGAGGCAGGGTGGATCAGGAGGGCCCCTGGGTGTCCTGTGCTTGCCCATATTATACACAGAGTGAGGGTGCTGGGTGACTGCCTGGGGAAGCCACCCCATGGGCTGTGAAGGTGGTGGTCAAGGCTGGGAAGCTCCCGTGGGCTAGCGTGGCCCCAGGGTCCTCTGCTCCCCTCTGATGTACCCCTCCACCCACAGTAGCTGCCAGCGGCCCTGCTCAAGGTTCCAGGGCTGGCACAAGCCACCCCACGTCTAAGCCAGCCCTTGATGCTATGGTGGCTGACGACCAGCAGAGCCGGGGTCTTGTGGATGCCGTGGCTCCCAGCCCCCTACCCACCAGGGAGGAAGGCAGTCCCCGGCCCCTGGAGAGGCGTTCCTCCTGGTATGTGGACGCCAGCGACTTCCTGGTCTCTGAGGACGCCCCAGGCCTCCAGCCCTCCGAGGGGGCCTGGCCAGTGACCCTGGGAGACACCCAAGCCCTGAAGCCTCTCGAGTTCTCTGGAGATAAGCCCCCTGAGGCCAAGAGCTCAAGCCAGGACGGTGAGGACCCTGAGGCCTTGTGGGGCACGCACCAAGCGGCAGCGGACAGCACGAGCCAGACACCAGAGGGCGCAGCTGCCCACGGCCGCAGCGCTGGCCCTGCTGCCACAGGCCCTTCAAAGGAGGAGGAGGAGGAAGAGGACACAGCCCCCGAGTCTGCGCTGGACACATCCCTGGACAAGTCCTTCTCTGAGGACGCGGTGACGGACTCCTCAGGCTCCGGCACCCTCCCCAGGGCCCGGGACCGGGCCTCAAAGGGGGCGAGCAAGCGAAAGAAGAAGCGGCCCTCGCGGGGCCAGACAGGTAATTCTGGCATGGGTCATCTGGGCACTCACTCATCCGCGCCCTGTTGGGCCTGCCTGCCTGCCGCGCAGCGGCCCCTTCCCCAGGAGGCGCGTGGCGTCCTGGGTGCAGCTGCGGAGGGGCGCAGTGGCACTCCACACTCAGGTGGCAGGGCTGCTGGGGACCCGGCTTCTCCCTGCGCCTTAACCCATTAAATCCTGCTCTGCACCCGCCCCGCAGGGCACTGGGCAGCAGGCTGCCGCAGGGCAGCTCTGGCACCAGCCCCCCGGACGCATAGCTGCATTCGGCTCGGTGGCAGAGAACTGGGGAGCAGGTCCCGGTGGTGTGTCTTCCCTCCCCCACCCCGACCGCGGGTGTCGGCCGGGCTGACACGGGCCCCGCAGCTCCCACCCGCTCCGAGCTCAGGGCTGCTCGTGGGATGAGCTACTGAGTGCGTCTCTTTTATTTGAAAGCAGAGGTTGCCCCCGATTCTGATGATAATAAAAAAGAAAGACTGTGTGTGATCCAGTGAGGTAGGTACGCAGCCTGGCGCTCTGTGGATAACGGTGGTGGGCGCTGGGGCCTGAGCCTGCTGCGCGCCCTCCTGGACACTAACCCTGGCCTCCCCCAGCCCCTGTGCGTCAGCAGGCGCCTCCCGTGGCCCTTGGTGGCGGGCTCCTTCCCGTCCCACCCTTGCTGGGGAAAGCCGGCCGCCAAGCCCGCTCTGTCTTCTCTGCTGTGGTGGGACGCAACCTCAGGGCTGCCTCAGGCGAACGGGTGGGCAGGGCCGAGCTGGGCCCCCTTGGGGCGGGACTTACGGGCCTCTGCAGGTAGTGCCAGGCCTTTGGGGCGGCGTGGTCACCTGGCACCGCAGGGTGGGCTGAGGTTGCTCCTATCCCATGTCTCAGCCTTTGCTGCAGCCCCGCTACCCCTGCGGCTTCGCTGACCCCTGGGCCCCCTGGGAGTGGGGATGCTTGGGCTGAGTCTCTGCACAGGCCCAGGCCTCCTGGGGCCCATGTGCTGGCCAAGCTTGTCCCAGGGAGGCTATGAGAGACGGGTGGTCCAGAGGGTGGACAGTGCCTGGAAACGGGGCCAGGTTCTCCAGGCGGCAGGGACCCCGTCTGGATGCAGGCTTCTCCCAGCGTGTGTGTTTGTGTCTCTTGGGACGCCACACTGGGCAGGACAGCCAGGCCAGAGGCTGAGATGCAGCTGGGCCAGCCCGGCGTCCCTGCCGTGTGCCCGACCCAGCTTGGAGGGCGGGAGAGGCCTGCGCAGGGCAGGTTGCATCCGGCTCACACCATGGAGGTGCTGCCCACTGGGCCTGCGGCCGGGGTCAGGGTGCAGGGATGAGGTCTGCCGGGGCCCCGGCAAGCGAGACGGTAGTGGGACGGGCGCACCGCTCCTTACGGTTCACCCAGCCTGGGCCCCGCCTTCCTCTTGGCCCGCAGCCTGGGTCACTTTCTGAGCTTGGCTTTTCTGGCCAAGACGCCAGCCCGTGCTAGACGGGCACTGGCACCCCTCAGAGGCTGGAAGGCAGCCCCCAGCCCTCCCCACTGTGGCCCTGGGTGGAGAAACAGCGGAGGTACGAGTTTGGGCTCGGCAGTGGCCACCCGCGGCCAGCGCACAGCACAGGTCTGTGCAGCGCCACGCTGCCCGCCACTGGCATCCCCTCAGTCTGCAGAGGCTTGGCCTCAGGCCTCCCCGGGAGGGAGAAAGCCTTCCCTCATTATTTCCCAGCGTTTCATTTGGAAAATGTAAGTCCAACAGGAAGTCTGAAGTCAGAATGAATCCCACCTTCTCCTTGGAATTGTGAGAATGTGCAAAACAGGCTTTCACGGCTCTCCAGCACCCACCGCCTGCAGAGCCAGCGGCCACTCAGAGCCACTGTGGCTATGGTGGGCTCTCCCCAGATCCACCCAGGCAGGCCCTGTGCGGGGAGCAGGCCAGTCCCTCAAGTGGGGCCAGCTTTGTGCCTTCTCCCAGGCGCCTCCTGTGGTCAGTGCTTTGACGTTTGGGAAACAAGGTTCTATCAAGAAGCCAGGCATGCTTGGCTGGCTGGCACAGAGCTTTGGTCTCCTTTGTTCTAGTGCTTTCTAGACGCTCTCGTCTCTTTTGGAAGACACCCTGGTGCGTGTCTGTTCCCTCCCCCGTTGGTGCAGGTTGCGTGGGGGCAGGAACTGGCCTAGAGGGTTGGGGAGGGGCGTGAGCGCAGTGGCTAAGGTGGCGGTCACCACGGACCTCCCCACCGTGTGCCTGGGGCCCAGGAACGTGCATCCTCCTTGCGCCCTGCAGCTGGCAGCAGTTTGCACCCAGAGGTCCCATCCATCGTCCCCTGTAGAACTGTCACCGTCGCTGCCTTGCTCAGCCATGTTCAATGCACAGATCCTGTGTTCTCTGGGGACCCGGGGGCTCCTGTGTCCCCAGGTCAGAGAGGATCGGCAGCCCCTCCCTCCCAGTCCCCTCCACAGCGCCCAGCCATCCTTCCTGGTTTCCTGGGGTGGGCTGGGACTGAGACCCTCCCTTGGAGAGATGTTGCTTCTATATGCATTTCCTCACTCTGTCTTTGGGGCAGTGGTTCTCAAACCCCAGCCCGGCCATCCCCCTGGGGAGCCCGGGGCACCGCCTGGCTCTGGGCCCTGGGCTAGACAGTCTAGCACATGGGTGTGGGGGCAAAGGCCAGCTGGGGGCAGCCCACATAGCCCAGGGCCCTCAGCTCCTGCTGCACAGACCGAGCTCAGCCCAAGGGCAGTGGTTGCAGATAGTGAGCCTCTGAGCAGGAGGGGGGTGGGCAGGGCGCTCAGCCCCGCAGAGCCGCAGCCCCTCAGGGCTGAGCTGTTCCCACCAATTTGGTAGCTTCCTCCTGGATGGATGTTGCTGCCCCAGAGAAGGGGTCAGAACAGCTGCTTACGATGTCATTTCCTCTCTCCACAGGCTTCAGACCCAAGCCCAAGGCCAAGTGAGAGCCCTTGCTACCCTCAACACGATGGTGGCCCTTGGACCTGCGGCTGAGCAAGGCTTGCCGGGGGCCAGGCTGGGACTGGGCCCCTGAGAAGCCCCAACTCCGTGCCTTACCCAGCCAGGCCCTCCCGGAGCCTCCTCGGGGCATTGCGCCCAGGGCCTGCGCCCTCCCGGGGCCTCCTGCACGCACACAGCCTCCTGGTCTGCTTTGGATCCGACCCTGCTCCTGCATGCGCCACAGGGCAGGGGGCAGCCTCCTCTCTGCCCACGGCCCTCTGCGGCCCTCTGGAGGTTAGCCCCCTCGTGGGCCCAGCCCTGTCACTGTCAGCTCAGCTGGCTTTAATTGGGATACTGTTCTCTCGGACCTTTGTTGTTCTGGGGCTGAGCTGGGGCCGGTGAGGAGCTCCAGGCCTGGGTAGAAGCGAGCTGCAGATGGTGTTGTGGACAGACTGAGGCCCCCTCCTGTATGTCCAGCCCCCAAGGCTGGGGAAGTGGATAGCCAGGCCCCAGAGGACAAGGGCCTGCCTGGCAGCTACAGGCTAACTTGCAGCAGGCGGCCCCCTCCTCCTCAGTTCCCGCCCTCCCCACCCCGTGTGAGGGCCGAGGCTGCAGGGACCAATAAAGAGCAAGGCTGGCCAGCGGTGTGGCTGCCGTGTTGAGAACTGACACGGGCAGGTGGGCTGGACAGTGTTGAGGGGCCTGTTCTCTTCAGCACAGCTGGGCAGCGTGGGGGATGGGGAGGCTGGGCGGATGCGCCGTGGCTTGCCAGCTGTGGAGTAGGTAGTAGATGGGTGGGTGGGTGGCCCCATGAATTCCTCTGCCCTTGTGGAAATGGTAGACGGGAGGAGCCAGGTGGGTTCCTGAGGTCGAGGGCAGTGGCTCTGCCAGGTCTGGGCTCAGCTGTAGTCAGCAGGTAGGCCGGGGAGCCGGACAGCAGTCCTGAGCAGACAGGCTGTAGGCAGGTGTAACATGGCTCCTACGATGTTCCTGGAGCCTGTGCCAGGTGTGAGGGGGCACACGAGTGGTCACCACTGCCTTCAGACGGTACTGGGGTTTGCTGTCCATAGAAGGCACGCCACGGCCCCACCCCACAGCAGCGTGTGGAAATGTTCACTCAGCAAGCATCCGCCAAGGGCCCTGGAGCCCTGGGGAGCGGCGTGAAGCCGGCCTGCCGGAGCACCCGGCACTGGAGCGAAACATGGTCGGGGAGGGCCCTCAACTGATCACAGCTGCCGATCTCCAGCGTGTGGTGCCCTGCAGCCCATTTACACATCTGTGCAGCAATCACCGGGGGCCAGGCTGAGACATTTCCCATCAGGCCGAGAGCCCAGGTAGACTAGCAGCCGTGCGCCCCCCTGGGCACTGCGGGGGTCATCCAGGGCGTTTCCTTTGGTGGCTGGCCCCTCTGGGTTTCGAGGTGCATCCCTGTTGGTGCAGGGAGCAGGCCCCGCCCCCAGTGCCACTACACCGCCCCACCGGTGAGTTCCTTCTGCGGCTCTGCTCCCCCACCTCTGGGGCAGTCTTTTGCAGAGGGCTCCTGCAGACGATCCCGCACACGTGTGTGGTCCTCTGCAGACAGTTTTCACTTCCCGGCTGGACCACATGCCAAGTTTACTCGTAGCTTTTTAAGAAACTGAAAGCTGTTTTCCCTGGGGCCACTCCACTTGCTACGCCAGCTTGTGCTATTGTTTGTAAGTTAAGCAGCTCAGCTCCTCCTCCACCTCCTCCTCCATGTCCCCAAATAAATCCTCAAGTAACACTGAGCCGAGGCTTGTGCTGTGTGCTCCTGGGGGCGAGTGCCGCCTACCGCGTGCCAGCAGTAGGGCTTCACTGCCTTCCCCAGGAGTCAGCTAAGTGGGTTACACCCAAAGCAGACCCGCTGGGCACAGAACGGGGCACCCTGCAGATGGAGGGGAAGCCAGACGTCTGGGCCTGTGGCCTCCATGCCTGACACCGTGCCACAGTGCCCAGAGTGGAAAGCAGAGGTGACCATGCCCTGCCCCCCAAGGCTGTCAGGGCCGCTCCCTGAGGTCGCACAGCAGAGGTCAGAGTTCAAGGCTTGGTGACTGTGCGTCTGCCCACCACCCTGGGAAAGGCTGCTGTGGGGGAGGAGTGTGTTCTAATTCAGGCTGGCCCATGTGACTGTGTCCCCAGCTGTTGGGCCTGGTCTGGGCTGTTTTTAGAAAAGCCTTGACAGCGCCCCCATCCAGGCCTCTGACTATTTATAGTCTCAGTTCTGGGGGAGTCAGAGCCCCAGGCCACCATTTGGCCCTACCCGGCCCACGGAAACCTCTGTGGTGGGACAGTCGAGGTGCCCCCTGGTCCCATGAGCCTTGACACATCCACTGTGCAGGGCCTCAGGTCTCCCCAGCAAGGAGAGCTGGTGCCTCCTCTCACAGACCTCCAGCACTGGGGGCCAAGGGCAAGCACCCTTTGTGTGACGTTCCAGTGAGCCCTTCACGACACTCGGTCCCTGCCATTTGGAGACAAAACACTTTAATCCTCTTGGTTGCTTCTGCACCCCCAGCCCCACCCGGGTGGCACCACCATCTCCCCAGACCTTGAGCCAGGCCCTCTGGCCCTGGCCCCAGCTGCTTCCCGGCCCACATGTTCATCTACTTCCCGCCCCAGCCAGCTCTTGCCCCATGGTGGTGGTATGGGGGGGTCGGGGGTGTACGATGTGCACACATAGGCCGTAGCTCTGTCCTGGGACGGCCCTGCAGCTCAAGGCCCCTGGCTGCTGCCCTGACATGGCAGCATCCACCCTGGAGCGGCTGAGGGTGAAGCCACCTGTCCCACCGAGCATGGCAAGAGAGGCTGGCTGGGAACAGCCGCTGTCCCCAGGCCCGGTGCCCCACAGTGCTCTCTGGGCCAGTGACCAGGACAAGCCCAGGGTCCACTCCCTCCTGCTGAGCATGGTCCAGTCCCCAGGTCTCCCTGTCACATGTCTGGGAGCACCTCTGCAGCCCAAGGAAGCGGGCAGCTCTGAGCTGTCCAGAAGTCAGCCTGCACCAGACGGGCCCTTCTGCACTGAAGCCCCAGGGAAAGCGCACTGCCCCCCAACCCTAGGCCCCTCCAAGTCCTCTCCAAGCCATCTGAGGACTCCATTTGGGACCGCAGCCCTCCGCCCGGCCCCCAGTCCCTCCACGGAGACGGGATGGAGGTCTGGTGCGGGCCTCTTGGAAACCCAGGCCCTGCAGAGGCAGGGGCATCAGGTGGGGGTCTCTGCACGCGAGTGCTGCTCTGTGCTGGGGGTCCTTGCTGGCAATAGCCAGATTTGAGCCAGCTAAGCTGAGTGGGGGGGGGGGGGGGATGAAGAAACGGGGCTGGGCGCGGCTCTGGGGCCCCCGGGGGCGCGCCCCTCGCAGGACCCTGGCTCCTCAGCCTCCGAGTGGGCGGCGAGCACACGGCGCCTTCGCCAGCCGCGCCCCCGCCCTGCCAGGAGCCCGGACTGGGCCGGGCGGGGCCGGCTGCGTGGACGCCTCGCCGGGGTCAGGTGTCCGCGCCGCTCCCCCTCCCCCGGCGTCCGTCCTTCCGTCCGTCCGTCCCTCTCGGCGCGCTGAGCAGCCGCGGCGGGGCGGGGCGCGCCCAGGTCACCGAGGCGCCCGCCCGGGCCCGCCCCCGGCCCGCCCCTGCCCTGGGCGCGGCATTTAATGGCGGGCGCGCGGGCAGCGGCGGGCTCCCGGGCGGCCCAGCGCAGCGCACCAGCCGGACCAGCATGTCGGGGACCCGAGCCTCCAACGACCGGCCGGCCGGCGCGGGAGGCGTCAAGCGGGGGCGGCTGCAGCAGGAGGCGGCGGCGACCGGCTCCCGCGTGACCGTGGTGCTGGGCGCGCAGTGGGGGGACGAGGGCAAGGGCAAGGTGGTGGACCTGCTGGCCACGGACGCCGACGTCGTCAGCCGCTGCCAGGTGCGGGCCGCGCCGCGTCCCCCACCCCGCAGGCGCGCCCCGGCCGGCCCCCTCCCGCGCCGCCCCACGCACGCACGCGCCGCGCACACGAGCCGCCCCCCCGGGCGGGGCCGGGGCCAGGGTTATAAATACCGTGCTGAGCCGGGGACACCCGATCCCCGGGCTGGGGCTGCCGGGTAGTGACGCCGGGCCGGGCGGGGCCGGCTCAGAGTAGCTGAGGGCCCCAGACACCTTTCCTGTCCTGCTGGGGCCGGGCCGGGGCTGGGGAGGCCGTGGAGGGGCCGCGGCTGCCGGCTGGGCAGGGGGTGGCCCCTGTGAGTGAGCCGGCCTGGGTGGGACCCGAAGGAGAGTTGGGGAGGGGACATTCCAGCGGACAGGGGAGGAGGAGCCTACGCTTCAGGCCCAAAGGCGGCCCAGGCCGGCCGCGTCCTCTAGGGCCAGCCCAGGCTGCTCGGTGAGACTGTTCTGAGCACACAGACCTGGGCCGGGCCGGCGTGCCCCCCAGCCACCTCCTGTGTGGGACCCTCCGCGTGCTTTGCCTTATTCTGCACTGCTCGCGACTGGGCCAGCTCCTGGACTCAGCCAGAGGGCGCAGGTGATCGTGCTGCTGGGGTTTGGATCCCAGAGTGGGCAGGGGCACCTGGTGGAGCCCAGTGCCCCGGGCTGCACTGCTCCCTGCAGAACTACAGGAGGCTGAGCTGGACCAGGTCCCCTTGGGGCCCGCGTCCCCTTGGCTCAGGGCTGCCTGGCCTCTTCAGATAGAGCTCAGCCACTATCTCGCCATACCTGATGGCCTTCTGGAAAGTTCTTGCTGGGATGGCGAGACTCCCACCCTCTCAGCCCTACGCCGAGGCAAATGAGCGCATCCCTGCCCCCTGGGAGCTCAAGGCCCAGGGGCAGCCCCAGACCCCAATCCCTCTGCATGGGATGTTCCCCCTCTGCAGTGTGTGAGACAGGCCCCGTCCCCCTGCAGTCCAGGGTGCCCCTGGCAGCCCCTGCCCCCTCTTCAGGCCCCTCTGCTCTAGGGGTGCCCAGGGCCCCTCCACAAAACCAACCCACTCTGTTCAGTCCCCTGAGTGTCTGTGGTGTGGGGAGGAGCTGTGGACAATTCCCTAGTACTGTCCAGAAGTATCAGGACCCACAGCCCGCTGTGCTGACAGTGAGCCAGGCCCTGCCCACTCCCATCACTTGCCACGGCCAGGGCCAGCAGAGGCCAGAGCAGGCTGGACCCCCTCGCCTGAACTCAAGCCCACCAGTGTCCTCTCCCAGCCGGGTCTCCCCAGCCGGGATCCTGGGCTCTCCAACTTTGCGGGAGTAGACAGGCCAGGGCCATGCCTCCTCAGCCTCACAACAGGCCTCCTGTGAACTCCTTTACCAGTGGGGAAACTGAGGCTGGGAAGTTGAAGAGTGACACCAGCTGCCCCTCGGGAGCCCTTGCCACGCACCCCCACAGCACTGGCCTCCCCTCCTGGAGAGGGTGCTGGAGCTGGGCCTACAGCTGGGCACCCACTCGGGCCTTAACTCAGCCCCTCCGCCAGGAGCTCTGGCCCCAGCTCTCAGAGAGTGCTCAGTGACCCTGGCTTCCTGCTTTTCTCTCTCTCCTGCAGTGGCTCTTCACCCACCGCTGGCCTCCCTGCATCTCCCCCCTTCTGTGCCCCCAGGACCACTCTGTGGTCAGAGGCTGGTGGAGTGAAGGCTGGGCCAGATGTCTGGCGAGGTTACCTTGCACTTGGAGTGCATGCACACGCTGTTGGAGACACCCGGGGCGCGGGCCAGACCCCGCAGTGGACCAAGGGATCGGGCAGGACAGGAGCCAGGAGCTGGGCAGAGGGGCTAGAGGCTGAGTCCTCTCTTGGCAGGCTGGCTGCGTGAAGGATGGAAGCCCTTGGCTCCAGGCCACACTGGCTGCTCCCCAAGCTCCCGAAGGGTCAGCTGGCTTATGCTGCACCCAATGCCGACCTGAGCGGGCCGTGTCCTCAGGGCCGCCCTGGCCACTGGAGAGCGCGGGGTCCGGCTCTCCTTGGTTAACCCTCTGCCCAGCGGACCCATCACCAAGCCCAGCTCCCCAGCCCCCCTGGCCCTGGGCACTGGTCACGAGTCTGCCTACTCACCCTGGGGGCTGACTTCCCTCCCGCCAGGCAGTGGTCTGGGGCTCCCCCAGGCCCCGTGGCCGCCCTTGCTCCTGCCCCTCCCATATGAGGCGTGGGCCACGCCCAGAGTCACGAAGGAGCTCCCTCAGCTCCTCTCCGCCCTCCGCCCTCGGGCTCTTTCCCTCCAGGTCCCTGCTCCCCACTAGACGGACACAGCTTTTCCTACCCCTCGCCGTGGGGGTGTATACCTCTGATCTGTTGGGGTTGTGGCATCGCTCCCCGTCCGGGCGCCCCACTCCCTGGGCCACGTCTTCCTGAGCCAGGGCCACCCCCCACCTCCCATGCTGGAGGACCTGGCCCCTCTCAGCACGGTGGAGGTGCCCTTCCCACCCGGCTCCCTAGGACTCCCCAGCTTTCCCTTTTGTGTCCCCGTGTCTCCCTCTGCAGCTCGATGAACCTGCCTTGTGCAGCCCCCACGGGCCCCAGGCTGCGTCGCGCCCCGGCTCCTGCCTCCATCCCACAGTGCCTTTCTCTGGCTTCTTGGGGGCATACCTATAGGGGTTTTAAGTCCCCCTCCTCCCCGCCGCAGGCCGCTGGGCTCCTGATATCTGACTCTGCTTGACACCAGGATACTGTGCTCTTCCCACCCCCAGGCCCAGCCAGGCCTGGAGTGCGGCTGGGGCTGCCCCAGGCCACGGTGTGCATGGCATGGGGTCCCAGCCTGTGTCTCCTGGTGTGGCAGCGCTGGTCAGAGCTGGCCTCCGTGCTTTGAGGGCGTGTCTATGCAGTGTGGGTGCTCTGGAGTGTTTTCCAAGGGGCTTTGAGGACGCTCTGCCTCAGGCCCCTGGCTGCTCCTGGGACTTCTAGGAGCAAGAGGCTGCTGCCTTGGGCCAGAATGCTGTGCAGCCTTCCAGAAGCAGGCCCCCTGCGCCTCCGCTCCGGCTAGGGCAGTGCTCCGGGGGAGAGGGCCACACAGCCCGGCACAGCCAGGCCAGGCCGACCTCAGCGGCGCCCAGGCTTGGCCCCACTTCTGGGAAAGCAACTCATTTAGGACTGGATGGGAGAGAGAGGAGGCTGTGAGCAGGTACCGGAGCAAAGCCAAGTGGCGCAGGGTGCCCGCGCTGAGGGCCAGGCTGCGTCCCCACTCCAGCCCTGGAAGGGTGCAGGTCCTCCAGCCTTACAGCCCCCAGGACCGTCCAGGCCAGCATGGTTGGGGGTCAGAGGAGGCCATGGCTGAGTGGGCCCTGAGGGGGTCGGAGGTCAGCAGAAGCCCTCCCCCGGCAGATGGCAGGCGCCGTGCCAGCGTATGGGGTGGGGTGGAGGGGAGCGGGGCCACTGCTGCACAGCAGGAGCCCGCCCCACGGGACGTGGACATGCAGGTGAGCCTGCCACGCACGAAGCCCGTGTTGTGGGGTGTCCGTGCAGTGGCAGGAGAGGCAGGAGTAGGGGCAGCCTGCAGAGGCGGGGCGGGCGCCCTGACAAAGCTTAGCAGTGTGAGGCACACCAGACCCCTCCCGGGCTAGCAGCCTCCGGGGAGGCGGCCCTGGCCACCGAGGCCCCTCCCGGTCAGCTCAGCCCAGCCCTTGGGTTCCCAGGAGCCCAGAGCGGGGTGTGATGCGGGCTGGAACACCCCTGGGCGCTGGAAGCAATGGCCCAGCAGACTGCAGGAGTGCCCTAAGGCTCTCAGATGGTCTGACCCATACGGCCTCCTGGAGGGGAGGGCAGGCAGCTGGGGGGCTTCAAGGGAAGGGCCGCAGCAGGGGTGGGGGCAACCAGAATGACTCTGGGGTCAATGAGGAAGGACAGAGGTCGATGGGCTTCAGACCAGCCCAGCAGGGCTCCCGGGTCTGCCCTGGAAGGGCTGTGCTCGGGAAGCACAGGGAGCCGCGCGGATGAGTCGCAGGCTGCCAGAACCTTGGGTGCCAAGGCGGGTAGCAGGCACCCAGCACAGGCTGGGTGGGAGGGGTGATCGGATGTCCACGTTGCAGGGCTCGGACGGCACACACAGCCCAGGGGAAGGTGTCCCCATGGGGCCTGGGCTGACGTAGGCCTACCTTCCCAGGCCCCAAGGAGCCATGATCCAGGCCTTGGAGATAGTGCAGGGGTCAGGACACGCCCGTCTGTGTTTGTCCAGGGGTGAGAAATCTCTCTTGTCTTAACCACCAAGGAGATGGAGCTTGGCATGGCCAGCCAGGTGGGGCAGGGGCAATGGGCGGCACCTGTGTCCTCAGGATGCTACCTATGCCCAGCGCTCCTCAGTGCCCCTGACCCTAGGTCCCCAAGGCCAGGCTGGGCACTCAGGTCACTCATCGTGCCCCCAAGAGTAGGGCCATCTCCTGGCCTGACCAGTGGGAGGCGCTTGAGGCTCCATAGCTCCATGACAGCGCCCTGGACTCATGCGGTACCCAGCAGAGGTGGCCGTCCGTGGCAGCTCCCGCCTGTGGCCCGGCCCGCTGACCACTCAGGGTGCTTCTCTCGGGGCGGCAGGCCTGGCTTCCCGCGCCACCTATGGGAGCCGCAGCGAGCACCTTAGTTAACAGGGGCCTCTGAGCCTCCGGGGCCCCTGTCTGTGGCTGGCAGAGAAGCTGCCCTAAGCTTAGGTGCATTGCTTCACTGGGCCAAGGCTGCCCCTGCGCTCTGCAGCCCCAGAAAGCTGGCCACAAGGATCCCATGGCAGGGGAGGTGGGTGCCGAAGCTGCCTGGGCAGGACCGACCTGAGACCCTCAGCCTGGACCCTCTCTGTCCCTGCAGGAAGGACGAGGGGACGAGGGCTGCTGCCACCGACCCCCAGGGCTGCCCGGGCCAGCAGGGCGCTCCCCAGGGAGCTGGGCCAGATTGGCTGGAGATGGCATCCCCACTCCAGAGCTGCCCACCTGGGGTGGAGAAGCCGCTTTGAACCATGTTCTCCTCTCTCCCTGACCCTCCTCACAGTGACCAGCTTCCAAACCCGGCCAAGGCCCAGAGCCCTGGTGCAGGGCAGCTCTGAATGTCCTCACCCTTTGGGGTTGGTGGCCCTGGTGCCCAGCTCTCTGTGGGTGCCTTTGGGCTGAGGCTGAAGAAAGCGCAGAGGGTGCTCCTGTCCCATCCCCACCAGCTGCCACCTTGGGAGGCCCACAGGGTGAGGGGGAGACACAGTCTCTGGGGACCGGCACCCTAGGCTCCACAGAGCTGCTGGGAGCCCCGCACGTCTGCAGGGCTGGGCTGTTGTCCCAGAATGGCACGTGCCTCTCGGGACGGCTGTGCCTGACACCCCAGCCCCATAGCAGGCCCTGGGCCCGGGTCACCTGATGCCAGCTGGCTGGTGACGCCTGTGCTGTGCCCAGGCACGGTGTTTACCCCAACATAGCAGGACTGTGCCCGCCACCCTCGCGTCCTCTATCCAGCTGACGCAGGCCCTGGGCACGCGGGGAGGCGCCGGGACAGGGCCAGCCCCGCCCGGTGTCTGGACTCCCTGGCCGCTGGCTATGGTGTCTGGCCACCCCAGCCACCTCGTCCCTGGAGGCTGTGTGCCAGAGTGCCCAGTTCAGGCTCTGCTGAAAATTTGCCTTCTCTCTGGGCCTCAGTTTCCCTATGTGATCACCCCTCCCTGCGACCGCAGACATGCATGCACCTGCTTTGTGAGCAGGGCGGAGGGACTATGCACTTGCTGAGGCAGAGCCGGGGTCCTGGGCTGAGACCCCAGCCTCCCTCCGCCCCGCCTCCCGGCTGGCCACCATTCCCTTATCTCCAGGCCTGGATCTCCCGGCCTCCAGAGCCCCCTCGGGGCTGCTCCCTGCTCCCTTCCCCACCATGGCCTCCCCAGCACCCCTGCCTCCGCATGACCAGGGCCAGAGTCAGCAAGGTGTCCAGGTGTGCAGTGGCGGCCCTGCTCTCCAGTCTGCTGACGTGTGGAAAGCCCTTGGCCGGGGCCCTGGCATCGACCCTCCCCTGAGCTGGGAGACTCTGGATCTGTCCAGTGTGTCCTAGGAGCAGGCGGCCACTTGGGGGGGTGGCTCACCGCGCGAGGGGCAGGGAAGCAGGTGTGGGGGCCACCTTGCAGGGGCTGTGGGACAGAGCTCCAAGCACATCACCCCTCCACAACATGGCTGCGAGGGGCAGCATGGCCCAGCAAGGGGCAGGACGCAAGGAGGCCGTGGCCAGTCCATGGTGCCAGGCATCGGCACGTGCCCAGCCCTGGGGGCGAAGGGCAGAGGGTGAGCCTGGCGCCACAGCTTCCCTCCTGCCCCAGGTGGTGCTGAGGTGGTGGCCCTGGAGAGCAGAAGAGGGGCAGGTATCTGCGCGCGCGTGTGTGTGTGTGCGTGTGTGTGCGAGTGTTGGCTTCCAGGTAGTAGCAGGCCATCTCAAAAGTAAGTGTGTGCCTGTCAGCAAACACATCCATGGCGGGTGGGCCTCCTGCCCACTGGCCATGGCCCTGGTGCCCTGGGGTCTGCGTCCCCTGCCAAGGGCACATGGACAGGTAGAAGCGCCCGCAGTGGGTGACAGGCGGGCCACCCAGGCCCAGGACAGGAGCTCAGCTGCACCTGCCCCGTGGGCTTCTTCCCTGACCACGGGCCTGAGGACCTAGGGTCGGGCACGGTGGGGCTCCGCGAGCACAGCCTGGAGCGTAGGGTGGGGTGCGCATGCACGCGCTCCGCTCAGCCAGTCTCTGCCCGCAGGGAGGCAACAACGCCGGCCACACTGTGGTGGTGGATGGCAGGGAGTACGACTTTCACCTGCTGCCCAGCGGCATCATCAACGCCAAGGCCGTGTCCTTCATCGGTGAGTGCCGGGGCGCCCGCCTCAGGTGCCAGCTGCGCAGCCACAGAGGGATGTGCGGGGGTTCGCGCAGACGGAGGCACAGCCCTCGACCCACACGAGGCGCAGTGCCCGGCCTGGGGCCATCCCGGGCCTCGCAGAGGGCTCTGGGGCTCCCAGGGGCCAGGGTCTCTGCTGACCGCTCACACTGCCTGTGTGTGCCCGCACGTGCATGTGCGTGCGTGAGCACACACGGAGGTGGGTTTGTGGGGTGCGTGTGCACCTGCAAGCTTGTTGGCCTCCTTGCACAAGGGCTGGGCTGCGCTTCGAAGGGCCCTGTAGCCATCACCTCTTGGGCCTCCGGTCGGTGCAGCCACTGGTGACCTTTGGGTGCCCCCGAGAGGGGCGCCACCTCAGACTCCGGACTGCCTGGCTCTGCCCCCTTCACTCTCCCCTCACCCAGCCGGTGACACCTGTGCTCAGGGAAGTTTTGCCCTCCCCAGCATGAGCCTTTCTCGTCCTTTCCTTTTGGCTTTGCCTGCACGCTGCGACTTACCCGACCCCTACCCGGTCAGGAAGTACAGGCTGGGTGCTGCCTGGCATTGCCCAGCAGACAGCACAGGGCCTGGGCAGGGCGAGGGCTGGGCTGGAGCTAGTGTCTGGGAGCCGCCCCTGCTGCCCCCTGCGGTGGGGCAAGGACTGAGTGGACCACAAGGATCGTCTCACAGCAAGGTGAGCCCACGTCCTCCAGCTCGCAGGCCACCGACCATCAGGTGTTGCTGTAGGAAGCCCTGCTGGGTGGGAACGGGTGGACCCCTGCGAAATCCCCCCAGCTCTCTGTACCCCCCACCTGCAACCCTGCTGCCTCCGCCTGGCGGTTATTTTGAGAGTATAGCATTTAGATGACCTTCTGTGCTCCCGGGGGCTTGTGCAACTTCTGTTGCTCCCATTTGGCCTGGGGCTCGCCTCCCTTCGCCAGACCTGTGCTCTGACCGGCCCCACTGGATCACGGAGGGAGGGAGGGCCTGCTGCGAGGCAGCCCCGTCTGGTCTGCGTCTGGTCTGCATCTGCGGAGCTTCTTCTGGCTTTAGAGGAGAGGGCGGGAGCTCAGGCTCCCTCAGCCCACACCCTCAAGAATGCTGTGTGCCCCTGGGCAAATCGCCTTCTCTTTCTGGGCCTCCATCCTGCCTGCGGGGAGCGTCTCCGCAGAGCCCCTTCCGTTTTGCACGGACGGGGCAGCACGGCCGCCTGGAAGAGGCCTCTCCGTCCCATTTCCATGCATTTCAGTAAGCAGGGCAGCGTTACCAAGGGATGACCTCCACATCGTGAGGTTTACCCACTAGAAAGTAGCTGGCCACTGCCGCCACCATAGACTGTAGCTGGTCCTCTGCACAGCGGCCCCGCAGCGGGGCTGGTCGCCGCCCCACGCGGGAGTCGGAGTCCGCCTCTGCACGCGGAAGGTCCGTGCTGGGGTCCGTGTTGCTTTTGCCGTCTTTTTACTGCGGCAAAACACACCCAACACCTTTTTTTTTTTTTTTTTCAGTACTGCGGATGGAACCCAGGGGCATTCTGCCTCTGAGCTACACCCCTGGTCCTATTTTTTAGTCTTTTTATTTTTTTATTTTATTTATGTATTTATTTATTTATTTATTTATTTATTTATTTTTTGGTGGTACTGGGGTTCCTGGAAGCCCGTCTATCTCCGGACTACACTCCCAGACCTATTTTATTTTTGGAAACAGGGTCTCCTAAGCCAGCACGGCTGGCTTCGAACCTGCGCGATCCTCCTGTCTCTGCCTCCCAAGCGCGGGGATTACAAGCGTGCGCCACCACGCCCGGCCTAGTCTTTTTATTTTTTGAAAAGTCTCACTGAGTTGCAAAGGGCCTCACTAAGTAGCTGAGGCTGTCTTTGATCTGCCCGTCTCACCCTCCCGGATGCTGGGATTATGGGATTACAGAATGCTGGGATTATGGGATTACAAGCATGCGCCGCCACGCCTAGCTATTATATTTTATTTTACTGTGGTACTGGGATGGAATCCAGGGGCATTCTACCTCTGAGCCACAGCCCCAGTTCTTTGTTTTATTTTCATTTTGAAACAGGGTCTCACTAGGTTGATGAGAGTCTCACTACTTGCGGAGGCTGTCCTTGAACCCGGATCCACCCTCCCCGCACCTCTGGCCCTCGCTGACCTTTACTGTTATCACAGTGTTGCGTCTCCCACTGCCAGAGGATGAAATGATAGGAGGCTTAGTTTAAAGCCCTGACCGGCTTTGGTCCTGGAGTCCAGAGCTGCCTCGCCCATGGCGGGCAGGGAGAGCCCCGCCGCACTGGGCAGAGCTGGGCTCTGGGCCACGAGGCAGGAGGGGCGGGAGCGGGGCCCAGCTGACAGCGGGGTCCGGTTCCCCACCTCGGGGTCAGGCACCGGGCTGTCCTTGCTGTGCCGGCTCCGGTGGCCTGGAATCGCCAGGCCTTGGAGAACCGGCTCATCCCAAAGGTTGGTGTATGTTGTGGCCCTGAGCACAGGCACCCCTGTTCTGGCCGCTCTGCCCCGCCGGGGACCACAGCCTCCCTGGCCCGGCTTCAATGGGGCCACACCCTGCACGGCCCTCAGGCTGGCGCCTTCCCACCGGCAGTCTCATGGTGTTTCTCCACACCCTTGCGTCATGGCATGGTGGACAGTTTCCATTGTGCTGCAGTTTGTCCACTCAAACCTCGCTTGCTTCCGAGTCTCGGCACCTGGGATGGCGTGGGTGACGCTGCCCTGCCCACAGGCGCAGGTTCTGCGTGGACCTGTTTCAGCTCTTGGTCAATACAGGAACACGCTTGCCGCGAAGTCAACCCCACCACCTCCGGAACCTTCCCACGCGGAAGCTCTGAAACCTGAACAGCCACCACGCCTCCCGCTCCTAGGAAGCGCCGCACTGCCTCTCCTCCCGCGAGCGTGCGCCAGGGAGCTGGTGCGGTGGGCTCCGTGCGCCTGAGGTCACCCTGCTATCCGTGGGCGGATGCCAGGGCAGCCCGCCCCGTGCTCCACTACCCAGGCGCTGGCCAGGGCCTGCCAGGCTCATGCAGCTTCAAACGCGTTTCCTGACGTCTGGTACCGATTCTGCCCTGTATGTTGCAGGCAATGGCGTGGTCATCCACTTACCCGGCCTGTTTGAAGAAGCAGAGAAGAACGAGAAGAAAGGTGGGCCTGCACCCCAGACCACCGCCCCCCAAGCCCGGCCGGCCCCTCAGTGTCTCAGTGCCCTTGCTCGGGGCAGTGGCCCCGAACCCCTGCCACGGGCTGCTGCCTCGGCCTCACCCGGCCAGGTGGCACCACAGTCTTCGGCTTGGGAAGTCCGGGGAGGGAGGCTGGCGCGGGAGGAGCTCTGGCACGAGGGGCGGGGCCTGCAGCCTCCGCAGGGGAAGAGGCCATCGCTGCGCAGCACAGCGCAGCTGACCCTTGGGCCTCTTGCCCGCGGCTCACCCAACGGGAGGTGGGCGAGCGGCCGGACCTCGGCGCACCTCCCCTGAGTCCAGAGCACCCACGAACGCTGCCCACCCGTGTCCGTGCCCCTGCAGGTCTGAAGGACTGGGAGAAGAGGCTCATCATCTCTGACCGGGCCCACCTGGGTGAGGTTCACAGTAGGGGTGACCCCTCCGTGGCCGCAGAGCTGGGGACTCCGCGAGGCTCCCTTGTTCCCTCACCTGGTTCCCTGCCCTCCTCAAAGGGCTTCAAGGAGGGACTTGGGTCGGGGGTCACTAGTCCTTTTTGTGGGGAGACTGAGTCCCAGAGCCCCCCAGAGGAACTCCGGTGTCCATGTGCGGCCAGCACTCTGCGGGCCATGCCCCAACCTCAGCCTGGAGAGGGCGAGCAGCAGGCAAGGCCCACGTAACCCTCTGTCCCCTGCTCTGTCCTGCTCCCTGCCTCTGCACAGTGTTCGACTTCCACCAGGCGGTGGATGGGCTTCAGGAGGTGCAGCGCCAAGCTCAGGAGGGGAAGAAGTAAGTATGTCCATCGGGGCCTCTCAGGCCACCAGCTGGCCAGGGGGTGTCCAGCCCAGGGCATGGTGGGGATGGCCATTCACCGGCTCAGCGCCCCTGGAGAATGGTACCTGTCAGACCTGGGGTGCTGCCCTCAGGGGTGTCACACTGTCCTCTCTGGCCGCCACAGCCTGCACTGGCCTGGCAAATCACAGGACCTGGGGCACCTGAACAGCTGGAACAGCGGGGCTGCCCCTGCCAGCCACGCCTGCTGTGAGGCCAGGTCCTGCCCCTTCACGCCCCATGGTCGTGCCCTCGTGCACTTTGGATGTTCCAGGGACAGAGGTGCGAGGCACACCAGTCCTGCCTCGAAAGCCAGAGGTAGTGGTCAGTTTGCACACTCTCCCACACATGCACACACTTGGGCGGGCAGCCAGCCAGGTGGCCAGGACGAGTGTCTGACTGCGGGCTCGGGAGGCCCACGCCATCTGTGGGGACAGGAGGACGCAGCCTGCCCAGGCTAGGAGAGGCAGTCGCTTATGGACCCCAAGATCAGCACCCTCACTGCTAAGCAGGAATGCAGGCAGAAGACAAGGAGGCAGGGCGGGGCGAGGTGCCCCCAGCCAGGCTCCCCGCCCACTGTGTGAGGAGAGTTCCAGCGGGCTTCGCGGTAGCCTGGCACCCAGAGCCCTGAATGCCAGAGCTGGGGGCACCTTGATATCACTGTCCCAGGCCCTATGTTCACAGGGTGGGCCCTGGGCTCCTCGGGGGGCTGGCCAGGGACCTCACCAGTATCTGCACCCGCGCTCAGTATCGGCACCACCAAGAAGGGAATCGGGCCCACCTACTCCTCGAAGGCTGCGCGGACGGGCCTCCGCGTCTGCGACCTCCTGTCAGATTTTGATGAGTTTTCCACCAGGTACCTGGGGTCTGCCTCCAGGGGACAGGCGCAGGGGTGGGCGGGAAAGACCCTGGCTGGGCTTGGGGGGCACTTGGGTCAGGGCGGGATGAGGTTCCCGGTGTGGGCCGCCGGCGACCACAATGAAGGTCGCCTGCGCAGATTCAAGAACCTGGCCCACCAGCACCAGTCTATGTTCCCCACACTGGAAATAGACGTGGAAGGTCAACTCAAGAAGCTCAAGGTGAGGTGCGGGCCCCGGCCGCAACCCCAGGGGCGCACGGTCCTCAGGGAGAGTGGGCTCACCCTCACCCCGCCGCACGGCCCCCAGGGCTTTGCCGAGCGGATTCGACCCATGGTCCGAGACGGCGTCTACTTCATGTACGAGGCTCTCCACGGCCCCCCCAAGAAGATCCTGGTGGAAGGAGCCAACGCCGCCCTCCTGGACATTGACTTCGGTACTTGCTCCCCGGCTGGGCGGCCTCACCCCGCCAGGCCCAGCTGCAGGCTGGGTTGAGCCACCTTGTCATGCAGCCCCATGGAAGCGGCCCAGTGTCCCTAGGTCTCCCAGTTTTGGCATGGAGGAGCAGGACGGAGCCAGAGAGTGGACAGCAGAATCAGGAGCCTGGCAAAGGCCCCCTTCCTGGTCCCAGCCCCACGCGCACCCCTGTCTAGCCCAGTCTACCCTGGGAGCGGCCTTTGCCTCCACTCCTCTCAGACGCCCCTGGGAGCCGCATGGCACGGCATACTGTGCCCCTGCAGGCCACGACCCAGGGCGGCCCCCCTCTGCCAGCCCCTGAGCCCGGCTGAGGAGGCTGTGGCCCCAACCGTTGTGTCCTGCAGGAACGTACCCCTTCGTGACTTCTTCCAACTGCACAGTGGGCGGCGTGTGCACAGGCCTGGGCATCCCTCCGCAGAACATAGGCGACGTGTACGGTGTGGTGAAGGCCTACACCACCCGCGTGGGCATCGGGGCCTTCCCCACCGAGCAGATCAACGTGAGTGCTGACCACCAGGCTACAGGGCCGCGGGCGGGGCACATGACCAGAGCACAGGCACACCCACAGTTCTATCCAGGAAGGGTGTGAAGCCCCCAGGCCAGTGGGCGCTCAAGCCCCTTAGGACACCTTCATTTGGGGGCCACCTGGGCCTGGAGGGCACACTGGGCTCCTCTGGGCCTGTCCCTGAAGTTGGATCATCTCTGTTCTTTCCAGAGCCTCATCCGGCTGGGGTCTCTGTCACCCCCAAGCCAGAATCAGGGCAGATCCCCAATCCCCCAGCCTTGGGGTATTTCTGGAAGCCACAGTTTTCCCTGAACCCTCAAGAGCCTCCGCCCTTCCTTCCATAGCTTCATCCTGAGACCTTGGCGGGAGGTCACGGGGTCTATCCCAGAGCAGGCAGGAAGAGCAGGCTCCTGTGAGCATCAGAGTTGGGTGCAGGGGGCTGAGTCCTGTCCAGAGAAGCATGGAGATTCTTTTGTGTGTATGTGGTAGTGGGGATGGAACCCAGGGGCATTCTACCTCCAAGCTACACCCCTAGGCCTATTGTTTATTGTTTATTTTGAAACAGGGTCTCACTGAGTTGCAAAGGGCCTCACTAAGTAACAGGCTGTCTCAAACCGAGACCCTCCTGTCTCAGCCTCCCGAATGCTGGGATTACAAGCATGCCCACCATGCCCAGCCTGGCCGGGAGTTTTTACAAAAGGGCACAGGGACTGGGTAGAGATCAATAGCGCCTGAAAGCCCAGCTGCAGGACCAGCCTCACCCTCACCTGTGCAGGAGGGGAGAGGGCCGGGCGTGGGGGGAGGGGCTTTGCTGGCTCACAGCCAGTGGACAGAGGTCCTACTGTGTGCGCCTTGGCTGGGGCCACTCACCGGTGAGGAGGGGCATGGGGGCCCCCTGTCAGAGGGTGTAGCTTCAAGGATCCTCCTTCCTCAAGGAAGAGGACGGGAGGGGACGGGAAGACTGGGAGAGAGGGGGAGGAGAGGCTCCATCGAGAGCAGATGGATGGTGCGACTCGGTTCTCTCCCAGGAAATCGGAGAGCTGCTACAGAACCGTGGCCACGAGTGGGGGGTGACCACGGGCAGGAAGAGGCGCTGTGGCTGGCTGGACCTGATGATCCTCAGATACGCACACATGGTCAACGGATTCACCGCGTGAGCAGCCCACGGCCCTCCCGTGCGGTCCCCATGGGCGCCGAACCCCGACACCCACAGGGGAAGCGGGCTCAGCACCGGGGCTGAGGGTCATGGCATCCCGTGCAGCTCCCCGCGGTGAGGCCAGCCCTGAGCTGGTGGCACTGAGCCAGGCATCGGTACTGTGGCTGCCTATAATCCCAGTACTTGAGAGGCTGAGACAGGAGGATCACAGATTCACAACCAGCCTGAGCAACTTAGCGGGACTGTTTCCAGATTAAAAAATACACAGGGCCGGGGGCGTAGCTGTGAGGTAGACTGGCACTGAGGTCCACAGGCCGTGGAGGGCGGGCGGCATCTCAGCCCTGTAAGAGGTGACGCAGGCCGCATGGAGGTGGGGAGTAACTCAGCAGGAGAAGCTTAAGTTCTATCGCAACCAGAATCCCTACTGAGGGCACCTAGAATTAGTACTGTGTTGGTGGGGCTGGGCAGGGCAGGGCAGGACCCCAGCACAGTGCACTCTGAGCCATAGGGCCCTAGAGCCTGGGCAGATCGGGCTCCCAGAGGGGGCGCTTTGGAAAGATGGTAGGTGGCCACTGGCTGGTCTGCAGCGGGCCATGGGGACATCCTGCCGGAGGGGCTGCAGGGCTCAGGGGCAGATGAGCCAGTAGGTAGGTACCGTGGCCTCGGTGCCCTTCATCCCAAGGGTGGTGCTGGGGAAGCAGCTGGCTGCAGGCCTGAGCAGGGCCAGTGGACAGTACCTTTAGCAACATAGAAGACAGTCTACAGCCCCACAGCTACCCCGCACCACCAGGAGCTGCCTCGGGGCTCCTGGGAGGGTCCAGAACTGCAGCCAGAGAGGCTGTTACACTCCTCTCCTTTGGGGATTATCCCCAGAGGGAGCCGAGCCTTGGCTAGGCCCAGGGACTGTGGTTCCCCAGCAGTGCCGCCCAGGCTGACAGCCCTTGGGAGGAGCTGCCACAGGTCCCTCACTCTGAGCAGGAAAGGAAAATACCCCCAAGGGGGTGGAACAGAGCCCTGGGGTGCAGGAGAGAGAGGTAGGACAGCCCCAGGGGTTTCCCAGGAGGACCCACTGCCCAGGAACATCTCCTGGGGGTCACCATTCCTCTCCAGCTGGTAAGACGGGCCGGGGCTGTGAGCACACAGCTTCCACCACGGGGGAGCCCTGGCCGGGCTGGGGTCTAGACTCACTGTCCCCCTGGGTGGCACCTCGCTCACGGGGCTGGGACCCCACATAGGCGTGTCATGGGGCAGTTGGGCAGCAGCCTTGGGCAGAAGAGGGTGCTCTGACTGGCCAGGGTGAGCCGAGGTTACGGGAAGGGGTCCTGGATGGCTGAGGTGAGCACGGCCGAGGCGGCTCCTGCCGTGTGGCCCGCTCAGCGGTGACATCTTGCAGAGTCGCCTACTCTTTTCTCTGTTCACTGTAAACACAGAGGCCGAAATGGTGGCATGCTGACTTGTCTGTTGTCTCATCTTGGTTTTGGGCAGGCTGGCCTTGACCAAGCTGGACATCTTAGACGTCCTGAGTGAGATCAAAGTTGGCATCTCGTACAAGCTCAATGGGAAGAGGATTCCCTACTTCCCAGGTACGTCAGCCGCTGTTCCCTGGCAGCCGGCCGCTTCCGTGGCTTTGGAACAGAGACTGTGGTTTCTGAGAGGGAGGGAGGGACTTGGCAGGCTCAGCAGGCTGAGGGCCGGCTGCCTGCTTCCAAAGACAAGCCTCCCTCTGGCTTCGGTCCCTCCTGGGCCAGGGGAGGCCTGGCAGGGTGGTAACAGGTAACTCTATGGTCTAACGGCTCAGGGACAGGTCTGGGTTGGCAGGCGGGAGTTGACCTGCCACTTGTCCAGGAACACTGGGAACTTCACTCCTCACCTCCAAGGACACTTTCAGTGAAGAGAATATACTTTGTAGTTAGATCGACCTGTCATCTATCTATCCATCCATCCATCCATCCATCCATCCATTTATCTCTATCGTTGATGCTGGGGATTCCAGGTCTCGGCCATGCAAAGCATGCCCTCCGCCAACAGCCATGCCCCCAACCCTAGTTAGACGCCTGAAGATCTAACGGGGTTCCTGCTACAGTGCATCCCTTCTTTCGAAGAGCATAAAGATGTTATCTCCCAAACGTCAGTTTCTGAGCATCTGGGACACGCCCCTCAGCCTCACACCAGGGTCCTGTCTGACCATTCTCCCTATAGCTTCTCCCAGCAGCCGTGGGCAGCTGCCCTTGCTCGTCACACCTAAGGACACTGGGGGAGGCTCCGAAGTACCCCTTGGCCACAGGAGCCACGTGCGCCGTTGAGGCCCCCTGACCCCTAACTTTGAGAGGGTACAACCCTGAAGCCCCCAGTCTCCTCCACGGTCATTTGCAGGGCTTCGTGCAGATGTGAGGTGCCGAGGTAGAGGCCTCCAAAGCCCTCGTGGGGCTGCTGATTCCAGCATCTCGTCAGTCAGGGTGGCTGGCTGTGAGCGTGGGCTCTGCCATTGAGGAGCTGCTGTTCCTGGGCAAGGGTCTTACGTCCTTAAAGATCCCAGTGCTGCAGTGGTCTAGTCTCTTACAGTGCCACGCAGGGCCTCGGAGTCCCTCAGCTGGCGCCCTTGAAACACTAGCAGAGCAGTGGGTGGTGGCCAGTGTCCAGGTGGGCACAGCTCCGGTCTGGAAGCGGGGGCCCTTCTGCTGCTCCCTGCTGCCTGCCCAGTGCTGAGACAACCATCAGGGCCTGCTGCCCTGGCCGTCTTCCTGCCTGGCGAGCCGCCATCCAGGAAAGGACGTGGAGCCCCTGGGACCCGCTCACCCCTGCTGTCCCCCAGCCAACCAGGAGATACTTCAGAAGGTCGAGGTGGAGTACGAAACGCTGCCCGGCTGGAAAGCGGACACCACGGGTGCCAGGAAGTGGGAGGACCTGCCCCCGCAGGCCCAGGGCTACGTACGCTTCGTGGAGAACCATGTGGGCGTGGCAGGTGGGTGCCCGGCCTGCGCGGCATGGCCAGTGAGCAGAAAGCAAGCCCGGGCGTGGCATCCAGGGACATACTAGGCAGTGGCCCTGTCACCATTTGTCACAGCTGTGACCCAAAGACTTGCCCACATACCTGAAGGGAAGGGAGACATTAGCTCACGGCTTTCCTTGGAGATATCGGGGTTCGGTCTGTGAGGCTGGGAACTGCGGACCCCAGGGCATGGCAGCAGAAACCCGAAACAGACGAGCTCTTAGGGACATTTTATTTTATTTATATGCACTGGGGATGGAACCCAGGGGCATTCTACCTCCGAGCAATACCCCCAGCCCTATTTTTTTATTCTTAATTTTGAAACAGGGTCTCACTGAGTTGCAAAGGGCCTCACTAAGTAACTGAGTCTGTCCGTGAACCTGCATAATCCTCTTGTCTTGGCCTCCCGAATGCTGGGATGACAAGCGTGCGCCGCCACGCCCAGCATTTTAGGGGACATTTTATATTTAACTATAACAGACAGTGAACAGCAAGGGGCTGGAGCTGGGTACGGTGCGGTCCAGGGCAGGTCACTTTAGCAGTGGCCACCAGGGTGGGGCCCCCAGTGACCCAGCCAGGAACAGTAGCCGCCGAGGGCAGATCGGCAGGTAGGACTTCTGCCACCGTGAATGTCCGCGGCGTTTGTGCCTACGGGAAGGTATGGCAGGCAGCCCAGGTGGCCAATGTGAGGAGCAGGAGCAGGGTGGGGGGAGGCCCCGCTCTCTGCTGTGTATGGATACCACCCCCACCGTGTACTACCTTTACCATTTAAAACTGAAAAGTATTTCCACATATCCAGGCATGGTAGCACACTCCTGTGACCCCAGTACTTGGGAGGCTGATACAGGAGGATCACGGGTTCAAGGACAGCCTCAGCAATTTAGCGAGACCTTATTTCAAAATAAAAAATAAGAGCCGCGCGTGGTGGCGCACGCTTGTAATTCCAGCACTCGGGAGGCTGAGACAGAAGGATCGTGCAGGTTTGAAGCCAGCCTCGGCTACTGAGTGAGGCTCTCGGCAACATAGTGAGACCCTCTTTACAATAAAGTATAAAGTAGGTCTGGGAGTGTAGCCTGGAGGTCGAAAAGCCCCTGGGTTCCACCCCCAGTACCACCAAAAATAAAAATAAAAAATGAAATAGGGCTGGGGGTGTAGTTTGGAAGCAGAATGCCCCTGGGTTCCACCCCCAGTACCACACAAAAACGTATTTCCACATGGAGGAGAACAGCCCCCTTGCCAGGGGAGGCTGAGAGCTGTGACGGAAGGCTGTCCGCGCGCCTCGGGCCCCAGCCTTCCTGACCTTTCTTTGTCGCCTTTGCAGTCAAATGGGTTGGCGTTGGCAAATCCAGAGAGTCCATGATCCAGCTGTTTTAGACACGCTGAGCCTATGCCAGCAGGCCACGGCAACGTCCGGTCCCTGAGCACACAGCTGCAGCCATCGCAGCCAACACCGTAAACAAAAAAAAAGTCAAAACAATTTCCTGTAATTCTCTTTTTCTATTTAAGTCTAGCTCGACCCCCACTGAATTCTACAGTGATTTTAAACACCCCAACGCCAGCACTGTGTGCGTTTTTTCAAATTCTGCTACTTAAAAGGAGCCCAAGTGCTCAAACAGAGGCCTTGTGTGGCAGGCGGGCTGTCACCGGTGGTGTGTGCCCTGGGGTCATGTCCTAATAAACACCCTGGAGCCACGGAGCCAGCGCTCCTGACCTGCTTGTCTCGTCTTGACTTTGTCTTGCTGCTTCCAGACATTAAGGGTACCCCAGTCTTTCTCAAAAGCTATTCATATGTCCGACATCAGTTAAGAAGCTGTCAGAAGCCAGGTGTGGTGGTGCACGCCTGTAATCACAGTCCCTGGGAGGCTGAGACAGGAGGACCGCCGTCTTGAGGCCAGCCTCGCGCACTTGGACTGGTCCCTCTGAACTGCACTGAACGACTCGGCTCCTTCTCGCCTGGCCGGAGCTGCGCCGTGCTGGCAGGTGTCCTGCCCACCAGGATGCCGAGTGGCTTCCTTGACTCTCATTTGGGAATCTGGGGACATTTAGAAAACTAACTGCTGTTCGTAGTCTGTCTTAAGCCCGCAGGGCCAACTCCAGGCCTGTGAGTGCTGAGTGGGCTGCTCTCCCCACCGAAGCACCCTTGCACCTGCTTTCCCAGGGGACGAGGAAGTCCCGCTGGTGCAGTCGATGTGGGTTTCCAGTGCCCCATCCCCGTGTGGGCTCAATACAGAAGTTGTGTGGCTCTGCACTCACTTCCAAACCTTTCCCAACAGTCCCAAGCAGGGCCTTTAGGACTGGAAAGGAGATGGGCAACGGTGGCGCCACCGGGATTAGCTTCCTGTGCCTCCTGTGCACTTGGCCAATGGCCAGGGGAGCCGGGGTGGGAAGCAGAAGCAGAAACACTCTGTGTTGGGAATCACTGCCTGCCTTAATGCAGGGAAAAGGAGAGCGCTCGCCCGCTTCTAGTGCCAGGTGTTTTGAGAGTCTGACTTTTGTTTGTTTTTGCAGTACTGGGGATGGAACCCAGGGAATAGTATTCTACCTCCAAGCTACACCCCCAAGAGGTACCCACTGAGTTGGCACCTCACTGAGGTCTCACTGAGTTGCAGAGGGCCTCACTAAGTAGCTGAGGCTGTCTGCGAACTGTGATCCTCAGGTCTCAGCCTCCCGAATGCTGGGATGACAAGAGTGCGTCACCACACCTGGCTCTGAGTTGTTTTAAGAAAGGGTTTTTCCATTTGGCCTGGACAACACAGCCCAGGGCAGGCGGTACAGCGGAGGGCTCTGCTCGACACACAGGTCAAAGACAAACTAGTGACTGATCACCGTGGACGCCTGCAGTTTTATCTTGCCTCTACCCACCCTGGGTGTGTCTGGACTTCCTCATACCGAGGCAGGGCTCAGCCACCCCTGAGGCAGGGCTCAGCCACCCCTGACGGTAGCAGTTCTCCTCAGTCCTCAAGGGCAAGGGCTACAACCCCTCCCGGTGCCCCCGCCCTGTGGGGCAGCGGAGAAACCTACCTGGCTCACCCCACTGTTCCAGACCTGCTGTGCCCACCCCTGGTCACAGCAGGCCCCACAGAGCTGGCGCCTGCTTGCTCCGTACCCGTGCGAGCTCCTGGGAGGAACCTGCTTTGGTAACAGCCAGCCCGCGGGCCTTGCTTCCCCCACCTTGCCCCCACCTGACGGGGCGCACTGGATGCCTGTTCCGTGGCCCACGGGCTCCCTGCCTCTCCTCCTGGGCCTCTAGCAACTGTTCCTGTGTTGGGTGTGTCTCGCTGAGCTCCTGGGAGGAACCTGCTTTGGTAACAGCCAGCCCAAGGGCCTTGCTTCCCCCGCCTTGCCCCCACCTGACGGGGCGCACTGGATGCCCGTTCCGTGGCCCGCGGGCTCCCTGCCTCTCCTCCTGGGCCTCTAGCAATTGTTCCTGCGTTGCGTGTGTCTCGCTGAGCTTTGTCTGTGTCTCACCCAAGGCTGACCTGCCATCAGGGCTGTCCCGGAGAGCAGACAAGGGCCACGAGGGCACTGTGAACAAATTCTCGCCAAAGACTTCGGTCATGGGGCCGTGGTGCGCATGTCCACCAGCTCCCCGCGAGTCCCAGCCTGCAGAGCTAGATTGTAGCTGCTCTCCTGAGACCACAAAGCCAAACCACTGTGTTTTCTCCTAACATTTCCCGGTTTGCCCCACCACCTGGACCTGGGCACCCCACTTCCAGGTACTGGCCCACATTAACTGGACACATATGTCTGGAAAGACCTTCCCAACATGGGCTGTCCAGAGCAGACCAGTCCATCAACCAAAGCCCCCACCCAGCGTCTGACGGTGTGGGTAAGCAAACAGGTCCTGCCAGGCAGCAGAGCCCTCATCACCCCAGGAGCCAGCTACCCAACAGGGCACGAAGGTGATGGGAACCAAGTCAGCTGCTAAGAGCAGCAGTGGGGCACCAAAGGGTCCACACGCATTCTAGACCAGGCATGCCACCCCGGGGAGAAGGCAGAGCAGCGGTCACGTCAGCCAGGGTGTGGAGGGACAGCAGGCTGGGTCGCCCAGGGGTCTGTGTCTGTCACTGGTCACGGAGCACACCTAAGGGAGGATCATAAGTTTGAGGCCAGACTGGGCACTTAGACCCTGTGGCAAGTTAAAATTAAAAAGGGCTGGAACACAGCCTGGTGGCGCACGCTTGTAATCCCAGCATTCAGGAGGCCGAGACCGGAAGATGGAGGTTCGCTCCCTGCCTCAGTTACTTAGCGAGGCCCTTTGAAACTCAGTGAGACCCTGTTTCAAAATAAAGAATAAAAAACAGGGCTGGGGGTGGAGCTCGGAGGTAGAATACCCTGGATTCCATCTCCGGTGCCGCAAATAAATAAACAAATAAAATAAAAAGGGCTGGGGATGAGCCGGGCGTGGTGGGCACGCTTGTAATCCCCGCGCTTGGGAGGCAGAGACAGGAGGATCGCGCAGGTTCGAAGCCAGCCGCGCGCGCTGGCTTAGGAGACCCTGTTTCCAAATAAAAATGTAAAAATAGGTCTGGGAGTGTAGCCCGGAGGTAGAAGGGCTTCCAGGAACCCCAGTACCACCAAAAAAAGAAGAAAAAGAAGACTTTGGGGCTGTGGCGCTGCAGGGCGGGGCGGGCGGCTCCGAGGGCCGCAGGCTGTGGTCACCGGCGCCGTCCGGCCTCGCGCCAGCACTTCTACCTGGAGGAGAAGCCGACAAGCGCGCCACCCTCACGCCGCGGGCACGTGATCGGGGGACGTCACCAGTTTTTCCGCGGCTTCCGGCCGCCGAGGCCGATCCGTCCCCACCCCAACCTCGGCCAATCCAGCGCCGCGCCGCTCACAAGTCCCGCCCTCGACCTAGCCTCAATCTATCCGGGGCCGTGTCACCCACGAGTTCCGCCCCCACCTAGCCTCCAGCCTATCCTTCGCCGTGAAGTGCACAAGTCCCGCCCCCGCCACTCTGTCTCGACCCCCAGCTTCCCGCTTGGCCTTTCCCGCGCCGCAGAGTCCCGCCTCCGCCCCTGCCCTCGGCCTATCCCGCGTTGCTCCTCTTAAGGGCCCGCCCCTACCTCGCCTCAGCCTATCCGACGCCGCGCCGCGTCCTCTCCACGCCACGCCCTCGCCTGGCGGTTGGCGCGCGGCTGTGACGTCGGCGCCAGCGCGCGGCGCTCGCAGCATGCGCGACGGTCTGCGTCCAGTGGCCCCGCGGCCATGCCAAAGCGGGGCTGCCCCTTCGCGGACGCCGCCCCGCTGCAGCTCAAAGTCCGCGTGGGCCTGAAGGAGCTGAGCCGCGGCGTGTGCGCCGAGCGATACTCGCGCGAGGTGTTCGGTGAGTGCGGGCGGCCGCGGCTCCCGTCGGGCGGGCCCGGGACCCTCCCGCCCTGGCCCACGGGCGCGTGGTGAGCCAGCGCCCGGCCTCGTCCGCCCGCCCGGCCCAGCCCGGGGCCTGGCCCGCCGACCACCGCGAGCGGAGGCCTGGAGCGGCGTCCCCGCCTGGCCGGCCGAGCCCCGCGGGCTGAGCCAGCCGGGCGGAGGGGCAGGCAGGGCCCGAGCCGCCGGGCCGGGTCTGGGTGGGGTGAAGCGGCGAGCCTTGCAGGCCTCTGCAGAATTGCAGGCGTCTTCACGTTAACGCGTGTCACTTGAGAGCGATGGGCTCCTCGGGGCGAATGCAGAGCGGAGGTTCCCTTACCGAGGGCCCGCCGCAGTTAGCGGCCTGGGATGCTGTTGAATGGCGCTGCGGGGCTTTGGGGGTCTGGGGTGGTAGAGAGCCCAGCTCTGAAGAAGACAAAGGCCCTGGCTCTCCTCCCCGGTCCGCAGCTGAGCAGAGGTTGCAAGTTCAAATGAGTGAGGCTGTGGCTGAGTCACTCACGTGTAAACACTGCACAGTCAAAAAGAAGAATCAAGGAGAACTGGGGGCCACGTCGGTTGGGCTGTACCCTCTCTGAGCAGCCTCACCTGGGGCATTTGCAGGGCCTTGTTCAGGGAGAGGTGCTGGGCTCCGGGCATCCCATAGTGAGTGCATGACGGAAAGGCAGTTTGAGATCCACACCCTGACCTCTTTGAAAGCCTTTGAGGACCAGATTGACCTCAGCATGTGACCCCCACCCCTCATTTTCCTTCAGGGAGGAGGGGGTTGCTGAGCGCACCTGGGCTGGCAGCAGCCGCTCGCTCCTTTGAGTTTCCCACAGCTGTTGCTGCTGCTGCTTTCACGCAGAGCCCCAGCACCTAGCGTCTCCTCCCTGGCGTTGGAGCAAGTGTTTCTGGGACTGGCACTTGGGAGCTTGATTTTGTGACGCTTCCTGGGCACCAGTGTGTAGCAGCACTGACCTGGGTGCTGAGTGGTCACTTCGGGGTTTAGAAGGTTGTGGGATACCTTTTTCAGGAGCCAGCAGCTACTGTGTCTTGCTGGCCCGTGTGCTGGGCCCGTGGCTGCCTCCTGCCTCCTTGGGGACGGGGAGGGACATTTGCTTTTGAGAATTAATGAGGGTTGGGGACTGCAGTGCAGCGCTTCCTCTGCATGCCTCAGGGCCACGGAGGATGGGGAGTGCTGGAGGGGATGCGGGAAAGGACACGGGCCCAGTGAAATAGGCCAACAATGCTTGCTGGGAACGGGCAGGTGGGTGGGAGAGCCCGTGCGGACGCGGTGGGTCTACAGGGTCCGGATCTGCATGCCTTCACAAAGGGAGGAGAGAGGGCTCATTTCAGCACAGAGGCCAGGGTGACAGGCACAAAGGACTTACTGTGTCTGCCTGGTGGGTCAGCAAACGCCTGCCCAGTGTGAACTTGAGGAATGGTTTGTCTCCTCAGAGAAGACCAGGCAGCTCCTTTTCCGTGGGGCCCAGGCCTGCAGAGACCATGTGTGGGGCGAAGGCTGTGCCATCGTCCACCTGCCAGAGTCCCCGAAGCCCGGGCCTACAGGGGCCCCCCGAGCTGGGAGGGGCCAGATGCTGATCGGACCAGACGGCCGGCTGACCAGGAGCTGTACCCAGGCTTCCGAAGCTGGTGAGTGACCAAGTGGCATTTCCTGGCGCTGAGGGTGGGTGGTGGCAAGGTGGCCTGCACCAGGGTTTTCCTACTGGGGCATGCAGGAGTCCCACGCAGAAGACACACAGGGCAAAAGGCAGAATTCAGAAGCCTTCTGTCCGGGGGGGGGGGGTGTCTGACCTCACTGTCACCCAGGTCTAGGGTCAACAGCTGTTAGTGGTGGGGTCAGAAAAGGAGTCAGGCTCACCAGGGGTCACGCCTGCTGCACACTGCAGTGTCCAGGCAGTGCTGTGAGGGTGGGAACGTGCTCATCAGGGTCCCGTGTCGGGTGGTGCTCGGCCCCTTCCTGAGCAGCTGGCCCCACTCAGAGTTGGGTTGGTGGATATGAGGGGCCTAAAAGCTCTTGGCTAAGCATTGAAGCAGCGGGCCTGCTCAGACACAGGCAGGACAGTTGTGGGAAGAGCTGGGCCCTTCACACTTAAGTAGCAGCAGCAGCAGCGCTTGCCCAGGCCCGTGGGCACCGTGGTGAGTCTCGGCAGGGCTCTCTAGTAGAATAGGCACGCGCGCTCTTGGCTGGCAAATTGCCTGAAGGACCCAGTGGTGGGGGGTGGGGAGGTCAGGCCCTCAGTTGCAGGGGAGCCAGGTGGCTTGCAGTCCCCACGTGCCTCCGTCTCTTCCCAGGGCTGACAGCTTTGTGTTTCTTCCCCACAGACCCATCTGGGGCAGCGACCGTCGCCTGCTCCTCCTGTGTGCGAGCCGCAGATGGGAAGGCAGTCTGCAGCCAGTGCGAGCGGGCCCTGTGCGGGCAGTGCGTGCTCAGCTGCTGGGGCTGCGGCGCCGTGGCCTGTGCCCTGTGTGGCCTTGTGGAGTAAGTGCTATGGTCCGTGGAGATGCCAGGACCTGGTCGGCTTGCTCAGGGACCTCTGTGCCCTCAAGGGGGTGGACGGGTCCTCTAGGTACATCTCAGACAGTACGGGACTTGATGATAAGTGCTTTACCCAGCACGTTTTTTTCCTGAAGACTTAGTGATCTTTTCTTTTCTTTCTTTCTTTCTTTTTTTTTTTTTTTTTTTTCTTTTTTATTTTGGTGGTACTGGGGTTCCTGGAAGCCCTTCTACCTCCGGGCCACACTCCCAGACCTATTTTTTTATGTCTCTTAAGCCAGCACGGCTGGCTTCGAACCTACGCGATCCTCCTATCTCCGCCTCCCAAGCGCGGGAATTACAAGCGTGCGCCACCACGCCCGGCCTTAGTGATCTTTTCTAAAGGAAACGCGAACCTAGCTTGAGGGAGCCCTGACGTGTGGCAGCAGGCACAACGCAGTTTATACCTGGCCTGTTGGTTTATTGGTTCGTCAGTTGTCTGTTAAGCAGGAAACGGACTGCTTAGGCTAGTGCAGTGCCTGCGCCCCGGCGCACTGATGGCTTGGAGACCACTTCCACCCCGGCAGCTCTGCTCAGCTGGTGGATGGGTGTGCAGTGCGGAGTGCACAGCTTCGTCCTGGAAGGAAGACAGGCTCCCCGCGTGCACATGGAACTGACTCTGCAGGTCTAAACGAGCGCAGATGTAGTTTGTAGAGCGCTCTGAAGCTGAAACCCCACATCGAGCAGCATGGCCCTCCCTTGGGGTGCTTTTTAGCTGGGGGAGACCCAGGGAGAAGCTGTGAGTGACCTGTGCTTTTTGGCTTGGGAATTGAGTACTGGGCTAGTTACGATGGTGTTCTCACCACCTGAATGGTCGTCCTTTCCTGCTGACATATAAAGCTGAGCAGGCGGGTCCTTCCCTGCCCTGAGCCTCTTCACTGGGGAGAAGAACAGCTAGCCCAGGAGTGGGGCGGGGTCTCTGGCACGACTCCTTTTAACCAGCCCGCAGCTGGGCTGTGTGGGCCCATGTCCCCATAGGCTTCACAGGCTGGCTGCTGGACTGTTCTCGTGGCATACCACCTAAAGTGCCCAAGGCGCAGCCCCACCTTAGCTGATGGATCTAGACTGCAAGTCCTTGATTTTGTGGTAGTAGTGATAGAGCCCAAGGGTGCTCTGCCTCTGGACTACACCCCAGCTCTTTATATATTTTATTTTGAGGCTGAGTCTCGCTAAGGTGCCCAGCTGGCCTTGCATCTGTGATCTTCTTGGCTCAGTCTCGCAACCACTGGATCACCGGCAGGCGCCATCGTGCCCAGCTGCTTTCTGTCCCTTGCCTACCCTTCTGATGAGCTGCTCCCGTGATTGGCTGGCTTCCCTTAGAGTCTGATCTGGCAGAGATGGCCATCTGCCCTGCTCCCTGTGTAAGCGTGTGGTGCAGTGAGTTCTGAGGAGACACCGGGGGTCTGGGGAGAGCGGAGAGCGCAGCTCTGTGGCGCCAGGCCGCTGCAGTGGGCTGTCTGCCTGGGCGCCGCTGGTGCCCTTGTGGCTTCAACAGCAGAAACTCAGGCTCACAGCTCCAGAGGCTGCAGGTCCAGATCTGGCGGATCCTTCCGCGCTGGGGAGAATCTCTTCAGGTGCTCTCCTCGGGCTCTGCTGACCGCCTACCACCCTGGGCATTGCCTGTGCGTGCTGCCTTCCTCCAGTGTCTTCATGTCCCGTGGCATTCTCTTGAGGACCTGTGGGTCTGCTCCTTGTCATGACTGACCACCTCTGCTGGGGGACGGGGGCAGGCCTGGGGCAGGGCTTCCGTGGACGGGGAGGACGCCGGTCAGCCCCTGACACAGCTCTTCTCTCTTCTCTGGTGCGCAGCTCTAGCGACGTCTGTGAGAAGGCGCTGTGCACCAGCTGTGCCATGTTGGAAGCCTGAGGCCGCGTGGACGGCACCCGGTGCTGGTGCTGCAGAGAGGAGTGGCTTTTATATGTTACCTTTGTACCCTGAAGACAGAATTGAATAAACCCTTTATATTTGCACTCAAGGACTCCGACTGCCTGCTGTGGGGGACAGGTGGGATGCGGCGGCCGGAGGACGTTACCAGGAGGGGCTGAATGAGCAGTGGGTTAGGCCTGGCCACCACCTGAACCCCATGCTTCTGCATCGTGAGGCCCTTCTGTCCCCCACAAACAGAAGAGCCCGGGTATCCAACTCGGGCCACCAGACTGCTAGGCCGCCTCATCACGTCCTCACCACACCTGGCCTCTGCAGCGGGGCTCAGGGACCTGATGGGCCGTGCCTTAGGGCTCTGGTGTGGGCGCCGTCCTCACTCCATCCTGGAGGTCTGTGCACAGGGCCTTGGAGAGGACTTGGGAAGAGGTGAGGGTGGGGAGGCCGTGGCGTGGCGCAGGGAGGCCTGCGGGGCCTGCAGGTGGGGCCTGCGCTGGGAGCCCTCGCAGCGCACGGTGGGTGGGAGGGAGGGTGGCCTAGTCCTCAGTGGTCAGGTGAGGCTGCTGAGGGGGGCTGCAGGTGTTCCTGGGCCTTCCTGCAGCTAGAACGCTCTGAAGTTGTCTCAGCTAGCTGGCCTGGTGCTGTGGCCAACGGGCACTTAGTGCCACCAGCACCAGAAGCCAGCGGCTACCCGGCCATGTGCTGCCCTTACAGGCTGACCTCTCGAGCAGCCTGCCTCGGGCCCGGAGCGCCTCCCTGGCATCCCCTGCGGAGCCCAGCACGCCCTGGTCTTCATCACTCTGCCCCCGCCTCTCGCTGTCCTGTGGGCTTGGTCGCCAGGTAGGTCCTGGCTGCCCTGCTCACTCCTCCCGTCCTTGCGAGTCCGCCTTGGCTCCCTCGCTCTGGTGTCAGTCAGTCGTGCTCGTTTATCCAGGATGGGCTCACCATCCAGTGTCCTGGCCACAGCCCCTGGCCTTGTCCCCGTACCCTCCTCCCCACCGGCTGTGAGGTATACTGCCTGGGACTTGGCCTGGCACCTAAGTTTAGGACAAGTGCCTGTTGCCATCCAGCTGTGGTGAGGCTGCAGGAACTGGGCTTTACCAGCTCTAAGAGAAGATGAAGCCAGGTGTCAGGACTTGGGAGGCTGAGATGGGAGAATCACAAGTTCAAAGCCAGCCTCAGCAATTTGTTGAGACCCTCAGCAGCCTAGGAAGACCTTATTTTGAAACAAAAGGGCTGGGTGTTTCTGAGCATGGTGGCAGGTGCCTGTAATCCCAGTGCTTGGGGGATGAGACAGGAGGATCACAGGTTCAAAACCAGCCTCACCAACTTAGTAAGACTCTCAGCAACCTAGCAAGACTGTTTAAAAACAAAAACAAGCCAGGCAGGGAGGTGTAGGCCTGTAATCCTAGCACTTGGGAGGCTGAGACAGGAGGACCACAGGTTTGAGGCCAGCCTCAGCAGTGTGGTCAGATTCTAAGCACCCTAATGAGACCCTGTTTCAAAACAAAAAAGTGAATAGGGCCGGGGTGTAGCTCAGAGGTAGAATGCCTCTGGGTTCAATACCCAGTACCTAAAAGCAAAAGAAAGGTTGGCAGTAGAAACTCTCCAAAGGGAAACAGACCTGGGTGGGAGGGAGCCAGGCGCTGCCTGCAGTGGGAGGCACTCAGCAAGCGGGGCCAGGAGTGGAGGGGCAGCCCTCGCAGAGCTCTAGAGACTGCCTGAAGTAGCCCGGTTTGACAGAATTATACACCCCCTGCCCACTGAGCAGGCTAAACACGAAGGTGACGGAAAGATCACAGTCCCCCAGGACAACGAGAGGGGCGAATCCTAGGCTGGGCGTGCGTGGTGGTGCACACCTGAGGTCCCAGTACTTGGGAGGCTGAGACGGGCAGGTTCGCGCCAGCCTTTTGGAGGTAGAATGCCCCAGGTTCAATCTCAGTATTGCAAAAAAAAAGTTAAAATTTGCCAGGCATAGTGGTACACGCCTGTCCAAGGCCAGCCTCCGCTATTCAGTGAGGCTTTTGATATCCTAGCAAGACCCTGACTCAAAATACAAAATACGCTGTTCATAGCAGCTCTGTTCCCAGCAGCCAAGAGGACAGAATGACCCAAGTGCCCATTGGGGAGAGTGGGTAAGGACTGCTGTGAGCGTGCACTGCAGCTGTGTGTGTGGAACTGGCAGGGAACCCGGGGCATTCCGCGCCCCTAGCTCTTTACATTTTTTTTTTTGAAACGGTCTCGCTAAGTTACTGCATGCTGGCCTTGAGCCTGTTACCCTCCTGTCTCGGCCTGCTGAGACCTGGGATCATAGGCGTGCACCACCATCTCTGCTGCGATGAGATGGCCAGCCTGAGAAGAAAGGACGTTCTGCCACTCGCAGCCACACATAAGCCTGGAAGATTCCGTGCTACGTGAAGCCAGCCAGACACTGCACGACTACTTCCAGGAAGCTGCCAGGCGCACCCAGCAGGAAGCAGAGGTGGTTTCCAGAGGTAGGGAAGCAGCCAGTGAGGACCTCCTGCTCCATGAGCAGCTTCAGCTGTGGAGGTGAAAGTATTCTAGCAGGATGATGTCTTAAAAAGCGTGCGCTTTTTGTTTGGTTGGTTGGTTTTTTTGTTTGGTTGTTTTTTGTTTTGTTTTGTTTTTTTTGGTGGTCCTGGGGTTCCTGGAAACCCTTCTACCTCCGGGCTACACTCCTAAACACCTATTTCTTATATTTTTATTTGGAAACAGCGTCTCTTAAGCCAGCACAGCTGGCTTTGAACTTGCACAATCCTCCTGTGTCTGCCTCCCAAGCGCAGGAATTACAAGCGTGCGCCACCACGCCCGGCAAGTGTGAGCATATTTAATGCCACTACCTGCTCATATAAAAGTTGTTAAATGTCGGGCGTGGTGGCACACGCTTGTAATCCCCACACTTGGGAGGCAGAGACAGGAGGATCGCGTAAGTTCGAAGCCAGCCGCGCTGGCTTAAGAGACCCTGTTTCCAAAAATAAAATATAAAATAGGTCTGGGAGTGTAGCCCGGAGGTAGAAGGGCTTCCAGGAACCCCAGTACCACACACAAAAAAAAAGTTAAAATCGTAAAACATATATTTTTTTTCTCTTTTTTGATTTTTAAAAAATTTTTATTGGTGCATTATATTTATACGTCATATTGGGGTAAAAAACTTGTGTGTACAAACATGTACACATCACTGATTTAACCCCTACCCAATTCCCACCGCATTCCCTCCTCGTCCCTCCTTCCCTTGCTTGGCTTAGTGATTGACTTCGATATGTTTAAGTACATTGTGTGTTTTAGAGATTTTCCTCTTTCCCCCTCCTTTCTCCTTCAGGTTGCCTTGTTTGCTCCTCTATAGGATTTCCTTTTTCATCTAGAGTTCCTCCTATGACCCATTTCTCCCTAACTCTCACATATTAGGGAAAGCATCTGATTTCTTATTTTTTGTGACTGACTAATCTCACTTAGCATAATGTCCTCCAGTTCCATCCATTTCCCTGAAAATGATGTAATTGAGTTTTTTTGATGGCTGAGTAAAATTCCATTGTGTACATATCCCACAGTTTTGTAATCCATTCATCTGTTGATGGACATCTTGGCTGGTTCCATAGTTTGGCTATGGTGAATTGTGCAGCTATGAACATAGATACACATGCATTAGTTTGGTAGTTTGGTTTCTTTTCTTTTGGGTAGATACCCAACAGTGGTATTGCTGGATCAAATGGTAGATTTGTTCCCATTCTTCTGAGGATTCTCCATACTGTTTTCCAAAGTGGTTGCACTAATTTGCAATCCCACCAACAATGTCTTAGAGTTCCCACTTCTCCACATCCTCGCCAGCATCTGTTGTTGTTTGTGTTTTGAATGATGGCCATTCTAGTTGGAGTTAGGTGAAATCTCAGGGTAGTTTTGATTTGCATCTCTCTGATTGCCAGTGATGTTGAGCATTTTTTCATGCATTTATTGGCCATTTGAACTTCTTCTTTTGTGAAGTGTCTATTTAGTTCACTTGCCCATTTTTTTATTGGATGCTTTGTTTTCTTAGTGTTGAGTTTCTTGAGTTCTCTGTATATTCTAGATATTAGTCCTCTATCGGTGGTGTAGGTGGCAAAAATCTTCTCCCATTCTGTTGGCTCTCGATTGAGGTTCTTGATAGTTTCCTTTGCTGAGCAGAAGCTCTTCAGTTTCATGCAATCCCATGTATTGATTCTCCTTTTAATTTGTTGTGCCTTTGGGGTCTTGTTGAGGAAATGTTTGTCTGTGCCTATGTGTTGTAGTGTTGGACCTATGCCCTCTTCAAGGAGCTTCAAGGTCTCTGGTTTGATTTCCAAGTCTTTGATCCATCGTGAGTTGACTTTTGTACAGGGTGAGAAAGGGGGATTAATTTCCAATTTTCTGCATATGGTTAACCAGTTTTGCCAACACCATTTGTTGAAGAGGCTCTTTTTTCCAGTGTATGTTTTTGGCCCCTTTGTTAAAAATCAATTGGCTGAAAGTGTGTGGACTTGTTTCTGGGTCTTCTATTCTGCGCCATTGGTCTATATATCTTCTTTTGCCAGTACCATGCTGTTTTTATTACAATGGCTTTGTAGTATAGTTTAAAGTCAGGTATTGTGATTCCTCCTGCGTGGTTTTTGTTGCTGAGAACTACTTTGGCTATTCTGGGCTTTTTGTTATTCCAGATAAATTTAAAGACTGATTTTTCTATGTCTGTGAGGAATGATCTTAGTAGTTTAATGGGCATTGCATTGAATATGTAGATCACTTTTGGGAGGATGGCCATTTTAATGATATTTATTCTGCAAATCCATGAACATGGAAGATCTTTCCATCTTCTAAGATCTTCTTTGATTTCTTTTTTCAGTGTTTTATAATTTTCTTTGTAGAGATCTTTTACCTCCTTGGTCAAGTTTATTCCTAGGTATTTTATTTTCTTGTGGGAGATCCTGAGTGGAAGTGTTTTCTGAATTTCTTTTTCAGTGGATTTATGGTTGGTGTACAGGAAAGCTTCTGATTTTTTAAGATTGATTTTGTATCCAGATACTTTGCTGAATTTATTGATCAGTTCTATAAGCCTTTTGGTTGAGTTTGTTGGGTTTTCTAAATATAGTATCATGTCATCTGCAAATAGTGAAAGCTTGAGTTCTTCTTTTCCTATTTGTACTTCTTTGATATTCTTTTCTTGCCTTATTGCTCTGGCTAGAGTCTCTAGTACTATATTGAAGAGAAGTGGTAATAATGGACATGCTTGTCTCATTCCAGTTTTTAGGGGGAATTCTTGAAGTTTTTCCCCATTTAATATGATGTTGGTGGTGGGCTTAGTATAGATTGCCTTAATAATGTTGAGATATATTCCTTCTATTCCAGTTCTCTGCAGTGTTTTTATCATAAATGGATGTTGAATTTTATCAAATGCTTTTTCAGCATCTATTGAGATGATCATGTGGTTTTTGTCTTTGATTCTGTTTATATGATGAATTACATGGATTGATTTTCGTATATTGAACCAGCCTTGCATCCCTGGGATGAACCCTACCTGGTCATGGTGTATAACTTTCTTGATGTGGTTTTGAATGCGTGTTGCTAGTATTTTGTTTAATAGTTTTGCATCCAAGTTCATCAGAGATATAGGCCTGTAGTTTTCCTTCCTTGAACTGTCTTTATTCAGTTTGTGTATTAGTGTGATGTTGGCTTCATAGAATGTATTTGGGAGAGTCCCAGTTTTTTCTATTTCATGAAATAGTTTGAGGAGTATTGGGGTTAGCTCTTCTATAAAGCTTTTATAAAATTCACTTGGGAAACCATCTGGTCCTGGGCTTTTCTTTGATGGTAAGCTCTTTATTGCTGTTTCAATCTCTTTGATTGTTATTGGTTGGTTTAAGTGTTTTATATCTTCTTGACTCAGTTTAGGAAGGTTGTATTTATCTAGGAAGTTGTCGATTTCCTTCAGATTTTCCATTTTGTTGGAGTATAGTTTTTCAAAGTAGTTCTGATAATCCTCTGGATTTCTACACTGTCAGTAGTAATTTCTCCTTTTTCATCCCTTATATTCATAATTTGGGTTGATTCTCTCTTTTTTTTAGTTAGGTTGGCTAGTGGTTTATCTATCTTGTTAATTTTTTCAAGAAACCAGCTTTTGGTTTTGTTGATTTTCTGTATTTTTTTTATTCTCTATTTTGTTAATTTCTGCTCTAATTTTAATAATTTCCTGTCTTCTCCTGGCTTTGGGGTTCAATTGTTCCTGCTTTTCAAGGGCTTTGAGGTGTGTCGTTAGGTTATTTATTTGAAGATTTTCTGTTTTTCTTATGTGAGCACTCAGTGCTATAAATTTTCCTCTTAATACTGCCTTCAAAGTGTCCCAGAGGTTTTAATATGTTGTATATTTATTTTCATTTGTTTCTAGAAATTTCTTGATTTCACCTCTTACATCTTCTATGACCCATTCTTCATTCAGAAGTGTGGTGTTCAGTCTCCACATGTTTATGTTGTTTCTCTGGGTCTTCTTTTTTTTTTTTTTTTTTGGTGGTACTGGGGTTCCTGGAAGCCCTTCTACCTCCAGGCTACACTCCCAGACCTATTTTTACATTTTTATTTGGAAACAGGGTCTCCTAAGCCAGCGCGTATGGCTGGCTTCGAACCTGCGCGATCCTCCTGTCTCTGCCTCCCAAGCGCAGGGATTACAAGCGTGCACCACCACGCCCGGCTCTCTGGGTCTTCTTATAGTTGATTTATAGTTTCATTCCATGATGGTCTGAAATGACACAGGGGAGTATGTAACATTTTTTAAATTTGCTAGTGCTCATTTTGTGTCCCAGGATGTGATCTATTTTGGAGAAGGTTCTGTGAGCAGCTGAGAAAAATGTAAACTCCACTGTAGTTGGGTGAAATATTCTATGTGTCCAACAGGTCCATTTGGTTAATGGTGTTCTTTAGTTCTGAGGCATCTTTACTGACCCTTTGTCTGAAGATTGGTCTAGTGTTGTGAGAGGTGTGTTGAAGTCTCCCAGTATTATTGTATTGGGATTTATGTGTGACTTCATGTCACAAAGAGTTTGATTTATGAAAGTAGCTGCACCTATGTTTGGGGCATAGATGTTGATTATTGTTATTTCCTCTTGCTGGATTATTCCTTTTACCAGTAAAATGTGTGACCTTCTTTGTCTCTTCTAATAAGTTTGGGTTTGAAGTCTAACTTGTCTGATATCATAGTTGCTACTCCTGCGTGTCTTCCAGTTCCATTAGCATGGATTACCTTGCTCCAGCCCTTTACCTTGAGTTTGTTCCTATCCTTACTTGTAAGCTGTGTTTCTTGTAAGCAGCAGAGGGATGGATTCTGGTTTTTAATCCATTTTGCCACTTTATGTCTATTTATTGGGGAGTTGAGGTCATTTACATTCAGTGTGATTAGAGAGATACTTTTTAATTTCTAACATGTTAAGATTTTATTTCTGTTTGAGATACTGTTTATTCTTCTTTGCTTAGTTGTCTGCTGGATGGGAAATCTTGTTTCTTTGGTTCTGGTGTGTATTACCTATTTCTTCTTTGCAGTTAATCTCCTTGAGTATTTTCTCTAGCGCTGGTTTTGAGGATATAAATTCCTTCAGTTTCTGTTTGTCATGGAAGCTTCTTATTTCCCCATCTAATTTGATAGATAGTTTTGCTGGGTAGGAAATTTTTGGCTGGAAGTTGTTTTCTTTCAGAGTTTGGAATATGTTACTCCAAGCCCTTCTGGCTCTCATGACTTGGTTTGGGAAGTCTGGAGTGATTCTAATTATTTTGCCTCTGAATGTCACTTGGTCCTTTGTTTTTGTTGTCTTTAAGATTCTCTGCTTGGCTTCCACATTGGTCATTTTGACAATTATGTGGCGTGGGGATCCTCTTCTCCGATCCTGTCTAAAGGGAGTTCTATTAAGTTTCCTGGACCCGTGTATCGACCTCATGCTCTGTTTGGAAAATTTTCTGCTATCACTTCCTTGAAGAGATTATTAATCCCTTTGGTTTCACCTTCTTTTCCCTCCTCTATTCCAATTATTCTTAAGTTACCTCTCTTAAAATGGGCCCATATTTCTTCAATGTCAAATTCCTGCTGCCGGATTTTTTTTCTAAATTAGAGACTATGCGTTCATTTGTGGAGTGATCATCTTCTAGGAGGGAGATTCTATTCTCCATGTGGTCTAATCTGTTGTTTATACTTTGAATTGAGGCCTTTACTTCATTAATTGCATCCTTTATCTCTTTTTGGCTCTCTCTGAATTCTTTTCGAAACACCTCTATTATTTCTACAGTTATTTTCCTGATTTGATCTTCTAGAGATCTCTGAATTTCTGTGTTATCAGGTTCTGATGTTGTGGGGTTGTGGGCATTCATTGCTCCATTGTTATTCCTTTTTCCCATGATTTCGGAAGTTTGTGCCTTCTCTGGGTTCTTCCCTTGGGTCACTACTACTTCACTTAAGGTGCTCTGGATCTCGAGTCTGTGGTATCTCAGTCACCACTACTCCTTTACTGGATTGTATCGCAAAGTCTCTGACCCAAGGAGTCAATCGAGGCTGCTTTAGACCATGGGGTATCGGGCTGGGCGTTCTCCCACGGGGAGCTGCAACTATGGTGTGATATCTCTGCTGCCGCCACTCCCCCACTGGGTTGGACTGCAGCAATCTCCGACCCAGGGAGACTATCTGTGCAAGACCCTGGGCGTGCAGTACTGAGATTTCTCCTCTAGGGGCCGCAATTTGACTCACGTTTGTTGAGTGCACTGATGGAGCTGTAGTGGACTTGGTGAACTCGCTGCTGCCGCCACTGGCAATATGGCACTGCTGCCATGCCCTCGGCCATGAGGCTGATGTATTTCTTCTCTGGTTTTGAGCTCCGCTCTGAGTCCCTGCAGGGTGTGCTGAGCCCGGCCCCTGGGAGCTGTAGATGCTCCTTGCGCCAAAAAAACTGCTGAATTTTGCCCTGCTGTTCTGCAGCTGCTCACCTCAGTTCCCTGTCCACTCCTCCTCTCTGGAGCCTGGTGACTTGTTGAGTGCGCTGCTCTAGAGCCGTCTGGTGAACTCGCCGCTGCCACCAGCAGTATAACACTGCTGCTGTGTCCTCGGCTATGAGGCTGGTGTATTTCCTGTCTGGTTTTGAGCTCAGTTCTGAGTTCCCCTCCTCTCTGGAGCCTGGTTATGCGAGCAAAGATGGCGCCAGTGCGGCTCCACACCATGGCTCCAGCCGCAGCACTGCAGGCTGGTTTCTTTTCTGGTATCTGGTTGTTCTTCCAGCCTTCTTTCTCTGTCCCTTGTATTTACATTTCTTTTGTGTGTGTGTGGTACTGGGGGTGGAACCCAGGGGTTTTCTCCCTCCAGGCTATATGCCCAGACCTATTTTCTATTTTATTTGGAAACAAGGTCTCACTAAGTTGCTGAGAGCGTCACTAAGTAGCTGAGGCTGGCTTCCAACATGTGCGATCCTCCTGTCTCAGCCTCCCAAGCGCGGGGATTACAAGCGTGCACCACCACACCCGGCAGTATTTACAGTTTTTATTTCTCTGCTGACGGTGTTTTCTGGCTATGAAAGGCACGGATTTTGTGGTAATAGAGATCAATTGTAAGTGGGACTCGTAAATGCCGCCTTTCTCCACCGCCATCTTCCCAGAAGTCCTTTTTTTTTTTTTTTTTTTTTGGTGGTGCTGGGGTTCTTGGAAACCCTTCTACTTCCGGGCTATACTCCCAGACCTTTTTTTATTTGGAAACACAGTTTCGTAAGCCAACTCAGCTGGCTTCGAATCTGTGCGATCCTCCTGTCTCCGCCTCCCAAGCGCAGGGATTACAAGCTGAGACCTGAGGGTCACGGTTCGCGGACAGCCTCAGGTACTTAGGCCCTCTACAACTCAGTGAGACCTGGTATCAAAATAAAGAGTAAAAAATAGGGCAGGGGTTGTAGCTCGGAGGTCGAATGCCCCTGGGTTCCATCCCCAGACCTGCAAAAAAAAAAAACTGGTATGGGAGTTTATGACAAATGGGAAACACTCGTGACAACCAAAGACGAGACATGGAAGCCAGTGAAGAGTCTTATGTGCAGTGTATGAAGTGGTCTAAGGCCACAGACTGTCACAAACAAGATGCGCCATAACCCCTAAGCATGCTGGGAGCTACAGCCATCGCGTATTACATGCTACCCCAAATACAGCATGGCATCCTAGAAGAGAAGTACACCTGGAAACTAATGTACCCAAGTACACAGGCTGGTAAAGAAGACAGGATGCAATGGTGGAAAACTCAGCCCAAGAAAGCAGCAAAGAAGGAACGGCACCCGACACGCAGGCGGCGAGTGCCCAGGACACTGAACACGAGTGGCCACACACCGCAGCTAAAGGGCAGAGACTGGACTTCACTCACCTGATGATACAGAATAGTAAGGCCCGAGCTACGCCGAGGCCGAGGTAGGGTTGCCAGACCAGCCTGGTCGACTCAGTAAGACCCTATCAAAATAATGGCTGATGGTGGAGCACACCTGGTTCCATCCCCGGGAGCAGCAGTGGCGGGATCCAGTTGTACACTGACTAGGAGAAATTCGCCTTACCGATAAACGCATCAGCTGTCTGCCGAGTGGTGGGTACACAGTGCCTTTGGGCAGGTATGCCCGGCCATGGCATCCTTGGGAGGGCAGGCCCAGCCCTTAGCAACACCCAGCACGCCCAGTGAGGGCATGCTGCCACTGGGCAACAGCACCTCCGCCACACCCGCTGAGAGGAGTCCCCGTGCAGAGGTCACGCTTGCGTCCGGGCACACTGGCACTGCAGGAGAGCTCCTTCTTCACCCTCCCTCTCGCTTATTTTTCTTGGTAGTACTGGGGATGGAACTCAGGCATTCTACCTCCAAGCGATATCCCCAACCCTAATTTTTTTTTTTTTTTTTTTTTTTGCAGGTCTGGGGATGGAACCCAGGGGCATTGTACCTCCGACCTACACCCCCTCCCCACCCTCTTTTTTATTCTTTATTTTGAAACAGAGTCTCACTGAGTTGCAAAGGGCCTAAGTAGCTGAGGCTGGCTGCGAACTAGGATCCTCCTGTCTTCAGCCTCCCAGATGCTGGGATTACAAGCGTGCGCCCCCACACCCAGCTCTTTTTTCTCTTGCTTGGCAGAATCACGCTGACCTCCCGGGCTGGTGTTCACGGTCTCCAGACCCCTCTGTAGCCTGGCCCTTCCCTCCTCGCCTCTCCCGTCTGCTCTGGCCTTGCAGGATGGGACTGCCCCTTGGGAGGTCGCCTATGCCTCCCAAGTCTCCCCCAAGATGGCAGCGCCTCGCAGAGCCCACCCTTTGCCACCCAGGACCTCCATGCCTGGGCAGCTGGGAGCTCAGGTGAGCTCAGGGGTGCCAGCCTGCATTCATTCTCCTACAGCTTTGCCCACCTGTGATGGGCACAGAGCAAGGCATATCTGTTGGTGCCTCTCTGGCTGCAGCAGCGTCCCCAAGGGGGCTTCTGGGAAGGAGCTGCCCGTGCCCTCTGCCTGGACCAGCTGGGGAAGCTGCCGTATTCTGATTCTTGGCTGCTCACTGTTTGTAGATGTGAAATCTGATGTCTCCTGCCTCCAGAGTGTTGTTAACTGTCTTCCAGAAAGGCTAGGTGCTCACTGGCGTGGCTTGTAACTCAGCCTGTTAGATCCAAAGACCAGGGACCGCTCGGGAAGGCTAATCTCCCGGAAATAGGAGAGCTGCCCCACCCTGGAGAGGTCCAGCTGCCGTCACTGCAAACCTGTCAGCCACTGGGCTGTGCGTGTCCACATCTGCAAGGAGTGGACCCCATTAGACCTGGGCACCTGCGGTGACCCCCAGGTCTACTCCCACAGCTCTGGCCCTCGCAGAGAGTTCTGCCAGACATCCACCAGGGGGCACCAGCAGCACGTCCTGCAGGCTGCCAGGCCCCAGCGGGATCCCGTGCTCTAGGGGCCCTTGGCACTCGCCTGTCTGTCCCCCACGCGGCCCCTTGTCTCTATTCCAGACTGGCAGTGTGTCCTCCAGCAGTCTGTGCCTTTCCTGCATTGTGGATTGGGTGACGGGCGCAGCCCCCCTGGTGGCCTTGAGCTTCCTGGCCGCTCTGCCCAGATGGACAGCAGCCAGACCGGCAGGCAGCCTGGAAGAGCTGCTCAGGGGAGGTCCCAGGGCGAGAGCTGGGCCCCAGGGAGCCCACCTCCCCTCGAGCGTCCTGCTGGGGCCTGGGCCTGCTGGGCCGCCCCGCGGCTCAAGGTCAGCTCTCTTGACAGGGGAGGGAAGACCAGGTGCTCTGAAGATGGACCGCAAGCACCTTCACCGAAACCCATGGAGCAGCCACGAACTTGAAAAGCAATTTTTATTGAAGAATTTGGAGGGAAAGTTCATATCATAATAGTAAAAATGCTAAAGTTGAATGTTGTAAAAAACAGCATGGTGTGGCGGCAGCGGTGGCCGGGAGGGCCAGGGCCTCAGCCAAGGAGTAAAAGCGGCTAGGGGTCAAGTGCTAAGACATTGGCGGAGGCGGAGCTCTGCGGGGCCGAGACCACGCGAGGGAAAGGGCTTCCTGTCGCTAAGGTTAAAGCCCGAAACGCCTCTGAACATAGTGACTGTCAGCAGCACGCTGAGACCTGGCTCCTCGGTCCCGCTGGCCCTGCCCCGGCCTTTCTGGGGCAGCTCTGAGGGGTCCTCGGGGCACGGTCCTGGTGCCGGGCTGCTCACGCCCACCTGAGGGGAGCTGCCTCCCGGTGCCCAGGCTGAGCCTGGGGCTGCAGAAGTCCGTGATGCTTTCCTATGCAAATCTCATTGTTCTGCGGGCCCAGGCCCTGGCTGGAGAACAAACTGGATGAAATAAATTAAGAAAAACCGCAGTACAGTTTTCCTTGGCCTGGCCTGGCCAGGAGGCAAGATGCGTCCACAGCTGGAACGCCCTCCCGCCCGCTCATCCCACGCCTGGAGGCTGGCGTGGGTCCTCCCCAACGCACTGAGAAATCAAACCGTGTGGAGCTTAGAGGTGGCAGAGGCTGCCTGCACCCAGGAGCCCCTGGCTGCTGAGGCCCTCGGCCGTCAGGCCGTGCCGCTGGCCGAGTAGGAGAACTGGGGGAAGTGCGGCCTCCGCTCGCTGTCCACGCACTCCATGCTGTCATCTGTGGGCGGCAGGAAACACTCAGACCCAGGCCTGCCCGCAGCCTCCGCCCACCGCCCGCGGCTGGAGAAGCCAAGGCAGCGCGCACCTTGGTCGGGGGGCGTGATGGTGATCATCTGGGCCGTGAACTCCTCGTCGAAATACCTGGTATCGGTCTCTGAGGTGACCTGGGGCTTGAAGGGCGGGCTGAGCTGCAGGGGCAGGGTGCAGGGTCACAGCCTCGCTCCCCGCAGCGTCCCTGCCCAGGAAGGAGGCTGGGGGTGCAAGTTCTCTCCCTCCCCTCAGGAGGTCGTTTACTACGTTTTCTTAGGGGAAGACAAAGGAACCAGGAAAGAGGTCCTGTCCCGTTCCCCGCCCGGAAAGAACTTGTGAACCCCCCCACGCTCCTCCCTGGGCAAGTCCCACAAACTGCCTCTGTGGATTTAGGAGCAGGAAGGGAGGCCCAGGTGACGGGGAGCCGGCAAGAGCCAGGGCACCTGGTGTCACAGGGAGACAGTCCTACTGGGGCCATGACTCGTGGGGCCTGTGAGGGCAGCAGGGAAGAGCAGGCTGGATGTCCAACCGTGCGCCCAGTGATGGGGCGCACAGCCCGGGGCAGGGCCACCTGATGGGAAGCTCCATCAGCTGGACCAGGGCTGGCCCCAGGGCCACACAATAGCAAGGTGGGTGCTACCCGGCCCACTTGCCCAGGAATGCCGCGCTCCTTGTGGGAGGCGCCTTCCCCATCTTTCTCGGGTGTGGAGCAGGGACCCCGCTCCCAGTATCCAGTGGGTGCTCAGAGCCTGAGCCTGCAGAACCTCTGGGGAAGCCAGGCCTTTGGCGCAGGCAGCAGCTGGGATGGCTGTCGTGCACCAGTGGGCCTGCCTCAGTGCGGGGCTGGGTGAGCATGAAGGGAGGCCCAGCGGCGGCCTGCGGTGCCGAGGCCCGGGAGCTGGGTGCACACCTTCTTCTCGTACACGTCCTTCCACACAATGCTGGCAAAGAAGCGGTGCTGCATGATCTCCTTCGCGTCCTCGGAGCCCCCGCCGAGCCTAAGGGAGACAGGCCGGGCTACCCGAGGCACGCCTCAGGCCACGGGCGGCCGCGGGCGGCACAGCCGAGGGCCGCAGTGGGTTTGGGGTCTTCCCGAGCAGGCCCTGCCCTGGCTGAAGACGAGCAGCACTGGCCGCGGTGGAGCCAGGGCCAGCCGCTCAGCACGGCTGGAGCCGGCGGCGGGGCCACATCTCTCACCTCTGCTTGGGGTCCTTCTTGAGCAGCCCCGACAGCAGGGACCTGGCCTCGGGGCCGAGCGTGCGGGGGAAGCGGATCTCCTCCATGAGGATGAGCTCAAACAGCTTCTCGTGGTCCTGGTTGTAGAAGGGCAGGCGGCCGCACAGCATCTCGTACATGACCACGCCCAGCCCCCACCAGTCCACAGCCCGGCCGTAGTCGTTGTCCTCCAGCACCTGCGGGGCTCAGCGTCACGGCGTGCCAGGACGCGGGGACTAGGGCGGGCCTGGGGAGGGGCGCACCTCGGGGGCCAGGTACTCCGGCGTCCCGCAGAAGGTCTTCATGGTGGCACCGTCCTTGATGCCTTCCTTGCACAGGCCGAAGTCCGTGATCTTGATGTGGCCGTCCTTGTCCAGCATGAGGTTCTCCAGCTGTGGGGAGCCCCGGTCAGCTCTGCCCGGCCCCGCCCCGCCCCTGCGGGCCCAGGCCCACCTTGAGGTCCCGGTACACCACGTTCTTCTCTGAGTGGAGGTAGTCCAGGGCCGACACGATCTCCGCGCCGTAGAAGCGGGCCCGGTCCTCAGAGAACACGCGCTCACGGGACAGGTGGAAGAAGAGCTGTGGAAGGGGAGCCTGAGGGGCCGCAGGGCGCTGCCCACCCAGCGGTGGAGGAGGGTGGGCCACCCAGGGGCCTCCAGCTCAGCGGACAGGGCACCCGGCCCACATGCGGCCCACCATGCCGCCAGGCCACCGGGCCAGGCAGGGCACACGGCTCCTGGGCACCCCGGCCGCCCGCCCGCCGCGCCGGCCTACCTCGCCCCCGTTGGCGTACTCCATGACGAAGCAGAGGCGGTCATGGGTCTGGAAGGAGTACTTCAGGGCCTGGAAGGGAAGACCGCTGGAGCCCGCTGGGCGGCAGGTCGAGCAGGCCCCAGGCCCACGCGAGGGCGAGCCACGGGGCTGGGCAGGGCCCGGAGCGGGGCCAGGGTCTCAGAAGTCGACAGGGCACAAGCTCGGGGCCTCAAAACCAAGGGCAAATTGGGCTGTTGCTCTGAGCCACCCGCTGCCATCTCAGCCCAGACCACAGGGCCTTATCTAGTGGGAAAGTCCCCGACAGCCAAGCCCAGCACCCCAACTGCTGACCCTGGAACTGACAGCTGCCGGAGCTCAGTCCCTCTCCAGGAACGCATCTCCTGGCCGAGCCCCTCCCTCTCCAGGACGGGGCCCAGAACTCAGCCTGGAAGACTGGTCTGCAAAGGGGTGGGCATGGGGCACCTGAGGCCTGAGCAGGGAGGAAGACCAAGGGCCCCCACCCTCCTGGCCACACAGGAAGACTGCCCAGCCCCAAAGAGCCCACTCACCGTGAGGAAAGGGTGCCTGGAGTTCTGCAGGACGCGGTTCTCCGTGAGTGTGTGAGCCACCTCGTCCTGCAAAGCCAGGCCAGTGAGTGCGCCCCCCACCCCGGCCTGCCCGAGCCCCGCCCCCTCAGCTGCTGCCCGGACCTTGGCCACGATGACCTCCTTCTTGAGGATCTTCATGGCGTAGTAGCGGCCCGTGGCCTTCTCCTTCACCAGGATCACCTTGCCAAAGGTGCCCTTGCCCAGCAGCTTGAGGTACTCGAACTCGTTCATGGTCTGCGGGCAGTGGCGAAGCCTGGTCAGCGCCCCGCGCCACACCGCTAGCCCCCAACCAGAAGGCACGCCGGTGCGCAGGGTGGAGAGAGGCCCCAGGGCTGAGGACAGCGCTCAGAGCCCTGGGGGACAGTGCCCCGAGCCCTCTGGCCCGTGTCCCCACTCCATTCTGATGTGCTGGGGCCGGGGGAATGAGGCCCTCCAGAACGCAGGCTGAGGCCACAGCCCTGGGGCCCGGGCCTCACCACGCGGTGCTTGGGCTTGGCCAGGGACACCTCCATCTCCTCGGCCCCTGAGTTGTCACTGGGTGAGCCTGAGCGGAAGTCCATCATCTCCTCCTCCTGCCTCTTGAGCCCATCGGCCACGGTCTGGATGGCAGTTGTCCACTCCTCCCTGCGGGGCACCAGCGAGACCGGCTCCACCATGCTGCCGCCCACCCGGGCCCACGGCCCGCCGGCCCAGGCCGTCCCCACCTCTCCTCAGGCGTCTCCACGTGGAAGGTGCGCTCGATGACTGTGGTCCACTGCAGGCAGCGGATGATGAAGGTGTTGGGCCTGGGCCGCTCTGTCTTCATCAGCTGGCATTCTGGGAGTGCGCAGGCATCCGTCAGCACTCCCAGCCCTGCCTCTCCGCAGGCCTGCTGCAGGCCCCGGGCTATCCCCATTCCCGCCCTGAGCCAGGCCTCGGCTCCTTTCATGAAACGCAGCCAGACCTGTTCTAGCTGGGATGCCCTGTTTGGAGGCGTCAGCACCCCAAGAGGGTGTCTGGGCTGTCAGGTCAGCCCACACCAGCATCCCTCCTTCAGTCTCCAAGTCCCCACCCCTTGTCAGGCCTCAGAGGATGAGGGCACAGCGCCCTCCTGCCTGGTGCGGGAGCGGCTCGCTCTTTTCCTGGCCTCAGCCAGCATCTGGGAAACACTCCCACCTGGGGCTCCATCCAGAGCACACTCACCCCTGGGGCACGCACCTGCAGTGCACGCACACCTGCCTGGAGCGCCATCCAGAACACACTCACCCCTGGGGCACGCATCTGCAGTGCACACACACCTACCTGGAGTGCCATCCAGAACACACTCACCCCTGGGGCACACAGCTGCAGTGCACGCACACCTGCCTGGAACGCCATCCGGAGTACACTCACCCCTGGGGCACACAGCTGCAGTGCATGCACGCCTGCAGTGGACGGGTGGTGGGGACGCGCCTGCACGGCTAGAGAGCTTCCCAGCAGGACTGTGGGGCAGGAGGAGCCCCCCACATTCCAGCTCTGAGCCTTGGCAACAGGGACTCCCCTGAGTGAGCAAGGGCTGGCTGCCAGGCCCAGGGCCAGTCCTGTGTCAACACGCACAGGGGTCCCGCCTGGGCTCTGTTCCTGGCACAGCCTCCTACTCGCTCCCCGACAGCCTGTTGGGGACTGTCAGGTGGGAGGCACACCCAGAGCTGGGGTCTTGTCCTGAGACACCAGCAGACAGGGACAGCCGCTTGGCCAGGCTCTGGCCCTCTGGCTGGGCCTCCTCCCTCCTCCCCTGTCCTCAGCCTGGAGCACTCCCGGTCCCTCCCCCAGCAAGGCCCTGCCTTGGATGCTGCTGGGCACGGTCCCTCTCGAGCCCCCAAGGGGACACTGGGGAGAGGCTGGCTGGGGCTGCCAGGGGCGGGTGCCTGTCTCCCCCACACTACAGGACTGCTCTGCCGCTGCTGGCCTGAGGCGGAAGGATCGGGAAGGAGCACTAAAGGCTCGAGGACAGAGTCCCAGTGATGCCTTGCCCAGCAAGACCGTCAGCCTAGGCCCCTGCAGGGCAGGCCTCTGCTCCTCCCAACCAGGAGCCCAAGAGGGGCTGTCACCCCGTCCTCTCCTACACAACACAGCCAGCATGCCTGGGGCAGGGGCTGAAGTCCTTCCCATCCAGCCTGGGCACAGCAGCCTGTGCTGAAGCTCCTCTGAGGATCCAGACCAGATCCCAGAGGCTAACAAGGCTGGGGCCGCTGGAGGACCTCGGGCGGGGAGAAGGGAGCTGCGACAGGGCTGGGGTGCGGAGTAAAACCTGGGCCCGACCCGGGGTGGGCATGACACCGGGCACCTCCGACTGCAGCTGAGACACACCCACAGGCCTTCCAGCACACCACCTGGCTCTCAGGTTGTCACGCAGCACCTGGATTAGCCACCGGCTACATCTGCATGCTGCCGACATCCTGGCCAGCCCCGGAAGGAACCAGGCTGCAGGGCGGGGCTGGGGAGGCTGGCCTGCCCACATGCCGACTGCCCAGGCTTAAAGGCTGGACAGAGCAGACCCCCCACCCTGTGTGTGAGCTGAGAAGGGCCCTGAGAACCTTTACAGGCAGAAACGCAGGCTCTTCCTGGGTACAGAGGCTGCTGGGGCTGGGAGCCCAGCAAGGCCCCTCCCTGGCTGGCTCTGTCCACACCCTGAACCCGCTAAGGAGGAGCACCAGGACAGCTCCCAGGTCAGCCTGCCTGGGACTCGGCCGCTGACCTCCCCTGCAGAGCTGACTCTGGAGGGAGCCGCACCACCAGCCCCAGAACTTGGAGGCCAAAGGGGACTCGGCAGGGGCCTGGTGGGCGGCCAGCGGACACTCACGCGCCACGGAGAAGTTGTTGAGAGGGGCCTCACGCTGCTCCACGTCCTGTGGCCGCTCTTTGTAGCCAATGAAGGTGCCGTCGTTCTTCAGGAGGAAGTAGCGGGGCCGCCAAGTCTTGATGTACTCCCCTGTGGGCGGGGCCACGTCAGCTCCGCCACGCCCCCCCCCCCCCCCCCGGGTCAGAACAGGTGCCAGCGATTGAGCAGCACGGCTGGCCAGGAGACATGACCCCAGCGCACCTGGACACGGGACGGGGCCCAGGCCCAGGCGTGCCGCCAGCACTCGGAACCCAGGGCTTTCCCTGGGCACCCAGCGTTGGGCAGGTGGTAGCCACCAGGCCACGGCTTGGTCACTGCGTGGCCCTGGCCAAGACCTGGTGTCCGGTGGCAGGAGCTAGCACCACACTCCCAGCACAGGCTGGGCAGCACCCCTTTCCCCACCATGGCATCGCCCCACTAGCCCAGGCCCAGAGTGGCACTGGGGACACCGCCCTGGAGCCCGACCCGGAGGTGCCCCAGCCAGGCACCAAGGGCAGCCAGCCCCCACTGTTGAGGCCCGCCCTGGCCACTCAGGTCCCGGGGCCCTCTCCCTCCAGGTCTGCGACATCAGCCGTAACGGGCGCTCACACGCGGGACCTGAGCAGCTGCCTCTGTGATCTCCAGCGACTGTCATTTTTCATACTGACACCCGGAAAAAAACGTTTCATTTACATTTTGCCGAGCAAGGAGTCTGCTCAGCAACAGTGAGCACACTAATTAGGCGACATCTTCGTCTGCGGGCACAGCGAGGGTGGCAGGAGGGGCTGCCACCGGACGGGCCCCTGCGCTCCAGGCAGGCCCTGCAGCCCACGCTCTGGACAAGGGCGTCTGGGGCGAGGAGAGAGCGCGGCTCCTGCTGGGCCAGGCACGGGCACCAGCCCACAGGTCCCAGGGGCACGACTTCTAGTGCCCAGGGCAGCGGTCACCTGAGGGCCAGGCAGAGCACTGCCCCTTCCCCCAGCCCTGGAACCTTCCAGCCTCCCTTTCCCATGCTCAGCCCTCCTACACGCCCACCCCCAGTTCTAGGTGGGGACACTTCCAGGTGGCCACGAAGGCCAGGGTAGTGGGACCCAGCCTGGTGTCCGGGCCACTCCTGCCTGCACACCGTCACGCCCCTGGAGGCCCTCAGGGGTCCAGGCTCCACCCACCTCTCTGGGGGAGGAGGGGGCTCAGAGTACAATGCAATAAAACCCCTTCTCATAGGGCATTCCACGACCAGAGCCGCCCCCAGCACCCTCTGCCCCAGCTACCCAGAGATGTGAGGGGCGGGAGGCCTGGCCACCCAGCAGGCCCTGAGAGGGAGGCAGCAGGCAGAGCCCATATTCAGGTCACCTCCTCCCCCAGCCCAGGCCCACACACCAACAGGGACCCTCCTCCCCAAAGGGGAAGGGGGGCAGAGCTGGAGGTGGCCCCTAGCGACCTGTGCCCAAAAGCAACAGGGCCTCGCCAGCAGGGCACGGAAGATCCTGCCCACTTCCTGCTGGCCTACACTTCATCCAGAGCCACCAGGGTACCTGCACACCCTCCCCTCTCCGCACCCTATCTCCCCGCCCGTCACCTCCCACAGCCTTTTGGGGCCTTTGACCAACAGCCCTGGCCAGCCTCAGAAGTGAGGATCTGAAGCCCTAGCCACCACCCTACCCACCAGGCCCCTGAACAGGGACTGAGCCACCAGGCAGAGCATGGCACTGCCCAGCCTGGGTGCGCGCCCCTGCAGCCCCCCACGCCACCCATCCAATGTGCACGACAGGCAGGCCGGCAGGGGCTCTGAGCACAAGCAGAGCGGCTGGGGGCTGCGCAGCCCCCCCCATCCCATCCTGCCGCCCACCGCGCTGCCCCCCACGGGCGCCAGTCTGGAGCTGTCGGCCCCTGATCGAGTGCCTCCCATCTCGCCAGCTGCCGCTCCCCGGGACGCCGACTGAGCGGGGAGGCTGAGGAGCGCTGCACCCGCACGCCTGCAAATCCATCTCCATCTACCAACTGCTGCCCGCCCCCACGTCCACCCGGCCCCATGCCGCACCCCAGCCCCGACCCCCAGCTCGGTCAGAGCTAGGCGGGCCCCAGCTCCAGGGCTCTCAGGCCTCTGCCCTCCCCCCAGGGCTCCAGAGCCAGGGCCATGAAGGCTAGGAGGCCCTTGTGAGCAGAGGCCTTGGCCCTTCCGAGATGCACACTCTACCTCCATCCCTGCCAGGTCCAGCCGGGCTATCCCTCGGGGGTGTGGCCTGCATGGTAATGACTTCAGCCCAGGGGGGCCGCTAGGCGTGCTCAGCCCAAGGACTGGGGTGACAGAGGAGGCCGCTGCGGCCCACAGCCACAGGAGCTGGGAGCAGCACTGACACCCTGGCCCTGAGATGGGCAGGCGCTGCCAGGACCTGCTCTCCAGCAGCCTCACAAGCCCTGCGCCCCAACAGGAAGAGACCGACTGACCGTGGAGGACCCTTCGTCTTCAGTCCCCAGGAGAGCCAGGCGCTCATCCTGGCCGGCCCAACTCCCTGGGCTGTCCCGTTCTGGCCCGACCCCCCTGCACTTGGGTGGGTAGTTCAGCTTTAGAGAGGAGCCAAGTCCACCAGAGGCTGGCCCACCTGGAGTGCCCTCGCAGAGATGGGTAGGCGACGCTGGTGCAGTCAAGACTGCCCCACAAGCTCCCCATGGCTTCCGGGCCATCTCCGGGGGCCGGCACAAGCCAGTGGACACCCAGACCCCGCAGGGCCTCCTCCACCCCAAGGCCCACACTGCAGTGCTCGGCAGGGACCCCGCCCAGGCACACACTTCGGACCTGGGCCCACACTGGGCAGAACAAGCCCAGGCCAACCCTCAGCCCCTGCTCCCTACAATGGGGCCCACCTGCTGTGAGCAGGCCTGGTGGTGCCCATCCCCACACTGGGCACCCACCCGCCTCGCGCCCCATTGCCAGCCCCCTCGGCAGGGCTGAGGCAGGAGAGACCCACCCTGCACCCGCCCCTCGGCGAGGACCCTCGGCAGCAGAAGCCCCGCACACACATGTGCGCGCACACAGACACACACAGAGCCAGCTGGACAGGCCGTCAGCTCCCTCATCTCCAGCTGGTGGGAGGGGGTCCCGCCCAGCGCCTCCCCAGCCCAGACAACACTGTGAGGGCCACAGGCCGGCCACGCGTGGGGAGCGGCCACAGCAGCCACGGGGAGCACCGCCCTCCAAGCCACGCGGCGGCGTGTCCTGAGCTCCACGGCGCCCTCCCAGAGCCCCCAGTGCTCAGGAAACTGCTGGATAAACACTTTGCCGCAGTGGTGGTGGCAGGCGGCAGCTGGCGGGGTGCCAGGCGCACCGAGCTGCTTCTCCACAGCAAAGTGAGCCCCAGCAGGCCTGGGGAGCGGGCGCCAGCTGACAGCGGCCACCGCTCGGCCCCCGCCGCCTAAACATCCATCGCGCCGACAGCTGCTGGGCGCCCATTTACCTTCCCCAGCACATTGAGCAGCCGGCCCTGCTGACGGCAGCCCACAGTCACCGGCTGACAGCCAGGCCTGGCCCAGCGGAGCCCCTGCAGGTGAGGCTCGGGAGGCCAGCACTGGACAGACACCGGGGCCTGCGTGGGCTCTGGCGCAAGCCACCTGCCTGGTGGAAGAGACGTGTCCACTCCCCAACCAGCAGAGGGCTGCTGCTCCGAGGAGCCCTTCTGGACCTCTCTCCAGCCCAACATCTTGCTCCGTCCTGGTAAGCGGGGAGCAACAGTCATATGTCCACTAGCTCCCTGGAGAAACTGAGGCTCAGATATGGAGACCATGGAGGTCACAGAGAAGCAGGTCGGGAGCAGAGACCCAGCTCCCGCGGGTCTCTGAGCTGCTCACAGTTCTCCTCGGGTTCTGCCACAGCAGTGAGGCCCAGGCAGGTGGGAGGTACACAAGGCTGGCCCCTGTGGGGCACAGCCAGAGCGCCGGCCCTCAGCCCCTTCCTGCGCTGACAACCGGGCCTGTGCTATGGACCCATGCCCTCCTCCACCGCACCAGCCCCTCCTGGAGCTGCAGCCGCCCAGAGGCTAGGTCCCACTGCCCCACCAGTCTCACTCATGCCCTTGAACTCCGCCGCTGCCCGGGTGACACCCACTCTGCCCCCGCCAGCCGTCCTGTGCAACCCGCTCAGACCCACCTGGGTGTGCTGCCCACAACAGGGGCCCTGACGGACAGGGGCACCCCGAAGTCTGCACAAGACAAGGACTCGGGCCGAGAGGCTGCCCCCTCCCCTGCCCACCAGGGGCTCCGCCCAGGCCCACACAGCCCACAGCACCCCACTTCGGGGTTCCAGAAGAGTACCCACAGGCCATCACTTGCCCTGGATCCCCTCCAAGAGCCCAGCAGACCCACCCCAGCAAAAGAGGTGAGGAGGCAGACGGGGTGGGTGCAGAGCCCCGGCCGGTAGGACAGGCAGCTCTCTGGGTGGTGTAGGGCCAACACGAGGCTGGCCACACCTCAAGGGCGCCAGGCACCCAGAGGACACACAGAGACAGGCATCACGCCACCCACCCTCCCTGCACACGCCCAGGGAAGACGCACGCAGAGACCACTCACACACACCACCTGCGCCCGTCCCCCAACCAGGGCTGCTAACCAAGACAACCTGCCGAGGCACCGCACAGGCAGGACTGACCCGTTACTCTAGTGCTAAGGGCTGCAGTGCGGGGCCCACCAGGGCCTGTAAACCCAAGATCCTACCAGAGACCCTCAGTGGGCGAGACAGACGGCACGCCCTGCTGCCTCAACACCAGCACCTATGAGATACAGACCTAATGGTACTTACTAAAGACGAGGCTGGCCTGGGGCGTGCGGGAGACTGCCAGCAGCTCAGGAGACAGGGCCATCCTGCTGGGAACCCCGGCCTCCGCGGGCAGGGCAGAGGCCTCCAGAGTAGCCAACAGCAGGGCTCCAGTTACAGGAGGGCCTGGAGCTGGGTGCTGGCACTGAGCCGGGCCCGAGTGTGCCCGGGCAGGGGACATGCCAGCCCCAGCCTCGCCAGCTCCTCCACCCCCCACGCCCTTCTAGGAACCAGCCTGATGCAACTCAGCCAGGCCTTGCCTGAGAGCGGCAGCGGGCAGCGGCTAGCCGTGCCTCCCACACTTGGCCCTTCTCCCCCAGGCCTCAGGGCTCCTTCTGCACAGTGCCCACTCTGCCAACTTGCAGGACACCAAATGGGTCAGCAGGTGTCCCAGGCCGGCTGGGTGGGTCTCACTCCATCCCCCACCTCCCGCCATGCCTTGGGACTCCATGGGGTCCAGCCCCGTAGCACACCATGCCCAGACAGGACGGGCAACCAGGAAGTGGACAAGCGCGCCGGCAGCTCGCAGGCAGGGTCCAGGGGGGCCAGCAGTGACCCCCTCACCCGCAGTGCGAGGCAGCCCCAGCTTCCTCTTTTGTTGTTTGCTTCTGAAGGGAGAGCCCAACATGCTCACAAAACAGGAAACTCGGTCCCAGCACCAGCCAAGCCTCGGCCACGGCCATTACCGTGCCCGTTCCTCCTCTCCCCAGCCAGGCCAGCCCCTATGGGCACACCCACACCCCTCCCACCCTCAGGCACGGTCACCAGTCACCGGCCAGCCCTTGGGGCATTGGGGACCCTGGCTCCTCACGGGGCCTGAGCTGGGCACTCCTGGGCAGCAGGGCACTCCTGGGCAGCAGGGCTGATGCCGCAGCCACAGCAGGGCCGCTGAGTGCAGCACACCCTTGCTCAGCAGCCAGGGAGATCGAGGCCCAGGGGCACAGACGGCCTGCCCACAGGCCTCAATGCAGGGACACAGTGTGCAGGCTCCTTCCCTCAGTGGTCGTGCCGACGCCCCAGGGCAAATGATGAGCACCCTGCATACACCCAGCAGCTCACCCTGCAGGGCCCTGGCTCTAGCTCTATGCGGGAATCGGCCCCACATAGATCCCCCCAGACCGGAGGAGAGCTGGGCTGCACCTCTGCAGAGTAGACCCCAGGCCAAAGGCTGCACCCAGGGAGACAGCGGAGTCTGTGGCACACAGGCGGAGCAAGCCCCCAAGGGCGCAGTCTGTGCCAGGACCTCAAGACTGAGCCAAGAGCAAGGGAGGAGCCTGAGGAGCCCCCGGGGCCAGGGCCCGGCCTTAGGTCCCACAGGACACCTCGGGGCCTGGCCCAGGACCAGGCATGGGGCAGATGCAGCTCCACGCAGGCCCACGGCACTGTGAGTGAAGTTAAACCAAGGCCAGGCATAAGCCTCCAAGGCTCCCCCAGGTGCCCACTTCCAGGAGGGTCCCAGGCCAGGGAAGCCCCCGGCTCAGGCCAGCACCCCACAACCTTGGCCCACCAAGGAGCTGGGCTCCCTCAGCAGCAGCCGCGGGTGAGCCCAGGAGGTGCCCACAGCTGGCACGCACCCCTACCCCAAGGCCTTGGTCCCATCAGCTGTGGGCAGGGACAGAGGTAGGCCTGGATGAGTGTACACAAGCAGGCTGCCTGGGCCTGAGCTCTGCAGGGCACCTCTGCACGGGGCTGGCGCCACTGGGAGGGTGAGGGGAGACAGGGGGGGCTGGCCTTTGAGGGGACAACACCCCAAAAGGCAGCAAAGACAGGCCGGCCGCCTCAGATCAGCTGTGGACAGTGTCAAGGCTGAGGCCAGAGGCCCCAGGCCAAGCTCAGAGACCTGCCACTGCCCACAGCTGGCTTCTAAAGTCCACCCTCAGAGCACAGCTCACCTGACCCAAACCCTGGAAGGCCAGAGCCTGACCCAGCCAGCCCCGGCAACACACCAAGGCCCTCCTCCACCACACATCTGGCCCGGCCCAGCCACCTCCCTGCCTGCCAGCCCCAGCACCTAGAGCTAAGCGCCCAGAGGGCTAGTCCCTACAGGACACTCAGCAGTGAGCCCTGGTGAGCCCAGCTATGGGTCCCTGAACCACCATTCAGATTGGGCACCTTCTGGAAGCAGCCTCCGGCCACTCCCAGCAATGAGCACCCACCGCCCAAGGGGCAAGAGAAGGAACCCAAGTCTGGGTCTGCAGACATGGCCACCTGGCCACCATGCGCGGCAGTGCACCCACCTGCTCATCTCATCCCCACTCGGTCCCCGAAGGCAGCATCGCCCTGCACGGGCAGCCCAGGGGTTGTGGGGGACCACTGCCCTGGACCTCAGCCAAGAGCCAACACACTCCTGGCCCGGTGAAGACCCAGGCCGGCGCACCCAGGGCAGGCCCTCACCTGCAGTGCCCAGAGGGAGCTGCGACAAGGCACTGGAGGGACCTGAGCGCCCGGAGCCTGCAGCCTCCTCCAGGCCCAGCCTGCTGGGCACCACGAGACCAGGGATGGTCAGCATATACGGCCCCGCTGGTCCCACCCTGGGAGGCGCAAACCAGTGTTGCCAGGGGGAGTCTGATACACAGGGTGGGGTGGGGGAACGAGGTACTGCAGGACGGTGCTCCTGGGCAAGCAGGTGGCCTGGGCCCGGCCAGAGCAGGACACAAGGGGCCCACACCAGGGCCAGGCCCTCCAGCCATCTCCTGCCCCAGCCACCCCTGCCCACCACGCCCCCTGGGCCAGGGCCAGAAGAAGTGGACACAGGATGCTCCCTCCTGGCATGAGCCTGGGCACCAGGCAGCTGGCCAGGAGGCCGGCAAGACCCCAGACCCCCACCGGTGCCGCCTGTTCACCAGGCTAGACATCATGGGCAGCAGGACCCCTCTGGGCCACTCTCCTGCACCCAATCTTGGCCCCATACCCTCCCACTGTACAGATGGGGAGCCGGAGGCCCAGGAGGCTCAACAACAACCTGTCCCTGGCGAGGGCACAGCAGTGGACAGACCCAGGCCCAGCAGGCCCATCCTGTCCGTCCCCACTGCCCCTTCAGGAGATGCAACCATGAACGGCAGCAGCCTGAAACTGGAACGGGCCTCGGGGGTCCTCCTACCCGAGCCTGGCCGGCCGCTGAATGCCCGGACAGGGCCCAGGCACCCCCTGTTGGCCCTAAGTCCAAGTCACTCAACAAATGTTTGCCAAGGAAGCCGACTATGGAAACCAAAGAGGTCCGGGGCCAGCAGGGGCACACCGAGGCGACCTTGAGGTGTGGCACCCAGGGCAAGACATGGCGGGCTGCGGGCCACGGGAGGCGGGCGGGGGCCTGCACTGACGGTGAGGAATGGCGCTCCCTAGACGCAGCCCACCACATCCTGACCCCTGCCCCCAGCCCCTAGCTCCTCTTCTGCACGGCTCCCAGGCCTGCCCTCTGAGGAGCTCCTGTGCATCCCGACACCCCTTCCTCACGCCCCCACCTGAAGACGCGGGCTCCATCTGCTGGAGGGCAGGCGCGTGCCCTGGGGTGCTGGCCTGGGATGGCCAGGACTTCCGGAGGGAACAGGTTTGCAGGAAGAGGAAGTCAGGAGGGGCTGGCCAGCGCCCGCCCTGGGCAGGAGGACGCCACTGGCCCAAGGCACCTGGACGGGAAGCCTGGCCCCGGCAGGAGAGGGAAGGACAGCCCCACCAGGAGCCCCTGGCCCTGGCCAAGCCCCTCAGGCAGCGCCCTCCATGGGCTGCTGGGCCTCTACAGGACGCCAGGCTCGGCCATCGTCAGTTCCAACACAAACACGCCCGCCCAGTGCAGCCAGGCCCCTGGGTGGGCCGGCCCCCTCCCCAGCCCAGGCCTGAGACGGGCACCGGGCCAAGCGGAGCCGTCCTGCCCTGCCCTCAGGAGCCCTTGGGCAGCGCCCCGGGCTGCCAGTGTGCCAGGCCTGGAACTGCCGCGTCCTCCTGCCTTCCAGGAAAGCTGAGCTCGCCCCGCCCACAGCTCCTGGCCAGCAGGCCCTGCAAGAGGCCCCACGCCAGTGACCCCACGGTGAGGAGGGTGCTGGGCCGGACACTCGCCCCGGGCCGGCTCAGGAGCCCAGGGAACCAGGGTGGAGTGCCCACGCATGCGGGCAGCCAGCTCGGGGACACCGGACCCACACCGCCGGGCACTCACCTCGTTTGTGCAGCCAGCCCTCCTTCACGATAGCCCCGTCGTTCATGGTGCCCCGGGCCCCCGCGGGCTGGGGCCGCCCAGGGATGCGCACAACCTCCTCTCCGCAGCTTCCTGAGCCAGCGGGCAGCCTCTGGGGGAGCGAGGACGTGTGTAAGAGGCAGTGTCCCTGGGGCCAGCCCCTGGGACAGCCAGGGCCCAGGGAGACCTGCCGCCCGCCCGCCCGCCCGCCCGCCACGGCGGCTCCCAGGTCCCCACCCTCTTCTGCGAGAGGCAGGACCTCACTTCTGCTCACCACTGCAGGAGGCACACCTGCCCTGACACTGCTCCCACACCCAGGCCCCAGGGGCACCCTGCTCCCCTCCCAACCACTCCCAGCACAGAAGGCCTCCCCCTCCGGGCAGTCCCCCGGGGCGGACTGCTCCCCTCATCCGTGGCACTCCCACGCAGGCTGGGACCCCAGTGCAGGGCACAGGGCTCCCCACACACCAGGAATGCAGGCAGGAGACCCAGAGCCCTCCAGGGCAACACTAACCCCGCCCCCAGAGAAACCCCAGGCCCCTCCCAAGCCGCGGCCCCTGCCGCTCTGAATCTGGGTCATTCATTCGGCCAACTGGGTCCAGCACCTCTGGTTTTGCCAGGCCCTGTGCTGGGGACTGGGGACAAAGAGACACTGAGATGGGCCTGTCGGTGAGGAGCACCAGAGCAGGCGGCTACAAACCCACAATTACAGCATTCGGGAAACCACAAATGGGGGCACTGTACAAGCCCCTGCCTCGCAGCGGCACAGCAGCTGGCCCTCACTCGCGCACTGATTCTGCAGGCCCTCTTGTTGCCCCCCTGCTGGAAAGACTCCCAGGGACCCCTCAAAACCCAGTTCCCATGTCACGGCTCGGGAATCCTGGGAATGCGCACCCGCCAGGTGGGCACTTGTGAAGACAGCCTAGAAGAGCCCCCCAGGACCACTCCTCAACCGACGCACCGCCCACCAGCCCGCAGCTCTGGCCCGAGTCCGCAAGCCCTGCCTGCCTTGGGTACTTTACCACGGCAAAGGCCAGGGCCTTGTGTCAAGTGTTAGGACAGGGAAGACCACACCTGGCCCCAGGAGGGGAGCGTCCACGGTGCTCAGCCACCCCTGGGCAGTGTGGAGAAGCAAGAGCGGAAGACGGCCAAGGAGGGCTCCAGGAGGAGGCCCCGGCCGCAGGGGCTCCATGGCCGAGTGGGCGTGGCCTGGAGCAGCAGGCTGGCCAGGAAGACCTCTGGAGGCCCCCACCCCCTGGGGCCCAGGCCTGCCGCTGACTGTCAGCCAGCTGTCCGGGACAGGGTGTAAAAATACATCCCAGCACACAGGAGGTGGTGGCTGGAGGTGCCAAGCCCGGGGAGGTGGCCCTGCACACAGGACCTACCTCGCACTCTGTGCCTCCGGAACCTTCCCAGGGCACGTTGTCCCTGCCGCGATTAAAGCCACCGTTTTTGAGTAAACACCTGTGCTCTGAAGAGCTCCCTCCCTCTGGGCCGCGGATCCAGTAAGTTCAAGAGGGCCCGCCGGTGCCCTGCCCGTCCTCGGGACAGGGGCCAGAGCAGGCCAGCCCCACGCAGGGGCCTGGGCCGAGGCGGCCCGGCCCACCGCCGACCACGCGGGCTCAGGACCCAGCCCCGCCCGGCCCCGGCGGCGCGGGGGCCCGATCCAGGCCCGGGCTCCGGCGGGCAGGACGCGCGTCCGGCCACGAGGCCCTGGGTGGCGGCGGGGCGGCGGCCGCCCCACGGCTCCGGCCCCGGGAGGCGCCCCCCGGCCCCCCGGCGGCCGCGGCCCCCGCCCCGCCGCGGCGCCAAGGTCAGCGCGGCCGCGGCCTCCACGCCCGGCGCGGCCACTTCCTGCCCGGCCGGGAACAAAGGCGGCGCACTCACCGCCGCGCCTAGCCCCGCGGCCCCCGGCGCCCGGCGCTGCGCATCCCGGCCGGCGCGGGCGGGCGGGCGGCCTGCGGGCCTGGGCGCCGGCCTGCTGCTCCGTGGGCGCTCGGGCTGCGCGGCCCGCCCGCGTCCTGCGCCGCCGCGGCCCGCCCTCTCCCCGCCCCTCCCGCCGCCCACATCCGCCTCCGCCGCCCCGGGCGCCGCGGCCCGCCGCTTCCGGGCGCCCCGGGCCGACGCGGGGCCGTGCGGGCGGCGGGAGGGGCGCGGCGCGGGCCGGCGAGCGGGACCCCGGGGCGGGGGCCGCCGTGCCAGCCCCGCCCGAGGTCGCAGCATCCTTTTGTGGAAGGGCTCTAGAGTTACTTTCTGTGGCTTGGTGATCGTTGCTTTTTTTCCGGGAGGGGGGTCATTTTCATTTTTCGTCCACGAGTGAACTCGGCTGGGGGTGGGCAGATGTCTAAGGAGGCAGGTTTAGCCAACCTTGAAGCGGAGTGGAGTCTTGAGCTAAAACGCGGCTCATCCTGCCCTCCTGGGGAAGGGCTCTCTCGGGCCTGGACACTCACTCCTAGGCGGGGGCTCCTAGGTCTGTTCCCTCCCCCAGCACGGCAGTCCAGCTCAGACTGCCTCCCCCAGGCCTGCCTCCAGGAGCCCGAGTCACAGGCCCAGCAGTTCTGTTTGCTCCAGCCAGATGCCAGACCCCAGAGTTGGGCTGGGACAGCTATCCATCACCCAATCAGCAAGCCACCCGCGCCTTGGGCCCCCTGGGGCTGTGGCAGGGACCGAATGGCAGCCGGTGGCCACGGGGAGCCAGCAGGGCGCCCTCTGGTGGAAGGCGCAGGGATTCCCAGTGCTCTTGGCTGGCAGGTCTCCAGAAGCCGCCTGCTGGCTCCAGCTGGGTGCTCTGGCACCCAAGGGTGCCCACACCTGCTGTGAGCCCCCTGCTCATGCAGCACCCAGCCCCGCCTTTTCCTCTGCGTGAGTCAGCCCTCCTCTGAGCCCAGGGTCTCCCGGTGGGCAGGGCCTCCCCCTCTGTCTGGCTTCCTGGAAAGAAAACAGAGCCCTCTCTCCAGGAACACGGCCTTGCCCCACCGGCAGAATGCAGAGAGGACGCAGCCCCAGGGCCTGGCCGGCTCCTGCTCGGGCTGCGGCCAGATGTTCCCAGCAAACACCCCCACCGCGCTGGCCCCCAGAGAGGCGGCCGCCTGCCTAGAGCACATGCCTCCTGCATCTGCCGGCTGGCCACTGGAGACCACTCCAGGGCTGGTGGCACTCGGGCTGTGAGGTCCCCGCAGCAGCTGCAGGGCAGGGCCTTGAAGCAGCTCCGGGTCCAGATGGCCGCCCCAAGTCTGGAGAGGCTCTGCCTGCACCCGGCCACCCCAACTGGGACTCAGAGGTGACCTCCGCCAGCCGTGTGCCTGAGACCACGCAGGCCAGTGGAGAGGGGCTCCTAGGGCCCAGGCCAGCGTGGCTCCTGGGCCACCAGCGTGGCTCACCAACCCACTCAGGCAGCTGACGCCTGAACTCAGATCTTCCAGCCTGGGGGTCCCGGGGCCTCTCTGCACTGTCCCTCCCTTTCCCCTGGCCCAACCCAGACTATGACCTGACGATGTCTCCGCATCCCACGACCTCTTTGTCCCTGCAGACAAAGCGTAGGGACCAGACTGGGGAGAGAGCGCTGGACGGCGACCCAGGCAGAGTGAGCTCAGGGGTGGGAGCCGGTGGACATCACCCCATAGCCACCTCATTGTGCCCGGCCAGGATCCAAAGTGGGCGCCGCAGCGCAGGGCCTGACCCAGGGGAAGGGACGCACCCCGGAGAGGAAGGCCAAGCCGCAGTGGAGTGGGCCTCGGGGTCGTCCAGAGACGCGCTCTGAGCAGAGACGGGAGTGAGGAGCACTCAGGAAGGGCTCTTCGTGGGGGAGATTCCAGAACCCGAGTGGACGGCACAGCCACGGCCCGGGCCCTCGCCGAGTACCAGGCCCTGCAGATCATTTTCACAAACCCCCAGGCATGTGCTCTGATTCCCATTTTGCAAAGATTATCAAGGTCCGTGGAGGTCAGGGGTCATGCCCCAAACCAGAAGGGCTCTGACCCAGGCAGGCCCAGCGTAGGCAGCCAGTTCACCCGACGCACCTGAACTCAGCTGCTCCTGCAGGGGCAGGGCGGGGACTTACAGAGGGAGGGAGGGCTCTCGGGCCCTCAGGAGGTCTGTGAGCTGGTCCCAGTGAGCACAGCAAGACCAGGGTTCCAGGCTGCAGTATTCAGACTTAGGAAATAAGAATGTAAAACACCCAGGAAAATTCAAATTTCAGACAAACACGGAATAATGTGTTAGTATGGCAACGTAGCTTTGCTGCCCATAGATCTTTTGGTCCTAATTCCAGTGGCTCCAGAGCCTCTGGCAGCCCCTCAGCCCCCAAACCACCAGCTTTAAACTCCTGGGGATGCTCCTGTGCCGGTCAGCAGCCCTCCATCTCACAACAGAGCCCGCTGTGCCCCCAGATGTCTGAGGAGCAAGGCTGGGCCTCTGTCCACAGATACTTCTGGTCATTCTTTTGTGGGGGGAGGTACTGGGACCCAGTACCCAGGGGCACTCTATCTCTGAGCTACACCCCCAGCCCTGTTTTATGTTTTTACTTTTGAAAACAAGTTCTTGCTAGGTTGATGAGTCTCACGACCTGCTGAGGCTGTCCTTGAACCTGAAATCCTCCCGTCTTAGCCTCCCAAGTGCTGGATTACAGGCAGTGCCACCACGTAGGGCTGCCTTTCCGCCCGGATGCTTGGCCAGGCCCTGTCCTCTCCCAGGGCACCCCACCTACTCAAGACCACCTCCCCACACCCGCTGTCCATATCCTCCATCCCTGGGCTGCCTGGCAGTCAGGGCGGGGATCCAGAATGAGGCTGGCCAGGCTGCACACCTGCTGTGTGGCTCTGGGTACCCAAAGTGTGAGGATAAGACCGTGCCGCCAATGGGGCTGCGGAGTGGAGCTGAGCAGTGTCCTGCCCGGTCAAGTGCAGCCCCTGGGAGAAGCCCACCCACATCTCCGAAGCCACCCCTGCAAGGCTCCCTGGAGCCTCCCCCCTCTCCCAAGAGAATCGAGGTCTGTCCTCCTGGTCCTGCTCGGCTCCCCAGGAGCACTGCGGCTGGGTCTCTGCTCTCTGAGCTGCCTGCCCAGACTCTGGGTGCCGCTGCCCTTCTGTCAGCACCCACCTGCCCCCTGTCTGCTCAGCTGTATCCCGGACCGTGTTCCAGGACTCCCAGCCCAGTGTGCCTGGCCCCAACCCAGGGTCGGCAGAAGTAGGAATCCCCCGTGCTGGATTCCAGGGTCGAGGTCCCTCCCGGCTCTGAAAGCCGGTCCCAGCCGAGTTCCAGAGGTTTCCGAGGAAGCGGGGGTGTCTTCAAGGTTTGCCCCGCACCCGCTGCAGGGCCGGCATCTCTGCAGAGACCCTACGGGGCTGCTGCGCCTCCCGGGGCCGGCCCGGCGCGGGGTGGGGCGCAGGCTGACGCTCCGAAGGGTCCCTCTTTTGAGACAGACGGGGCCAGGGGACCCCGAAGGGGGCCGGGGCCCGGGCTGCAAGTATCGCGAGAGCCCCGCTCGCTCGGCCCCTCGGGGTCCCGCTCCCCGCCCAGCGCGGGGCCGCCGGGCGGCGCGGTGACCTCAGCGGGGTCCTCCCGTCCCGCCCTCGTCCCCGCCCCGGGTTTCCTCGGCCGGGCGGGACCGGCGGCTCCGCCCCGCGCCGCGCGCCTTAAATGGGGCCGGGGCGCCCGCGCGGGCAGCCGAGTTGGGCGGGCGGCGGCCCCGCCCCGCCGGCCGCGCGCCTGTTTACTTTCGGGCGAGTTTTTCCTGCTCGGGGCAGGTGCGGGCGGCGATGCCGGCGGCATGGAGTTCCCGGGGCACGGCGGCCGGCTGCTGGGCCGCCTGCGGCAGCAGCGCGAGCGGGGCTTCCTGTGCGACTGCACCGTGCTGGTGGGCGAGGCGCGCTTCCCCGCGCACCGCGCCGTGCTGGCCGCCTGCAGCGTCTACTTCCAGCTCTTCTACCGGGACCGGGACCGGCCCGCGGCCGGCCGCGACGCGGTGCGGCTCAACGGCGACATCGTGACGGCGCCCGCCTTCGGCCGCCTGCTGGACTTCATGTACGAGGGCCGCCTGGACCTGCGCAGCCTGCCCGTGGAGGACGTCCTGGCGGCCGCCAGCTACCTGCACATGTACGACGTCGTCAAGGTCTGCAGGGGCAGGCTCCGGGAGCGGGCCCGCGGGCCGGACCGGGGGACCGCCCCGCCGCGCGCGCGGCCCGCGTGGACCCCCGGCCCAGCCGCCCCGCAGGCCGAGCCCCCCAGGCTGGGCACCGAGGCCGGCCTCCCTCTGCCGGCCTCTAGGCCTCCTCCTGGGCAGGCCCCACGAGAGTCCGAGGGGGCTCTGGACCTGTCGCTGAAGCCTGGCTCCAGGCAGGAGCCGACCCACGCGCCCTGTGTCCCGCAGACGCCCCTCTGCTCCCGGACGCGGCACGAGGCCCGGCCGCTGGTGAAGGACGAGCGGGACCCACTGTCCGAGCAGGAGGGTGGTGGCGGCCGGAGCCCCCACCGCCCTCCGCAGCCAGCCTGTCCTGCAGCCCCGCGCCTGGCAGTGGGCTTGGAGCCACCACCCCTCCTCGGGGCCGGCGGCCGGGAGCTCAGGCCGGGTGCAGAGCAGGGGCCGGCCCCCCAGGAGCTGGGGCCCGGCGGGCACCTCTGCATCTGCCCGCTGTGCTGCACGCTGCTCCCCAGCGCCCACGCGCTGCAGCTGCACCTCAGCGCCCACTTCCGCGAGCGGGAGGGCGCCCGGACCCGGCTCTCGCCCGACAGCGCCGTGCCCACCTGCCCGCTCTGCGGCAAGACCTTCTCCTGCACGTACACGCTGAAGAGGCACGAGCGCACGCACTCGGGGGAGAAGCCCTACACGTGTGGGCAGTGCGGCAAGAGCTTCCAGTACTCGCACAACCTGAGCCGGCACGCCGTGGTGCACACGCGGGAGAAGCCGCACGCCTGCCGCTGGTGCGAGCGCCGCTTCACACAGTCTGGGGACCTGTACCGCCACGTCCGCAAGTTCCACTGCGGCCTCGTCAAGTCCCTGCTGGTGTGATGCACCCGGCTGGGGCCCTGGCTGGGGTGGAAGAGAAGGGGCAGAGCCTGTGGGGCACTGGGTGCGGTGAGAGGCTCCGGCTGGGTGGAAGCCCCTCCCCGAAAGGATGCTGCTACCTGCGGCCTCAGACACAGCGCCTCCCGCCTTTCCTCCCTCCTGCTGGCGGGTTGTGCAGGACACCTCCCCGAGGTGCCCTGCAGCCGGGGTGTCCCACTGGGCCCAGGCCCCTCAGAGTGAGGCGGCACAGCTGTCCTCCGTTCCAGGATCTTAAACCCCAGCTCTGGTGTGCAGGGAGGGGGTGAGCCTGGTACCGTGATAGATGAGTGACTTACGTTTCAGAAGAATTGCTGGTGCGAGTCCCGGCAGGGTGCTCGGGAGGGAACAGGCCACTCCCGGTGGGTGGAAGAGGGATCCCTGCTGGGAAGGCCCTGGGCACCGTGAATGCCAGCAGGGGCCATCTGGGACAGCTGGTGTCACAGGGGGCGAGCCCCAGTAGGACCCTGGGGCAGCAGGACGGCCGTCAGAGTGAGCGTCGCTGGGTGGAGCTCCCAGGCTTGTGATCCTGACCGCCTTGGAACTTTGGGCAGAGAAAGTGGGAATCTGGAAGTGGATTCTCTCTAGTTCCAGAAAGCGCCTCCAGATGTCTGCCGGCGGGCGAGAGGCCTGAGCACCCAGCCCGGGTGCCTTTGAGCGTGCCCAGGTGGGGAGGGGCCTGGGAGTGGCTGCCCCGGCCGGGCTGAGCTTTGAGCGTCAGGGTTGCTCTCCTGCCTGGAAGGGTTCTTCTGGGGCCGTGGTCATTTCCACAGCACTAACAGGGCCAAGGCCAAGGGCTGCCTGCTTACCAGAAGCAACATTTGTGGCTTCCCTTGCCCAACGGGGCGCGGATAGGAGAGGCAGTCTCATGGGGACCCAGGGTGAGGGCCGCCATCCCCTGGGTGGATTCGCAGCGCCCCGCTTAGCCCACAGCCTTGGCGGCCGTGTCAGGGACGGTGAAGGAGCCCAGCCCTGCATGTGCAGTTGGTGTGGCTGACTGCCTCACCACCTCCCGGGCAGACCTGGTGGTTGCAGCCAGGCCCCGGGCTCAGCAGGTGGAAGAGTGGCCGCACCGCCTCTCCCCGGCCCACGGGGCTGCTTCCACGGCGATCAGAGTGGCCCTGGGGACAGAGTGAGGCCAAGTCTAGATGACCGTCCTTTCTCCTGATAACACTTGATGTTGTATTTATTCACGAGCTTGATCTCGAGTGCAGTGACAGCTGGTCTCGGAGTGGACAGGCCCGTCGTCCACCTCCCTGCATGCTCTGGGCTCTCCTGGGGTGGTGGCCAGCTGGGAAGACCAGCGGCTCCCACGTGTTCCAAGGCCCTGGACCGCTGCAGTGCGGAGAGACCTGGGGAAGGGGCCGCCGGCCGGTGGGCAATAGGCCTGCACACTGGCTCCGGATCCCACCTCTGGAAGCACCGCTGGGATTCTGTGATCTGTGTGTGTGTGTGTGTGTGTGTGTGTGTGTGTGTGTGTGTGTGTGTGCACGCGACTCACAGCAGGGCTCAAGGAGCGCCGGCAGCCCTGCCGATGAGCAGTCTCCTCCATGTGTGGTGTAGCTCAGTCTCCCCGAGTGCCCCCCTGGGTGGGGAAGCCCACCCTGCGTTACCAACACTGGATCCCTTGTCTTCTGTGCACAGTTTCTGTGAAGTTAATGTAAAGAGAAGTGATAGGTTGAATTTCATAACCAGTACGGTTCAGATGAAATATGCACATATATACACGTATCTGAGACACTACTCGTGCGGAGGGCATTCAGAGACAAGTTCTGGGGGAGCCTGTCGTGGGGTCCCCAGGGCCAGCGGCCACTGCTGTGGTCTCCCCGCTGCTCTGCCCTGGATGGGGCCCTGGAGGGCAGGTCCTCCGCTTAGGGTTGGCGGGGAGGCTTGTTAGCAGGTCACTGCCTGCCGCGCAGGCACCACTGTGGACATGAATGTGTCTCCCTTTCTCTACGCTCGTGGTGGTCACGGTGACAGTGTAATAAAGCCCACCGCAGGTGGACATGGCCCTGATCATTCCAGGGGACGGGAGGGACAGGAAGGGTGGGCACTGCCGGGTTGGCTGGGGAGGCGAGGCGGTGGGCACTCCGGGGCTCGTGTCCCCTGGGTGGGCAGGCTGGTGACAGGTGGCGCCCCCTTTTCCCCAGGTTTGCTCCAGCCCTGGGCAGGATGGCTGCAGGCCTGCATCTTGAATTGGAGACCCGATTCTGTGGTCCGAGTGCTCCCTGCCTCCCAAGGCAACCCCAGGTCCCTGCCCCGCCCCTCCCGGGGGACCTCTCCAGACCTCATCGCCACCTCAGTGGAGCTGGGCCCCCGGAAGCGGGCTTGGGGTAGATGTGAAGGCTCTCGTGTCCTGCACCCTCATGGTGGCCTGAAGGCTTGGCCCCTGAGAGCGTGGACCTCAGAGTCCACCCCATGCCTGACGTCACGCTGGTGAGCAGGAGTCCCCTGGGCCATCTTCCTGGGCTTCCTTCAACCTCCTTGCAGGCTGGAACCAAGTGCCATCAGCTCTGACCTGCCCAGGCCCGGGCACTGCTCAACCTGGGAAGGCTTAGGTAGGCGGGGCCAGACCTGTCAGGGGTCGCCAGAGGTCAGAGTGTGGCCTCAGATGCAAGTCCTTGCTCCTGGGAGGTGGGGCCTGGCCCCTCCACACTCGCCACCCTGCCTCCCACTGAGCCTGGACCAGAGCCACTGTCCTGCAGGGAGGCCCTGTCATGTTCTCAATTGGGCCCATGACTCAGCGGAGGCCTTCCCAGCCAGGGAGGAGGAGAAGGCTGTTGTCATGCCAACGGGGCAGGGAAGGAGGGCAGTGTCCTGTCCTTGGGGGAGGGGGCTTCCCGCTGGCTGAGCTCACTCAGCCCACCCACCCCTACCTCTTCCCCCATGCTGGCTGCCAGCCCCTCCCAGACCCCTCCCTGGTGGCCACCCAGCATTGGCTGGATGGTAAACTGAGGCAGGTGGAGGCTCTGGCAGTGGCCCACAGTCCAGAGCCTGTTGGCGGGGGGCTTCCTTTGCTTTCACAAATGTCAGGAACCTCAGCTCTGTACCTGCCGTGCTGGGCCCAGGGCTACATCCCTGGCAGAGGCTTGGGGCCTCTCCAGGACAGTGGCGCAGCAGGGCAGCAGCCAAGGGATGCAGACATGTCCTCGAAGTCTCCCCAGGCAGGGTGACCTCTCAGGAACCCCGGTGGACCTCAGGAGACAGGCACCAGGCCAGCCCGTTTGTGCAAAAGCACATCTGGTGAGAGGTCACATGAGTAGAGAGAGCTGTGGGGTGGCCCCAGGAAGCCTGCTGGGTGTGGAGCAGGGAGGGCGGGGCCAGCTGCCCCCCGCTTGGTCCTGGGGTGCTGAGCTGCCCACTCCAAGGTTCATCTGGTCTCCCCCTTCCCAGTATTCATAAAGAACATCGAGTTCTTTTCCAGCCCGAAGTGTTTCAACAGACGCCCCCCAGGAAGCCTAGAGCAAAGAAATGGTGGAGGTATGGCCCCACGCCTGACCCTCGTGAGCACTGAGGGGTGCGCCAAGCCCCTCCGGGCCTCTCCCTGGCCTTCCATGGCCTGCCTCTTCCCCACCTCTGTCCCACCATCTCCCTACCACGTGGCCCAGATTCTGTACCGTCGTGTTCCTGGTCACCACCATCCACCTCTAAATCCACCACCACCTCAAGTCACCTCCCCCACCAGAGCTTTCGTCACCTCCCCTCACCCCATGAGCATCAGCACCACCATGTCCACCTCTATCTCCTCCACCAGCACCAGCATCAGCACCACCATGTCCACCTCCATCTCCTCCACCAGCACCAGCATCAGAACCACCATGTCCACCTCCATCTCCTCCACCAGCATCAGCACCATGTCCACCTCCATCACCTCCATCTTCTCCACCAGCATCAGCACCATGTCCACCTCCATCACCTCCACCAGCATCAGCACTACCATGTCCACCTCCATCTCCTCCACATATGGCAAAATATACTAATATTTCACCACAATTGCCCCCTCTTTCTTTGGAGCTCCACCTTGGACATTTCCTCTTCTTTTTGAGGGAGTATGGGAAGTTTCATGTACCTCCACCTTCATCAGCATCAGCACCACCATGTCCACCTCTACCCCACCTCCATCTCCTCCACCAGCATCACCACCACCACGTCCACGTCCACCTCTATCTCCATCTCTACATCCACCTCTACCGCCACCTCCTCTCCACCACCTTCTCCAGCACCATTTCTGTCTGCATCACCTATACCTCCACCTTCACCTCTACATCCAACACCATAGCAGTATGAACATCACCTCCACCTCTTGACCACCTCCACGCCCACCATCTATCTCCATCACCACCACCGTCACCGTCACTACCTCTGTCTCTTCCACCGCCTTCATCTCCGTCACTGCCATCGATACCTCCATCACCTCCTTCACCACCTAAACCTAAACCTCTGCCTCCACCAGTCACCTCCACCACCTCTACCACTACACCCCCTCAGCCCCTAGCCTCTACTATCATCTCCTTCATCACCACCATCAGTCAGTACCTCCATCACCTTCACCTCTACCACCACATCACCCTTACCACTGCCACCTAACCTCTGTCACCACCTTCTCCACCATGAGGACCTCCACCCCCATCACCACCACCAGGACCTCCACCACCCACCACCACCAGGACCTCCACCACCCACCACCACCAGGACCTCCACCACCCACCTCCATCACCACCACCAGGACCTCCACCACCCACCTTCACTACAAGCACAAGGACACCTGCCTGCCTCCCTCTGGCTGTCTCTGCAGTGATGGAGTAGGCTGAGAGGGCTCGGGCAGCAAGGCTTCCAGGTACACCAGGTGTCCCTGAGTGCTGGTGTGGAGATGGCTGTTGGCCTCGCCCGGCCCTGTTCACCCTCTGGGGCTGGCTGCTTGCTCCTCTCTCCCCTCCCCATCCTATAGCTGTTGCAAAGGATGGTGGGTGCCCCGTGCAGTGGGAGAGGCCTGAGGCAGCTCCACACTAGGCCGAGGTGGCAGAAAAGGCTGCCCATGGAGCGCTCGGGGCTGGAGGCTGGGGCAGCAGGCAGAGCTCTGTTCAGAGGCCCCGAGCTCCTGGAGATGCCAGGCTGGAAGGCATGGCACCAAGACATGCCACCCACCCGGCTCCAGGCCTGGGTGCCAAGCGGCCCCCAGAGAAGTCTGTGGGTCTGAAGTCCAGGGACTTGCCTCTCCAACCCTAATCCCAAAGAACAGGAAACCCTTCCCTTCTCCCTAAGCTGACTGCGGGGCGCTGTGTGGTCGTCTGCTCAGGCCACTGTGACACAGGACACAGACAGGTCCACAGTCCCTCAGGCGGGGTCCAAGATGCAAGTGTCCAGCGGGGCCCCTCCTGAGGCTCCCGCGTCGTCACCGGCTGGCCTCTGCGTGTGCCTGCACCACCGCCTCTGCTTCCAAGGACTCCAGTCCCACTGGGCTGGGGTCACCCTTGGTCACATGTTACCTTATCACTTCTGTGAAGTCCCTCCAAACCCAGGCACATTCTGAGGTCTTGGGAGGGGAGCAATGCAGCCCAGAGCGCTTGGTGTTTCAGGGAGGATGGAGGGCTCAGGACAGCCTGGAGCCAGAGGCCAAGCCCCGACCTGCTGTCCTGCTCTGGCAGGAGAATGTGCTTCCCCAGAAGAATGTGTGCCTATTTCCATTATGTATGTCCAGCAGGCATTGCCCCAAGCCACACCCCCAGCCCTAATTTTTATTTTTATTTTGAAACAGGATCTTGCTAAGTTACTGAGGGTGCTTCAAACCTGCAGTCCTTCCAGGTGCTGGGATCACGGGTATGCACCACCACACGGGCTTGGCCTTCTCGTCACACCATCCAGGGCAGGGCCCTGGGTGCCCCTCCTCCCAGCCCGCCTGCGCCTCGGGCTCACCGGGTTGTGCCTTGCAGGCTCGGCTCCATCGCCCTGACCAGCTGGGTCAGCAAAGCCCGCGCTCCCATGGCCCCGAGCACTCAAGAGCACTTCTGCTAGGTGAAGCCCCGGCCGCCTCCTCGCCACACCCCCTCCGTTTCCCTTTCATTTGCTGAAGCATTCAGCTCCGAATTTTCTGTCTCCTCCATCCCCAATCCCACCCCAGTCCCCGGCTCTCCTGCGCAGCTTGGACCCATCGCCCCATAGCACCAGCTCATCTGAACCTGAGGTTGAGAGACCTCGCAGCACAAGAACTCCTCTCTCGTGGCACTGGGATTGAACCCAGGGGCACTCTACCTCCAAGCCACACCCCAGTTCTAATTTATCTTTTATTTAGAAGCAGAGTCTTGCTCAGTTGCTGAGGCTGGCTTCAAATCTGCAGGCCTCCCAGGTACCGGGATCACAGGTGTATGCCACCAGCCAGCCAGAATAGCTCCCTGGCCTCAGAGCCTTGCCACCTCCCCCTCCCTCCTCTCTCCGCATCCCACCCCAGCCCTCCTCCAGCCCTCTGCCCTCTCCCTCCACCCAGTGCCCTGGCTCCCTCCTCTCTCTGCATCCCACCCCAGCCCTCCTCCAGCCCTCTGCCCTCTCCCTCCACCCAGTGCCCTGGCTCCCTCCTCTCTCTGCATCCCACCCCAGCCCTCCTCCAGCCCTCTGCCCTCTCCCTCCACCCAGTGCCCTGGCCACAGCAAAGCACTGGCTGAACCCCAGTGTTTCCTTCTGGGCAGTGCTGCAAGGGAAGGACGGGCATCTCTAGGACAAGGGCAGCTCGCTCCACCTCAGACATTATAGCTGAGCAAAAGAAAAGTAAGGAGCAGGCACGGTGGGCACATCTGTAATCTCAGCACTGGAGTCAGAGACCGGAGGATCGCGGTTTGCGGACAGCCTCAGCTACTTAGTGAGGCCCTTTGCAACTCAGTGAGGCCCTGGCAAAAATGCTTCTAAATTATACCCCTAGTAACACACACACACACACACACACACACACACACACACACACAAATAAATAAATGAAAGCAATGTAAGGATCCAGGCATGGTGGTGGTGCACATCTGTAATCCTCTATAACCTCTTCTTAGAAGCCAGTCCCATCATGGCAGCTCCACCCTCATTACGGCTGTGTCTAGGATGTCCCCCAAAGGCCCACGTGTGGAAGGCTTGGTCCCCAGCGGGCGATGGTGAAAACCAAAGGCTCTGGGGATGTTGGGAGGAAGGAAGTCCCTTGGGCTGTGTCCCTGAAGGATACATCTTGGCCCTGGCCCCTTCCTCTCCCTTGCTCTCTGCTTCCCAGCTGCCAAGAGGCGAGTGGCTCTGTCCTGTCCTGCCTGCTGCCCTGACCTTCTGCCCTGACCTCTGCCCTACCTCAGGCCCCATTGATGCCAGGATCACACATGACTGGCCGGTTCCATGCTTTTCCTCTTTCTTTCTCCCAAGCGCTAGGTTTTAATCTTTGTTCTGTCATTAGAACACAGGCACTGGGGCTGGACATGGCTCTGTGGCACAGTGCAGGCTTCGTGTTCGTGACAACCCCTGGCTTGTGTCCCCTGCCTACCTGGACCCCACTCCCTGGCCCTTGCTGTCAGGTAACCACCATTACCAGTTCCTTGTGTATCCTCCAATATTTCTTCATGCAAAGAAAAGGAAATATCACACACCCCCCCCCATTTCTGTCACCAAAAGGTAGCACATCAGATACATTGTCTTCCCCTTGCTGGGTGCGTGAATACACTACCAGGGGTTGAACCCATGGTCTTCTACCTCTGTATTACACCCCCACCCTCTCTTTTTAAAAATCTGAAACAAGTCGGGCATGGTGGCGCACGCTTGTAATCCCCGCGCTTGGGAGGCTGAGACAGGAGGATCACACAGGTTCGAAGCCAGCCTCAGCTACTTAGTGAGGCTCTCAGCAACTTAGTGAGACCCTGTTTCCAAATAAAATATAAAATAGGTCTGGGAGTATAGCCCGGAGGTAGAAACCCTCTGGGCTCCACCCCCAGTACCACCAAACCCCCCCCCCCCACCCAAAAAAAATAAAAAACTCAGGAATTAAAAACAAAAAAACAAAACTCTGAAACAGGCTCTCACTAAATTACCATGCCCTGGTCTCAAACCTACGATCTTCCTGCCTTAGCCTCCAAAGTACTGAGATTAATAGGTGTGTACTATGGTGCCTGGCTCTACATACAGTGTGTGTGTGAGTGAGTGAGTGTGTGTGTGTGTGTGTGTGTGTGTGTGTGTGTTACTAGGGATTGAACTCAGGGGCATCACAGATACAGAACTGATTACAAGGCCCAACAATGATTTCATATGCCAAATTATACATGGAAAAAAGCCCAAGTGGTACCCAGAAGATGGAGAAAGGGTGTTCCCAACAAGCACATCACAGTGACCAGCTTAAACCCATCAGGTCCTCCTAGTGTCAATGAAGAGCATCCGAGAAGCCTGTGCCATGACCAAGAAAGGCAGGGGAGAGTCTCCTGAATGAACGGGAGCCCATCGCTGCTGGAGGTAGTGCACAGGCTTCCCCAGTCCTCCGGGCTGGCTCACCAAATGTGTTATCAGACTTAAAGGTGCAGGCTGCTTGACCAACGTCAGGCCAAGAAAGTGGAGAGAAAGGGTGTGGGAGCAAGGAAGATGACTTTATCTGCAAGGCAGCTCTAGCCAGGCGTGGTGTGGGAGCAAGGAAGATGACTTTATCTGCAAGGCAGCTCTAGCCAGGCGTGGCGGCGCACGCTTGTGAGCCCAGTGCTTGGGAGGCTGAGACAGGAGGGTTGCAGGCAGCCTCAGCTACTTAGTGAGGCCCTGCTTCAAAAATAAAGAATGGGAAAATAGGGCTGGAGGTGTAGCTCAGAGGTAGAATGCCCCTGGGTTTAGTCTCCAGTCTCTCTCTCTCTCTCTCTCTCTCTCTCACACACACACACACACACACACACACACACACACACACGCAGCTCAATAAGAACAAGAGGGACTCCCGTCAGCCTCTCAGGGGGCTCAGTGGTAGAGAGCGTTTTTATGGGGGGCGATGCCACAAAATGGCAAGCGGGTGGCTGTGAGCAGGGTCTCTGTCGTTCAAGAGTGTGTCTTCTTTCTTCCCCAGGAAGTCGGAATGGACCTCGACCTCGACCTCCTGGGCTCGTTTCTGCATTATTTTTCAGAGACTTGACTCTCCTGCAAGTTAATTCATGTGTGTTGTGTGTTCATGGATCACATAATACGTGCTACAGTGTGACAAAGGCCCTCAGAGGGTCTGGGCCCTGAGACTCAGAGCACAGATTCTGCAGTCAATGTCCTGTCTCTTCAGCAAGAGAATTAGGGAGACCTGGAAGGCGCAGGGGACGGGGTGAAGGACGATTCCAAAGAAGCGGCCCCATTATACAGTCTTTCCATATCGTCTGCCCTCCTGCAGTCCTTAGCATCTAAGGCTCTCCAGAATGCACCAGAACGTGAGACAGAGAGGACCTGCAGGGAGACGCTGTCCTCACTGACACTGGGGGGAAGCAGGCCCATACCCACGGCACTGGGCCCGTGGCTCTTTTCCTGGCCCCACGCTCTCTTGGAGCTGGCCGGCTTCACCCTGCAGGTGAGCTCCTCCACGCCCACAGGTGAGGGCCCGACTGTCTGCTCCTCACACAGCTGCTGATTGTAGGGCCTGACTCCCGGCATAGCCCGGCACTGCGCACTTCCTCGGGAGCTCTTCCAAGCCCAAGTCCATAGTCGGGAGCCCTGCCCTGCCTGATGGGCCCTGGGTTTGTCCGCGGGCTGCACTTGCCCTGGCCCTCGCCAGGATGGGCCAGCTCCCGGGGAACACAGACCCCTCTCCAGGGTGGCAGAGGGATGGTCGGGAGGCAGCGCCGATTGTAACCATCTGTCCTTAACTTTGCGGATGGGGTGAGCGCCATGATCCAGAGCACTGGAGCCCTAGCTTGTTGCCTCCTGCAGCGTCGGGAGTCTCTCCCGCACTCTGGCACACGTGTCATGTCTCGCCAAGGCACCGAGCGTGCGTGGCACTTCCCGAGAACAGGTCCAAGTGGTGTCACGAGATGTGTCTCTCTACGCAGCGCCAGTGCGACCAGATCCCTGGAGGCTGTTCTGGGATGAAAGGCAGGAGGCTCACCTGCTCCTGAGACAAGAAGGCAAGAGTGTGCTGATGCCGGCCGAGGTCTGGCGAGGCTTTCTGGTTGCCTGCGTGGGCTGGATTGACAGAGTAGATACGCTGCAGGCTGGTGATCGGATGCTCGTTGCGATTTGCCCCATAAAGACACCACATGTAAACCAGGAATGGTGGTGCCTGCCTGCCTGTGATCCCAGCAGCTCAGGAGGCTGAGGCAGGAGGGTCGCAAGTCGGAGGCCAGCCTAAGCAACTTAGCGAGGTCCTGTCTCAAGATGGAAACAAAAGGGCTGAGGACGTAGCACCCTCGGTTCAATCCCCAGGACCACAATAAAATAAAACACAACATTTAAAAGCCCAGCATCTAGAAAAGCTGCCGCTATTGATCGCCCCGGATTCAATCTAAGTGGCAGTCCACCACACTTCCGGTCCCATCTGCTTTGCAGAGACGAAATAAACTAAAGGAGAGTGTGTATTAGTTTCCTACTGCTACCATAACAGCTTTCCACAAACACAGCAGCTCAAGATAGCCCAAGTCCATTCTCTTACAGTTCTGGAGGTTGAAAGCTAGTCAAGGTGCTGGCAGGGCTGCTTCCTTCGGGAAGTGCCTGGGAGAACCTCTCTGCCCGTGCAGTGTCCAGAAGCGTCCACATCCCTAGGCTCACGTTTGCCTCCATCTTCAAAGCACATCCCTCCGCCCTCTGGGTCTGTCTCATCCTCTATTCTGACTCTGCCTCCATCTTACAAGGACCCTCGTGGACTGACCCTGGGTGGTCTGGGGTCACCTCAAGACCCTCATTCCGTCACGCCCGAAAGCCCCCTATGTCACAGTGACGAACAAGCTCCCACCTCCAGGGGCGAGGATGCAGGCCCAGTGGGCGTCAGTGGGCATCCTCCACAGGACTCATGGAGGGTCTCCACCCCGATGTCCTGGGGCCTCCGGCCGCGATGTGGGGCTCGGGCCCTGCTCTCCCTGCCTGGGGAGCGCTCATCCACAGATCACGCGGCCACGTGGATGGCATGCCGGCTGCCCAGCGTGTCTGGCTTCCACTCATACAGGAGCTAGGGGCCTGGCCACAGGACCGGCCCAGGCACCTGCTAGGCCCACTACGAGATGAACTTGGGCTGAAGCCCCCTTCTCCCTGAACGACCTTCTCTCTGGCGGTGGCAGCACGGTCCTCAGGGAGTGGTATCAGTTCAGGGCCAATATGTTAGAACCCCAGGAAGCCTGGGGTCCCCCCAGATCAGTCACCTGACCAGCGGCCACTGGCCCGGGGAAGACTTGGGAGAGGCCGAGCAGGCCTCACGGCCCTAGCCTCTCTACCGGCAGGGGCTCTGGGCCTGTGGCTGACCCGAGTCTGGCCCTGGGTGGGACTCCTGCACTCCCGCCAGGGTCTAAGGTCTAGGCCTTGCTCAGTCACCAGCCTTGCAGACGGCGGTGGGTTGGAGCCACGCCCTGCTCCATGGCAAGGCCAATCCCTGCCCCAGGCACTAAGTAACCGAGGCTGGCTTCGAACCTGCGTGATCCTCCTGTCTCCGCCTCCCCAGCGCGGGGATTCCAGCGTGCGCCTCGCCCGGCTGATCTGCACCTTTTGTGTTGTCTCATTGCCAAGATTAGAACTTGCAGCCCAACGTCACATGGAAGTGCTGGAGTAAACACCCTCGACGTGTTCCTGGTCTCCGGGGATGAACATTTGGTCATTGGTGGTTAGGTAGGATGTTGTCAGGGCGTTTTGATGAGCACCCTGTTAGGGGGAAGAAACTAAGCTTCTATTCCTAGCTTTGTAAGAGTTGTGTTTGTCTTGTCTTAATCATGAGTGGGCCATGGTATTCTGAGTGTGTGTGTGTGTGTGTGTGTGTGTGTTACTGAGGATTGAACCCAGGGGCCTTCTATCTCTGAGCTACATCCCCAGCCTTACTTTATTATTATTGTTTTTTGAAACAGGGTCTCACTAAGTTGCCGAGGGCCTCATTAAGCTGCTGCGGCTGTGGGCATTGTATTTTCTCGAATGCTTTTTCTGTGTCTCTTAAGATGACGATGTGACCTCAGCTACTTAGTGAGGCTCTCAGCAACTTAGTGAGACCCTGTTTCCAAGTTAATAAAATATACAAAATAGGTCTGGGAGTATAGCCGGGAGGTAGAAAGCCTCTGGGTTCCTCCCCCAGTACCACCAAAAAAAAAAAAAAAGATGACAACGTGGTCTTCATTCTGTGTTGACATGGTACATTACTGGTTGTCTTTATATGTCAAATGAACCTTGCATTCCTGAAATAAGTCCTACGCTTGGTCATGGGAGCAACCTTTGTTTCTCCGTGGCTGTATTCAGATTGCCGATATTTGCTGAGGGTTTTTTTATGTCTACTTTCATAAGGGACATTTGCTTTCCTTGTGATTGATTGATTTGGATATCAGGGTAATACTGGCCTGTGGAACAAGACAGGACGCGTTCCTTTCCCTTCTATTTTTTAGAAGGCTCTGGAAGGATCGTGGTCAATTCTTCCTTATGCAGTTGGCGGAGTCACCAGTGAAGCCAAACTGGCCAGGGTTTCCTTTCTGGGGAGGTTTTTTTTATTACTAATTCATTCTGTTTACTTGTTAAAGAGCTATTCACATTTCTCTTTCCTCTTGCACTAGGTTTGGTGGTTGGTTATTTAGGGGAATTTTGTCAGCTTTGTAGAGGCTATCTCATTTGTTGACCTACAATCGACGGTTGTATATCATCTTTTTTTCCTGTAAGCTTAGTAGAAATGTTACTTTCACTTCTGATTTTATTAATCTATAACTTCTCTAGTTTTTCCCTATAGGTCAGTACAACTTAAGTCTTATCAATTTTATTTTATCAAATAACAATTTATTATTTTTATTCGAGTTTCTTTATGGCATCTTTTTACACACTAACATTTAACATTGCTACAGTTAACTGTATGTATCTTTCCTTTGCAGCTCCAGAGTTCTTGACCTGAGGAATGCTCCTCCACAGTGTATATGTGCCCACGTGCCGTTGTTGTTGTTGTTGTTTTTGCGGGTCTGGGGATGGAACCCAGGGGCATTTGACCTCCGAGCTACCCCCCTGTCCTATTTTTTCTTCTTTATTTTGAAACCGGGTCTCACTAAGTTGTGGAGGACCTCACTAAGTAGCTGAGTCTGGCCTTGAACCTGCGATCTTCCTGTCTCAGCCTCCCAAGTACTGGGATTACAGGCTTGCACCACCACGTCAGGCTGATCAGTCTGGATTTAACATTTACATATTATGTGCATTCTTCTTACAGATGGTTATCTAGTTTTTCCAGTTCTGCTTACTAAATAACAAACCCTTTCTTTCTGAGTTTACCTTCATGAAGGAAATTCTCCTATCCAGTGTGTTTGTTTTGAGAATTTCTATTCAGGCTCGTGGACCTGCTGACTGGTCCTAAATCCACTGCATATTTATAGACTAGAAAAGCCTTAGGATTGGCTGACACGCAGGATCCCAGCCTCTCTCCTGCTTCCTCCTCCTTTTCTAGGCCATTCTGGACATTTGTTCTTCCACGTTAGATTTGGGTGGTTTGGGGACGGGATGTAAGTGTGTGGTAGAGCACTTGCCTGGCATGCATGAAGCCCCGGCTCAATGGCTGAGCCTCCTGGTTCCGGCGGGCCGCCTCCTCGCCCAGACCTTGCTCCATATCACTCCCCGGCTTTCTTCATACAGGTTCTGTGCCACCTTGGCGATTTTCCTTCTTCCTTTTCTCTTTTCCTTTCTCTCTTCCTCTTTGCAGTACTCGGGCTTGAACTCAGGGGCATTCTGACTCTGAGCTACACCCCCAACCCTATTTTATTTTTTATGCTGAAACAGGGTCTCAGCAAGTTGCAGAGGCCTCGCTGGGTTACTGAGGCTGGGGGCTAACTGCGATCCTCCGGGATTGCAAGTGAGCCCCGCCCCGCCCTCCTTGGTCATTTTTAAGCATGATCGAGTTATTCACTGTGTGAAGAAGGATGTCCCAGTTCCGTTGCTAGAGGCTCGTTATTGGAATAGAAGAGATTGACTGCTGAATAGTCTGTTCTTGACAATTAACCAGCTTCTTTTGCCAAGGCCAGCGGCTTTTACTGAGGTCCCTTAGATTTCAGGAATGTACGCACCTCTTGGGTGGTTTTGTACTCTCTCCCAGTGTCCCCACTCTCATAAGGGGGACACTGCCTTTTGCGCCATCTGTTGGGTGGGGAGCCCCTGCCCTGTGCAGGGAGTGGAGTAAGCAGGGCCCCCTGCGCTGCAGACACGGCTAGTCCTGCCCTGTTCCCTCCGTGGGGGTTCTGATCACTGCTTCCTGCTGGCTTGGAGGTCAAGGCTCAGGAATACCAAGAAGCACAGAGAGACCCTTCAAAGCACCCCAGTGGCCGGGCGTGGTGGCCACCCTTGGAATCCCCACAGTTGGGAGGCGGAGACAGGAGGATCGTGCAGGTTCGAAGCCAGCCGCGCTGGCTTAAGAGACCCTGTTTCCAAATAAAAATATAAAATAGGTCTGGGAGTGTAGCCCAGAGGTAGAAGGGTTCCATCCCCAGTACCACCAAAATAAAACAAAAACCCAGTGCAAATGTGACCCCAGCCCTAGATCTGGGGGGGAGGAGGGGTAGGGTGAGGGCCCCATGCAGGCACCTCCCCCACAGTCACCAGGGACACCCAGATTATCACGCGGAGCCTCCTGATGCCCCCTGAGAGCGTGGGTGCCACAGTGCCCACAGGGTGGTCAGGCTGGGCACTGCAGGGGCAAACACACAGTGGTGCTCAGCCCTGGCAGCTGCTGCTGCCTCCCAGCTGCTGGCCCGGCCCTGTCCGCTGGTCACCCTCCTCAGCTCCCGCGCCCTGCACCTCCCCTCTCTGGGGCTGCTCACCACCCCAGGCTTTCCCCCTTCTAAAAGCCAGCGAAGCCAAAGGAGAGCCTCACCTGCACCTCCTGCCCACCTCCGCCTCCAGGTCCCGAAGGTGGCCCGGCCGAGCCCTTGAGACCTGTCCTCAGCCCCTGTCCCTCCTGCTCTCCTAGGAACACACGGTGCAGGTGAAGCCATCTCCGCTGGCTCTGAGGAACCTGCCCCGCCAGGCGCCGTTCTCTGGACACCTGCACAGGCCTGGGAAATGGGCTCCCGAGCCGCGTGGGAGCCTGGGCTGCAGGTGGGAACGCTCCTGCTCCCGCCTTGGTCCTCAGCCGCTGTGCATGCTGTCCTGCAGGAGGACGGCCAGTTCCTGGCCAGTGCAGCCTCCACAAGGCCTCCTGGGAGGAGATGGGGCTGGCTGGCAGGAGAGGGAGGCCTCTGACTCCCGCTGACCTGGGCTTTCTGCTCTCCCCATCGCTCCTGGGTGCCACCACCCCACTCCTGGGGCTACACGCTGCGCCATCCAGCACTGCCTCAGACTCAGCTGGACCCTGCAGCCAACGCGTCCTTTTGTATTTATTTATTTATTTATTTATTTATTTATTTATTTTTGCACTTGGTTTGAACCCAGGAGCATTCTACCTCTACCTCTGAGCTATACGCTCTCCCCTGCTGTATTGTGGTACTGGGGTTCCTGGAAGCCCTTCTACCTCCGGGCTATGCTCCCAGACCTATTTTTATATTTTTATTTGAAAACGGGGTCTCTTAAGCCAGCGCGGCTGGCTTTGAACCTGCGCGATCCTCCTGTCTCTGCCTCCCAAGAGCGGGGATTACAAGTGTGCGCCACTGTATTTTTTTTTTTTAATATTAGGCCTCGCTAAATTGCTGAGGCTGGTCTGGAACCTGTGATTCTCCTGTTGCAGCTTCCCAGGCGCTGGGATCACAGACATGCGCCGCCATGCCTGGCCCCACGGGGTCATTGACCCAAGCCCCGGTGATTGGGGTGCAGGCAGTCCCTTGACTCTGCCACAGCCCTCAGGGGACCCTTCCCTCCCGGCTCTCTCCAATAAAGACTACAACAAAAGACCCCGGACCGCATACCAAGACCCTGTCTCAAAGGTGCGAAAGAGAGCAAACTTCCTGTTAACGTGGCTCCATCATTAAAAAAGTGTATCACATCCCCAAGGGGGAACTGTGGAAACAAAGTCCTCCCATCTGCACCCCAAACTCACACTCCTGCTCGCACCTGGGGGCTGCTCCCCTCGTCTGTCGGTGGGAGCACTGTCTCTGGATGGTGCCATCTGCGCACCCTGTGGTGCTCGCAGCGTGTGGCGGCTTGGCCTTTCTCCGCAGGCAAGTGGCCCTTTCTTTTTTTTTTTTTTGCGGGTCTGGGGATGGAACCCAGGGGCATTTGACCTCCGAGCTACACCCCCTGCCCTAATTTTTATTCTTTATTTTGAAACCGGGTCTCACTGAGTTGCAGAAGGCCTCACTAAGTAGCTGAGGCTGTCAGCGAACCGCGATCCTCCAGGTCTCAGCCTCCCGAATGCTGGGATTACAAGCGTGCGCCATCACGCCCAGCAGAGTTTCTTCCTTTTTAAGATTTAAAAATAGTTAATCACACACACGCACGCACACACACACACACACACACATCTGTTTATCCGTCTGTCCATGGACATTGGCGTTGCTGCCTCCTTTTGGCTATGGGAAACGGCGTGCTTGCTGTGAACATGGGCGCACATTTGTCTGCTCAAACCCCACTTCAGCTCTCTTTGGGACCTAACCAGGAGTGGGCCCGCCGGGTCCTCTGGTCATTGTGAGTCTTTGAGACACTGCCACAGTGCTTTCTGTGGTGGCGGGACCACTTTCGACTCCCACCACCAGTGCACACCACGCGTGCCAGACCACGCCTGCGCCCTGCCGGGCCGGTGGGAGCCACCCGACCTGTGCGCCGTGCTCCCTTGTGGCGCCTCTGCCTTTCCTAGCGATTAGTGGTGTGGGGCACCTTGTCCTGCGCTTAATGTCTAATTGTGTATCTTTGGACACATACCTCAGGTCCCTTCAGGACTGTTCGTTCTTTTGTCTTTATTTCCCCTTGGAGTCTTTAGACTTCTCTGTTTTATTTTATTTATTTTATTTTTATTTTTTGGTGGTACTGGGGATGGAACCCAGGGGCCTTCTACCTCCGGGCTACACTCTCAGACCTATTTTATATTTTATTTGGAAACAGGGTCTCTTAAGCCAGCTGAGGCTGGCTTCAAACCTGACTGATCCTCCTGTCTCAGCCTCCCAAGCGCGGGGGATTACAAGCGTGCGCCACCACACCTGGCCTTCTCTGTTTTAAAAACAGGTCTGAAGCTAATTTTACTGGGGTCCCATTTTGTGTGTGTGTGTGTGTGTGTGTGTGTGTGTGTGTGTAACTGAGGCTTGAACCCATGGGTATTCCTACCTCTGCCTCTATCTCTAAGCTACATACCAGCCCTGATTTACTATTTATTTATTTACTTACAGTACTGGGGATGGAACCCAGGGGCATTCTACCTCCCAGCCATACCCCCTGCCCTATTTTTTATTCTTTATCTTGAAACAGGGTCTCACTGAACTGCAAAGTAGTTGAGGCTGTCTGCAAATCGTGGTCCTCCTGCCTCAGCCTCTCAAATGCTGGGTCACAAGCGTGGACCACCACGCCTGGTTTAAATTTTTTATTTTGAAACAGAGTGTCCCCCTAAGTTATCACACACTAGACTTGCAATCCTCTTTTCTCAGCCTCCCAAGTGCTGGGATTATGGGTGTGGGAAGCCCCGCCCAACTCGGGGCTGCATTCAATGTGTGGATCGAGGTGGGAGAACTGGGGCCAGCCCCCCCTTTGGTTTGCCTTTCCTGGTCTCCCTGTGGGTCCCTGGGATGAACTAGGGAGGTTCCAACTGTCACCCCACTTCAGGAGGACCAGAGCTGGTCCCCGGCATTGTCCGAGGGCCCCTGGCCAGCCCACCGTCCAGCCCCACACCCGCTGCCGACTGCCACACCTGCGCCCTGGTGTGGGTCCCGGCCCAGTGACCTCCCCATGGCTGGTTGGCTCTCCACTCTCTGTGTCCCCGTCCAGGAAGTCAGGATCCTGATGGAAGAAAAAGACACAAACAGAAAAAGCGACTCTCAGAAAGGGTCGCTTAGCAAGGCGTGGGCACCCGTGGGTGAAGCCTGGGGAGAGCTGGAGGGCCTATGGATCGCCTGGGCCCGGAACCGCGCACCTGTGGCAGCTGGCAGGGAGCTGGGGATGTGGTGGGCTGGGGCCCACCCACGCGGTCCTGAGATGCGATGGGTCACGTCCATACCCAGCACGCTCCCCAGCTCCCGCTCAGCGCCAGGCCTCTGCGTCCTCTGCCCCCACTCCTCCCACCCACCCACGTGGGCGCCCACAGTGCGCGCCGAAGCCTTCACCTGAACAGGTCTCTGCCAGCTCAAACCCAGGCTCCACCAGGTCCTTGGGAGGAGTCCAAAGGCCTGAGCGCCGGCGGCCGGGCCCCAAGGTCGGCCATACTCCCGAGCGCGCCCAGTCTCCCCCCGGGAGAGGTCCGTGCGGGCTCGCGTCTACCCGGGGTACGTCGGCTCCCCCCGCGCTACCCGCAGCTTGTGGAGGGCGCCCCGGAGGCGAGCAGGCCCGGGCGCCCGTCGGACCCCGCCGCCACGGGACCAGGCTCAGGCTCCCCGCCTGCGCCCCACGCCTGGGTGCGCACGACCCCCCCCGGAGCGCAGCAGGCCCCCGGGAGCCTCGTCCAGAGAGCCCCGCCCGCTCACCCTGCCCCCGCCCGCTCTGCGCGGGGCGCCAGCCCTCCGCCGTGGGAATCGCTCCCGGGGCCGCGCCCGCGTTCCAGCCCGCCCCACCCTGCGGAGGGCGCCCGGGGAGGGCGTCGGAGCCCCCGCCGCCCGCGGCCGGCCCGAGCCGGGTGGGGGTGAGGAGGAGGCCCGCGGGCGTGGGCTTCTGGGGCTCGCCCCCTCCCTCACCCGGCACCTCGGCGGGGCGGTCGGGGCCGAAGGTCGGAGGCCGAGGCCCGGGAGCCGGGTGAGCATTAACCTGCGGGCGGGGCCGGGCCGCGGCGCTGCGGCGCGGGCAGGGCAGGGCCGGGCCGCGAGACGGGGCGGGGCCTCGGGGCGGGGGCGGGGCCTCGGGGGCGGGGCCGGGGCGGGGCTCGCTCACCTGCCGGGCCCGCCGCCCTAACCTGGTGGCGGCGGGGGCGGGGCTGCGGGCGGGGCGGGCGGGGCGGGGCGCGGCGCCGGGGGCGGGGCGTGCCGCCGCAGACGTCAGGGCCCGCCGCGCGAGGTCGCCGGCCGCCGCGGTGCCGAGGGCTCGCCGGGCCGCCCGGCAGGTCCTAGGCGGCGGCCCCGCCCAGCGCTCGGCCGGCCGGGCGGGCGGGAGGGCCGGGCCGCGCGGGGACCCGGCGGGAGCCGGGCCGAGCCGGGCGCAGGTAGGACCGCCGGCGCGCTCGCCGCGGTGGGCCTCTGCCGCCCATACCTGCGCGCCTTCGGGGACGCGGGAGCCGGAGGGCCGGGGAGTGGGCCCTGCCGGGCGGGACAAAGAGGCGGGGGTGGAGGCCGCGGCGCACCTGGCCAGGCCGGTCCCCCCGCCGCGGAGGCGGCCCCGGGTCTGCGCCAGGCCGGGAGGGGCCGCCCGGAGCGCGTCTACGCGGCCTGCGGGGGGGGCGGCCTGGGCGCACGGTCCCCCCCGCCACCCGCACGGCCTCGGCCGCCCCTCGCCAGCGCTGATTCAGGAGCCGGCGCCTCGCCCTCCCCCTCCGGGCCTGGCGCTCCCGCCCGGCCGCCTCCCAGCCTCCTCCCTTCTGGCCGGGTCCCCCTCCTCCCGCGGTCCCTCCCTCCCTCCGTCTTCCTCCTCCTCCTCCCTCATTTCCCTTCGCCGCCGCCTCTGCCCGCTGTCCCTGGCTCCTCTCGGCCTGTCTCCAGCCTCGCTCCGTCTTCTTCCATCCGCCGGGCCGCCTCACCGCCCGTGCCCCACCGCATCTCCACCTCCTCCCTCCTCCCCATGGGGCGGCGGCCCTTCTGGTTGGGGAGGCCGAGGGGACAAGTTTGGGTGTTTATTATTCTCCCTCCTAGCAACGGTGGCCGGGTGGCCCGGTCCCGAACCGGCGGCAGGCTGCTGGGGAGGTCAGGCCTTCGGGATGGGCTGGTGGTGGCGGGGCAGTCAGGTTCGCACAGCCCTACGACCAGGCTCGCCGGCCTTGGCCTCTCTTGCTGTAGCCAGAGGCCGCAGCCTCCTCTGGGGGAGTCCCAGGCCTGTGGGCCCCAGGGAGCTGGCAGCAGGTGGAGTGGAGACCAGGGGCTGTCTGGGCCCCTGGGGTGGGGCTCCGGGCCCTGTCCCCTCCCTCAGCAGGATTAGGGTTTAATGGGAGGTGGGGTTTGGGAGCCCCCTGGAGTCCCCGTGGTAGCACTGTGGGGCCTGTCGGGCCATTGAAGGCTAGGCCCTAGGAAAGGGCAGGGCCAGGATGCGTTCCTGGGACTGCCTTCTCCTGGTGCAGACCTTGTCCCCTCCTGCCAAGGAGACAGCGTGCCGGAGCATGAATGCATGGTGCCCTGGGATGGGTAGATGTGTCGGTGTTGCCCACTCCCACCTGGAAGGAGGCTGAGGCGTAGTTGAAGAGCTCTCTGCTGAGCCCTAGGGATTGCAGGGCCCGGCCTGGCTCCCAGGGCAGTGGGCGCCTGGTGTGACCTCGTGTGTGTGGGGACCCCAGGTGCACGTGTCCCGTGTGTGTACTGCATGGACCCTGTGTGGCTGTCCCCAGCTTAGCAAGGGCCCCTAGGAACCAGGAGCCTCTCCCGACTCCTCTGGAGTCCAGCCATTGCATGCTGAGGCCTGCCTCTCTCGCCTCTGCTCCCCGGGGCCAGCCACTTTCCCCCTCCCAGTTATTGCCCTCGCCTCTTTCTGGCCTTGTGGTCCCTCCGGGTTAGTCTCCTGCTCACTCCAGCTCTACTCTGTGCTGACTCTAGTGTACAGGGTAAGGGGGCTCCAGGCCAACCTCGCAGGCCTGAGACTGTCCCCCTGCCAGAGCCCCTGCCCAGAGCCCAGGCTTGGGGTCACTCCTTAGGTCCCAGGCTTAGAAATTCTTCATGGTTTTTGAATGAGGCTACTGTGTTTTCATTTTGCACTGGGCTCTGCAGTAGCAGAGCCAGTCCTGGGCTCCAAGGCCTTCTGTCTGCTTCCAGGACGGCCAGAGTGTCCTTCAGGGGGAAGTGGGCCCTCTGGTTCCGACTTATGTCCTGAGGTCCCCGGTGCGCCATGTCAATGCCACTGTGACCTCGGCCCCTGGCACCTAGAGAGAGGGTGAAGTATTGGGCCTGGAGGATGGGGAGGTCCCAGGACCTTGGTGGGAGTGTGGGCCCTACAGTAGGCATGGGAAAGGTCATCATGCAGGGCAAAGCGAAGGGACTCGGGCCACACGTGGGGGAAGGGCTGGTGTCCTGCTGTGGCTGTGGCCAGCTTGAGCTTTAGGGGGCAGGTCTGTGCTGGGCCTGGGCTGTGTGCAGGGGGCTGGGGCTCAGGCTGGGAGCCCATCCTGACAGTCACTCCTTTCCAGGGCCAGGCAAGCCTTGCCAGTACCAAGATGAGTGTCACGTCCTGGTTCCTGGTGAGCACCAGCGGCACCCGCCACCGGCTCCCGCGCGAGCTCATCTTTGTGGGGCGAGATGAGTGTGAGCTCATGCTGCAGGTGAGTGGGCAGGGCGGCTCTACGTGGCCTGGACCCACCGCGGGCTCGGGGCTTCCCGTGCCCGCGCAGGGGTGAATGGGCACTTGTGGCACAGGCTCCTGCCCCACGTGTCAGGGGAGAGTGTCTAGGCTCCTGTCATATTGCCAGAGGCGCGGGGGCCTGAAAGGGCGAGGACATGCCCTCGTGCAGACGGGCCTGAGGTCGCCTGCACAAGGTGCTGGAAGGGGCATATTTCGTGTCCTCATCATCCAGTCATACAGTGCCAAGGATGGTCCCAGCGGTCTTGTTCCCGGAGGTGTCCAGGGGAGAGCCAGGGTGTATGGACGGTGCCCAGCTGGAAGGGTCTCTCCTCCGGGTCTGAGAGGCTAGCAGGGACCGGCGCCTGGCGAGCAGAAACTTCTCTCTGCCTGCCCTTGGTTTCTGAGCCTGAGTTGGGCTTCTTGGGGCTTATGCGTTTCTCTTTGGAAACAGGGTGGGAGCCGTGTGCTGACCCGGTAGGACCCACCCTGGCTCCGGGTGTCCTTTCCTCTGGGTGTGAGTGCCTGCCTTCCTGCCTCAGGGGCTGTAGGCCCCCAGCCATAGCCCACTGAGCTCCGCCCTGGTGGGCAGCCCTGTCTGGTGCGGCTGAGGTGCGGCCGTGTCTCAGGCTGGCTGTGGCTCTGCCCTCAGCTCTCCGTGCAGCCTGGCTGCCACGCACACTCCCAGGCAGGCGGCTCTGCCTGGAGGGCTGGGCTTGGGCCGAGTGGGGTCCCGGCCGGTGCGCGTTCCCTCGGGAAGCCGCTGTTTGTCCACCTCTGTCCAGGGCTGTTTCCTCTGTGTCTGTGCTGGGGGCTGTTTGTGTCCCCTCGACATGCGCATGTTGAAAACTTACCCCCAGTGGGATAGTTTTGACAGGTGGGCTCTTTGGGGGGATTGGCGCATGAGGGTCCTCATGAGCGGGACTAGGGCCCGTATAAGAGGCTGAAGGAGCTGGTTCCCACCCTCCGGCTCTGCGAGTGGCATTTTTTGGGCCACAGCCCCAGTCTGGGGTGTCCCCATGGAGTCAGGATGGCCCAAGCCCGGAGAGCCAGGCGTGCTCTCGTGTCCCGGGTCAGGCCCGGCTGTGGCACGGTCGTGGGGTTCCCACTCCCACCTGGGGTCCCTTTGATCCAGAGTGCTCTGCCCTTCATCCTGTCTTCCTGGCTCTGGTGGGAGGAGAGAGCCCTGCGGGCCACGCCTTGCCGTGGAGCCGAGGGCAACTGCGGGCGATGGCGGAGCTGGTGAGCGCGGCACGCGGCCCCTATTTATAGAGGCCGAGATGCCCACTTCCTGTACGTGTCACGCATCATGCTGTAGGTTCTTGATGATGTTTAAAGGGTCTTTAATCATTTGAAAGTGTGAAGACTGTAGGGCGGGCAGGGCTGCGGGCTGTGCCCCGCCACGCCGGTGCCCCCGCCAGTATGTGGACCGCGCACAGCATGCCGCTGACAAGGGCTGTGTGTCCCCCTCCCCTCATGAAGGAGGTGGCACTCTGGGACCTCTGGGAGGAAGTGGAGTAAGGTTGGGGTGCAGGACCCAACGTGGCGCTCTCTTGCTGAGGTACTGGGGAGAGGCCACTCTGAGGGCTCGTGGGGCCCGTTCCTGGTTCCTGGGCCTGATAGTGATGGGCCTTAAGCAGGAGGAGCCACGGCGGCGTCTTGGGTGTCCAGGCCAGGTGGCCCTGGGCCTGGGTGCACCTGCATTTCTACCCCAGGATGTCCTGGGTGCAGTGGCCATGTAGGACACTCGTCTTGGATGGGGAAACTGCAGCTCAGCGAGGTTGTGCAGGTAGAATGTGGACAGGAAGCTGCCCCTGGCACCCTGCAGTCAGCCTCCCCTGGGCCCGGCTCAGGTACACCCGTTCTCGCCCTCTCGGCCTCCGCTGCCCTGCTGGGAAGGCCCTGGCCTCCACACCAGCAGCCTGCCCCCTGGCAGCTCCCCAGGACCTTCCCTCGACGGCCCCCTCTGGGCGCACATGCTGCTCCTACCCCCTCCCTGCGGCTTTCTTGGGGCTTCATCGGGGGCCCTCTGACAACACACACCCTGTCGAGCCCACCCAGACCCAGCTCTGCAGGACCTCCCAAGGCAGCCTCTGTCCCCACCTGCTTCCTGCTCCTTCGTCCCATACCTCGCACCCCCACCCTGTGCAGACAGGAGCCCCGCCCTCCTGCCCCCACCTAGCTCTCCCACTCCTGCCCTGGGACCTGGCTCCACGTCCACCCCCCGTGCCCGCCACAGCTCCTGCTGCTCACCTGTCTGTGCTCTCTGGGTGCCCTCGTGGTCATGCCCACAGCTGCCCACTGCCCGGGCCTGCTCTGGGCCTGGCACCTGCTCCCATGGTCTCCACTCCAGCAGAAGCGAGCCACAGGCCCGTTGCCCATCAGCAAGCTGTCCGCCTCAGTCCCCGCGTGGGGAAAGACGGGCTGGATGGGCACTGCAGGGGGCGGCCGAGGAGCTGAGCGGGACGGGCCTCTGTACAGAGAGGGAGCTGGCCGGGGAGGCTGTGGGTCGCAGCGCCACGGGGGACGGGGGGCGGGGCTGCCAAGGGCTTGCCGGAGACAGGAGAGGCTGGCTGGGACCAGCGGGGAGGAGGGGCTGGGGGGGGGCCCTCACGCCACCTGCCCACAGGCCTGCGCTCGTTAGCTGGCTGTCTAGTGAGGCCTGGCACAGAGCTGGTGCCCAGCAAGGATGTGCAGACATGAACACACACAAATATGTGTGTACATACATGGTGAGCATGTTCCTTTGCATTGTGCATGTACCTGTATGTGTACATGTGGCTTTATGCACATGCTTATGCACATACACGTGTGCATGCATTCAGGGCCAGCATGTGCCTGTTCATTGCCTGTGTGCCTTATGTGCACATGTGTGGCCTTGTGTACATGTTTGTGTGTATACATGTGTGTGCATATGTGCACTGTGCATGTGCTTGTACGTGCAGCAGCCTGCATACATATCTATATGTATACTATAAATGTACACCTGTGCACTGTACATGTGCATATAGGTGCACACATGTGCCTTCATGCACTCATGTCTGTGTATACATATGTGTTCATGTGTACATTTGAGTACATGGCTATGCAGTATATGTGCCTGTAAGTGACATGTGTGTACAAACACGTACTTTGAACACACCTCTTGCATGGTGAGTGTGCACGTGTGTGCACCTGCATGGCCTCCTGCACGTCTTTGTGCATACGTGTGTATGCATAAGTGTGTTACGGTTTGTGAGCGGTCTCCTCTGTCCTCTCTGTCTCCACCCAGTTTGACCTTTGGCTATCCATGAACATGTGTGACCGCTGAGACTCAGAAAGCACCCCCAGAGTGGCCCCAGAAGCCACTACACCCAGGAGCCCAGCCAGCCTGCCGTGGGTGTCTGTGGCCTCGCAGGTGGTGACGCGGGGGATGAGCTGGCCAGAGGGTGTGGCCCCGCCAGGGTCAGCACAGCCTGGACAGACTCTCCCTGGTGGAGGGCATCAGACGTGAACTTGGTAACACATCTTTATTCCATTTTCAAGTGAGCACAGATGATGGCCCGCCTTCTCCTCCAAGTCCATGTGTTTGGGCTTCTTGCGGCCACTTGCGTGACTGCCCACCCGTCTTTCTGCATGGACCTTTCCTTTCCGCAGCCCCCGGTTTGTGTGGTTTTAAGTTCTGAGCCATGGGCCAGGAGCCGCCTCTCTTGGGCGGGCTGGCTTCCAGCTCCTGAACTGTGGGCTTGGCCGGATGGGGTCTGCTTCTGGCCCGCGGTGCGGGGCCAGGAGAGTGGTTTCTGGAGTTGAGGGGCCTGAGTCTCTGGTGCTCCTACAGCCTGGGAGGGCCTTAGCAGGAGCGGTCTGGGGCAAGGCCCTGGCCAGCAGTGGACGGTCGGCCCCAGGAGTGGGTGGGCAGCCCAGGCCCTGGTGTGATGGAGGCCCGAGGAACTGTGAGTCCAGGGCCTTGGCAGCTGGGCTGAGGGCAAGCATCTTGCTGGGGAGGGCAGGTGGGCAGGGAGGGTGGGCCGGGACAGGGGCACTGTGTGAGCACCTGCAAGGCCAGGCGGCTGGGTGTGCCAAGCCCCCCGAATTATGTGGCCAGTTCCCAGAGGGTGGCTTAGTAGGAGAGAGAGGTTTAGAGAGGCCTCCAGGGCCCGGGGCTCCGAGCAAGGCTGGCCCTCCTCCCAGGCCAGGGGGAGTCCCGGAAGCCTCAGTAGGAGTGTGGTGAGGTCGGGATAGTCCAAGGGCCAGGCGGGGGCTGGGAGGTCAGTGAGTGGCCTTGGTGTGGACGCAGATTAAGAACTGCTGAGGACAGAGAACGTGGTGTGGGTGCCTGGGGGTGGAAGGGGCACACTGGCTGGACATTACTGGAAGAAGCCTGGAGGGGGGCCACAGGCTGGGCAGGAGGGGCCCCTGGAAGGCTCCCGGGTTGTTTCTAGGAGGTAGAGGTCAGGCCTCAGGGGTCTGAGGCTTCTGGGAGGGGGTTTCCAGGCTGGAAAGGTTAGAAGCACCTCTCCCGGGACAGTCCTCATGAAAGGTGGCTGCCCACCCTGTCCACCTCAGGCCAGCAGAGCTCAGGCCATCCCAGGTGCCCTCGGGCGGAAGCCGGCCCCAGCAGCCCCTGTGACACGCCCTCCCTGCCCTCTCCCGCCCGACTCCCAAGGAGGTCTGATGCCCGCACGGAGGGCGGGGGTCCGGCCCTCGGGCCTCAGGGTGTGCTTCTCTGAGGCAGGGGTCCCTTCTGAATGCCCAGCAGTGCAGAGGAGCACTGTGTGTGCCCAGGATAGGGTGCAGGTGAAGTGAACCCTCGGCCCTGGCTGGGACCCCAGTCCTCCCAGCTTCCAGGCTGGCCCTGAGGTAGGAATCAGGAGCCCTCAGTCCCCCCGCACCCCGGTTCTGGGGGGAAGCTCCTCCAACCCCTGCCTTCTCGGTAGACCACAGCTCAGAGGAAGGAGCCCCCCAGAAAGCGTCACCCTGCCCTAGGCTACCCGTGCGGCACAGAGGAAGAAGAAGGGTTGGTGGGGCCTGTACCAGGGACCTCAGCTCCAGCTCTGCTGGAGGGCGCAGATCTGGTGTGGCCCTGGCCTCCCCTCCAAGCCTCAGGCTGTTCTGGGTACCAGCCTCAGATGAGGAGTTTGGAATGGGGTAGAGGTGGGGCCTGGGATGCGCTGTAGGGCTCCAGGCCTGCACATCCTGCCAGACCTGCTGCTCTGGGGGCAGGTGGGTTGGACCAGTCCTGGGGCCTCCCAGGGAGGGCTGAGAGCAGGCTGAGCCTCCCACCTGCATCTCACCTGCCTCTCACCTGAGCCTCTTCCCCACTTCCTGGGGAAGATGTGGGCTGGGCAGATGGAGGTGGCTCAGAGATGGCTGCTTGAGGACCCTGTTAAGTGACCCCCTGCGCCCCCACCCACTGCCTCAGAGGACCTAGGGTCTGGGTGGGATGAGGTATGGTCCTGCCCTCCTGTGCCAGCTTCTCTGTGGCCCCCAGGACTGCTGTGGGGCTTCCCAGTGCTCACTTCTGGGATGGCAGAGGCCGCAGGAGTGAGGGCCCAGGCTCAGGCCTGCTGGCCACTATGAACCCACCCACCTCCCACCTGCTGTCTCTAGGGCCTGGCCTGGTGACCCTGAGTGGGGGGGGCAGGGCTAAGCCCATGTCCACCCCTCCCCAGCCCCATTGTGTGCCCTGGTCTCTGGGAAGGAAGGCATCCTCCCCTGGGGCCTCTGATTCTCAGAGGGTGCCCAGGTGGAGCAGACCAGAGAGGAGGGTCTCCGTAGAAGCAGGCTGCCTGGGGAAGTGGGCTGCTGACCTGGGCTGGGGGCTGGGCTCCCATTGAGAGACTGAGAGCCCCTGGAGCCGGGGGAGGGGAGGCTGGTAAGCTCTGGAGGCGGGCTGCAGTGCCCACTCATCTCCAGGAAGCTGGCCCTGGCTGTGCCGAGATTGCTGTCCTTGGGGAGCAGGTGCTCCAGGCCATGCTGCTGGTGCCTCAGCCAGAGCGTGACCTGTGCCACCTCTGCCCCGGGGAGCGAGGGCGCTGGGCCACTGGCAGGAGGGGTGCTGGCTAGGCTGGTGGCCAGGAAAATAGACTTACGCAGGTGGGCGTGCATTGTGCGTTGCAGGGCACGTGTGTGCGTGTGCGTGCGTGTGCGCACGTGTCCAGGCCAGGCCTATGGGGTGTGGGGCTATGTGGGATGTCACACTGAGTGCTGGCATGTGTCCCTCTGGGGCTGGTGCTGGGGCTGGGCCAGGAGGGGAAGACCTGCCCCTGCCTGCCACCCCTGCCTGCCCTTGGGAGGAAACAGCCTGTTCCAGATGACCAGAGGGCTCCCACCCTCCCACTGCTAAAGCGAAGGGACCTGGGGAGGGTGGCCATGCAGGAGGGGTGGGGTGATAGTGGGGGTGGGGTGTAGTCCTGGCCCCTTGCTTCGCCGCTGGGGCTTGCTCTGGGCCTGTGGGCTTGAGAGGGCACACACGCTGCTGGGGAGGGGGCTCGGGTGCTAGAGCTGCTGTTTCGGTGGGGTGCCCCTCCTTGGTGGGCCTGCAGGAGGTGCTTCTGCCTCCTGGGCCTCCCTCCCCAGGACGTGGCTCCTGAGGGCCACCTGCCTTCCCAGTCCCGCAGCGTGGACAAGCAGCATGCTGTAATCAACTACGACCAGGACCGGGATGAGCACTGGGTGAAGGACTTGGGCAGCCTCAACGGGGTGAGTGTGCTGGACTCTGGGGTGAGTGTGCTGGACTCTGCGGAGGACCTGGCCCCGCCCCTCAGCTCCCGCCCCTGCTCCCCTTCAGTCTGTCCCCACCCCCACGCTCTGGCCCCGCCCCTCAGCTCTGGCCTCGCCCCTTCATCTGCCCTGGCTCCGCCCAATCCTCCACCACCCCAGGGCCTCCTGCTCCTTGGGGGCAGCAGTCTCCCTCAGCTGTGGAGGCCAGACTCCCCCTGGCTGGGGCTTGGCCCTCATGGTGGGGTTGCTTTCTGGGGAGAGTGGACCCCTCAGGTGGTAGGGGAGACTTCGAGCAGGGAAGTGGGCCCCTGAGTTGAAAGGCGCTGTGTCAGGTACCTTCCTGCACGTGGGGCTGTGTGGCCTCTCGTGAGTCTGGTGGCCAGGAGAGAGGCTGACTACGGGAGTAGGGGGCTGGGCTGGAGGAGCTGCTGAGTGGGGTGCAAGGGCAGGAGGGCCCCATAGGGCGTGTGTCTATCCGGGCCACCAGTCTAGAGATCGTCATTTCTTTCTGTGTTTGATGGACGTGGGCCACCCTGGGATGCTATCTCAGTAAGAAAACAAACCAGGCTCCCACCTTTCCCGGCCCATGCAGCCGAGAGCATGGGGGTTCCCTGGTTCCCTCAGGGCACCCGCTCACTGGGCCTCCATGGAGCCCTGGGTGTGGCCCTCCACTGCCCGGGTCAGTCTCGGTCCGGCCTCCCTCAGCCTTTGCAGCAGGCGGAGCAGCCCCACCTCCACGTGGCACCTGGGGAGCGGGCTCTCCTCCGCTCCCCACAGGGGCGTGTGGGCCCGGGATGCGCCCCTGGCCCTGCAGCCCCCAGGGGTCTGTCGCGGCACCGAGCGGCCCCAGGGGTCAGCAGCACGGCGGCACATTCCCTCTGCAGACCTTTGTGAATGACGTGCGCATCCCAGACCAGAAGTACATCACCTTGAAGCTTAACGACGTCATCCGCTTCGGCTACGATACCCTTTCCCTGACCTGCTCCCTGCCTCCCGCTCAACCCAAGGCCACGGCTTGCTGTTGTCCTGCAGGCAGGGTCAGGGCCCCGGGGCCCACAGCTGGGCCCTCGGGTACACTGGAGCTGACCCGTGCTGCCCATGCCCCTGCTGTCCTCCTGCCTGCCCACCTGCTGTGGCTGAGGTCGCGTAGGACCTGGGATACGAATGCCCACTGCCCAGGACCCAGAGTCCTCACTTGACCTTCAGGCCGCCCAGGCTGGCCACCCTGGGCTCCAAGCATGGGGGACGCGGTGGGTCCCCTGAGGAGGAGCCCTCCGTCTGCCTTGATGGGCACTTGAGTCTGCTCGCTGACCACTGGGTGTGGACTCCAGCTCAGGCCTTGGGTTCTCCCGGCTCTTCCTGCGCCATGTTCTCCTTAACGTGTGGCCACATTCAAACATGTATGTGCTGGAGCGTGTGCAGCACCGACTCCCTGAGGAGGCGCTCAAGGTCAGTGCCTGGGGTCTCTGGCCTCCAGGGCCGGGCCCTGTCTGTTCCTGCTGCCGTGTCTCCCTGGCCAACACTCCCCAGGCACCTGGGGCCATCCTGGCTTGGGGCTCAGCCGCCGGCCCTGCCCTGCTGGACGGCCTAGTCTGACAGGTGGCAGAGTCATTGCTGGGTGGGGCCAGGCCTGGAGCTGAGGCCTGCGAGCTGCTCCACAGAGCTGGCCCTGGCCTCTGTGCCTGGCCTCACAGCTCTTCAGCTGGCTGGTGGCTGAGAACCTGGAGGGGCTGCTGGATTGCCTGGGGGGAGGCTAAAGCCCGGCTTCGAGCCCACTGTGGGGAGGAGGGAGGAGCTACGGTCTTGGGCATGGGGAGGCCTGCTGACCCAGGAGAGCCCCTGGGGGCCATGGGAGTGCCTTCTGGAGTGCTCCCCAGCTCTCGAGCCCCCAGTCTGCCGGGAGCCTGGACAGGCAGGTGTGGCCTCTCCCCTCGCTGTCTGTGTGGGGTCGTAAGCACACCCTTAGGCAGGTGTGGCCTCTCCCCTCGCCTGGGCAGCACAGGGCCACACAGCTGGGAAGGATTTGGGGGGACAGGGCCTGCTTCAGGTGGGGCCTGGGGCAGTGGCCAGCCCCTGTCCTCTGATGAACCCGGCCTGCTCCATCCTCCCATCCAAGCACACCCTGGGGCTACCGAGCACCCCGCCTCGGGTGTGAGAGACTTCATGACAACTGAGAGGCTGGGTCTGCCCAGGTGGGGCCCAGGCTGGTGCCCCTGCCTCACCCCTGCCGCACTGTCCACAGCACGAGAAGTACACCAGTCAGCTGCAGGTGAGCGTCAAGGGCTCAGCACCCACGAAGGGCGAGGGGCCCCAGAACACGCCCTACTGCGAGTCCTCCAACCCCAGGCCGGAGAAAGGGGACCGGAGGCCTGGAGCAGGTAGGCCCAGGGTGCTGGGAGACGGGAGCTGTCCACACAGGGCCCCTAGAGCCAGCCAAGCCACCACTGTGCCCTCTGTGCCCCTCCCCGGTGCCTCTCCCCACTGTGCCCCCTTCCCTCCACGAGGCATCCTTCCCCACGCCCTTTGCCCAGCGTGCCCCCATCATGCCCTGTGCTCCTGCACTTACCCCACCACCCCACATGACCGCCCTGGCTCGACATCTCCCGGGCTGGCAGCCGTCCAGGCAGGGGTCTGTTGGTGTGTGCCCATGTGCCTGCCGCTGGCACCCACCTGCCAAGCAGTACCACCCTCCTAGGGCCAGCAGGTCAGGCGGATGGGCTAACCTAGTGACAGAGCCCCAGGAGGGCCGGGTGCCTGTGAGTGGCCAGTGGTGGTGGGCACAGAGGAAGGTGTGCTGGGTGTGCAGGGGATGGGGTGGGGGTATCCAGGGAGGCTGGCTCCCATCCCAGCTGTGTGGAAAGGGCTCCTGCTGTGGCCAGCAGTGAGCCGCCGGCCAGCCGGTACCTCGGTGCCCCTCGGTGTGGTGCTGGGGGCCCAGAGGCAGATCTTCCCCTGTTGGAGCCCCACCCACATTTTTCTTTTGGAAGACTGCTGGGAACCAGGAAGGTTTCCAGAAAGCTCTCTGAGCTGCCTGGGGCACCTGTGGACTCCAGGCTGCAGTGAACACACACAGCTGGGAGCCTGCTGGGAGCAGGTGCAGTCAGAGAGGCGGAGCAGCGTGTTGAGGGCAGACACAGGCTGGGCCAGACACCCTGCCTCAGCCGCCCCAGGTGCAGCCCAGGGCCAAGAAAGGCTCAGCTCTACTCTGTGGGACCATGTGGCATCTGACAGGTGCCCGGCCTCTGGGCCCTCCTGGGCCTCGCGGTGTGGGCAGCGGGAGCCATAGCTGGCCAGACTCCAGTGACCACAAGGTGCAGGCAGAGATGGGAAGGGCTCGAGAGGCTGGGAGGTGCCTTGGAGCCAACGTGCCAGTGTGGGGCACCAGCCTCCGCTCCTGTCCGAACGGCAACTGGGAACTGGAGTGCGTGTGAAGTCCAGTTTGTAGCTCCTGGCCAGTGATTCAGACACTAAAGCAGGTGGACCCAGAGCCACCCACCTGTGGCCTGAGTCACATATAGAGCCTTGGGGAAGGGCGGGAACCGGGTGCCGCCAGTCAAGCAGGCTCTGGGGGCCGAGGCCGGAGCAGCCTGAGGTTGCCTGCCCAGGGAGGGGTGTTGAGGACTGCCCCCCCCCTCGGGATGAGCCTCCCTACACGGCCACCGAGGGAGGCCCGGGTCAGGATGAGGCTGTGAATGTCCAGGCACAGTAGACCATCGTCACTGCTCGAAGACGCATGGGTGGCCCAGAGTGGTCGCAGCTGGTCGGAGCCTTGTCGGGCCCTGGGACCCAGGCTGGACTCGCCCTAGGAGCCTGGTGACCCCATGGCTAAACCTCTCCCACAGAGACGGCTTACCGCACGCCCCTATACGGGCAGCCCTCCTGGTGGGGTGAGGATGATACCGGCACACCACCCGAGGACCGGCGCCCCGAGGAAGCCTACCAAGGTGGGCTTCCACAGCCAGGCTGCCTGGCTCCTGAGCTCCAGGCATGTGGTGAGGGTGGGGCGGCCGGGCCTCAGGCGCCTATGAAGGGGAGACAGAAGAGGGCGGCTGAGGGTGGCTGTCCTGTGCCTGTTCTGAGGTCACTTCCCCCCAGAGCGTGCCAAGGAGCCAGCACAGCGGGATGGCGAGCCAGACGGCATGCTGGACGGCCTCCGTGCCCTGGCCGAGCAGCAGGGCTACTCACTCCGGCGGGAGCCCAGCTACTTCGAGATCCCCACAAAGGAGGCCCCGCAGCCCGCTCGGCCCCCCGAGGTGCCAGCGCACGAGGCACCCACCAAGGATGAGGAGGCGGGGGGCAGGGCGGCCCCCGTGGTGCAGAGTCACGCCTCCTTCACCATTGAGTTTGACGACTGCAGCCCGGGCAGGGTGAAGATCAAAGACCACATCACCAAGTTCTCCCTGCGCCAGCGGCGGCTGCCCGGCAAGGAGGCCACGCCTGTGGAGGTGGTCTCAGCCCAGACCAAGGTGGCCGACTGGCTGGTTCAGAATGACCCGAGCCTGCTGCGCCGGACCGGCCCCAGCAATGACCGCCACAGCACCAAGAGTGACCTGCCCATCCACACCCGCACCCTGAAGGGTGAGTGCATGGTGGCCTGCGTTCCTCCGCGAGCGCCGCGTGCTGGCCTGCCTTGGCTGGCCTGAGTCTTGTTCCTGATGCACTGTCCGAGAGCCACCTGCCCAGCATGGCAGTGTCCAGAGTCTGTTGCATGTGTCGGGCTCCCTTTGGCATGGGGCGCCCAGTCCCCCTGCACCCGTGAGCCCGCGTGCATTGGCTTTCCCTGGGTGCGGGGCGAGGGGCGAGCACCGTCCCTGGTTCCTGATGAGCTGGGTCCCCCTAGGCCACAAGCATGAGGACGGCACCCAGAGCGACTCAGAGGACCCCCTGGCCGAGGCGGCCCCAGCGGCCGGGGCCCCCACAGAGGCGAGCGGGGAGCCTGTGCGGCTGCAGAGGCAAATCAGGCGGGACCCCCAGGAGCTGCTGCATAACCAGCAGGCCTTCGTCATTGAGTTCTTCGACGAGGACACGCCCCGCAAGAAACGCTCCCAGTCCTTCACACACACCCCGCCTGGGGACCCCAAGGCTGACAAGCGCCGGGGCCCAGGGGGGCCCGACAGGGAGCGCCCGAGCACCCCAGCCCGCTCGGGCGGAGGTGTCTTGGGGTCACAGAGGGCCAGCTCACTCAAGCGGGAGAAGACGGAGGAGCGCCTGGGCAGCGCCTCGCCCGCTGCCCGGGCCCCTGCCCGCCCCTTCGGCAGTGTCGGGCGCCGCTCCCGCCTGGCACAGGACTTCATGGCCCAGTGTGCACAGGAGAGGTCCCCAGCTGCCAGGCCTGGTCCTGAGGAGGCTCCCCCGGTGCTGCCCGCCCCCTCGACGCCCCGGGTGGCCAGCCCTGTGGCGCCCCTGGGCCCTCCCCCGCCTCCCGCCGACCCCCAGCTCACCAAGGCACGTAGACAGGAAGAGGATGACAGCCTCAGCGATGCGGGCACCTACACCATCGAGACGGAGGCCCAGGACCATGAGGTGGAGGAGGCCCGCAAGATGATTGACCAGGTGGGCGGCCCGTGTGGGGTGGAGGGGGCTCCTGCGTCAGGGCCGAGGCCTCTCTAGCTGGGCCACACAAGCTGTGTGCTGTGCCACCAGGCTTGAGTGAGGGGGGCCAGGCACCTCCGACCCTTCAGTGCCATCCCTCCTGGCAGGTTTTTGGGGTGCTCGAATCTCCTGAACTCTCCAGGGTGTCTTCGGTCACCTTCCGCCCAGTCATTAGCGGCGACAAAGATGAGTCCGGTGACGGGGGCGTGGCCCAGCGCATGGCCATGTTGCAGGAGTTTTCCCCTCGGCCTCTTGGCATGGCGGCCCCAGCAGAACAACAGGTACAATGAGACAGGACTCGAGAGGGCCGAGACCTGAGGTCAGCAGCCTGGTAGGGCTGGCTGGGCCTTCCCTGGAGGCGGCCGGGGCTCTGGTGTGGAGGGCTTGGGGCCAGGTGTCGAGGCCCAGAGCTGAGTGTGCGCTGCCCCAGGTAGGGTGGTCATTGCCAAGGGTTGGAAGTCAGCTTCTGGCCTGGAGCTGAGCCCCAACCACTGACCTGGCCCCTCTGGCAGAGCTGGCCTGGTGGCCCATCATGCTGTGTTTGTGTGAGCCCAGCAAAGCCCACCGTGGGTCTCCTGCCGCTTTTATGTGGGGCATGCCTGTGGCAGGTGCAGCTTGTCCCTGGGCCTACTTCCAGGCTTGTGCTGCCCCTGCTGCGACACCCTCCTGCCCTCCTCTCTGCAGGGCCTCCTGGTTCCAGGCTCCCCTGGGGGTCCGAAGTGGGTGTCCCGCTGGGCCAGCCTGGCTGACAGCTACTCGGACCCGGGTCTGGCAGGTATGTGAGTAAGGGGTCTCATGCCTGGAGGAGGGTCGGGCCTGTGTGCCCACAGCCCTGGGCTCTTCTGACCATCCTGCTCAACCTTCCAGAGGACGACCCCGGGCGCAGAGCTGGAGAGGCTGAGGGGGCCCTGCCGGTGCGCACACGGCGACTACTCCCTCAGCTGCCCAGTGACAGGGCTGGCAGCCCCGCAGGCCCTGAGGCTGCCAGAAGGAGTGGACCTGGGCCTCCCGTACCTGCAGAGCCAAGCAGCGAGCAGGCTGGCCAGCCCGTGGGCCCAGAGGAACTGGACCCCGACAGCCTTAGTGATGCCAGCGGGTCAGACGGGGGCCGGGGCCCTGAGCCAGGCACTCAGCAGCAGGAGGAGAGCCGCAGGACCCCCCAGGAGGGCCCGGCCTGGGCCAGGGGGCGGCGCTCGCCGAGGGCTCCCGGGGAGCTGGCCCCCACCTCCTTCTTCATTGGGGACCAGAATGGGGAGGTTGCCTTCCCCAGGAAACCCTCCGCACCTCCCGGAGAGGTAGAGGGCCCGGGACGGGTGGTCCAGAGCAGCCCCCCGGCGAGGGACGGCCTCTACGTCAGCACCAGCGGCAGGATGGTTATCCAGCTGCGCACTGGGCGGTCCCCAGAGCCTGACAACCCTGGCCTCGCTCCGCCCAAGGAGGCGCTGGCCTTTGTCCGGCAAGAGAGCTTCACCAAGGAGCCAGCCAGCAGCTCTGCCGTGCCCGGCAAGCTTCCTCGCATCTGCAGCCACCCGCTCCTGCAGGACCTCGCCGCAGCCCGGGCCTCGCGCGCGGACCTCCATCCCCAGGACACCCACCTGTTCTTGAAGGAGACCGAGACGGCCCTGGCTGCCCTGGAGGCACAGCTGCTGTCCAAGTCCATGGACGACGGCGAGGGGGCCGGCACCGCCAGGCCCGAGGACTCACTGTCTGGGGACTCAGATGTGGATACAGCCAGCACCGCCAGCCTGCTCAGCGGTAAGAATGGGCCCAGCCCGGCGACTCCACAGGCCCCAGGGCTGCAGGAGAGGCTGCCGTCCCCGCCAGCGGCTCCCGACCCTGGGGGCCACGCCCCGGGCAGTGCCCGAGAGCGGCCTCTGGAGAAGCAGCACCGCCCGTCAGGCCCTGCAGACCCTGGCCGCGGGGAGCCACCACGGCGCCTGGCCGTCCGGCGCGGCCACGGGCCACGAGGGTCCCTGGACTGGCCCGATGATGAGAGAGGCGCTGGCCTCACCCAGACACCCACCTCCGATGTGGGCTCTAACCACGAGACCCCTGAGGCCCCCGGGGCCGGTCGGCCAGGGCCTCGCCGGAAACCAGGGGCACCCCCGCCGTCCCCGGCTGCCCGGGAGGAGCAGAACCGCAGCTCCACCAGTGCCCAGAAGGTGCAGCAGGCACTGACGCGGTCCAACAGCCTGTCCACGCCGCGGCCCACACGGGCCTCTCGGCTCAGACGGGCCCGGCTGGGCGAGGCCTCGGACACTGAGGCTGTGGATGGTGAGCGGGGGGCCGCGGCCAATCCCGAGTCCGCAGGCCGGCCCGCTGCCGAGCAGGCCAAGAAGCTGTCGCGCCTGGACATCCTGGCCATGCCCCGGAAGCGGGCTGGCTCCTTCACAGGGCCCAGTGACTCCGAGGCAGCCCCCACCCGCACCGGTTTCTCAGGCCGCAGCGTGGAGTTATGCTGTGCCAACCGCAAGCCTACCATGGCTGAAGCCCGTGCTGCCGCCCGGAAGGCAGCCACTGCCACTGCCGCCGCCGGCCCCCGCCAGCCCTTCAGCAGAGCCCGCCCGGGAAGCGCCAGATACGCCTCCAGTGAGTGCCGCGGGGGCTGCACGGGCCCAGGGGCTTCCTGCACCTGAGGTAGCCCAGTGTCCCTGCAGGCCTGGTTCTGGCCCCAGGGGAGCTCCTGTTCGCAGAGCTGGGGGGCAGTGCAGATGTACACACCATGTCTTTGGGGTAGCTGCCCCAAATCGGGCAGAAGAACCCAGAACTCCCCAGGATGGAGGGGCGTCCTCTTCCTCAGTGGACTGAGGGGCTGGCCCTTTTACTCCCCTATACTCCCGAGGCGGGGGCAGGGTCGATGGCTCCTGAGCTGCCTATGTAGGGGTCCATGGTTCTCTGCCCCTGTGCCAGTGAAGGGTGCCAAGTCTGCCTGTCTGGGGGGCGCTGACTTGTCTGAGTCCACAGACTTCACAGCCAGGGAGGGTTGTCAGACCCCCAGGAGCAGAGCCTCACCCTGCACTCCGAGGTCTGTGTGTCCAGTCAGGAGGGACAGGCTGCCGTGGCCACCGGAGCTGGCACCCGGCCTGGCGTGGCAGGCATCTCGCCTGCACGGCTGAGGCCTCCTGTCCTGTGGAGGGAGCCACACGGTGCCCGAGTGGATTGGTTTGAGGCCCAGGTGCCGCGGCCCTGGCCTTCCCCCTTGCTTTTGTCCAGCCCTGTCTGGGCTGGCCAGCCCACCCAGGCTCCCAGCATCCTCCTACGCTCTCCCTGCCTGCTGGTCCATGGGGCAGGACGCTGTGGCTGTGGGCTAGGACCCCTGCTTGGTAGACCCCATTGTCCCCAGCCCACCTCGCCACTGGAGCATGCGGCCCCACCTGCCTGCCTTACCGCAGTGCATTTGCTGTTCAAGCTGCTTTGGGCTGAGACAGGAGGATCAAGGTTTGAGGCCAGCCTCAGCAACTTAGTGAGATCCTGTTTCAAAACTTAAAAGAGGCTGGGAATGTAGCTCAGAGGCAGATACCCCTGAGTTAGGTCCCCAGTACCACCAGGGGAGAAAAGGTGCTTTGGGGCTCTGAGCAGGGCTGGGCAAGGACCCTGCCCCAGGGAATGTACCTGAGGGGATGAATCTAAGGGCGGCCAGGCCACCTGGGCCAACCAGCTACCTGGAGGGCCCGGGCAGGGCCCAGGTGAACTAGCACCACCTGGTCACCTGGGGTGGCTTTCATCTCACCAGGCACAGACCCATCGCTAGGGCACTGCAGTGGCTTTGGGAGTGCCCGGCCATCTGCCCGCATGTCCCAGAGCTTAGCAGTGTGTCACTTGTGCTGAGGGCTTTGGGTGCGGGGCACCAGCGGAGACCCGCGGCGTGGGCCCTCACCTAGAGGGCCCTGGGGCCCCGCAGGTGCTGAGCCCCCTCTGTTCTGTTCTTGCTTCTGAAACCAATCCACTCACCCAAGGCACGCGTCGCCGACCGCAGGGCTCGGATTACACGTCCACCTCTGAGGAGGAGTACGGCTCCCACCACGGCTCCCCCAAACACACACGCTCCCATGCCTCAACAGCCACGCAGACCCCGCGGGCCGGCGCCACTGGCCGGACTCGCTCCCGGGCCCCTGGCCCGCGGGACACGGACGACGACGAGGAGGAACCTGACCCCTATGGGTTCATCGTCCAGACGGCGGAGATCGCGGAGATTGCAAGGTGAGCTGTGCCCATCTCCATGAAGGGGTGGGGGAGGGGAGGGGTGGGGTGGGTGGACAGATGGGTGAGTGGGTGAGAGGATGGATGTGTGTGTAGGTGGGTAGGGGGAGAGACTGAAGGAAGCGTGGGTGAATGATTGGAAGGCTGGGTAGACAGGTCAGTGGATAGACGGGTGATGGACAGGTGGGTGGAAGGTGGACAGGTGGGTCGCTGGGAGGGCCATTGGTGGTAGCTACATGGGCAGGTGGGTGGGCACTGGGGAGATGGCTGGGCTGAGTGAATGGACGGCTGGGTGCATGGAGGGGGACTTTGGCACAGGAGGCCTTTCCCAAGGCGAGGGTTAGGGTCCATCCTGGGCCAGGTGGTGAGGATGGTGCAGGGAGGTGAGTGAGGTGAGTGGTGTCGGCAGGCGGTGCTCAGTGCCACCACGGCCGAGCCCTGCGAGGACCCTCCCTGGGATGGGCCGGTGGGCCACTGGGGCTGGGTAAACAGCAGGTGTTTCTGTTGAGGGTGCAGAGCTTGGGAGCCCCTAGGCACTGGGAGGAGGAGACCAGAGGCCGGCGGCCTCAGGAGAGCTGCCTGTGTGGAGACGGCTACGCTGGCTGTGGGCCTGAGGACCCCCAGATGGGGGGCTGCCTTCGTCCCCAGCTGGCTCTGCCCTCCTCTGCTGCCTGGGCATGCTGCTGATGCAGGCCATGGTGGCCTGTGCGCCCCCTGCACGGCTGGAGTGGAAGCTTGGCTTTCCTGTGACCCCTGTCCTGGGAAGGCCCATCCTCCCAGAGCCTGCTCCCTCCCTCACCTGGCTCTGACCCTGAGGTCAGGAGCCCCCAGTTCTAGCTGCCATGACCACTGTCCACCTGCCTCTGTGTCCCTGCCTGCAGAGGTGGCACCCGAGGCACCCCCACCTTCATGGCTGAGTCAGGTCTGCATAGTGAGGGCCTGGTGGCCACCATGCCTAGCCCCGGTGGGTGGGAGAGGACCCCTGCACGCTCAGAGCCCGGGGTTCCCCCCTCTGCTTGGACCCTGGCCCACACCATCTCCCCTGGGGCAGCAGCTTTCGGGTCCCTCTTCTTCCAAGCTGGGCTCTCACAAGGGTACCCCCAGGACCTGCATCTTCCTTGCCCCCCGCAGGCTGAGCCAGACACTGGTGAAGGACGTGGCCATCCTAGCCCAGGAGATCCATGATGTGGCCGGGGATGGTGACTCACTGGGCTCACCGGGGCCCACCCGCAGCCCCTCCCTTGGGAATGTGCCCAGTACCCCCGCCTCTACCATCTCTGCCCGCGAGGAGGTGAGCCCTGGATCCCTGGGTGTACATGCCAGGGAAGGTAGCGGTCTGCTGGGGCAGAGGATGGGCACAGGGCAGTGGCAGCTGCACCCACCCAAGCTCAGGGCCCGAGCGGGTGCCTCTGGGCTGGCTCCCCTACGTAGCCCCTACCAGAACCCTGTGGTCTGGGGAGTCAGATGCACCTTTGCACCTGTCCCCAAGCTCAGTGCCTCCCTCCAAAGGGGTGGGAGGCTGGACAGGAGGATTGCAGGTTCAAGGCCACCCTCAGCAAGTAGTGAGACTCGTCAACCTAGTGAGATCCTAGCTTCAAAATAAGAATAAAATTGGCCTTCAAACTATAATAAAATAGTTGGAAGGTGGAGTGCCCCTGGGTTCAACCCTGAGCATCACAGGGAAAAGAGCGGGCGCTGTGCAGGCCCCGACCTATCTGCCTGGAGCAGGGGCCCTGCCAGGTGAGCACATGCCCCACCTGCCCCCTGCAGCTGGTGCAGCGCATCCCAGAGGCCAGTCTCAACTTCCAGAAGGTGCCGCCCGGCTCCCTGAACTCTCAGGACTTTGACCAGAACATGAACAGCCGCGAGGACACCCTGGCCAACAGGACGAGGCCTCGGAACCGAGAGGAGGTGCCACCCCCTCGTGTGTGCAGCCGTGGGGTGCCGGCGGGGTCTGGGCCACATGGGCTGTGGGGCTTCCTGGGCACCATGGTGACGCCCGGGTTCCTTCAGGCGATCCTCGACAGCCTGATGCTGAACCCAGTGTCCCAGCTGTCACACACCATCCGCGAGAACACGGAGCATCTTGCTGAGAAGATGAAGTACGTATGTGTGGCGTGGGCCGGCCGAGGGAGCGCGGGTCCCCAGCCCGGCACCATCGCGGCCTGCTCCCGTTTGTCCCTCCCCGCAGGATCCTCTTCCAGAACACGGGCCGCACGTGGGAGGAACTGGAAGCCAGGATCAGCGCCGAGAACGAGGTGCCCATCCTGAAGACCTCCAACAAGGTGAGTGGCCGCGGCTGCCCTCCAGAGCCCGGGGGGGGGGGGGCGCCTGCGTGCTGCTGCTCTACCTGCCCCCCCTCTGGCCAGAGCTGGGGGGGGGCGCTTGCTGCTCTACCTGCCCCCCCCCTCTGGCCAGAGGGGGGGGGCGCATGCGTGCTGTTCTACCTGCGCCCCCTCTGGCCAGAGCTGGGGTGGGGGGGGGCCTGCATGCTGCTCTACCTGCCCCCCTTCTGGCCAGAGCTCGGTGGCGGGGGGAGGGACCTCCCGCGTGCTGCTCTACCTGCCCCCCCTCGCCTTCTCTAGGAAATCAGCTCCATCCTGAGGGAACTGCGGCGTGTGCAGAAGCAGCTGGAAGGTGGGTGTAGCCTGGCTGGGCGGGGAGCTGGCGGAGGCCGGCCTCAGCGGTCTGACCCCCTCCATCCTTCCCACAGTCATCAACGCCATTGTGGACCCCAGCGGGAACCTGGACCTCCTCACGGGAAACAGGGCTTCTGTGAGCTTGGCCCAGCCAGGGCTCGGGAAGGGGCGGATGGCTGCCCAGACTCCGGCCACGGCCACGCCTGCCTCTGCGGAGACCTTGCTGGCTGCCCCGCCGCTGAGGAGCTTCCCGCAGAGGCCCAACTGTGGGCCCCCTGGCCTCCCGGAGCCCGCCTTCCTCCCTGACTCAGAAAAGTTCCTGATCTAGGCGTGGCCTGAGGAAGGCCGGCCTCCGCGTGCGTGGTCCTGTGCCTGCCCATCCATCTCTCTTCCCACCTCTGACCTCGGGCGGTTCCATGAAAACCCCCACACGTGCCATAATGCCAAGGGCCAGCGCCTCCTTGCGCAGGTGCCTCCCCAGCCCCCACCCCGCCCCAGCCTCCTGGCCCAGCTCCCACCCTGGGTACGTCCCACCTCTCCTCCCTGGTATTTTTGTTGTTGGCTTTAAAGGAAAGCAGCTCGCGCCATTGCAGCAGTCCCTCCCTCGGCCTGGGAGGCCCTGTCCACGCCTGTCAGGTCCCCGCACGCTGGCCCAAGACCAGGCAGACAGAGGAAGAGGGGCTGGGCCAGGAGGCCAGGAGCCGTTCAGTGCCAAACACAGAGCCGAGGGCTTGGCATGAGCCTGCTCCTGCTCAGGGGAGGGCACCTGCCCAGGCAGAGCCTCCAGAGCCCCGCAGCCTGGAGCGAGTGGCCACGGAGACCTTCGGGCAGGAAGCCCACAGCTCTGAGCCTCTGTGCCAACTCCACTGCCAAGCCCGCCGAGCGGGGCTGTCCCCGCAGAGCCCGAGTGTGCGCCAGGTCGGCAGGAGAACACAGGTGTAGACCCAGCATGCGTCCACGCAGATTGTGTCCAGGCATGCCTGCAGGGCTCTCCCAGCCTGGGATCCTAGGCCCCTAGACAGGGTGTGTGCGAGTAGGTGGGCAAGCAGACCCTTGGCAGTGAGCACTGGCCAAGGTGGCTGGGAACTGGGTTGCCAGGAGCTCCTGCGTAGCTTGGTGACCTAAACTGCCCGAGTCCTCTGGCGCACCATCCTGGGCGCCGTGGGTATCACCTAGGTTCTGCGACAGGGTCCGGTGGTCTGGTGCCCTGGGACAGGGCAGGCCCCGGGACGGTTTCTCAGGATCCTTGCAGCTGGGAATGGTGAGCAGAATGCGGCCCCGGCCGTTCTGGAGGCCCTAAGCCAAAGAGGCGTTGACTCTGGAGGGGTGGGGCTCTCCTACCTCGACCAGCCTGGCGGCGTGTGGTGTTGGACCTCAAGGGCCAGGTGGCTGTGAGGCTCTGCGGAGGCCCACGGAGGGTGATGGGCCTCCCTGTTTAGTTAGTTGCTGTGCAGTCGAGCCTGGGTCCGCGTGCCTCAGCCCACCGATGTTTACGTGTGTGGGGGTGGCGGGGTCCCCGCTGCCCCACCCTAGAGCCTGCTGTCCATCGGAGGAGGTGCTAGATGGCCCGCCTGGGCCGCCGCCTGCCCTGCATGCCCCTCAGTGACCCATAGCCTGTCCCCTGGAGACAGCACTGGCCATTCGTCCACCGTTGTCTGAGACTCCTTCGCGTCCCCACCTACCGCCCCTGGTCATCGCTCTGGAGTTTTTTTAAAGCACACGTTGGTGCCCCTCCGCCACACACATGAGTTCCTTTGTTTGCCAGCTCCAGCCTTCGACCTGGGATTGGTGACTCCCTTGCCTGGCTTCTCGGAGGTATCTACATTGTTCTCAGGTGGTCTTGTGGGTGTCCTTCAGAAAATGGTTATTTTATATGATTTGTCATGGAGTTTGTTCTAATAAATCATTCTTGTATCACACAGCAGCACACCAGCGCCTGCTGCCTCGTCGGCTTCTCCTGCAGGTGTTGGGGTGGGCCACCCTGGGGCCAGGGAGGGGCCTCAGTGGCTGGAAATGAAAAGGGTTTGACCCCCAGACCCGGGAGATTGCGAGTCTGCGATGTTGCCACCAGGGGGAGGCCTAGGCCAGCATGCAAACCAAATGTTTCTTCTTGAAAAAGAAAGCCAGGCTGAGGTGCACTCTCATGGTCCCAAGACGGGAGGCTGAGACAGGGGTTGCAGTTCAAGGACAGCTGCAGTAACTAGTGAGACCCCCGTCCTGCAGCAAGACTGGGGGCCGGGCGTGGGGGCGCACGCTTGTAATCCCCGCACTTGGGAGGTGGAGACAAGGAAGATGGCACAGGTTCGAAGCCAGCCTCGCTGGTTTAAGAGACCCTGTTTCCAAATAAAAAAATATAAAATAGGTCTGGGAATGTAGCCTGGAGATAGAAGGGTTCCATCCCCAGTACCACCAAAATAAATAAAGAAAGAAAGAAAGAATAAAAAATTGGGCTGGGAGTATAGCTCGGAGGTAGAATGCTCCTGGGTTCCATCTGCAGTACTGGAAAAAAAAAAAATAGGGCTGGGGATAAAGCTTGGAAGCAAAATGCCCCTGAGTTCAATCCCTAGTAACACACACACACACACACACACACACACACACACACACACACAGAGCCAGTGTGATAGTGCACACTTGTAATCTCAGTACTTGGAGGTTGAGACAGGAGGATCGCAGGTTTGTGGCTAGCCTCAGCTACTTAGGCCCTCCACAACTTAGATCCTGCTTCAAAAGAATGAAAAAAATAGAGTCTGGGGTATAGTTCAGAGATAGAATGTCCCTGGGTTCAATCCCCAGCACTGCAAAAAAAAGTTTTCTGGTAGGTGTTATGATGGCGTACACCTGTAATCCCAGTATTTGGGAGGCTGAGACAGGAAAACTGCAGGTTTGAGGCTATCCTCAGAAATTTACCAGAGACCCTGTTTCAAAATAAAAAGCTGGGTGTGGTGGTACACACTTATAATTCCAGTACTTGGGAGACTGAGATAGGAGGTTCGCAAGTTTGTGCCCAGCCTCAGCAACTTAGCAAAGCCCTTAGCAATTTAATGAAATCCTGTTTGAAAATAAAATAAAATAGGGCTGGGAGTATGAGTTGTGAGTGTAGCTCAGAGGCAGCAGGCTCCTGGGTTCCATCCCCAGTACCACAAAGAGAGGGAGGGAGGGAAGAAGAAAGAAAAGAGACGTGTCTTTGCCAGAACAAAGTCCAAATTCCAACATTCATGGAAGGGGCACAATTAAGTCCAGGCGGCCGCCAGGCGTGCGAGGAGCAGGTAGCGGCAGAGGCGAGAGCGCATCGCACGCCTCACATGGAAGGTGCGTGCGTGCTGCCCCTGGCAGGCAGCCACGGACAAGGACGGTCGCTGTTTTGCTTTCTGTTTTGGTACTGGAGATTGAACTCAAGGGCATTTTACCTCTGCGCTATATCCCAGCCCTTTATTTTTATTTTGAAACGGTCTCGCTAAGTTGCCAAGTCTCAGCCCTGCGACCTGTTCAGCCCCCCAAGCGCTGGGCCTGTGGGCCTGTGCCACCACAGCGCTGTTCTGGCCTTTCTCCAGCCAAGCCAGGACCACAGAAACTGCCGACCACCCGGCAGGCCAGGTGTGTGCCACTGCGGTTCCAGAAAGAGGAGCAGGGTAGAAAAAAATCTTGGAACAATGGCAACATGTTTTCCAAACTTCTTGAAAACTACGGACTTAGGGATCGGATAGCTCAGCAACTGGCAGGAAGAATGCGGGGGAGTTCTCACCACAGCAGTCATCAGAGCTGCTGGGGTTCACTGAGCAGGGCGCTGGGAAGCAGCGCAGGGAAGGTGCACGGTGCGGAAGGCGTGCGGCGGGACAACAGTGAGGTCTAGGGCGGCCGCGGCAGTGGACGGCTCACCCCCAGGCGCTTGGAGCGGACAAGCCCTTGGCTCCGGTCGCAGGCTGCGTGCATGCGTGCGTGCGACAAGGCGGAGGCAGGGACCCTGCGGTGGAACCACCCAGGAGCATTCCACCTCTGAGCTTCACCCCAGCCTATTTTATTTTTTAATTTGAAACAGGGTCTCAGTAAGTTGCCGAGGTTGGGTGCAAACCTGTGATCCTCCTGTCTCAGAATCCCAAGCACTGGGATTCCAGGCATGTGCCACAGTGCCCGACTACAAAAGTTTCTCTCTCTCTCTCTCTTTCTTTCTTTCTTTCTTTCTTTCTTTCTTTCTTTCTTTTCTTTCTTTCTTTCTTTATTTTGGTGGTACTGGGGTTCCTGGAAGCCCTTCTACCTCCGGGCTACACTCCCAGACCTATTTTTTATTTTAATTTGGAAACAGGGTCTCTTAAGCCAGCGCGGCTGGCTTCAAACCTGCACGATCCTCCTGTCTTCGCCTCCCAAGAGCAGGGATTAAAAGCGTGTGCCACCACACCCGGCTAAAATCATTGTTTTTAAGGGGAAAAGAAGATACTGTAAGACCCCCGCCGAGGGGAAACCCTCAATCAACCTCGGGATAAGCGACGTCAAGTACCATGAGAGACTACGTCCTTGACACAATGAGCAAAAGATGAAGGTTTATTAAGGAGCCAGTGCACTGGGGCCGACTCGTATAGGAGTTCAGCCCCGAGCCACTGAAACTGAGGGTATTTATAGGGAAAAGACCATTAGTTAGGGGGTTTTGGGCTAAATTGCATGCGTTTACAGAAAATTACAGAATCATTTGAAAAGTACATTCTGTAGTCAAGTGTTAGATAAAATACCAGGTGTAGTCAGTAAGCTCCCGGGTCAAGGCGCTCTGGCCCAGACAGCATAGATAAGATGGGGTGGGCTTATCGCATATCTTACATTCCTAAGCTGTAAGCTGCAGTAAAATATACTTTTTCTTTTTAACTATTAGCTGGCTGTTTTAACTATTAGCTAGCTGCTAGGGGCTTATGATTTTTTCTCTAAATGGAGCCTTTCAATACAATTTCCAAGTCGTTGGGGTTGTGGGGCAAAGAGAATAAAGAAGGTTCAATGAACCACAGGTGGTGTTGCACGCTTGAAATCCCAGAACTCAGGAGGCTGAGACAGGAGTGATACAGGTTTGAGGCCAGCTTTAGCAACTTCTTGAGGCCCTCAGCTACAGAGCAACTTAGACCCTATTTCAAAATAAAAATAAAATAGTGCTGGGGATAGCTCATAAGTAGAATACCCCTGGGTCAGTTCCACAGACCACCGCAGCGCAGTCCATGGGATTAGGAGGGTGAGTTCCTCTCACCCAGTGATGTCACTGGGTGGTGGCATCGGGCCCAGCACTGACTCAGGCTCCTGCAGACCCTGCTGTGCCTACACCTGCCACACCCCAGGACTATGAAGCCCGACACCTACAGTCATGTGCAGTGCGGAGCGCTTGCCAGCGGTGGTTACAATACTGGGCTTTGGGGGCCCTAGGGGTTAAACGCAGGGCATTCCACATCTCAGCTACACCCCCAGCCATTTTTATTTTTATTTTATTTTTATTATTTATTTATTTATTTTTGCGTATTGGGAATGGAACCCAGGGGCATTCTACCTCTGAGCTACACCCCCAGCTCTATTTTTTTATTCTTTATTTTGAAACCGGGTCTCAAAACTGAGTTGCAAAGGGCCCCACTAAGTAGCTGAGGCTGGCCATGAACCTCGATCCTCCTTGTCTTAGCCTCCTGAATGCTGGGATTACAAGCGTGCACCACCACATTCGGCTTTATTATTATTTTCTTTAGGTACCGGGGAACCCAGGGGCATTCTACCTCTGAGTTACACCCCAACCCTATATTTTTATTCTTTATTTTGAAATAGCATCTCACTGAGTTGCAAACAGCCTCACTAAGTAGCAGAGGCTGTCCTCAAACCGTGATCCTCTTGTCTCAGCCCCCCAAATGCTGGGATTACAAGCGTGTGCCACCACAGCTGCTTTATTTGAGTTTTAAACAGGGTCCTGTTAGGTCGCCCAGGCTGGCCTTGAACCTGTGACTCTCCTGTTGCCTGTGTGTCCCACCTCACCCAGCTTTACTGTGCTGTCCCTGTATCCTGTACTGGGGTTACAAGCATAATGGACGAGGCCACCACGCCTGGCTACTATGCCATACTTTTGTTGTACTGGAGACTGAGCCGGGGGCATTCTATCTCTGAGCCACACGCCAGCCAGCCCTATTTTATTTTTGTTTTATTTTGAAACAGTGTCTCGTTCATTTGCTGAGGCCGGCCACGAACCTGGGAACCTGTGGATCCTCCTATCTCAGCCTCCCAAGTACTAGGATTACAGGCATGCGCCACCACACCCGGCTCATGCTAAAAATTTAGGCATAATTTTAGAATGTTTTCCTTCAACTTATTAAAAAAAAAAAAAAAAGCCACCTCATGGTGAATCAGCGTACCGCACTGCGCCAGCGGCGGGCTCCTCCCGCCCATGCCTGCCGAGGGCCCGCTGCACTGTCGGCTGCCTATGTTGCGGGTAAGAGTCCACGTGGGGCCTGGAGTCCCACTGCTCGGGAGGCTGGACAGGAGGACAGGAGGCGCAAGGCCAGCCTGGGCGAGTCGGCAGCACCCTCAGCAATTGAGGAAGACTCTGTTTCTTTTCTTTTTTTTTTTTTGTTTTGCGAGTCTGGGGATGGAACCCAGAGGCATTCGATCTCCAAGCTACACCCCCTGCCCAATTTTTTATTTTTATTTTTTTGAAACAGGGTCTCACTGAGTTGCCGAGGGCCTAAGTAGCTGAGGCTGTCCACAAACTGCAATCCTCCAGTCTCAGCCTCCCAAATGCTGGGATTACAAGTGTGCACCACCACGCCCGGCTTATTTTTTATTTTGAAACAGGGTCTCACGAACCGCGATCCTCCGGTCTCAGCCTCTCAAATGCTGGGATTACAAGCATGTACCACCGCTCCCAGTTTAAGACTTTGTTTCAAAACCAAAAATAAAATAGGCTAGGGGTATAGCTCAGAGAGCATCCCTGGGTTCAGTACAGAAAAAAAAAATAAGTCTACATGGAGATATTACCTGGAAACAAAATTAAAAGTGGTCATGGACCGAGAAAGTGGGGAGGCGCTACCACCTGGTTTACGTAAGTACACTTTCTGATGTGCACACGACAGATTCCCAGTGGCTTCTCAGAACATGTCACCACGTCCAGCGACCCCAAGGAAGCATGGCTGGCATGCGCCCAGCCTGGTGGGAAGACAAGGGCCCCGGACTGCGTGGGGAAGGCCTGGTGCACAGGCCCGCTGTGGGCTCCTGAAGCCCGCGTGCTGAGCCCAAGGGTAGGAAGGGCCCTCAGGGAGGCTGCTGGGTGGTCTGGAGGTGGCGGTGACACACAGGCACAGAAGCTGTGCGCTCTGCGGCCTGGAGTCCAGAGCTGGCTCTCAGTACCACCATGGGCCTACTCTGAAGTGCTCACCATGGCTACAGGTGGCTCTCAGACGCTGACTCATGTTAGGGGTAAAACGATCCCTTAGGCCTGCTGACAATGAGATGGTTTTTCCCAGAAGATAGTTTTTGAAATAGGAAATTAAAGAAGCCGGGTGTGGTGCCCCACACCTGTAATCCCAGTACTTGGGAGCTGAGACAGAAGGATCACGGGTTTGTGGCCAGCCACAGCAACTTAGTGAGGCCTGTTTCAAAATAAAAAGGGCCAGTGGTGTAGTTCAGAGGTAGAATTTCTCTGGGTTCACTCCTCAGTACAAAATAAAAAATGGAAGGAAGGAAGGAAGGAAGGAACCTCCAGCTCCTGTCCCTGCCCCCAGGAGCCCTGGAGCCCAGGTGCCCTGCCTGTGTGGGGGGAGGGGAGCAGGGAGTAGTGGCACAGGGTCCTGGTGGCTTCCCTGAGCCCCACCCGGGGGTCTGTGCTCCTCTCGGGGCGAGTCTCAGGCCAGAGGGTATGTCCAGGGCACATGAGCCCCTCCAAACCTGAGGCTCTGCTCAGATGTCCCCAGCCCGGGGTTCATCCACAGGCTGACGGCGACACCTGTGCCCAGTCCTGGCTGGAAGGGTGGGGGCAGGTTACCGGCTGGCTAATAAGCCGGGACCTACAGAGCAGAGGGCTCCGGGCCCCACCACAGCTGGCCCCTGGCACCGGCTCTGCCCATGCATCCAGGGAGCCCAGGGCCTCCGGTGCCTCGTCCACCAGCCCTCACCCAGCACCTCGTCCCAGGCAGCTGGAGAAAGCCGTTCTATTAGGTCCCCTTCCTGCCATTGCTACCATGGGGCCCAACTCACCCAGTCCCCGGGACACAGCAGCACCAGGTATCGGCTCCCTACCACCTGGAGAGGGAGGCTGAGGCCAAGGCTGCCCTGGGCGGTCCAGCAGGAAGGGGGGACGAGGCTCTCTTACTGGCTCACTCGCTGACCCCCTGCTCTGAGAAATGCTACCGCCTCGGTGAGCCCGACGTCCTTCCCTCTGGACACTGAAAGGTCAGCACCCTGGACAGAAGCCCGCTGCCCACTGACAGAGGGGGCAGGGCAGAGCCCGAACCTCATTCAAAGCAGAGGACTGTCCTCCAGGCCCAGGGGAGGCGAGAGGAGCCCTGGAGAGCATGGTGGCCGTGGGCGGGAGCCCCGCTGCAAGCCTCCAGACATACCTATCTGTTCAGACAGCCCGGCGACCATCGCCGAGCACGAGGTCCTCTGCCTCCCTTGCAGCTAGGTGCAGCCTGGTGACCAGGTCTGGGTCAAGCTCTAGGTCGGAAAACCAGGGTGGGCTCTATGGGGCCCGCAGGAAGCCTCCTCTGGGATCTCTTATTTTCTGCTGGGAGCATAGACAAAATGGCTGAGCTGCCATTATGGGCCATGAAGCTAGGGCGCCTAGGAACTGGGACCCGAAGGGTACAGGGGCCCAGCTCCCTCTGGCCATGGAGACAGCACTGACTCTGTACCACCAGCCCCTGGATGTGGCTGGGCTTGGAGCTCTGTGGCCCATGGTCTGTGCCCTCTGGGAGGGAGGGTTTCCTCTGGAGGTGAAAGTTTTCGGCCTCCTCCAGTGGCCCCTCAGCTCCAGCTCTCTGTCTTGAGGTGGGTGCTCAGAACAAAGAGGAAGTGGCTAAAAGGGGAAGTGGGGGCCAGGGAGGAGTGGCAGGCCTGCCCGCTGAGCTAAATGTGCAGTCGGTGGCTGGAGCCGAGATGGATGCCAAGACAGGACCCCCAGAGGTAGGTGCTGACGGGGCCAGGGCAGGGGAGAGCCAGCAGGAAAGAGTGGCTGCCACTTCTGTGGCCCCAGCTCCAGGGGCCCGTGATGTCCTGTCCTTGGCCCGTGCAGCCAGCCAGGATGACTGGGGCATCAGGCTCCAGTAGGCCAACAGGAGGGGGCCCAGGCCCCTGCCACACAGGGAAGAACTCCGCTCTTCGGCTGCCCTCTGAGCCCGGCAGGCCCACCAGGGTGCTGGGAGGCTTGGGCTCCACCGCCCAGCCCAGCCCCAAAAGGCCTGTGCAAGTGGGTCATTCTCTCCCACTAGCCAGCCCCAACTCAGAGCACACAGCACCCCAGGCCCCAGGCACGGGAGCCACCCTGCACAGCTGCTTGCCTTGGCCCAGCACAGCCCCGTGGGCAGGAGGAGGTCAAGGGTCTGTGGCCCTCGGAGGCCCTCAGACAAGATTCAGGACCCAGAGGCAGGCTGCTGAGCTCGGCCTGGGCATTTAAGGGGTGAAAACCTTTTTCCCAGGAGGAGCAGGAGGGGTGCCCCAGCCCAGGACCTCACACTGGCCACTCCCCAGAAGTCAGGGAAGGAGGGCAAGCCTGGAGCCGCGCTGCTAGGACCCTGGCTGTGGGGCTCTGGGTGCCTTGAGCTGCCCCTGTAGGTGGGGGCCACCTTCGAGAGTGGAGCTCAGCTGCGCTGGGGCCAGTCGGGTGGGGCTGGCCTGGCTCCTGGCTCCTGGCTCCTGGGGCGGCTGGCGAGTCCTCCATCTCCGCAGAGGCACGCCGCCCGCCCGGGACTTCTGGCCACCTGGGCCCTCCCTGTGCCTCAGTCTCCAGGAGGGGGGCGACCAGGGGCCAGCCTGGGAGGGAAGCAGTGATCATGGCCCCAGGAGGGACACCAAGCGTGAAAGCAGAAACGGCCCCTTTCACACTCAGTTTCAGCTGCAGGTAGAATAAGGAACTGAGACCCAGACACCCCGGGCCAGGCCTGCCGGGGCCTGCCAGGTGCGGGCGCAGCCGCTCTGGGCCCACGTGGAGCCGCCACCGAGGCTGGCTGCCCAGGGTGGGTTGGCGCCAGCCACTGGCCCACACCAGGTGGGTCTGGCCCCGGGGTTCCAGTGTGTGTCTGGGGACGCCACGAGGGGGCGGCACTAAGGGGACACCAAGCCACCAGGTGCAGATGCTGACAGCGGTGTGGACGGCAGTGGAGGACCCCGCGCAGCCCTGCTCCGTGCCCCAACCCCGCCCCTGCAGCGGAGCCTGCAAGGTAGGAGGGCCTCGAGGGAGGGGTCTCCAGGGTCTAGAACGTTTAGAAACAGGTTTTGGTCCAATTCCTAATTGTTATAATTACAAACAATGTTTTAGAGTCAATTTTTTTTTTATCAAATCTTGACCCCCAGGGTTGAGTAGAAAAGATAAAGCCAGGCCAGGCGGGGGTAGAGGGCCAGGTGAGTGGGGGGCAAGCCCCCTACCCTGCGGAAACCTGGTCCGAATCTCTCTGCCAGGGACCAGGGGCACCCACCCTACTCAGCGCCTGGGCCCTACTCTGGGCCTGCCTCCCCCTCCCTTTTCACCCCCAGGAGCGCAGCCAGGTCCCTGGGAATCCTGGGCAGTCTGTCCTGACCGTCCCAGGGCCCTGCAGAAATGGCCTCTCCTGCAGGTGTTCGGCGTCCTGGCTATACTGAGTCTCGGCTTCGTGGCTCTCACCCGCCTCCTGTGGACAGCACCCCCCACCTGGCACCAGATGCACCCTGAGGAAGCTCCTCCTGGGTCCTGGGGGACCCTGCAGGGGGAGGCTGGGCAGCAGACGGACGCCTGCCAGTGCGTGTGCCCAGAGGGCCTATGGTGGGATGAGGGCGGACCTCACGGGGCGCACCTGTGGTTCACCTCTGAATGTGCCCTGGGGCTGTGTTGCCCCCTGCCAGCACCTGCAGGATGGCACGGGTCAAAGGGAGGGCCTGGATTGTCAGGCTCAAGCAGGGCTGGGGGCAGCGAGGACTTGGGGTGCTCTGCAGCATACCGGCCTGGGGGCTCTGGCTAGGCTGGCCAACACCTTGGCACCTGAGGTTTCCACCCCATGGGGGCTGGTGCTACTGCCCCAGTGGCACCACAGCCTCCTTCTGCCCTTCCCACCCTGCTATGGGGGGGTCCGGGCCCCCAGCTGCAGGCCGACTGCTCCCTGTGGGCTGGGAAGGAGCCAGGGCCTCCCAGAGTTCCCCACACCAGCCAGGCAGTCCTGTCTCCTTGGCTGTCACTGCCACCAGGGCTGTGGGCCCGGCCTTCTCTCCAGGCCGCTCTGGCTGCACCTTGACTGGGCCCACCCCACTACTGGCCGTCCTTCAGTGCGGCTCAGGGCGCAGCCGGGGTTGCGCAGCCGGGGCCTCGCAGCCACGCAGGGCCGTCTTGGCTCTCTCTACAGGCTTGTCCTTGTGGAAAGCATCCCCCAGGACCTGCCGTCTGCAGCCGGCAGCCCGTCCGCCCAGCCCCTGGCCCAGGCCTGGCTCCAGCTGCTGGACACTGCCCAGGAGAGCATCCACATGGCCTCGTACTACTGGTCCCTCACAGGGCCCGACATCGGGGTCAACGACTCCTCTTCCAAGCCGGTGCATCTCGGGCCCCGTCCCCTAACTCTGAGGCTGCCCCACCCTGTCCAGCGACCAGCATACATCCATGCCGAGCTCTCGGCCCAGGCCCAGCGCTCAGATCTGCAGTGGGGGCTGGGACAGAGCAGGGGCCATGACCTTCCTGGGGGGCTCTCTGGGTGCGGGAAGAGAGGGTAGGCCTCTGGGGGTCAGAGCACTCAGGCTGCGCCAGGGTGCAGTTCTGCTCCCAATCAAGGGCACCCAAATAGCCGGGCTGGGGCACCCTGGGGCCGCCTGGGAGCCATCTCTCATGGCCAGCCTGCTTCACAGGGAGAGGCCCTTCTACAGAAGCTGCAGCAAGTCCTGGACAGGAACATCTCCCTGGCAGTGGCCACCAACAGCCCCACGCTGGTCAAGGAGTCCACTGACCTGAAAGTCCTGGCAGCTCATGGTAGGCACCTGACGCTCCAGGCCCCACCATCCTGTCCTGGGGGCCCAGGGCAAGGGCAAAGAGGGGCTGAGCTGCCAGGTGGGGCGGGGGCTGTGCTCCCGGAGCCCGCTGGAGGGCAGAGCCTGGGCCTCCGGGTCCCCTGAACCTGCTTCCCTGGGCTCAGGCAATTTCACGGAGCCGGACACATCATGTCCCCTGGGCAGAGCGCAGGCTGTTCTGACCCGCTGGACGCCGAGGCCAGGATCCCCACCCAGGGAGCCAGGGCGGCCGGCAGAGTGGCCACATGCTCTGGAGCTGGGCTCCCCAGAGGATCCTGGGCCTGTGTGTGCCTCAGTCTCTCTACCTGTAAGGCAGTGATGGCAGCAGTATCCCCCTGGAAGGGCTTTTTTGAGGGTGCGTTAACTCAGCTCAGAGAGCCCAGAATGAGGCTCAGCGTGCAGCCAGCCCGTAACAGCGGCCAGCATATCCTGTCACACTGTCACAGGCGCGCAGGTGCGACAGGTGCCCATGCGGCACCTCACTGGGGGCGTCCTGCACACCAAGTTCTGGGTTGTGGACGGGCGGCACCTGTACGTGGGGAGTGCCAACATGGACTGGCGGTCCCTGACACAGGTGAGTCCCAGGGCCCAGGGCCAGGAGGCACACCGGGCTCTTCCCCCCCACTCCCAGGGGCTCCACCTGCTGTCCCCACCATCCGGGAAGCCAGTGTCACGAGAAACCAGCGGACGGAGCCCTGGGTGGCATAGCCGGGCTCATGCATCGCTGTGGAGAGATTGGAGACTGGCTCCGCCAGCTGTGACGCTCTGTACAGCCTGGACTCAAGGACCCAGAGGTGCGCGGGCGTCGTCCCCCAGGGAAACACGTGAGACACAGCACCAGCCTCCTGAGAAGCAGCAACACGGGGAAAATGAATCGGGGCAGGGCGTGTGGCTCAGCGGTACAGTGTGCGCTTAGCATATGCCAGGCCCTGGGGCTGAATCACAGCCACACACGCACGCACATGCACATATACGCACACACACGTACGTGCATGTCAAAACACCAATGCAAATACGGCAGTTATTGCTTGACGAAGAGTGATTTTTGCTCCCTTCTTTGTGTTTTTATGCATTTTATGTTGCTTATTGCAATAGTCAATTTTTTTTTTTTTTTACAGTACTGGGGATGGGACCCAGGGGCATTTGACCTCTGAGCTACACCCTCTGCCCTGCCCTATTTATTATTCTTTATTTTGAAACAGGGTCTCACTAAGTTGCAGAGGGCCTCACTAAGTAGCGGTGGCTGTCTGCGAACCACAATCCTCCTTTCTCAGCCTCCCGAATGCTGGGATTACAAGCATGCACCACCACACCCAGCTCTATTTTTTATTCTTTGACACAGGGTCTCACTGAGTTGCAGAGGGCCCCATTAAGTAGCTGCAGCTGCCCTAAAACCATGATCCTCCTGTCTCAGCCTCCCGAATGCTGGGATTACAAGTGTGAGCCACCATGCCCAGCTAGTCAAGTATTGTTTTGATAACTGGAATACAATGTTCAGGAAAACAGGGGCCCATGGAGCAGCCCCCCTCCAGCGCAGCCCTGCAGGTGCTGCTGAGCTACTGCCCGTAGGCAGGGCCAAGGCCGGCGGTGGCCCCGTCCAGCCCCGGAAGACCTTGCCTCCTACAGCCACCTCCACTCCCTCAGGTAAAGGAGCTTGGCACCATCATCTACAACTGCGGCCACCTGGCCCAGGACCTGGAAAAAACCTTCCAGACCTACTGGATGCTGGGAGCACCGCAGGCTGTTCTCCCCAGAACCTGGCCTCGGAATGTCTCCACCCGCATCAACCGTGCCCGGCCCTTCCGAGCCTACTTTGACGGAGTGCCCACCACTGCCTACTTCTCGGTAAGGCAGGCTAAGGAGGGCCCTCAGCCCCTGCTCTCCCACCTGGCCAGACCCACAGGGAGCCTGCCGCACCCTGGGCCTGGCCCTCAGACAGCCCTGTAGAGCTGGCCCCAGGGAGTGAGGCCGTGGATGGGGCCATGGCCCAGCAGAAGGGGGGCCCTGGGGCTGTGCCGGGAGGCAGCCTTGGCTCCTGGAGAGGATGTCAGGGCAGCACCGTCAGCGGGAGACAGGTGGCCAGGGAGGCGGCAGGCCCTGTGGCCCTGGGAGTCTCCAGACTGTTGAGATGAGGTGGGGGGTCCCAAGGCTCTGGCCAGGCTGTGGGGGTGGGGGAGGCAGCACACAAAGGGGTCCCTGACTCTGCAGAGGGAGAGGGGACACCAGCAGACAGACACACACACACACACACACACACACACACACACACACACACACACGGCTTGGCCTGTTGGGGGCACAGTGGTGTTGCAAGTCCAGGGATGCCTCTCCCGCCACAGGCTTCACCGCCCGCACTCTGCCCCCGCGGCCGCACCAGGGACCTGGAGGCGGTGCTGGCTGTGCTGAGGGGCGCCCAGCAGTTCATCTACGCCTCTGTAATGGAGTACTTCCCTACCACGCGCTTCAGCCACCCTGCCAAGTGAGCCCGGGGAGGCACAGCCCTGAAGGGTGGAGGGCGCGTCCCCTCCCCCCCAAGTACCTGTAGGCAGAACGCTGGCCCCTTCCCCAGGTACTGGCCGGTGTTGGACAACGCACTGCGGGCGGCCGCCGTCAGCAGACACGTGTGCGTGCGCCTGCTGGTCAGCTGTGGCCTCAGCACGGACCCCAGCATGTTTCCTTACCTGCGGTCCCTGCAGGCCCTCAACAACCCCTCAGCCGGCGTCTCGGTGGATGTGGTGAGCACCACTCTCTCCCAGGGTGGGCTGAGGGACAGCAGCCCCCGCCTGTCCCTCCCAGCACCCCCCAACTCGCTCCCTCTCTGTTCCCCAAAGAAAGTCTTCATCGTGCCCGTGGGGAACCACTCCAACATCCCCTTCAGCAGGGTGAATCACAGCAAGTTCATGGTCACCGAGAAGGCAGCCTACATAGGTGAGCAGCTGGGGGCCTGCGCGTGCGCCAGCCCCGTGGCCATGAGAGCCCCGGGCAGGCGGGGCATCCCAGAGCTGCGGGCAGAGGAGGCTGAGTGAGGACAGCCATCCCAGTGAGGTGGGCGGGGTCCCACTGCCAGAGCCAGCTGGCCCTCCGGTCGAGAATAGCCAGGTGCCACCGATCCCCAACCTGCCGTCAGCGGCAGGGCTGAGCCCAGTGTCTCTGCTGCCCACCCCCAGGCACCTCCAACTGGTCCGAGGATTACTTCAGCACCACCTCGGGCGTAGGCCTCGTGGTCACCCAGAGAGCCCCCCCTGCCCAGCCAGGGCCGCGCCCTGTGCAGGAACAGCTGCGGGGTCTCTTTGAGCGCGACTGGAGTTCCCGCTATGCTGTGGGCCTGGACGGACAGGCCCCGGGCCAGGACTGTGTTTGGCAGGGCTGAGGCCGAGCCTGGGTGGACCCGCAGCCCTTGGCGGATACCAGTGCCCACCAGGGGTCAATTCAAGCTCAGAAACTGCAGTGGTTAAAGAATGCTCCCCAGCCCCGAGAGCTGCGATTCGCTGATTGCAGGTTCCCACAGTCAAGAAAATTCTGGGGACCTTCAAATCACACGGCTTTTAAAGGAAGAAGAGGCCACGGCCCAGGCAGCCCCACAAGCTACATGAGGGCAGCGGCCAGCCCTCGGCTGCACCTCTGGGGTGACGGGTGGCATCCCCAGGTGTAAGGCTGGGGGGCCACTGGTGACAGCTGGCCTGCTGCAACCCCCAATAAGATGCGGACGGCTTGCCGGCCAGCCCAGGTCAAGTTCTGCATTCCTGGGTCACTTCCTACTGCCCCATTCGCGGCAAGGGCCCTGGTGCTCTGATGGTTTGGGAGTCCACGTGGAAATGTCCAAATCTGACAGGGCATCTGCTTCCCGCCAGGCCCTCCAGGTCAGGACTGCTCCACCCTAGGGCAGAGGCAACAGCTAGCCCCTGTCTCCACCTCCTCCAGGGAGCCCTCAGCCACAGGCGAGGCTGTGCTCTGTCTAAATCCAGCACGCAGGAGCTCGGTGGAAACTTGCCCAGTTCAGGCCCTCATGGGGCTGGGAAAGGGCTGGGCGCCGGCGGCCAACTCGGGCACACCCACCCTCCAAACGGGGCTTATCCTGGCCGGATTCTGGCTCCCCATCACCGGGAGCAGGGTCCAGGGGACGCCCTCCATTCCCCCAGTCACTCTCGGGTCTTGCACACATTCCAGACACGTGGAGGAGCAAGGTGGGAGGGAACCGTATGGAGTCTGGTGTGTGTGGGGCAGCCGGGCCCTCGAGGATGCACTGGCGTCTGTGAGTGGAGCTGGTGCGTGTGGGCGGGGCTAGTGCACGTGGGCGGGGCTAGTGCGTGTGGGCGGAGCTGGTGTGAGGGGTACGGGTTAGTGGGGACAGGGCTGCGTGGGCGGGGCTGGCGTGTGGGGCGGGGCTAGAGTGAGGGGGCTGGTGTATGGGCAGGGCGTGGCTACTGTGTGGGCGGTGCTGGTGTGTGGGCGGGTCTTGGGCCACGGGGACTGTGCTGGGCAGTCTGAAAGGCACCGTGGGGCTCAGCATCGGTGCTGCACGGAAGGTCCTCTGAATTCAGCCTGCCTTCCGCCTGATTTGTGAGATCTGGAGTCACTCAGATCAGGGGATGTGGACGCTTCTAAAAAGGGAAAATCAAGGAGTCTCTGTCCCAGTCTAGCGTGGCTGTTGCATCCCCCACCCAGGTGCCTTTTCTCCCTCTGCCCCAAGTCATGCCTCACAGGCCTGGCCCAGAGACCCAGGCAGCGCTGAAAGGCCAGGAGCTCCCGGCAGCTGGCCTTGCATGTGAACCGCACTCAGCCAGCTAAGCCCCAGCCTCTCCTGCTGCTGCCAGCAGTGACCATCCCCTGCGGTGCTCCCAGCTCCACCCGCAAGCAGCACCGCACCCCTGCCAGCCCAGCTCCCGCCCCTCTCTTCAGGACCGGAAGCTATTGGCCAGGAGAGCTCTTGACCTCTGATCTTGAGAGGCTTGCTCCTGCACATTGGGGTCTGGTAGCCAGTGACAACCTCAAAGATCCGCTTCAAAGCAAGCCGCCCGCTCTCTGGAGGAGAGCCAGCTGGACAGGAGGGGACCGTGGCCCTTCTGGGGTGTGGCAGACTCTAAGTGAGCCCCCCCCCCCCCGTCTGTCTCCTGGTACCTGTGTAACCTCACCCATCCTGGCACAGTGATGGCCTGCTCCTCCTTGGTTACATGACACAGACCGCACCACCATCCTGCTGGGAGTGTCTGCTGGTGGCGTCGTTCTGTGGGGAGGGCCACATGGCGGGGCACCAGGGTGGCTCCAGCTCGAGCCAGCAAGAAGCCCTCAGTCATCCAGCCCCTGGGAAGTGGGCGCTGCCAGCAACCGTTTGAGCCCCGCGGCCCCTCCTCAGGTGAGCCAGGAAATGATGCACCAGCCCCTGCCAGCCAAGGACAGCCAGGCCTTGCTTGGACTCCTGACCAGGGGAAACGGGGGACCTTCAGTGGTGTTGTTTCAGGGTGCTAAGATGTGGCCATAGGCTTTGTAACGTGGTTGACCCATACCAAGGCCTCTGGCAATCCTGTGGGCACCCACCTTGGCCACCTCACGCGGCACACAGCCACCCCTCTGCCCTCCAGCACAACGTCCCACTCCTCCCGGTTCAGAGTGAAACGGAAGCCCATGAAGCCAGGGACCCCTGCGGTGGCAGAGGGCGGGGATGCAGCGGCCCTGCTGGGCGGTGGGCAGAGGCCCGCTGACCTCCTCTTTCTAGAAGTGTCGTGCCTTCTGATTGGGTGACTGTCCCAGCCAGCCACAGGGGCAGGCAGGACTGACATGGTGTGAGAAGAACCCACCTCTCCTCCCTGGCTAGGGTCCCCACGTCTTCGCCTCTTCTCCAGGCCCGCTCAGAACAACCAGAGCGCGGGCGGCCTTGGGAGCGGCGGGTGGTGCTCTGCCCGGTCCTTCAGAGTGGCCGCTCTCCACTGGTGACAGCAGCCATGCGCCCTGCAGGATGAGGGGCCGGGGCCGGGGCCAGTGCCCACACCCCTCAGAACACTGCGAGCTCACGGGTGTCTGTGGGCAGCCGGGAGCTTGCAGGAACCCCTCGAGCTCGCTCGGCTGCCCACGTGAATCCCCTTCGTGCAGTGGCCTTGAGTCTGGTCAAGGGCCCACCAAGCCTCCTGCCCCTGCTCTGCACACTGCTCTGTCCTGGCTCCGTCTTCCAGCTGGTGGGAGGGCATGCGCCAGTGGCCCCTGCCCCACATGAGCTCAGGGGCCCTGTCTTTCTCTCTGTCTCCCTTGAAGCCTGGCTCAGGGAATATAGGCACTCGGAGACGCACCCTGACCCTGTCTAGCGCAGCCTAATGAAGAGCGGGGCCGGGGCGCGGGGCTGGGGCGCGGGACGCGCAGAACACAGGCTTCAGCAGCCTTGCCAGGGGTGTAGGACTTCCTTTATTGCCATCGGGGTAGCGGGGCCAGTCCCACCACAGTCTGGCTGCGGCGTGTACATGGGGGCAGAGGTACCAGAGCGCGGACCGCGCACTGGAAGAACAGCCAGGCACTGGCAGGCGGGCACACACGCGTCGATGTCTCTGGCCACTTGCAGGTGTTGTGCCCAGCTGGCGGGTCCTGCCTGTGGTCACCACTGTGCACAGCACCAGTCGGCCAACACCTCCTGCCCAGCAAGCGCGTGCCATCACACAAAGCAGCGTGAAGCTTGGTGCCAGCGAGATAGTCAACAGAGTAAGCTCATAGGTGAGCAGGCGGCAAGGCTTCCCTGCATACCACGCGCTCTACCTGAAAGAGGAAAACCGCATCCGCTAGGAAACAGCGTCAGTGGACAGAGGCTTCCCCACACCGCCGCACTCACAGCCCCTGGAAGCCTGCCCAAGAAGCAGCACGTCCCCCAGGCGGGCCTCCAGGAGCCCCGTGCTGCCGGCTGCAGCCCTGGTCTTGGCGGAGTCAGGAGCCTTGTTTCCAGAGCAGCAGGGTCTGAAACCTTGCTCACTGTGGGAGGGCGCTGTGATGGTACTCAGAGGCTCCGGTTCGTTTCTGCCTGGCTCTCATTTCTGTGAATGACGGGGCTCTGTGCGGCGCTTGCCCCGCCCTCCCCTGCTGGCGGCTGCGCCTGTCTCGCCCTCACTTGGTCCCGGCCCCGGGTACAGACCCATCGCTGGCATTCCTGTTTCCCTCCAGTAGGATTAGCTCCGTCCTTGCGGAGGACGCCACCATCGCTCTGGAGCCTGGTCCAGAGCCTGCGGCCCCCACCGCCGCTTCGCCGCCCTCCTTCTCTTCAGGAGAGAAGCTTTCTCGAGCATCAAAGAAGGTGACTGCTTCTTCCTGTAGCGCTGGCTCTGCGTGGCCGGCCTCGAGGTCCGTGCTCTCGCTCTTCTGGGCGGGTGAAGAGGAGAACCCGAGCTTGGGGAGCCGGAACCACCCTGCCCTCTCCTGCTTCTTGGGCGGCTCTGGGTCTGGCCGTGCCCGGGGCTGGGTCTGGATGGGAGTGGGTGTTTGGACCTGGTCTCTGGGGCTGCTACTTGTCTCCTCCACAGAGGAGAAGCCGATGCTTGGAAGCCAGGACCATAACAGACCAGGTTTCTTGCCTTCTGGCTTCTCTTTCGGAGCCCTGTCTTCGCCAGCCGTTGGGGCCGGCGCCTCCTGGCTGTCCTCAAAAGGAAATTCGAGAATTTCTGCTGGCTCCTCGTCGGAGCCGCTGTCTGCGAACTGGAGGCGGGAATGAGCCTCACTCACCAATGTCTGCGGCCCCAGGAGGGTGGCACTGGCAGAGATCATCTCAAAGGGCTCTCCGGCGTCGGGCTGGACATCTCCAGGGGCTGGGGCTGCTTGTGTGGGAGCCCCTCCCAAGCCCTCCTGCCACCCGGATTCCTGAGCCACTGTGTATACCCCAGCTCGAGCGGGGGGTTCTGGAACTTTCACCTTCAGCAAGGAAAATCCATAAGACGGCATCTGAACTGTGGATGCAGGGATCTCCGATTCCCGCACGATCCGAGTGGAAAAGGCCTCGGGGGTGGCAGAGCCTCGTGTCACCGTGCTACATAGGGCAACCTCTTGACTCTCACCCGGAGCCCCCTGAATGTGCACCGTGACCTTAGAAATCGGGGGTGCTTCCGAGGAGAGGTCAAGGCGCACAGGGTGCTCCTGGGGGTCCCCGGCGCCTGCCTTCAGCAGGCTGGCTCCCCAGAACCCAGGGTTGCCTTCGGGAAGGGCCGCGTGGGCCCTAGTGTCCACACACGGCACTTCTCTGACGACGGGGAAGAACATGTCAGTCTCGGAGCCGGGGGCAGGAAAGGAGAACCTGGGCACCTTTAGCTTGGGGAAGGTGACCCTCATCACGGAATCCTCCCAGACCTGATCCATGGGCACTACGGAGATCTGGGACGGCACATCGGTGCTGGAAGCCTTCAGTTTAAGAGGCCCTTCGGGCTGGGAAGAGGACCACACCTCCGTTCTCTCCAACCGGTCAAGGGCCCACCCTTCGGGCCTAGGAAGAGGCCTCTCAGCGGTTTCTCCTGCAGGGGCTTGTGGTCCTGAGAATCTCTCTCCAGGAACCTGAAGGGGGAGGGAGCCTTCAGCTGAATGGGCCCTGGCCCCGGACCTGGCCTGAGCCATCTCGGGCATCCCAGCGGTGGTGGGGTGCAGCTTCAAGCCTGTGCCATCAAGGTTGCGCCTCACGACGTCTGCATATGATTCGCTCTCAGAGGTGGTCACGTCTGCTTCTGCGTCTGAAGGCCTCAGGGACACACTGGCCTCCACCGCTGACCCAGGAGTGTGGACGACCTGGCTGCTGGCGGGTGCCGTGGCGGCCTGGGCGTGTGCCGCTTCCTGCTCCCCAGGCCCACGTTTCTCCTTGGAGGAGGAGCGCCCGAAGCCGGGCACACGGAACCTGGGTATTTTGAACCAGCGCTCCTGCGAGTGTGCCGGCACCTCTCCCTTCGCGCCGCCATCCTCGGGGCTCTCCACGGTGGGGATGTCATCTGGTTGGCTATAGGAGGGCCGCGAGGAGTCTTCTATTGAGGGGCCCGTCTCCTTCACACGGGACAGGCGTGCTGAAATGTTGCCGAGCCCTCGTCCCTCGCTGCCGCCTCGGGCAAGCAGGTCAGCTTTGCCCTGGCCCACTTGCACCTGGGTGGTGGGCGGTCGGAGCTCAGCTTCAGAGAAGCCCACGCTGGGAGCACGGGCTTGTGGCGGCCGGAGGTGCGCGCCCTCTCCTGGGGGGTCTGGCATCACTCCAGCGCCCCCATCATGACCGTCGCTGCTGGCCCTTCCCGTGGCTTCAGAGTCACTTGCGGCTGTGCAGCTAGAAAGCAAAGGTCCTTCCTCTCCCTGGGGCAGGCCGGCCCGCCCCTTGGGCGCCTTCAGCCGGGGAAGCGCCAGTCTTGGCATGGTGAAGCCAGGCTTCCTGCCCCTCCCTTTCTCTCCTTCCTTCTCCGGAGGCAGCTGTGTGTGCACGTCCATTGGGGAAACGTGAGCCCCGGGCTGGCTGTCCACGTGGTCAGTATCTGAAGCCAGGCCGAGCGTGGAGTCCTCCCGGCCATGCTCGGGGTCCCCGGTCAGTGCTGCCTCCTTCTTGGGGGACCAGCTGAGTGATGGAAGCTTGAAGTGGGGCATCTTGAAGGGGCTCCCCTTACCTTCCTGGTCGGCATCTTCGGCTTGGGCTCCACCTGCAGACGGGCCCTGCTCCTCCAACCCCGGGGACACAGGGACACTTGGGGACAGTGGCTGAGAGCTGGGCAGAGGGGACACCGTGGCCCTCTCAGCTGAGGAGTCCAACCCCTGGTCAGGGGTGCAGGGATACAGGATGAGTTCAGATCCTACGGCATGGGACAGTCCTTCAGGAATGGCTGAAATCCCAACTGAAAACACAAATTTTGGTTTATGGAATTTAGGAAAAGCCAGCCGACCACGAACTGCGGGAAGCGTGGGGTCGGCAGGGCCTGGGTGGCAGGCAGGGGTGGATGCAGAAAGCGTCTTCTGGGTTTCCTGGGTGGCAGCGCACACGTCAGCCCGTGACCCAAAAGAGACTTCCTGGGGATACTCAGAGGCCAAGGCAGCTCCGAAGTGAGGCGCCTGGCACTCTGTCTCTGCGGCAGCTTCGCTGGGAAGGGCAGAGGACCGAGCACGGGCATCAGTGAGATCCACACTAGCAGAAGGAAGAGCAGCGATCCCAAAGCGGGGCCCCTGCCATGAGCCAGCCAGGCCCACGCTGGCGGGCTGCGGGGGCTCCTTGGGGCCAAGGCTGGACGCGGGGATCGCAGCGACGCTGAGAAGGCACGGCTCCAAGGGGCCTTCCAGGCCTGCGATGTCCTTCGCAGTTTTCCTGTGCGGATGCAACAATTTTGAGAACTTCAGATGGGGTTTCTTAAATTTGCACTCCTGCTCGCTTTTAGCAGATTCAATATTAAAATCAGATGTAAACTTGTGGGTTTTGGCAGCCATGTTCTTGTCTCCCAGGGCCAGGACCTCCTCCAGCTTGGCTGCTGGGGCCTGGATGTCCACTGCCACGCTGGGCAGTGCCTCCTCCAGGTCGGGGGCCCTCACCTCACCCTTGGGGCCTTTAACATCCACATGAGGACCTTTGAAGTCCACCTTGGGCATCTTGATGCTGGGCACCTGCACCGTGGGCAGGTGCCCCTTCAGGCCAGCTCCAGCTGTCATTGCCGGCATCTCTCCCTTGGGCAGCTGGACCTCAGGCATCTGCACATCCACCTGGCTGACCCTGGCCTCCAAGTGGGCAGATGGGGGCTCAGTGCTGAGGTCAGGGGTCTTGAGGTCTCCCTGGATGGAGGGCGGGGCCACGTCAGTCTTGACCGTGGGCACTGACGCCTCCGCTGAGGCCTCGATGGACTTGCCTGTGGCTGAGACGCCAAAGGAGGGCATCTTGAACTTGGGCATTTTGAACTTGCTGTCTTTGGTAGAAACTTCCTTGTCTCCCAGGGTCAGATCCCCCTCTAGCCGGGCTCCTGTGGCCTGGATATCCATCTCTACACAGGGCATGGCCACTTCTAGGTCGGGGGACCTCACTTCACCCTTGAGGCCTCCTACATCCACCTTGGGGCCCTTGATGTCCACCTGGGGGCCTTTCAAATCCACCTTGGACATCTTCATGCTGGGCATCTGAACCTTGGGCAGGTGGCCCTTCAGGCCAGCTCCAGTAGACTCTGCTGTCATCTCTCCCTCAGGCAGCTGGACCTTGGGCACCTGCACATCCATGTGGCCAGCCTTGGTCTCCAGGTGGGCAGAGGGAAGCTCAGTGCTGAGGTCAGGGGTCTTGAGGTCTATCTGGATGGAGGGATGGGCCATGTCAGTCTTAACCTTGGGCACTGATGATTCCACTGAGGCCTCGATGGATTTACCAGTGGCTGACGCACCAAAGGAGGGCATCTTGAACTTGGGCATTTTGAACTTGCTGTCTTTGGTAGAGACGTCCTTGTCTCCCAGGGCCAGGTCCCCCTCCAGCTTAGCTCCTGGGGCCTGGATCTCCACCTCTACAGGAGGTATGGCCACCTCAAGGTCGGGGGCCTTCACCTCACCCTTAGGGCCCTTTATATCCACTTTGGAGCCCTTGAGGTCCACCTGGGGGCCCTTGATGTCCACCTGGGTACCCTTGAGGTCCACCTGGGGGCCCTTGATGTCCACCTGGGGGCCCTTGAGGTTCACTTTGGGCATCTTGATGCTGGGCATCAGAACCTTGGGCAGGTGGCCTTTCCTGCTGGAATCAGCATCCACAGCCTTCAATTCACCCTCAGGCAACTTGATGTCTACATGACCAGCCTTGGTCTCCAGGTGGGCAGAGGGAAGCTCAGTGCTGAGGTCAGGGGTCTTGAGGTCTCCCTGGATGGAGGGCAGGGCCACGTCAGTCTTGACCGTGGGCACTGACGCCTCCACCGAGGCCTCGATGGACTTGCCTGTGGTTGAGACACCAAAGGAGGGCATCTTGAACTTGGGCATTTTGAACTTGCTGTCTTTGGTAGAAACGTCCTTGTCTCCCAGGGTCAGATCCCCCTCTAGCCGGGCTCCTGTGGCCTGGATGTCCATCTCTACACTGGGCATGGCCACTTCTAGGTCGGGGGACCTCACCTCACCCTTTAGGCCTCCTACATCCACCTTGGGGCCCTTGATGTCCACCTGGGGGCCTTTCAAATCCACCTTGGGCATCTTCATGCTAGGCATCTGAACCTTGGGCAGGTGGCACTTCAGGCCAGCTCCAGTAGACTCTGCTGTCATCTCTCCCTCAGGCAGCTGGACCTTGGGCACCTGCACATCCATGTGGCCAGCCTTGGTCTCCAGGTGGGCAGAGGGAAGCTCAGTGCTGAGGTCAGGGGTCTTGAGGTCTCCCTGGATGGAGGGCAGGGCCATGTCAGTCTTGACCGTGGGCACTGACGCCTCCACCGAGGCCTCGATGGACTTGCCTGTGGCTGAGGCACCAAAGGAGGGCATCTTGAACTTGGGCATTTTGAACTTGCTGTCTTTGGTGGACACGTCCTTGTCTCCCAGGGCCAGGTCCCCCTCCAGCTGAGCTCCTGGGGCCTGGGTGTCCACCGCTACACTGGGCATGGCCACCTCCAGTTCGGTGGTCGTCACCTCACCCTTGGGGCCTTTTATATCCACCTTGTGGCCCTTGATGTCCACCTGGGGGCCTTTCAAATCCACCTTGGCCATCTGCATGCTGGGCATCTGAACCTTGGGCAGATGGCCCTTCAGGCCAGTTTTAGCAGCCACTTTAGGCACCTCTCCCTCAGGCAGCTGGACCTCAGGCATCTGCATGTCCATGTGGCCAGCCTTGGTCTCCAGGTGGGCAGAGGGAAGCTCAGTGCTGAGGTCAGGGATCTTGAGGTATCCCTGGATGGAAGGCAGGGCCACGTCAGTCTTGACCGTGGGCACTGACGCCTCCACCGAGGCCTCGATGGACTTGTCTGTGGCTGAGACGCCAAAGGAGGGCATCTTGAACTTGGGCATTTTGAACTTGCTGTCTTTGGTGGACACGTCCTTGTCTCCCAGGGACAAGTCACCTTCCATCTTGACCCCTGGGGCCTGGATGTCCACCTCTACACTGGGTATGGCCACCTCCAAGTTGGTGGTCCTCCCATCACTTTTAGGGCCTTTTACATCCACTTGGGGGCCCTTGAGGTCCACCTGGGGGCCCAAGAGGTCCACTTTGGGCATCTTGATCTGCACCTTGGGCAGGTGGCCCTTCATATCAAATCCCGCATCTGTAGCCTGCAGCTCACCCTCAGGCATCTGCACATCCACCTGGCCAACCTTGGCTTCCAGGTGGGCAGAGGGAAGCTCAGTGCTGAGGTCAGGGGTCTTGAGGTCTCCCTGGATGGAGGGCAGGGCCACGTCAGTCTTGACCGTGGGCGCTGACGCCTCCACCGAGGCCTCGATGGACTTGCCTGTGGCTGAGGAACCAAAGGAGGGCATCTTGAACTTGGGCATTTTGAACTTGCTGTCTTTGATGGCCATGTCCTTGTCTCCCAGGGCCACGTCCTCCTCCAGCTTGGCTTCTGGGGCCTGGAGCTTCACTTCTACATGGGGCATGGACACCTCCAAGTCAGGGTCCTTCACCTCACCCTTGAGGCTTTTTACATCCACCTGGGTACCCTTGATGTCCACCTGGGGGCCCTTGATGTCCACCTGGGGGCCCTTGAGGTCCACTTTGGGCATCTTGATGCTGGGCATCTGTACCTTCGGCAGGTGGCCTTTCCTGCTGGAATCAGCATCCACAGCCTTCAACTCACCCTCAGGCAACTTCATACTCACGTGGCCAGCCTTGGTCTCCAGGTGGGCAGAGGGAAGCTCAGTGCTGAGGTCAGGGGTCTTGAGGTCTCCCTGGATGGAGGGCCGGGCCACATCAGTCTTGACCGTGGGCACTGACGCCTCCACTGAGGCCTCGATGGACTTGCCTGTGGCTGAGGCGCCAAAGGAGGGCATCTTGAACTTGGGCATTTTGAACTTGCTGTCTTTGGTAGAAACTTCCTTGTCTCCCAGGGTCAGATCCCCCTCTAGCCGGGCTCCTGTGGCCTGGATATCCATCTCTACACTGGGCATGGCCACTTCTAGGTCGGGGGACCTCACTTCACCCTTGAGGCCTCCTACATCCACCTTGGGGCCCTTGATGTCCACCTGGGGGCCTTTCAAATCCACCTTGGGCATCTTCATGCTGGGCATCTGAACCTTGGGCAGGTGGCCCTTCAGGCCAGCTCCAGTAGACTCTGCTGTCATCTCTCCCTCAGGCAGCTGGACCTTGGGCACCTGCACATCCATGTGGCCAGCCTTGGTCTCCAGGTGGGCAGAGGGAAGCTCAGTGCTGAGATCAGAGGTCTTGAGGTCTATCTGGATGGAGGGCAGGGCCATGTCAGTCTTAACCTTGGGCACTGATGATTCCACTGAGGCCTCGATGGATTTACCAGTGGCTGACGCACCAAAGGAGGGCATCTTGAACTTTGGCATTTTGAATTTGCTGTCTTTGGTGGACATGTCCTTGTCTTCCAGAGACAGGTCCACCTCCAGCTGAGCTCCTGGGGCCTGGGTGTCCACCGCTACACTGGGCATGGCCACCTCCAGGTCAGTGGTCGTCACTTCACCCTTGAGGCCTTTTATATCCACCTTGGGACCCTTGATGTCCACCTGGGGGCCTTTCAAATCCACCTTGGGCATCTTCATGCTGGGCATCTGAACCTTGGGCAGGTGGCCCTTCAGGCCAGCTCCAGTAGACTCTGCTGTCATCTCTCCCTCAGGCAGCTGGACCTTGGGCACCTGCACATCCATGTGGCCAGCCTTGGTCTCCAGGTGGGCAGAGGGAAGCTCAGTGCTGAGGTCAGGGGTCTTGAGGTCTATCTGGATGGAGGGCAGGGCCATGTCAGTCTTAACCTTGGGCACTGATGATTCCACTGAGGCCTCGATGGATTTACCAGTGGCTGACGCACCAAAGGAGGGCATCTTGAACTTTGGCATTTTGAATTTGCTGTCTTTGGTGGACATGTCCTTGTCTTCCAGAGACAGGTCCACCTCCAGCTGAGCTCCTGGGGCCTGGGTGTCCACCGCTACACTGGGCATGGCCACCTCCAGGTCAGTGGTCGTCACTTCACCCTTGAGGCCTTTTATATCCACCTTGGGACCCTTGATGTCCACCTGGGGGCCTTTCAAATCCACCTTGGGCATCTTCATGCTGGGCATCTGAACCTTGGGCAGGTGGCCCTTCAGGCCAGCTCCAGTAGACTCTGCTGTCATCTCTCCCTCAGGCAGCTGGACCTTGGGCACCTGCACATCCATGTGGCCAGCCTTGGTCTCCAGGTGGGCAGAGGGAAGCTCAGTGCTGAGGTCAGGGGTCTTGAGGTCTATCTGGATGGAGGGCAGGGCCATGTCAGTCTTAACCTTGGGCACTGATGATTCCACTGAGGCCTCGATGGATTTACCAGTGGCTGACGCACCAAAGGAGGGCATCTTGAACTTGGGCATTTTGAACTTGCTGTCTTTGGTAGAGACGTCCTTGTCTCCCGGGGCCAGGTCCCCCTCCAGCTTGGCTCCTGGGGCCTGGATCTCCACCTCTACATGAGGTATGGCCACCTCAAGGTCGGGGGCCTTCACCTCACCCTTAGGGCCCTTTATATCCACTTTGGAGCCCTTGATGTCCACCTGGGGGCCCTTGATGTCCACCTGGGGGCCCTTGAGGTCCACTTTGGGCATCTTGATGCTGGGCATCTGAACCTTGGGCAGGTGGCCTTTCCTGCTGGAATCAGCATCCACAGCCTTCAGCTCACCCTCAGGCAACTTGATGCCCACATTGCCAGCCTTGGTCTCCAGGTGGGCAGAGGGAAGCTCAGTGCTGAGGTCAGGGGTCTTGAGGTCTATCTGGATGGAGGGCAGGGCTGCATTCATCTTGACCGTGGGCACTGATGACTCCACCGAGACCTCGATGGACTTGCCTGTGGCTGAGGCACCAAAGGAGGGCATCTTGAACTTGGGCATTTTCAACTTGCTGTCTTTGATTGCCATGTCCTTGTCTCCCAGGGCCAGGTCCCCCTCAAGCTTATCTCCTGGGGCCTGGATCTCCATCTTTACATGCGGCATGGCCACTTCAAGGTCAGAGGCCCTCACCTCACCCTTGAGGCCTTTTCCATCCACTTGGGGGCCCTTGATGTCCACCTGGGGTCCCTTGAGGTCCACTTTGGGCATCTTGATGCTGGGCATCTGAACCTTGGGCAGGTGGCCCTTAAGGCCAACTTCAGCAGCAGTTTCAGGCATCTGTCCCTCAGGCAGCTGGATCTCAGACATCTGCATGTCCACCTGGCCGACCCTGGCTTTGAGCTGGGCTGATGGGAGCTCAGTGCTGAGGTCAGGGGTCTTGAGATCTCCCTGGATGGAAGGCAGGGCCACGTCAGCCTCGACCGTGAGCACTGACGCCTCCACCGAGGCCTCGATGGACTTGTCTGTGGTTGAGACGCCAAAGGAGGGCATCTTGAACTTGGGCATTTTGAACTTGCTGTCTTTGGTGGACACGTCCTTGTCTCCCAGGGACAAGTCACCTTCCAGCTTGGCTCCTCGGACCTGGATGTCCACCGCTACACTGGGCATGGCCACCTCAATGTTGGCAGTCTTCACGTCACCCTTGGGGCCTTTTACATCCACTTGGGGGCCCTTGATGTCCACCAGGGGGCCCAAGAGGTCCACTTTGGGCATCTTGATCTGCACCTTGGGCAGGTGGCCCTTCACATCAAATCCCGCATCCGTAGCCTGCAGCTCACCCTCAGGCATCTGCACATCCACCTGGCCAACCTCGGCTTCCAGGTGGGCAGAGGGAAGCTCAGTGCTGAGGTCAGGGGTCTTGAGGTCTCCCTGGATGGAGGGCAGGGCCACGTCAGTCTTGACCGTGGTCACTGACGCCTTCGCTGAGGCCTCGATGGACTTGCCTGTGGCTGAGGCGCCAAAGGAGGGCATCTTGAACTTGGGCATTTTGAACTTGCTGTCTTTGGTAGAAACTTCCTTGTCTCCCAGGGTCAGATCCCCCTCTAGCCGGGCTCCTGTGGCCTGGATGTCCATCTCTACATTGGGCATGGCCACTTCTAGGTTGGGGGACCTCACCTCACCCTTGAGGCCTCCTACATCCACCTTGGGGCCCTTGATGTCCACCTGGGGGCCTTTCAAATCCACCTTGGGCATCTTCATGCTGGGCATCTGAACCTTGGGCAGGTGGCCCTTCAGGCCAGCTCCAGTAGACTCTGCTGTCATCTCTCCCTCAGGCAGCTGGACCTTGGGCACCTGCACATCCATGTGGCCAGCCTTGGTCTCCAGGTGGGCAGAGGGAAGCTCAGTGCTGAGGTCAGGGGTCTTGAGGTCTATCTGGATGGAGGGCAGGGCCATGTCAGTCTTAACCTTGGGCACTGATGATTCCACTGAGGCCTCGATGGATTTACCAGTGGCTGATGCACCAAAGGAGGGCATCTTGAACTTGGGCATTTTGAATTTGCTGTCTTTGGTGGACATGTCCTTGTCTTCCAGAGACAGGTCCACCTCCAGCTGAGCTCCTGGGGCCTGGGTGTCCACTGCTACACTGGGCATGGCCACCTCCAGGTCGGTGGTCGTCACTTCACCCTTGAGGCCTTTTATATCCACCTTGGGACCCTTGATGTCCACCTGGGGGCCTTTCAAATCCACCTTGGGCATCTTCATGCTTGGCATCTGAACCTTGGGCAGGTGGCCCTTCAGGCCAACTTCAGCAGCAGTTTCAGGCACCTCTCCCTCAGGCAGCTGGACCTCAGGCATCTGCATGTCCACCTGGCCGAACCTGGCTTTGACCTGGGCTAATGGGAGCTCAGTGCTGAGGTCAGGGGTCTTGAGGTCTCCCTGGATGGAGGGCAGGGCCACGTCAGTCTTGACCGTGGGCGCTGACGCCTCCACCGAGGCCTCGATGGACTTGCCTGTGGCTGAGGCACCAAAGGAGGGCATCTTGAACTTGGGCATTTTGAACTTGCTGTCTTTGGTAGAGACGTCCTTGTCTCCCGGGGCCAGGTCCCCCTCCAGCTTGGCTCCTGGGGCCTGGATCTCCACCTCTACATGAGGTATGGCCACCTCAAGGTCGGGGTCCTTCACCTCACCCTTAGGGCCCTTTATATCCACTTTGGAGCCCTTGAGGTCGACCTGGGGGCCCTTGATGTCCACCTGGGGGCCCTTGAGGTCCACTTTGGGCATCTTGATGCTGGGCATCTGAACCTTGGGCAGGTGGCCTTTCCTGCTGGAATCAGCATCCACAGCCTTCAGCTCACCCTCAGGCAACTTGATTTCTACATGACCAGCCTTGGTCTCTAGGTGGGCAGAGGGAAGCTCAGTGCTGAGGTCAGGGGTCTTGAGGTCTCCCTGGATGGAGGGCAGGGCCACGTCAGTCTTGACTGTGGGCCCTGACGACTCCACCGAGGCCTCGATGGACTTGTCTGTGGCTGAGACGCCAAAGGAGGGCATCTTGAACTTGGGCATTTTGAACTTGCTGTCTTTGGTGGACACGTCCTTGTCTCCCAGGGACAAGTCACCTTCCAGCTTGGCTCCTCGGACCTGGATGTCCACCGCTACACTGGGCATGGCCACCTCAATGTCGGCAGTCTTCACGTCACCCTTGGGGCCTTTTACATCCACTTGGGGGCCCTTGAGGTCCACCTGGGGGCCCTTGAGGTCCACTTTGGGCATCTTGATCTGCACCTTGGGCAGGTGGCTCTTCACATCAAATCCCGTTTCCGTAGCCTGCAGCTCGTCTTCGGGCATCTGCACATCCACCTGGCCAACCTCAGCTTCCAGGTGGGCAGAGGGAAGCTCAGTGCTGAGGTCAGGGATCTTGAGGTCTCCCTGGATGGAGGGCAGGGCCACGTCAGTCTTGACCGTGGGCACTGACGCCTCCACCGAGGCCTCGATGGACTTGCCTGTGGTTGAGACACCAAAGGAGGGCATCTTGAACTTGGGCATTTTGAACTTGCTGTCTTTGGTAGAAACGTCCTTGTCTCCCAGGGTCAGATCCCCCTCTAGCCGGGCTCCTGTGGCCTGGATGTCCATCTCTACACTGGGCATGGCCACTTCTAGGTCGGGGGACCTCACCTCACCCTTTAGGCCTCCTACATCCACCTTGGGGCCCTTGATGTCCACCTGGGGGCCTTTCAAATCCACCTTGGGCATCTTCATGCTAGGCATCTGAACCTTGGGCAGGTGGCACTTCAGGCCAGCTCCAGTAGACTCTGCTGTCATCTCTCCCTCAGGCAGCTGGACCTTGGGCACCTGCACATCCATGTGGCCAGCCTTGGTCTCCAGGTGGGCAGAGGAAAGTTCAGTGGTTAGGTCAGGGGTCTTGAGGTCTCCCTGGATGGAGGGCAGGGCCACGTCAGTCTTGACCGTGGGCACTGATGACTCCACCGAGACCTCGATGGACTTGCCTGTGGCTGAGGCACCAAAGGAGGGCATCTTGAACTTGGGCATTTTGAACTTGCTGTCTTTGGTGGACACGTCCTTGTCTTCCAGAGACAGTTCCCCCTCCAGCTTGGCTCCTGGGACCTTGATGTCCACCTCTACACTGGGCATGGCCACCTCAAGATCGGGAGCCTTCACCTCACCCTTAGTGCCATTTACATCCACTTTGGAGCCCTTGAGGTCCACGTTGGGATCCTTGAGGTCCACCTGGGGTCTCTTGATGTCCACCTGAGGGCCCTTGAGGTCCACTTTGGGCATCTTGATGCTGGGCATCTGAACCTTGGGCAGGTGGCCTTTCCTGCTGGAATCAGCATCCACAGCCTTCAGCTCACTCTCAGGCAAATTGATGTGTACGTGGCCAGCCTTGGTCTCCAGGTGGGCAGAGGGAAGCTCAGTGCTGAGGTCAGGGGTCTTGAGGTCTATCTGGATGGAGGGCAGGGCCATGTCAGCCTTGACCTTGGGCACTGATGATTCCACTGAGGCCTCGATGGATTTACCAGTGACTGACGCATCAAAGGAGGGCATCTTGAACTTGGGCATTTTGAACTTGCTGTCTTTGGTGGACACGTCCTGGTCTCCCAGAGACAAGTCACCCTCCAGCTGGGCTCCTGGGACCTGGATGTCCACCTCCATACTGGGCATCGATACCTCCAAGTCAGCGGCCTTCATGTCACCCTTGGGGCCCTTGAGGTCCACTTTGGGCATCTTGATCTGCACCTTGGGCAGGTGGCCCTTCACATCAATTCCCGTATCCGTAGCCTGCAGCATACCTCCGGGCATCTGCACATCCACCTGGCCAACCTCGGCTTCCAGGTGGGCAGAGGAAAGCTCAGTGCTGAGGTCAGGGGTCTTGAGGTCTCCCTGGATGGAGGGCAGGGCCACGTCATTCTTGACCGTGGGCACTGACGCCTCCACCGAGGCCTTGATGGACTTGCCTGTGGTTGAGACGCCAAAGGAGGGCATCTTGAACTTGGGCATTTTGAACTTGCTGTCTTTGGTGGACACGTCCTTGTCTCCCAGGGACAAGTCACCTTCCAGCTTGGCTCCTCGGACCTGGATGTCCACCGCTACACTGGGCATGGCCACCTCAATGTCGGCAGTCTTCAAGTCACCCTTGGGGCCTTTTACATCCACTTGGGGGCCCTTGATGTCCCCCTGGGGGCCCTTGATGTCCACCTGGGGGCCTTTCACTTTCACCTTGGGCATCTTCATGCTGGGCATCTGCACTGTGGGCAGGTGGCCCTTCAGGCCAGCTCCAGCAGCCGCTTCAGCCAGCTCTCTCTTGGGCAGCTGAACCTCAGGCATCTGCACATCCACCTGGCCAACCTTGGCCTCCAAGTGGGCTGATGGGGGCTCAGTGCTAAGGTCAGGGGTCTTGAGGTCTCCCTGGGTGGAGGGCAGGGCCACGTCAGTCTTGACCGTGGGCACTGACGCCTCCGCTGAGACCTCGATGGACTTGCCTGTGGCTGAGGCACCAAAGGAGGGCATCTTGAACTTGGGCATTTTGAACTTGCTGTCTTTGGTAGAGACGTCCTTGTCTCCTAGGGCCAGGTCCTCCTCCAGCTTGGCTCCAGGGTCTTGGATGTCCACCTCTACACTGGGCATGGCCACTTCTAGGTCGGGGGACCTCACCTCACCTTTGAGGCCTCCTACATCCACCTTGGGGCCCTTGATGTCCACCTGGGGGCCTTTCAAATCCACCTTGGGCATCTTCATGCTGGGCATCTGAACCTTGGGCAGGTGGCCCTTCAGGCCAGCTCCAGTAGACTCTGCTGTCATCTCTCCCTCAGGCAGCTGGACCTTGGGCACCTGCACATCCATGTGGCCAGCCTTGGTCTCCAGGTGGGCAGAGGGAAGCTCAGTGCTGAGGTCAGGGGTCTTGAGGTCTATCTGGATGGAGGGCAGGGCCATGTCAGTCTTAACCTTGGGCACTGATGATTCCACTGAGGCCTCGATGGATTTACCAGTGGCTGACGCACCAAAGGAGGGCATCTTGAACTTGGGCATTTTGAACTTGCTGTCTTTGATGGCCATGTCCTCATCTCCCTGGGCCAGGTCCCCCTTTAGCTTGACCACTGGGGCATGGGTGGCCACCTCCATGCTGGGCATTGACACCTCCAAGTCAGGGGCCCTCACCTCACCCTTGAGGCCTTTTACATCCACATGGGGGCCCTTGATGTCCACCTGGGGGCCCTTGAGGTCCACTTTGGGCATCTTGATCTGCACCTTGGGCAGGTGGCCCTTCATGTCAAATCCCGTTTCCGTAGCCTGCAGCTCGCCCTCAGGCATCTGCACATCCACCTGGCCAACCTCGGCTTCCAGGTGGGCAGAGGGAAGCTCAGTGCTGAGGTCAGGGGTCTTGAGGTCTCCCTGGATGGAGGGCAGGGCCACATCAGTCTTGACCGTGGGCACTGACACCTCCGCTGAGGCCTCGATGGACTTGCCTGTGGCTGAGACGCCAAAGGAGGGCATCTTGAACTTGGGCATTTTGAACTTGCTGTCTTTGGTGGACACGTCCTTGTCTCCCAGGGCCAGGTCCCCCTCCAGCTGAGCTCCTGGGGCCTGGGTGTCCACCGCTACACTGGGCATGGCCACCTCCAGGTCGGTGGTCGTCACCTCACCCTTGGGGCCTTTTATATCCACCTTGTGGCCCTTGATGTCCACCTGGGGGCCTTTCAAATCCACCTTGGGCATCTTCATGCTGGGCATCTGAACCTTGGGCAGGTGGCACTTCAGGCCAGTTTTAGCAGCCACTTTAGGCACCTCTCCCTCAGGCAGCTGGACCTCAGACATCTGCATGTCTATGTGGCCAGCCTTGGTCTCCAGGTGGGCAGAGGGAAGCTCAGTGCTGAGGTCAGGGGTCTTGAGGTCTCCCTGGATGGAAGGCAGGTCCACGTCAGCCTCGACCTTGGGCACTGACGAATCCACCGAGGCCTCGATGGACTTGTCTGTGGCTGAGACGCCAAAGGAGGGCATCTTGAACTTGGGCATTTTGAACTTGCTGTCTTTGGTGGACACGTCCTTTTCTCCCGTGGACAAGTCACCTTCCATCTTGACCCCTGGGGCCTGGATGTCCACCTCTACACTGGGTATGGCCACCTCCAAGTTGGTGGTCCTCCCATCACTTTTGGGGCCTTTTACATCCACTTGGGGGCCCTTGAGGTCCACCTGGGGGCCCAAGAGGTCCACTTTGGGCTTCTTGATCTGCACCTTGGGCAGGTGGCCCTTCATATCAAATCCCGCATCTGTAGCCTGCAGCTCACCCTCAGGCATCTGCACATCCACCTGGCCAACCTTGGCTTCCAGGTGGGCAGAGGGAAGCTCAGTGCTGAGGTCAGGGGTCTTGAGGTCTCCCTGGATGGAGGGCAGGGCCACGTCAGTCTTGACCGTGGGCGCTGACGCCTCCACCGAGGCCTCGATGGACTTGCCTGTGGCTGAGATGCCAAAGGAGGGCATCTTGAACTTGGGCATTTTGAACTTGCTGTCTTTGATGGCCATGTCCTTGTCTCCCAGGGCCACGTCCTCCTCCAGCTTGGCTCCTGGGGCCTGGATCTTCACTTCTACATGGGGCATGGACACCTCCAAGTCAGGGTCCCTCACCGCACCCTTGAGGCCTTTTACATCCACCTGGGGGCCCTTGAGGTCCACTTGGGGGCCCTTGATGTCAACCTGTGGACTCTTGAGGTCCACTTTGGGCATCTTGATGCTGGGCATCTGAACCTTCGGCAGGTGGCCTTTCCTGCTGGAATCAGCATCCACAGCCTTCAGCTCACCCTCAGGCAACTTCATACTCATGTGGCCAGCCTTGGTCTCCAGGTGGGCAGAGGGAAGCTCAGTGCTGAGGTCAGGGGTCTTGAGGTCTCCCTGGGTGGAGGGCAGGGCCACATCATTCTTGACCGTGGGCACTGACGCCTCCGCTGAGACCTCGATGGACTTGCCTGTGGCTGAGACGCCAAAGGAGGGCATCTTGAACTTGGGCATTTTGAACTTGCTGTCTTTGGTAGAAACTTCCTTGTCTCCCAGGGTCAGATCCCCCTCTAGCCGGGCTCCTGTGGCCTGGATATCCATCTCTACATTGGGCATGGCCACTTCTAGGTTGGGGGACCTCACCTCACCCTTGAGGCCTCCTACATCCACCTTGGGGCCCTTGATGTCCACCTGGGGGCCTTTCAAATCCACCTTGGGCATCTTCATGCTGGGCATCTGAACCTTGGGCAGGTGGCCCTTCAGGCCAGCTCCAGTAGACTCTGCTGTCATCTCTCCCTCAGGCAGCTGGACCTTGGGCACCTGCACATCCATGTGGCCAGCCTTGGTCTCCAGGTGGGCAGAGGGAAGCTCAGTGCTGAGGTCAGGGGTCTTGAGGTCTATCTGGATGGAGGGCAGGGCCATGTCAGTCTTAACCTTGGGCACTGATGATTCCACTGAGGCCTCGATGGATTTACCAGTGGCTGACGCACCAAAGGAGGGCATCTTGAACTTGGGCATTTTGAACTTGCTGTCTTTGGTAGAGACGTCCTTGTCTCCCGGGGCCAGGTCCCCCTCCAGCTTGGCTCCTGGGGCCTGGATCTCCACCTCTACATGAGGTATGGCCACCTCAAGGTCGGGGGCCTTCACCTCACCCTTAGGGCCCTTTATATCCACTTTGGAGCCCTTGAGGTCCACCTGGGGGCCCTTGATGTCCACCTGGGGGCCCTTGAGGTCCACCTGGGGGCCCTTGAGGTCCACTTTGGGCATCTTGATGCTGGGCATCTGAACCTTGGGCAGGTGGCCTTTCCTGCTGGAATCAGCATCCACAGCCTTCAGCTCACCCTCAGGCAACTTGATGTCTACATGGCCAGCCTTGGTCTCCAGGTGGGCAGAGGGAAGCTCAGTGCTGAGGTCAGGGGTCTTGAGGTCTCCCTGGATGGAGGGCAGGGCCACATCAGTCTCGACCGTGGGCACTGACGCCTTCAACGAGGCCTCGATGGACTTGCCTGTGGCTGAGGCACCAAAGGAGGGCATCTTGAACTTGGGCATTTTGAACTTGCTGTCTTTGGTGGACACGTCCTTGTCTCCCAGTGCCAGGTCCCCCTCCAGCTGAGCTCCTGGGGCTTGGGTGTCCACCTCTACACTGGGCATGGCCACCTCCAAGTCAGGGGCCCTCACCTCACCCTTGAGGCCTTTTACATCCACTTGGGGGCCCTTGATGTCCACCTGGGGGCCCTTGAGTTCTACTTTGGGCATCTTGATCTGCACCTTGGGCAGGTGGCCCTTCATGTCAAATCCCGCATCTGCAGCCTGCAGCTCACCTTCATGCAGCTTGATGCCCACATTGCCAGCCTTGGTCTCCAGATGGGCAGAGGGAAGCTCAGTGCTGAGGTGAGGGGTCTTGAGGTCTCCCTGGATGGAGGGTGGCGCCATGTCTGCCTCGACTGTGGGCACTGACGCCTTCACCGAGGCCTCGATGGACTTGCCTGTGGCTGAGGCACCAAAGGAGGGCATCTTGAACTTGGGCATTTTGAACTTGCTGTCTTTGGTGGACACGTCCTTCTCTCCCAGGGCCAGGTCCCCCTCTAGCTTGGCTCCTGGGGCCTGGGTGTCCACCTCCACATGAGGCATCATCACATCAAGTTCAGGGGCCCTCACCTCACCCTTGGGGCCTTTTACATCCACCTGGGGGCCCTTGATGTCCACCTGGGGGCCTTTCACTTTCACCTTGGGCATCTTCATGCTGGGCATCTGCACTGTGGGCAGGTGGCCCTTCAGGCCAGCTCCAGCAGCCGCTTCAGCCAGCTCTCTCTTGGGCAGCTGAACCTCAGGCATCTGCACATCCACCTGGCCAACCTTGGCCTCCAAGTGGGCTGATGGGGGCTCAGTGCTAAGGTCAGTGGTCTTGAGGTCTCCCTGGGTGGAGGGCAGGGCCACGTCAGTCTTGACCGTGGGCACTGATGACTCCACCGAGACCTCGATGGACTTGCCTGTGGCTGAGGCACCAAAGGAGGGCATCTTGAACTTGGGCATTTTGAACTTGCTGTCTTTGGTGGCCACGTCCTTGTCTCCCAGGGTCAGGTCCCCCTCCAGCTGGGCTCCTGGGACCTGGATGTCCACCTCTATACTGGGCATGGCCACCTCCAGGTAGGCGGTCTTCACATCACCCTTGGGGCCTTTTACATCCACCTTGGGGCCCTGGATGTCCACCTGGGGGCCCTGGATGTCCACCTGGGGGCCCTTGAGGTCCACTTTGGGCATCTTGATGCTGGGCATCTGAACCTTGGGCAGGTGGCCCTTCAGGCCCCTTCTACCAGCTGCTTCAGGCACCTCTCCCTCGGGCAGTTGGACCTCGGGCATCTGCACATCCACCTGGCCGACCCTGGACTCCAGATGGGCTGATAGGAGCTCAGTGCTGAGGGCAGGGGTCTTGAGGTCTCCCTGGATGGAGGGAAGGGCCATGTCAGCCTTGACCATGGGCACTGACATCTCCTCTGAGGCCTCGATGGACTTGCCTGGGGCCGACGCACTGAAGGAGGGCGTCCTGACCTTGGGCATCGTGAGCTTGCTGTCCCTGGTGGCCACGTCCTTCTCTCCCACTGTTAGGCTGCTGTCTCCCTCCACCAAGTCTCCTCCTGATATATTTATTGTTCTTGTCAATACTGCTTCACCTTGTACACTGCCTCCTTCCTTTTCTTTTATTCTTATATTTGTTCTTGTTGCACATGTGTCCTGCCTTGCCGTTTCCTGGTCTTTTTCTTTTACCGGCCTTTCTCTGCCTGCCGTAGTGTCCCTTGCTGGGGACCATCCAAATGAGGGGATCCTGAACCTGGGCATCTTCTTCCTTCCTTCCCTTCTGTCCTGGTCCCTGTCCGCCTGGCGGTCCCCTGGGTCCTGCTGCGTTTCCTCCCTCTCTGTTAACTCCTCTGGTCCTGGCACATGCCCAGTCCACTCGGTGCCTCCCAGCCCTTCCGTGTCTGCTGACCCCTTTCTCTTTGGTCCCTCCCCATCTGCAGAGGGCCTGCGCTGCACGGTCTCCAGCTGGACGTCTGTGCCGTACCTTTCTGTTTCTGGCACCCTTTCTTTTGAAAATCCAAATTTGGGGGTCTTCAAATGGCGTATCCGGACCTGGGTTTCGGGTGGGTGCCTCTGTGTGCTGTCTTGGTCTGTCGTGTCTTGCAGGGATAATCTGGCAATCCCAATTTCTAAGCTCTGTACTTCCTGCCCTTCCTCCTCCCAGCTTGTCCGCAGTCCTGCCTGGGCCCCGGGGGCACTGTGTGTCTTTGCTGGGTCCTGGGCCTGGGCCTGGCTCTTCTTCCTGTGGTGCCTGGCTGCCACCCCTGTGCCTTCTACAGGGGCCCTCTCCCTCAGAACCGGGAGGCCTGGCTCTGCAGGCTGCTGCGTGGTCGGAGTGGCCATGACTTCTGTCGCCTGTGCCATGCCTTCCCGTCTCCCCCGTGCAGCTGACTCCGTGTCTTCTGGCCTGCTCCCCCAGGACGCCATCTCCTCCAGCGCCCCAGCAGGACCTGGTCTGCCCTGGGCCTCTTTGCCTGGCCGTCCTGCTGCTGCTGAGCCAGGCCCTGCTCCCATCTTGAATCTCAGGTTCAGGAACCTCCGTCGCCTCTGGCTGCCCGGCCCTGCCTTCTGGTGCTCCTCCAGCAGCTGAGCCTCCGTGTCTGTGCTCGTGGGGGACACGTCACGTGCGTCCCCACGCTCGCAGGCCTCGGAGGAGCTGCGTGAGCGCCGGGGCCCCGGACCCCGCTTGCTCTTTATGGCTTGGAATTTGGGCCAGGAGAGCCTTTCCTGGGTGCGCCTGCCTCGGCCCGCCCTGGGCTGGGAAATGAGCTGCTCCTGGTCTCCATCGGCCTCTGCCGTCTTCATAGGGGCCTCAGTGAACTCGTCGGCGACATCTTTGTCCTAGAACAAGGGAGGGGGAACTGACTGGAGACGGCACCGGAGCCCAAGGCCCCAGCACAAGGGACAGGCAGCTGTGGGGCGACTGTGGCCGCCCCGGGCAGCCTGGTGGGGCGGCGGGCTCACCTGTTTCTCCTGGCCCTTCAAGGCCCCCCGAGGGCCGCAGACAGCCCGCTCCGCATCCTCTCGGGCCGGGAGCTTCCGTCTGATTTTGAACTGCACCCTGTACGGCTCTGAGTACTGGAGGATCTTGAGAGCGTCTTCATATTCGATGTTGTCAAAGAACACGGTCGCGCTGAGCAGCTGATCGCCTGGAGGGAGAGGGGTTACTCAGGCTCAGCTGTGCTCTCACCTGCTGGAGAGGAGGGGCCCGGCGCTCCCCCTTAGACCACGGGAAGGTGGGGGTCCCTCGACCGCATGGCTGAGAACGCCAGGTGCAGTGGCTAGCTCCAGGCTGGAGGCTGAGCAGAGACCTGGGGTCACCCTGAGCTCCAGGTGGGACCCCATCCGTGTCCCCGCCTCGCGTGTGGATCTGGAGGCCAGGAAGGGAACGGCAGTCACCTTCTCTCAAGCTGAAGAGCCTGGCTGCTGAGGAGTCCTTCAGCACTTTCTTGACAAAGATCCCCTGGTCCCCTCCGCCGGTGACACTGTAGCCACTGGCTCCTGCCTCCGCCTCGGTCTCCAGCGTCACCTCCGTCGCCTCCTGCACAGCCTGGGGCAGAGGCACACGAGGCTGTGGTAAGCAGCGCCTGTCCCCCATGGGCGTCACCATCGCCCGTCACCCCCGGGGCAGAAGAGGTGGCACTGGCCAGGCGGGCCCAGGCTGCAGCATCCATAGTCGAAGGATGGCAGCTACAGGCAGCCTCAGGGGGGAGCCTCCCCTGCCCTCTCCCCTGGCCTGCCAGGACTCAGGCACAGACTGTCCATAGCCCCCAGGCCAGCAGGCAGAAGGGGCTCCTGCTAGCGCAGCGGCCAGCACCCTCCTGTGACAGCTGAAGCAGCGGTCACAAACAAGAGGCCCAGCGCGCCCACCCAGCAGTGACGGAAACACTGTGGGTAACAGGAAGCTGGTGTGGCCCCCCCAGGAAAGAGAGGCCCCCGTCCTGGGACGCAGAGCACCCATGGGCGGCACCTCCAGGCCTCACACCTGTTCCCTGCAGCCTGCACGTGCATCTGACCCTGCGTCACCCCACCGTTCAGATAAGAGAACAGGTCTGCATATGCGGGCCAAGCCAGGAGCTGCACAGCAGCTCCGGCAGCCCCTCCCCTCCCAGGCCTGGTCAGGGGACAGGAAGGCCCCTCCCCGGGCACGGCAGCCACCTCGCTCCCGAGCCCCTGCCAAGCCCACCTCTGGACAGCTCATCCTGGAGAAGGTCTGCGAGTCCCCCGAGTCCCGCTTCCACCAGGACCTCCGTCTCCCCGAGGAGCCTCGCCTGCCCGGGGTGTCTTCCTGCAGGTACAGGATCTGGGCGTTACCACCCACCCCAGCCCTGGGGGCCCAAAGCTGCCAGGGTGCAGTGTGCAGGGCAGCTGAGCCCTGGGCCAGGGAAAAGGCAGCTCTGGCCTCCCCCCGACAGTGGGCCCTCCGCGAGTCCCGTGGCAACTGGAGTTCAGTGCAGGGGGGAGCTTTGACAGGAGGGGTCTGTTGATAAACAAGTCACCTCCCTGGCTCCCCCAGCTCTCCTCTCCGAAGGCAGCCACACGGTTCCCGTGTGCACACCCCCGTGCCAGCAGCACAGCCCACACTCAGGAGCACGCGTGTCCCCCTCCACACGTGTGCTGGTGAGAAGAGCTGTACACTTCTTGGCCAGTGCAGGCAAGAGGCGGGCCCACACAGGGCCCTGCGGGTGCAGGCACTCTGGCTCTATGCCCAGCCTTCCCGCAGCCCACGCCCTCCCTCCCCCAGGCTCACCGGGGGTCCGAAGCCAGCTCCCTCGCGTGCACACTCGTAGACAGGCGAGGACCCCTGTGGTCGTGGCCGAATGGTCTGGTCCACAGGCCCTTCGGTCACCTGACCGGGGAGTGGAGAGAACCGCTTTACCTTCAGCCCCTCTGGCTCTTCCAGGGCCTGGGTCAGGATGGGGGTAGGGGTACGAGGAGGCCCCTCCCTCCCTGGTCCTCACACTTACAGACTGGTCCTCTTCAGTCTTCGCACCCGGCTCCTCGGGCTGCAGCTGCCGGCCAGACCCTGCAGAGAGACAGGCCGTCAGTGGAGACACACAGGGCCTGCTGGTGTGAATGCTCAGGGGCAGCACTGGACGGGGCGTGGTAGGGCGGGGCCATGGGCCGGGGCTGGGGGAGCCCAGGAGCTGTGCGGGACAGGGGTACAGGTCCAGTAGCAGCGGGCCGGGGAAGGGTGAGCCCAGACACTGTGCATAGACTTTGCAGGTTTAGTGTAAAAGTTACTATGGAAACACAAACCATAACCATGCCCTGTGGGCTGAACTCAGAATCCACAATTTCTACAATATATTGTCTTAAATGTCCAGCATTCCACAAAAAAAAAAAAAAAAAAAAGGAAGACGGTATGAACCACACTGAGGGGCAGAACAGCTAATGGAAACTGTCTCTAAAATTCCCACGATACTGGATTTAACCGACTTCAAAGCACTGTTAACAGTATATAAGAAAAACTACTGGAGCTGGCACACAGTGGCCCATTCCTGTGACCCTAGTACTTGGGAGGCTGAGACAGGAGGATCACAGAGTCAAGGCCAGCATGCCATAACACAGCGAGACCTGGGGTGTAGCGCAGAGGTACCAAACCCCAGTTCACTCCTCAGTAACACACATATGCGTGTGCACACACATACACACAGAAAAAAAACTAAATAAAACCATGTTTAAGGATTTAATAGAAAATATGAGGCCAGTGCTCATGAACGGGGAATCTCACCAAGACATAAACTCGGCCCAGAATGTGGTGCGCGCCTGTGATCCCAGCACTTGGGAGACTAAGACAGGAGGACTGCAGGTTTGAGGCTAGCCTCAGCACTGTAATAGACCCTGTTTCAAAATAAAAATAAAATGTAAAAAAAGGACTGAGGTGTAGCTTAAAGGTAGAAAGCCACCGGGTTCAATAAATAAAGGAGGGAAGGAAGGAAGAAAAGATACTTTTTAAAAGCCAAATGAAAATTCTGGAGTTAAGAATTTACTCACTGCAGATCTGAGATACCAAATAAAACACTGTAAACTTGTGGATTAACAGGTATTAAACATGCTGGCTGTGGTGGCACACGCTGGCAATCCCAGAACTTGGGAGGCCGAGACACGAGGATCATGGTTCACGGCCAGCCTCAGCTACTTACGAGGCCCTCTGCAACTTAGCGAGACCCTGTTTCCAAATAAAGAATAAAATAGGGCTGGAGTGTAGCTCGGACGTAGAAAGCCTCTGGGTTCGATCCCCTGGAGCCCCACACACAGACATTAAACGATCTGAAGAACAGAGGAGGACAGACTGAAGAAACATGAGCAGCCCCAGAGATCTGTGGAATGCATTACGAATCAGAGAAAGAAGCAGAAGAAATGGGGAAGCCAGGGCTGAGAACAAGCCCCAGACCCGAGCAGCAGGAGCGTCCCGGCCAGACGCCCGTGAGAGGCCGTCGCTGGAAGAGGCAGGGCGCCTGGACGTGCTCGCCACACCTGCCCGCCCGTCAGAAGCGCGGAGCTGCAGGACGGCAGCGAGTCGTCACAGCGCCCAAGGCAAAAGGGGCCAGCCACGGACCCGAGCGCCAGCAACGGGCTCCTGAGTGAAGCCAGACTGAGTCGCTGCCCACGGCACCGCCGCGCCACGAGCAAGCGAGGCCTTCGGAGCCGAGGCCAGCGCTCGCAGCCGCAGAGGGAGCGCGATGGTTCAATGTCCTGTATCGCAAGAAAAGGAAGAAAAATGGTTCACGACACCACCGTAACGCCGCCGTCTTAAAAAAGGTATCGCCCGCATGGTGGAGCATGTCTGTAATCCCAGTACTCGGGAGGCTGAGACAGGCAGGAGGATTACAGGTTTAACACCAGTCTCAGCAGTTTAGGAAGACCTGTTGCAAAACAAAAAATTTAAGCCGGGCGTGGTGGCGCACGCTTGTGATCCCAGCATTCAGAGGCTGAGACAGGAGGATCTGGGTTCTCGGACAGCCTCAGCTGCTTAGCGAGGCCCTTTGCAACCCAGTGAGACTCTGTTTCAAAATAAAGAATATAAAAATAGGCCTGGGGGTGTAGCTCAGAGGTCGAGTGCCCCTGGGTTCCATCCCCAGTTCCATAAATAAATAAATAAATAAATAAAATAGGCCTGGGGGTGTAGCTCAGAGGTCGAGTGCCGCTGGACTTAATCCCCAGCACCTCCCCCCACATACTAAAGGCCAATTAGCAAAGGAAGAAATGGCCAAAGCCTGCCTCGGCAGGACAGTGCAGATGGGAACCCACAGAGCAAGAGAGATGCCGGGACAGACTCACACCTGCCCAAAGCCGCGGGTGGGGCAGGGCCGTGGGACCCCCCCACCCGGGAAGCACACCCACCTGACCGCCTCAGCCACGGGAAGCAGGAGCCTCGTGGGCTCGTGAGTCCAGGGTGGAAGTTTAACAGCAGACACTTTCAGAAGACAAGGAGAAATTACTTTGGAGTACTGAAAACATTCTTGAACAGGACACAAAAATGGCACCCAAAGGAAGCAACTGAGAAATTGCTCTCCCAATGAAAAGCTTCTGCTCCCGCGGCTCGGATCTGCCAAGGCGTCTGCGATCGTTCACCAACTCGGGCCTCCCGTCCGGAGGGGCCAAGGGCGCCAAAAGCCAAGAAAGGGGCGAGCAGCCCCCAGGAAAATGGGCGCGACGGCACCGGGAAGGCCTTGCGCCAGCAGGCGCTCAGCCCTGGCCGGGTGTGGCGTGCGCGGCGCCCAGCGTCCCCGGGCGGGAGAAGGCCTGGCCGCCTTGATGGTGACCAGGACATGGCACGTCCTGTCCCATGTGGGCACGGGCAGACTGGCAGAACCTCTCTGCAAAGTGGCCTGGCCGTGTCTCCCATGACTGCTGTCTCCGACCTGGTGGCCCAGCGACTCTGTAGCTGGGTACACGCAAACCAAACGCGTGCGCGGAAGATGTGCGTACAAATGTGCACCTTGGTACTGTGCGCAGCACCCAGAAGTCTGAGTCAGGAAGATTCAAATATCCGTTAACAATAGGATGAAAACCAAAAAACTGGGATGTTTTTTCAACAGGTATTCCAGAGCAATGAGAAGGGGCGGAGTGCTTAAATGTGCAGGGGGTGAATTTCACAGAGTACCCTGACGTGGAGCTAGCTCCTCTAGCCAGGGTGTGGTGATGCACCTGCAATCCTCCTACTTGGAGGCTGAGACGGGATGGGGGGGGGCCTCAGGATTGAGGCCAACCTCCGCAATTTAGAAAGACGCCCAGCAGCCTAGTGAGACTGTTTCAAAAAATAACAACAAGAAAAAAATTGCAAAAGGGCCGGGGGCGTAGCTTGGAAGTAGAGTGCCCCTGGGCTTAATCCCCAGGAACACTCACTCACACTCACTCTCGCACACGGAGAGGCCCCCACAGGACTCAACAGCGGCTGCAAGTCCTGGAAGCACAGGAGGAAAGGTCTCCTCACCCGGGAAACTGGTCACTCGAGTGCTCCCTTTCTCAATAAAATGTTTACAATTCCTTATAAAACCAAACCGAGGAAATTATAAACTTTATGCCAATAAATGAAAGACTTAGACCAATTGTAAAAACACAGCACCAGAAAATAACTTAGCAAGACCCTGTTTCAAGCTGGGCGTGGTGGGCACGCTTGTAATCCCCACGCTTGGGAGGCGGAGACAGGAGGATCGCGCAGGTTCGAAGCCAGCCGCGCTGGCCTAAGAGACCCTGTTTCCAAATGAAAATATGTAAAAATGGGTCTGGGAGTGTAGCCCGGAGGTAGAAGGGCTTCCGGGAACCCCAGTACCACACACACAATAAAAGACCCTGTTTCAAAATAAAAAAATAAAATACAGAAATACAGCAAAGTCCCCGTCTTCAGCCATCTTTGCTCCCAACCTCACACCGCCACCTGAGGCCAAGTGTGCTCACCAGCCCCAGAGACTCCTGCTTGCTCACGTTTGTTGGTCTTTTTTTTTTTTAGTTTTTTATGTATTTATGTATTTTTTTATATTTTATTTGGAAGCAGCGTCTCAGTAAGTTGCTGAGAGCCTCACTAGGTAGCTGAGGCTGGCTTCAAACCTGAGCGATCCTCCTGTCTCAGCCTCCCAAGCGCGGGGATTACAAGCGTGCGCCACCATGGCCGGCATATTTATGTATTTATGTATGTATGTATGCATGCATGTATTTATTGTGGTCCTGGGGATTGAACCCAGGGGCATTCTACCTCTGAGCTACACCCCGAGCCCTACTTATTATTCTTTATTTTGAAACAGGGTCTCACTCTGTTGCAGGGGGCCTCACTAAGTATCAGCTGAGGCTGTCCTCAAACCGTGATCCTCCAGTCTCAGCCTCCCAAATGCTGGGATTACAAGTGTGTGCCACCATGCCTGGCTTGTTCTATGGCCTTTTAAAAATGGTATGATATAGCCAGGCGTGGTGGCACACACTTGTAATCCCAGCATTTGGGAGGCTGAGACCGGAGGATCACGATTCAAGGACAGCCTCAGCTACTTAGTGAGGCCCTCCACAACTCAGTGAGACCCTGTTTCAAATTAAAGAATAAAAAATAGGGCAGGGGTGTAGCTCGGAGGTCGAATGCCCCTGGGTTCCATATCCAGACCTGGAAATAAATAAATAAATAAAAAATAAAATGATACGGTGTTATTCTAAGCGCTTTATCTGTGCTAAGTACTATGCTTATTTATCCAGAGAAAGGAAGCCAGTAAATGACTTGGGCCTAACCCAGCTTCTTGCTTAGTTTTGTGAATAAAGTTTTATTGGAGCCAGGTGTGGTGGCGCATGCTTGAAATCCCAGTACTTGGGAGGCTGAGACAGGTGGATCGTGGTTCTCAGACAGCTCAGCTACTTAGTGAGGCCCTCTGCAACTTAGTGAGACCCTGTTTCAAATAAAGAATAAAGAAATAGGGCTGGGTGTAGCTTGGAGGTAGAATGCCCGTGGGTTCAATATCTAGTACCAAAAATAAAAAGGTTTTCTGTTTTTGTTTTTGGGTGTTTTTTTGTTGTTGTTTTTTTGGTGGTACTGGGGTTCCTGGAACCCCTTCTACCTCTGGGCTACACTCCCAGACCTATTTTATATATATTTTTATTTGGAAACAGAGTCTCTTAAGCCAGCAAGGCTGGCTTCAAACCTGTGCGATCCTTCTGTCTCCGCCTCCCAAGCTTGGGAATTACTGCGCCACCATGCCTGGCCAAAAAAAAAAGGTTTTATTGGAACACAGAAAAACAAATAAAATATTTCCCATAAACAGAACTCCAGGCCCAAACCCCTCTGAATTGTACCAAGTATTCAAAGGCAAGCACCCAGGGAGCTCCGCTGGGGTGGGGCCTGAGCTCCAGGGACTGCCTGGCCTGGAGCGCTGGGGACAGGGGTGCGGTGCCTGCCCTGCCCACACACCCAGGTACCTCCGGCCGGCCGTCAGGACCCCAGCTCATAAGCAGCCCAGCCGCTGCTGCAGATCCTGGAGGCGCGCCGTGGGGACCATGCACTTCCTATCCCCTGGCAGGGCCCGGCCCTGGAGACCTCCACTGGCGAGAGGAGCCCAGGCCCGCGGGAATCTGGGTTTGGCCGCTACTTCCTGGCCCTTAGACTGCATGACACAGAGCAGGCCCGGGCCCTCTCTGAGCTTGGGCTTCCTTCCCCACGGAGGCTGACGGGACACCCTGCCCGCCCTGGGCTGTGGACAGACACACCTGTCCCCAGGGGCTGTACCCGCTCGTCCCGCGAGCACTTGGCTGTGAGCACCTCACTCCTGCGTCCGCTAGGCCCTCTCTGCCCTCCTGCAAAGTGGCCCCTCGGGCTGTGGGAGGGTAGGGGACCAGTGCCCTGGGCTGGCTCTTCCAGGGAAGGTGGGCAGGCAGGGACTGCCCACTTCACTCTCTTCCCACTGCTCAGACCCTCAGGACACCTGGCCTCAGGCACAGTGTCCCCCGAGAACCCACGGCCCGGCCCTGCTCTAACCAGGCAGGAAGGGCTGAGCCGTCTCCCTGACCCGGAAGGACTTGGTGTGCCACCTGCCGGAGCTCCTGCCCTCAGACTGCACCCTGCTGCAGGGCCACCCAGTGCTCCCCTACAGCTGTTCCTGGTCGGAGTGTGGGGAATTCTGGGACTGTCCCCTTCCAGTTCGCGGGCGGCAGCCAATGAACACACGGCCTTGGCTTCCCTGCCCGGAACGTAGCATGGGAGTAAACTGAGGCTGGGAGAGGGGAGGCCGTTGACCTCACAGGACTCAGGGCAAGGAGGAGCCAGGACCAGCCTGAATTCTGGCCCACCCCAACTACCGGGTCACCTCAAGCAAGGCTGGGTACCTCAGCTCCCTCCCAGCCCAGCCAGTGGCAGCTGCTCCTGGTGTCCCAGGCACCGGCCTAGCTTGGGCATGGGTGGGGACTGGTCTGAGGAACTTCTCTGGACACCCAGCTGGCCCCTCTCCCTCCTGAGAGCCCAGCCGCCTTCTGGTCAGAGAGAGCAGGAGGCTCCATCCTGCAGGGCGGGTGGGCAGAGAAGGGACCCTCGAGGCAGGGGATGCAGACCGGGAGGGCAAGCAGCACAGGAGCTGAGCAGGGCAGGAAGAATGCCGTGGTCAGACAGGGCCCCGCCTACACCCTGAGAAGCTGCACCCTAAACCTGCTCCAGGGAGCTCACGGGCCCTTGAGGGAAGGTGTCGACAGTCTCAACCACCCTGGGAAACTGAGGGGCGGGCAGAGGGAGGCCAGTCCTGCCCCAGCCCTGCCCGGCTCAACAAGGGCCCCACGCTGCCCCGTCCCACCCTCCAGCCACCCTCGAGGGGGCGAGGAACGGAGGCCAGGAGGCCGTGTCCCCAGCCACACAGCTGGGGCGTGCCAGAACCCTCAGTACCCCAGGAGCTGGCATGGGCTCAGCCCAAGATGCACAAACAGGAAGGGGGAAATCCTGCCTGCCACAGGATAAGGCTGCCCTGCCCGCCTGGCCCGCTCTCCTGGGGGCAGTCTGTCCCAGTCCCCGACCTCCAGACCTCCAGCAAGCGTGGCCCCAGTCCTGAGGACAGCGGCCCACCACCCACAGACGAGTTCTGCAAGTGTCCAGGGCTGGCTGCCACTGCTGTCAGCCCTGGGCGCAGTGCTTGTTGACAGCCACCAGTGCCCCACTTCCCAGAGGCAACCAGGCGGCACACCTGGGCCAGGCCTGGCAGGTCTGGCTGCTGGCACCGACCGGGTGCCTCCCTGACGCCCTGCCCCTCGGGCGGCCCCCAGCCGCACAAACATCAGCACCACCTTCTCCTGGGCCTCACACTCCTGGAGCCAGCTGTGGGGTGGGCGGCCAGAAAAGCTTTACCATTCCTGTTGGGGCTGGGAGAGGGCAGGTGCTGTCCTGGAGGATGGGGGGAGGACACAAGGAGGGGGTGCAGAGGGAGGCATCCTGCCCAAAATGACCCTACACACAGCTACTCACAAGGCTCTCCAGAGCAGGGCCACAGAGTGGGGGAGGAAGTTTAATGAAACCCAAGTTTGCATGTAACCCCCCCAGAAGGACAATGGAGCCCTCCGAGAGGGAGACCACAGAGGTGGTCCATTCCTGCCGCAGAAGCGCCTGCAGAGGCCTCGCCTCCAAGCACCCCAACGAGGCCGGGGCAGTGGAGGCCGCTGCCCTGAGCTGGCACCCACACACTCTGCAGGCACCCAATCCCCACAGGGCCTCGCCCCATTCTGGAACTTCACAAGGAGAGTGCCAGGCTAGGCCGATGGTCACAAGACCTTGTAACCTTGTGGGCAACAGCCCTGGCAGCGGCCTGCCCACCCCTCCTGATGTACTGGAGACTACTCTGCGTGAGCCGGGCCTGGGCCCCACCTCAGCCAGGGCCAGGGCTCCTCTGCCACCCTGCGGGGCAGTGTAACCAGGAGGCCATTCACAGTGCCCTCTCCCGAAACAGCCTGTGCGGCTCCTGGCACTGCCCAGCCAAGGCCCTTCTGAGGCCGGCACTCACTGTTCCTGCAGGGCCCAGCGGCTCCTGTCTTGGGCTTTTCACGGCCGCTTCCTCCACCCAGCAGCCTCAGCTACCCTGACAAAACCAGCCCGTGCCAGAAGCTCGCTGCCACTTCGTGCACCGCCAGGCCCGGCCCTGCAAGGCCTTGCTCACTGAGCGCTCAGGAGGTGCAAGATAAATGCCAGTACAAGCCCACAGGTCTAGGGCGCCCTGTCCTCGCTCTCAGGGCAGCAGGTGCGCCCAGCCCATCGCCTGAACTGGAGACACTGAGGTGCCAGCGAGCCCACTAGCTCCAAAGGACTCAGCAGCCAGCAGAAGGGGCCCCTTCAGCAGCCACCCGCCCCAATGGGCCAGTCAACCCAAGTCTGCAACCAGGCCGTGCCTGAGCTGCCTCCCCAACCACCCCACCGGACAAGACCGGTGGACGCCATCTGAAGCCTCCCAGCCACCAGCCTGCCCTGGGGGATCCACGTCCTGCTGCTGATGGACAGCCATGTCCCGCACAGCCCAGGCTCCCTCCTGTTGAGGGCCGCTGCCCCCAAGGGCCCAGGGCCAGCTCGGAGCCCCACACCTCATGACCTGGGGCTGGGAGCTGGAGGGACCTCCTTCCACACCGCCTGGGGTGGAGACAGCCCCGCTGACATCCCTCCCAGCCTAGTTGGCCCTGGCACAAACCACCCAGCATAACAACCCTGCCCTGCACATCAGCAGGAGGGAGGGCTGAGTGGGCAGGGGTCGGACTCAGCCCTCCAGCCCCCCGCCGGCGTCCACCAGGCCCTCACTAACCTGCTTAAGGGAAGGGGGTGCCCGCTGGCGGAGGAGGCCGGTCTGGAGACACTCTCCCAAATGGCCCAGAAGAGAGTCTGAGCTGATTCCCTCTCCGCCCCTCCCAGGCAGGCCCTCCTCTCTGTGGCCCCTCCCCCACCATGCCCCTCCCCCCAGCCTCCTTGCCAGCCTCAGAGCCCTGCCAAGACCCCCACGCCCCACCAGAGGGAGAGGGAGTGGGTGGGTCCCCTCACAGGCCAGCGGGAGCCAGGGACCCCACCCTAGGTGCCCCCCCCCCCCGCCCAGGCAGCTGACTGGGGGAGGAAGCTGCCTCTCTGAGTCACCATGGCCAGCCCAGCAGGAGGGTGCCAGTGTGCCTGTCCTGCTGCCCATCCACAGGGACAAGAGAGAAGGCCCTCCAAGGCCCTGGGCCTCAGTTTCCCTGTGGGTATGGGGCAGAGGCTCAGAGCTGGCCTGGATGGGGATGCAGAAAAGGGAAGCTGAGGCAGACTCAGAGCAAGCCGGTGCCCACAGATGGGTCTGGCTGGAGCCCCGTCTGCCGGCCCCCCAGGGAGGCCGCCAGCTTCTGGGCCCAAACCCTCCAGCTCCGCCCTCAGAGCTGCAAGGTACCTTGCACCAGCCGAAGGCATCAGAAACAGCATTTCTTTTGTTTGCTTGCTATTTATTTATTTTTGGCACTGAAGATTAAAGGGCATTCTGCCTCTGAGCTGTGCCCCTGCTGCCCCTCCTGTTTGAAACAGGGTCTTGCTAACTAACTTAGCATGCAAACCTGCGGTGCCCTATGTCAGCCTCCCAAGTGCGGGGATCACAGGCCTGTGCCACTGAGCCCGGCCCCCAACAAGCATTTCTGACAGTGCCCCCGTCAAGTGGGTACACGCGGAGGCTGAGACACGGCTCCCGGGGCCCGTGGCCCCAGGTAACCTGCTATCCAGAGCTCATCTGCCTGGCCGCCTCCCTGTACCCTGGGCTCTGAGCACCAGGCCCTGGCTCTGGGCACCCAGCAGGCCTGGGCAGAACCCAGCAGCTGTGCTTGCTGCAGACCTGCCGAGATCCCAGGGCTGCCACGCCCTGTGCCCACAGCCCAGGGGACGGCCTGCTGACTGTGGGCAACGCACCCCATGCATGCTGGAGCAGGCCCGCACAGCTGAGGGGCTGAGGTTGGGGCCTAGCCAGGGCCTCCACTGGGACTTGGAAGCCAGGGCAATGCCAGCCTGAGGCGAGGTAGGAGAGAAGGGGCCGCACGCTGAGGCTCCGAGGTAGGAGAGAACAGGGAGGTAGGGCAGATGGGGAGGGGCGCGCAGGCACACCCAGCCCTGGGAGGTGAGGGGCAGGCCCCAGGCCTCTCCAGGTCTCCCCCTGACCCTGCCCTGAAAGGTCTGCTGTAAAAACCTAACGGTCACGGCGTAGAAATGACTCTATTTACGCTGGGACTGGCGAGCTGGCCAGGCCTGCTCATGACTGCTCCAGGGCCCCACTCCTAACAGCTCTCACCTGGGAACTTTGTTTACTGCCTGACACCCCACCACACTGTCAACTCCCCGGGTAGAGCAGTTGAGTCAGCAAGGAGCCCCGGGGCAGGCCTAGCTGGAACGCAACTAGGACTGCTGGCACCCAGCAGCCCCGCTGACACCCTGTTCTCTCCTGAGCCTGTGTATCCAAACAGTAAGACTTCCCCAAAGCTCTGGGGCCCACTATGGCCTCTGGACTTTGCTGCCCCCCTCTGGCTCCCCTTTCACACCTCCCTGGGAGCCTTTGTTGAGGTCCCACGCCCTGCACCCACCCCCTAGGCACCTGGAAACCCCAGCCACTCACTCTGAGGCTCCCGCCCTGCCCGGCTCCCAACTGACAGGTGTCTGGTGCTGGCAGGATGTTGGGGGCATGCTGGGAGGTCAGGCCAGAGGCCCAGGGCCCTGGACTCAGATCCACAATCACCACATTGGCAAGAGCCTGGGCTGCCACCCCTCTGGACCTGTTCCTGGCTCACCTGACCTGGCCCCAACAGGCCTTCCTGCCTGCTCAGGCCCCAGAGACCCCACTGCTGGCCCCTGGCTCCAGGTGGCCAGGTGCGGTGGCCGGGCAGGCGGTAGGCCAGTGGAGGGGCCATGTATCTAGACGTGCCCTGAACCTCCCCCCCCCCCAGTCTGCAGGGGAGCGTGGCCGGCTGGGTGCAACTCTGGTGAGTCAGCCAGCCTGGAGGCCAAGGTGGGAGTTGGGCATTCCCCGGGGATGCGTCACAGAGGAGCCTCGGTGCTGCTGTACCCGGAAGACAAGACGAGGTGTCCCTGGCTGGCACCCCTGGGAGACAGCCTCCTCCCGCCCACAGAGGGCCTCGTTCTCAAAAAATAAGGGCAGTGCCAGCGAGGGGGGGCAGGGAAGCCTGGGTGGGGGTCAGCGCCCTGGCTAACCCCGCAGGCAGGCCCCACTAGGCCCACCACCCCAGAGTGGGGGCTTGACTCAGCTGGGGAGTCACGGGGGCCCCTGTGCGGCCCCAGCAGGCAGGGTCTAGCACAGCACAGGACGGCACGCCCAAGCGATCCACGCAGGCCCTGTGCTGACCGGGAGACCCAGCTCTCAGACATCCTGTCAGCCGCAGTGTCCCCGGGTGCTGGGCCCTGCATCCTGAACTCCTGCCCAAGAATGACCGGCAACTGCCCACCATCCCAGCTCCACGGCAGGGGCAAGATGTGCCAGGAAGCAAAGTCCCACCCAAAAGGTCTCTGGAGAGGGGGCCCACATGGCACCCACCCTACCAATACCCACCCTGGGTTGAGCCGGGAGGGCTGCTGGAACCCGGCAAGGGTGGCTAGAAGCGCTTCTGCCAGGCTGGGGGCGCAGGCGCGGGGAGCACACCTCCCGCCCTGGGTCTCCTGGGCCCAGCTCCAATTTTCCATTTGAGAAAGTGTTTCTGACTATTAAATATTTATCCCAGCAAGACAAGTCTTGGCTCCACGGGCCTATGGCTTCCAAAAAAAGAAAAATAAAGGGAAACAAGGAGGCAGAGGCGGGAGGGCGTGGCCGGGTGACACCCCTGGCCGCCTGGGAGGAGGGGAGGCGGGCAGCGAGGCGGTCCGTGTCCAGCTAAGCCCCATCCAGTCTCCACCCCCTCAGGGCCCGTCTCTCCAGTCTGGTCTCTCACCCTGGAACTGCCCTAAAACCCTTTGGGGCTCAACACAACCCTCCCTGGAGCAGCTGCCCTGCCTCCTCTCCATCCTCACCCCCAGACCCACCTTGCCGGTTGTGAGTTGCCTGTGGCATCCTGCCCACTCTCCCACCTCTGCCAGAGCCCCGCCTTCGCCGCCCGCCCGCCTGCCCTTCTTAGTGAAGCCCCAGGTCTCCACTGGGCTGGCCCCTCTTCCAGGAAGCTCCCCAGGAGCCTGAGGCCACGAGACTACCCAAGCACCTGTCTGGAGTGTGCACAGCAAACACTGGGTGTGTCCTCGCTCCAGCGTGTGGCCGCCCAGGTCCCAGCGTCCCTAGGGCACACTGGCTCTGGATGGCTCTGACATAGACGGACAGTAGACGGGCAGACAGAACGGCCTGCAGGGTCTGCCTCCTCCTGGGGGCCCACACTCCTGGAGGAGTGGGTGGCAGGGCCCCCAGGTAGCCAGTGCCCCACCCGAGCTTCAGGGCCAGGGTCTTTCCTGCCTGGCCCTTGCATTCCCCCATGCCCGGAGCAAGCCAGCCCAAGCAGGACACGAAACACAGGGGCTTCAGCAAAAGGGTCATGGGAGGCAGGGTGCAGCATGGGGGCCGGGAGAACTGGGGCCAGCCCAGCAATCTGGGGGCTACCTGGAAGAGGCAGCAGCTGGTCTAGCCCAGGGCAGAGATGCTCATGCAGGCAGAGGAGGAAATGAGGGCATTCCTGCTCTGGGCCGGTCACGGTGTGCCCTGGTGGGGGCGGGCACACAGGGGCCTGGCACAGGGATGATCGGGCTCAGCCTGCTCCACCCTCCTGTCTACCGCGGGCCCGCCTACCCCTTTCCCTGGCTGCACCAGGGGGCACAGCCTGAGGCCTGGGGCAGGCATCAGAGGCAGGAGGCAGCCCAGGCCCATCCCTGGGCCACCCAGCTAGAATGGCCAGGTTGGAAAACAACTTGGGGCGTTGTCCAGAACGCACAGCCACCACGCACCGCTGTAGCTCCTGAGAGCCTGCCTCGCTGGAGGGGAGCCGGCCCAGGACGGCCTCCTCAGTACCTGCCCACCATGGACACGGGTAGGCTGAGGAGGCCAGGGGAGCCCTGGTCCCCGCCTGGGCGGGGCAGAGCGAGCACCTGTCAGACCCGCAGCTCGCTGCCCAGTGTGCCGGGCGGTGCTCCAGGCCAGACCCAGACAGCACCACTTTGGTGCGAGGCCTCCTGGCCACCCAGCTGCAGTGCAGCATGGCAAACTGAGCAGTCCTGTGGACAGAGGCGAGACCCAGCCCACAGCAAGGCCTGGCACCTGCCTTTGCGCCCCACGGCCGGCCACGAGAGGCACCAGCCAGGCGCAGCGGAGGCCGCCACAGGGGCTGCCCCCTACTGCAGTCTCTCGGGGAACGGGTCTGGTCATGCCATGGCCCCCACGCTGAAGGAGCTCGCCCAGACGTCCCTCATAGTGGACATACACTGGTGTTCCCTGGCGTGCAGTTGGGGAGCACTCAGCCAAGCCAGGGCTTGCCGTGCCTGTCACTGACTACCAGGACTCGGCTCTGCCTTGGGAAGGAAGGGGTGTGACGTTCAGCACCCACGGGGTGGACCTCGTGGTGTCGCAGCCAGGAGCCCCACGCGGGGTGGACCAGCACCCCTAGACTGGGCGGATCCCTGTGCAGAACCACAAGCATCCTGTTCCCAGCACAGCCACCAGGGGTCAGGCTCAGAGGACCGGCAGGAAGGTACGAATGGCAGCTTTGGGCTGGGCTGCGCTGGGCTGGGCAGGGCCGGCTCCGCTCTGGCCTGCTGGAAAGGGCCTGAGCAAATGCTCAGCAGGGTCCTTACCAGGAACACACGCCCCTGGGCCCTGTGGAGGGCTGCGGAGGGCCTGGGACTCTGCCCTGGACCGGACACCAGGGCTCTGATGCCGCAGGTCCACCGAGGCTGCAGTGAGGCCGCTGACCTCACTCCCCGAGCCAGGTGGCTTTGGAGACGAGACACGAGGAGGGTCTGCCCCGCAAAGCCAGACTCAGGAAATCAGGGCTCCAGCCAGGAGGAGCGCCCGGCTCAGGCCAAGGTGCAGCAGGGCGGGGCACACACCATAGACCCTGCATCTGGGGGCGCAGGCCCGGGCGGGGTGAGGAGGAGGCCGGTGGGAGCAGCCGCACAGGGGCACCCGTGCCCTCAGAGCCCCCACTCTTCTCCCTCTGGTGAGGCAGTGAAGTGGACAGGGCTAGCCATGGTAAGGGGAAGTGGCCGGCTTCTCCACCAGACCCACCAACTCTCCCATGGGGCAGGGGAGGCCCAAACTGGAGGACCAGGGGGAGAACTGCAGGCTCCCTCTCTGGCAGACCCTCCGGCCAAGCCTCCCACGGGGGCTCACTTCTTTACGACAAATGGACCAGGGGGCCTTGGGCCTCCCACTGCAGGTGGGGACACGCCCATGCAGTGGCCATCCGCGTCGCTGACCTCTGCTTTCCCCAAGGAGTGGGGTCCGGGCCGCCCAGCCCCCTTGCCAGCGGCTGGCCAGGTGCCCTGGGTGTGGCCAGGATGCTGCAGTTACTGACCCAGAGCCTGAAGGACAGCCCCCTGCTGCCCCGCCCTGCGCTCAAGATGCTGAGATCCCCAGGCCCAGGGTAGGGTGGACAAAGCGACCCAGCACCCATTTTGTAGCAGAGGCTTGGGGGGGTACAGACCACCCCTGGGGTTCACCCTCCTTTGCCCAGTGCAGGGGGACCCCGTGGCTTGGACTGAGTGAGACCCCACTCAGACCCCTTCCGAAGCCTCAGGCCTAGTCCTGCCACATCCACCACCTAGCTGGTGACCCCAACACACAGGAGCCACACCGTGACCCAGCCCAGCCCCAGGAAGCCCTGGGGTAAGGCCAAGGCCTAACTCCTGGCCCAGCCAGGCCGCTCCCCACAAAGCAGGTCAGAGGCGGCATTGTCAGCGACGCTCTGGGGTGGGCAGCACCTGTCCCGCCCCCCTCGCCCCACAAGAGAGCGCCCAGAGGGTCAGGCAAAGGGATGGTGGTGGAAAGGTGGGTGATGAGAGAGAGAGAGAGAGAGAGAGAGAGAGAGAGAGAGAGAGAGAGAGAGAGAGAGAGAATGGCAGAGGCAGGCAGGGCAGTGCTGGGCAGAGCCAGGAGCAGGAGCCACAGAGAGCGATGAAAACCAGAGAGCCAGAGAGAAACCGTGAGCAGCAGAGGGTGTGGGGGTCCGGGGAGGCAGGGCAGGCGCCAGGCGGGACGCAGGGGAGAGGCGGAGACCCCAGCCCAGCCTGGCACCCGAAGCGCCAGACTCGCCCAGGCCTCGCGCCCGCCGCGGAGCCCACCCGCCCGGGGGAGCGGGCTGCAGGCTGGGGAGGCGCACCGCTGCCGGGGGCTCCGGGCCAGGTGGGCAGCACCACGTGGAAGCAGTCGCACATCGTGGCAGCTGAGCGGTGCGGGCCCACTGCGGCCCGGCGCGTCCAGTCGCCGTCCCGGCTCGGCTCCGGCGCTCGGCCTGGCTGCCCAGCGCTGCGGCGGGCGGCCCGCCTCCGACTGGCGGCCTCGGACTGCGGACACCGCCGGCACCTCGGACACGCCGCGCCGGACCCGCCCTGGCCCGCCCACCACGCGCCGGCCACTCGCGGCGAGGGCGCGGGCGGCGCCACCGGCCTCATTCAGCCCATTGGCTGAGCCCGCCGCGGCCCGCCCCGGGCCCCGCCCGCCCCTGCGGAGGACTCGCCTCCCCCCGGCCAGCCTCCTGGACTGCGGAAGCCCCTACCGTCAAGCTGGGGGCAGGAGGGGTGCGGGAGCCCAGGGCGGTGATGGCCTGTCATCTGGGGAAGGGAGGGGACCGGCTAGAAGACGGCTCAGGGCTGGTGGAGGCCCAGGCAAACCTGCAGAGCTGAGGAGCTCTGCTGAGCACCGTGGGCTGGGGAGGGTTCCTGACAGACTGCCGAAGCTGGGACCCGAAGGGATGAGCTGGGAGCCAGCTAGGGCAGTGTTCTGGACGGAGGACCAAGAGTAGGGTAGGTGCTAGCCAGGCAAGGTGGGACATGCCTGTGTGCTTGGGAGGCTGAGGCTGAAGGATCACAGGTGTGAGGCCAGCTTCAGCAACTTAGGAGAATAGGTGGAGAGGATCAGGGCAGGACAGCTGAAGCCGAAAGTCTGCAGGGCTCAGGGACCCCAGCAGGTGGGCTCCGAGCAAGGTCCGCCCGGGCAGCAGGGGTCGGGGTGAACACTTCTAAAAGTCCAGAGCAGGCAAGTGGGGAGGGAGCCAGAGGCAGGGGACCTCAGGGAGGCCACAGAAGGGACCTGGCGAGGCCCGAGGTGGGCTAGGCCAGAAGCCCTCCTGGGCTCCACTGGGCACCTGCACAGGGCTACATCTGGGTCGGGCAAGGCCCAAGAATTGTTTTCACAGAAGCAGAGTTGGCTGGTGCCTGGCCTGTAAAGACCTGAGGGTGGGCAGAGTCCTGCACGCATAACAGGCCCAAGCAGACCTGGACGGGCTGGCCACCGCCCAGGAGGACCGTTCCTAGCCCTGAGCTGGTTCTACTGGACACACACACACGTTCCTGGGGCAGGAGCTGACTTAGGGGCAGTGGAGGCTCTGGAGTCTAGGAGAGGCCAGGCTGAAAAGGACCACACAGACACCCCCACACACACATGCACACACACACACACATGCACACACACACACACACACACACACACACACGCAAAGTCACACACACCAGTACATAGTCCCCTTGGACATGTCCCAGTCTGAGGAGACATGCACACACACACCCAGACACGCTCACATGCATGTCTATGAACAACGGGACTCAGGCGTGTACCCGCTGCACACACGGGTGCTCCATGCTCCCTGGCTCATGCGGGCCCAGGTGGGCAGGCGGGTGAGTCACTGGTGGTTCCCGGCAGTTGGTCTGCAGACACTGGGCGGCCAGCCAGCAGCAGGGCACATGGACACTAGAGGTGCTGCCGGGAAGGGGCCCTGGCGGCCTCCTCTGCAGACGATGGGCGCGGCCCTGCCTCTCAGGCGGGCACACTGGAGCCTCCAATGGGAAGGGGCCCTGGCGGCCCTCTCAGGTGGGGACACTGGGTCTTGCCTCATTCTCTGCTGCAGAGAGAGCTCAGTTGTGTGCTGGGCGTGGGCATTTCTGTCTGCGCCTCACGGCGCCTCCGTGTGTCTGCCGGGATCTGCGAGGGCTCTCAGCCGGCCGGTCCGCTCTGCCTGACTCTGGCTTCGGGGGCCATGGACAGGGCACGGGGCGGGGGCTGGGAACAAGGGCCAGTTTTTCCTAATCAGGAACCTTAGGCACTGACGCAGCTCTGCATCCCCGTCCCATTGCGCGCATGGCGTTGGTGGGGTCGCATGCCCCCGGGGCCCTCAGATGCAGTGACCTCATCCACTTGACCTATGACATGCTGACTGGTATGACTCATGTCCAGCGGTGGCAGGTCTTATCTGCTTCGTGGGGAAGGGGAGAGGGAGCGCTGGGCTCCCCACCTATGTTCCCCTTTGGGGGACCTCAGTGTGGCCATCAAGTGCTGTGCTGTGAGTGTGGGGCCCTGGCCCACCCCCAGCCCAGCCGAGACCCTCTTGAGCTAGCCCGTGAGGCCTGCCCGCCGGTGGTGGGCCTAGAGCCCATCATGCATGCCCAGGTGCCCACTCCACTCGGGCCCTGAGGAAGGGCAGGTGAGCTCCCTGCTTGTGGGGCCCTGGGCTGCAGTCCTGGGCATCACCTCACCCGGGGCTGGCTTGGCGGCTCAGGGAGGAGGCTGGACAGGCCCCGCCTGCTCGGAGATGGAGCTGCCTCCCCGCAGATGCCCTGCCCCAGTGCAGGGGCTGCGGCCTGCCTCTCAGGCCAGCTGGCAACCCCAACCCTGCTCTGCCTGCACCTGTCCTCCCGAGAGCCCCTCTTAGGTTGTAGGTGAAGCCACGGGTGTCCTGAGGAACAGACACCCGGGGGTCTTCCCAGAAAGTTTCCAGCTCAGGTTCCACCAGCTCACCATGCCCCTGTGCCCTGGGCCCTGCCTCGCTCACAGTGCCTCTGGAGGGCACGCTCACAGAAGTGGGGACCAGCCGCAAGGCAGTCCTCGCTCCCCAGAGCCTGGCCAGCATCCTCCACCATCACCAGGCCTCAGAGCCCAAACTGGACCCAGGGGAGAAAGCGTGTGGGGTCGCGCCCTGGCCTGGCCCTGGCCCCAGCTGAAGCCTGAGCAGCATCTCTGCAGAGGCCCGCACAGCCAGCAGCTTCTATCACTGTGCCCAGCTCCAGCCTCCCCCAGGTGCCCCTGGGGATAGACGCCTGGCGGGGGAGGCCACTGCAGCAGGCTTAGCTCAAGAACCGGTGACCCCACCCCAGCACCTACAGGGCTCACGCCTGCCCTCAATGCCACCCAGAGGTGCTTGCCAGTCTGCGTGCACCACGCTCTGCTCCCCAGATGGGGTCCCAGGCCCTGGGGCGCAGGCACGGTGGGGCCTGGGGTAGGAACCAGCCGCGTGGCCCTGCCCCCACCCCGCCAGACTGGCCGCTCACTCTGTGGCTCCATCTCCGGGCAGCTGGGATGCCCAGAGCATCAATGATTGATGCTTTCTCGCAAGCTGCAGCAGCATAACAAAAATAGCTCTGCCTGTCCCTGCTCTCCAGCCCAGCCCAGCCCAGGGGCATGAGAAAGCGTGGCACCTGGGGTACTGTAGCCACCCTGCCTCCCTCAGCCCTTTGCACGGGGACAATGGGAAGGGCTACAGCCAGCCGTGAGCGAGTGGGGCCCTCGCCACCTAACCTCGCCCTTGTCCCTGGCCACAGAGCCTTACCTCTAACGGTCTCAGTCTCAGTGCCCATTTCAGCCCGGGCATGGTCCCAAGTCCCTTTCTCTGCCCCTGCACAGCTCAGCACGGGGCTAGCACCAGGGAACAGGGAACAGGGCAGAGGCGGGGCCTGTGAGGGTACTGGGCTCATTCCGCACTTGGGCCTCCACGGCCCCGCTGGTGGGGGACACAGCAGGCTGCCTGGGGTTCTGGAACAGCAGCAAGCTCCAGGGCAACCTGCTGCCCAGATGCCACAGGCCACCAGAGGCAGGGACGGCCCCCACCTCCCCCAGGGACTGGGGGCCGAGGCTCCTGGAGGACTTCCCCGGGATGACTGTAGGCGACTATAGGCCCCGGACAGGCTGGGCTCCTCCGCAGAGAGGAGGCCACCTGCCCTGTTCAGCAGGGCTGGGCTCAGGACCCTGGGCTGGCTGCCTGGCCCTTCTGACTGTACCTGCCCCTGCCTGGATCTAAGGACAGCCCCTGTCCTTGAAGTCCCCCACAGCCTGGCTTTAGTGGGACCCACTCCCTCTGGCCCACTCTCCCCAGCAGATAGAGCCAATTAAACCTGGGCCATTGCCCGCTCCGCCCAGCCACCTGGAGGCAGGCCCTGGGCTCACGCCCCATGGCTGTGCAGTGAGGCAGGGCAGCCGCCCAGATGCTGGCCGAGGCGGGGCCACCTACCAGCTATCTGGGCTGCCCCACTCCTGCAGCCAGGGCCAGGCACTTCTGCCTTCCTTAAGGCAGCACCTCATTATGGGGCTGCCAGGGGTCACCCAGGCGTATTAGCTCCCTGTGTCAACTGCAACAAGAAGTTGCCCAAGGACTGGTTAAAACCACATACACCCAGCTGGCGTGGGCGGACTTAAGATCCCAGCATCGGGAGGCAGAGACCGGAGGATCACGGTTCGTGGCCTGCCTCAGCTACTTAGTGAGGCCCTCCGCAACTCAGTGAGACCCTGTTTCAAAATAAAGAATATAAAAGGGCTGGGGGTGTAGCTCGGAGGTCGAATGCTAGAATGCCCCTGGGTTCCAACTCCAGCACCGCAAAAAAAAAAAAAAAAAAAAAAAAAAATTTTTAAATTAAACCACATACTGGCATGGTCTCTCCAGCCTGGGTGTCGCAGGGCTGTGTTCCCTCTGGAGGCTCAGCCGCCCTTCCTTGTCTCCTCTGGGCTCCGCACTCCTCCCACCCTGCTTGCATTTTGTCTCCATTCTTCCTCCAGCACTAGGGATTAAACCCAGGGCCTTGTGCGTGCTTAGCAAGCACTCTACCACTGCGCTGCACCCTCGGCCTGTTTTATATTTTGAGGCCGGGAGACAGGGCCTCACTGGGTTACCCAGGCTGGCCTCACACTGCAACCCGCTTGCCTCAGCCTCTCCAGCAGCTGAGATGACAAAGGTGGCCACTGGGCCCAGAGTCACCTGGGTCTCCTTAAGGGCCTATGATTACCCTGGGCTCAACCACATGACCCAAGATCCTCTCCTCATCCTAAGATACTTTAATAAAGTGTGATGGGGCCCTTCCTCTTTCCAAGGTCCTGTATGCACAGCCTCGGGGGTTGGGCATGCCGAATATTGCTTCCCAAAGGGCTACTCAGCTGAATACCACGCAAGGTTCACCCCAACCTGAGCCAGGTGAGGTGGAAGTGGCCAGGAAGTGGACGCTGCTGTGCTGCTCGGGCCTGGGTCATTTCCTCCTCCAACCATCCTGAGGGTCACAGTGCGCTGCCCTCCTTACACGGAAGCTGAGGTCCAGGCAGGGATTGGGGAGTTCTGAGGGCTGGGCGTGCTGTTCCAGCCCCTCCTCTCCTCAGGAAGGCCTCTGGGCTCAGCCTCTCCCTCCCCCAGGGAGGACAACACTCTCCCTACCACTTCCGGCAGGAGAGCGGGTAAGGGCACCGGCACTGTGGGAATGACCAGAAGGTGCTCTTGCTGGAGCTGAGGCTGGCCAGGTGCGGATAAGACCAGCAGAGGCCGCTGTCTGCAACCCCAGACAGTGTGACCACACTCCGCAGGGCTTACTGCAGGGGCTGGGGTGGCAGAGCCAGCTGTCCCGGGCAGCCTGACTGCAGGACACTCACAAGCAGGGGTACTGGGCGGCTGCGGTCCAGGCTGCAGAGAATGAGCTCATCTTGTCACTTTTTAAATCCAGTTTCTCGGTAGCCTGGCCGAGGACACCAAGGACTGGCTGACTCATGCCAGAAGGACAGGGCGCAGGGAGGGAGGGGTGTGGTGGGGATTGGGGCTGGGTGGCTCCTTCCCAGAGGAGGTGGCAGATGGCTGGCTGCCAGTCTGGGGAGCCTGGAGGGGCGATGGAGTCAAGCTCAGAGCTGAATTCGTGACACCAGGGATGTGGACAGATGGGGAACGCCGGGAAAGCCAGGGCGGGGCTGGCGAGGGCACGGTAGCTCATGGGGCCCTTCCCCTGGCCTGGGCCGGTGGCGGCAGGAGGGGGTGCCGGCCGTGGCCCAGACTGTCCCTCCCGCTGGGGCTGGCTCGAGACCGGGGAGCCTCGGAGCGCTACCCGGGGTCTGTGGGGCTGCAGGCGCCCTCCCCCTGCTCTGCGGGATTCTCGCCCTCCTCTAGTGAGGGCCACTTAGGAAGGCGCTAGGATCCGGGGATCCAGGCATCAGTCAGCAAGCCAGACCCGGTTCCTGGTCCTCGGGGGGCCTTCAGGTCAGCGAGAGGAACCTCCCAGCAGAAGAGCCCACGCGGGGCGCGGGGCGCGGGCGGCGGAGGGGCAGCAGGCCTTCGCTTATTTCTGGGCGGCGTGTGCTGTTTGCGATGCGCTGGGGGACCCGAGGCCGGGAGCGCGAGCCCACGGAGGCGAGCTGCCCGGCGGCCATCCAAGGCGCGCGGCCAGGCAGGCCCTCCAGGCGGAGTCCGCGCGGAGGCAGGGCAGGGGCGTGGCCGCGCAGGCCCCGCCCGCGGCGGCGTGTGACGTCACGGCGGAGGCGCCGGAAGCGGGCCGGCGGGCGCCGTTGCCTGGCAACGCGCGGCGCGGGCCGAGGGCGCGGCGGGCTGCGGGCCGCCGCCCCCGGGTCCGGAGCGGGCGCCTGCCGGCCCCAGGCCCTCCCGCCGTGCGCGCCCGGCCCCGCGCCGCGGGCCTCTCCCGTTGGGGCCTCGCGTGCGCGCCCGGCTGCCGGAGCTCGGTCGGTGGGGCTCCGGGCCCTGCTCCGACCCGGGCCGGGCGCGCCCCGCACCCGTCCCTCCGGCTCGCTGTCCGGCCCTCGGGTCTTGGCTCCTCGCACCTGCGGGTGCAGGACCCGCCCCTGCGCCGGGCTGGACCCCTTACACACACGCACACGCACACACACACGCACACGCACACACACACGCACACGCACACGCACACACACACACACGCAGACACACCGGTGTGTGCAAGCGAGGCGCAGGGCCGGTGCCCGGCAGCCCGGCGGAGTCGCCCCAGGACAGGAGGGCTCCCGGTACCCCAGGCCCTGGCCAGCGCCGCCCGGGCTCGGGGCAGCTGCGGCCCAGCAAACGTATGTCTCCGGAGGCGGGCAGGAGCTGGGGGGAGCGTCCATGACTGACCTCGCTGGGGGACCGCCCCCGGTTTTCCTCTGCCAGGCAGCTGGGGGACAGAGTGGTGACGGTTTGGGATGGACAAGGATCTGCCGCCACAGGCCCCTGCCTCTGTGGGACGGGACAGCCTGCAGCTGGGAGCCAGAAGGGGGCCTTGCGGCCAGCTGTCCTGACCCAGGCGAGCTCAGCAGTGTCTGGGGGGAGTTTGAAAGCTTCCGGGAATCTTCAGCCCAGCCTGGATTCTCTCTGCCCCTTGAATTGGAGAGACCTCCAGAACTTCAGCCACCGGGGACCCCTTCTGCACCAAAAGAGCTCGGTTCTCCACGGCCGCACCAGGGAGGATCCTGGGTGACAGGAACCGCTGCTGACCCATCTTCAGAGGTATTTCTGCTACTTGGTACCATGTTGAGTGGGAAAGTCTCAGAGACCCCGCGTACTGCTGTCCTGGTGGGGTGGGGCTGCGGGCCTTTGGGGTCCTCTTCTCTCCCACCTTTCATCCCTTACAGTGGGGCAGGCATCCCATCTCCCCTAGGCCAGGAAGGGAGCAGGTTGTCAGGGAGGCCAGCCCAGGTGGGGCCCCTAGGCGGGCCATCTTTCCCTGCCCACTCCCCATCAGCAGGCACATGGGGCAGGAATGCTTCCTCTGAACCCTGAGTCAGTTTCTAAAGCCCCACAATCACAGTGAGCCTCAAGGGACGCTGGGGGAGTGCCCTGGCGTGGGAGCCCAGCCTCACCTGCAGCCTCAGCGGACGCCCGCGGTGCCTGCCTCTGAGCCAGGCTCCCTCCCTCCAGCTCTGAGCCCCTCAGCTGGCTGTGTTCTTCCTTCCGTTTCTCCTTTTTCCAAATGGTTCATCCAACCAACAGAGAACTAAAGATGCATAAAGCCAGTAAGGAAGGAAATAGAAGGTCATTCAGACAGCTAGCTTGCCTGCTTTCTTTCTTTCTTTCTTTCTCTCTTTCTTTCTGCAGTACTGTTGACTGAACCCAGGGACATTCTGCCTCAGAGTGACACACCTATTTTTTATTCTTTATTTTGAAACAGGGTTTTACTAAGTTTCAGAGGGCCTCACTAAGTAGCTGAGGCTGGCCTTGAACCTGCAATCCTCCTATCTCAGCCTCCCAATTGTTGGATTACAAGTGCGCCACCAGGCTTGGCTAGACAGACTGTTTTCTAAATCAGAGTCCTCCTGTACCTGGAACTAGGCCCACCCTCAGCAGAGTCAGCTCTGCTGTGACACTTGTTTGAAGCCACGTCTTCAGTGCGAGCGATACACTAGGGAACACTTGAACATAGCAGGAACTTTGCAAGCAGCACCAGGTGAGCATAGAGGGCCGCCCCTGGCTGAGGTGGCACGTGTGGGGATCCATGAAGCGCACACCACCGCACCTCAGGACTGCCAGCACTCCTTTTCCACGAGTCCCTGATAGCTCGTGCTCACGCTTGCCGTTGTGTGACACTCCACAGCGTGGAGTGTTTAGAAAGCGCCATGTCGGCGGGCGTGGTGGCCCACACTAACACCAGTACTTGGGAGGCTGAGACAGGTGGATCTCAGCAAATAGCAAGACTCAACCTAGCGAGACCCTGTTTCAAAATAAAAATTAAATAGGGCTGGGGTGTGGCTCAGAGGTAGAACGCCCCTGGGCTCAATACCCAGCAGTGTGCACGCGCGCGCGCACACACGCGCACACACACAGACACAGACACACGCGCCAAGTGACGGCAACCCTGATCACAGGATCAGGCACAGAGTTTATTTGTACCAAAGCCAGTTGTTTGGAGAAGGCCGCCCGGTGTCTGCATCTCTCCTGACTCGGGGATTCTTCTTTCCAGCCTGTCTTCGGCTCTGAGGACACATTCAGGTTTGCTTTTCCACAAGTCGCGGTCGAGCAAGGCACCAGTGATGTTCCTGCCTTAGACCATTTCTTAGACACAAGCAGCGAAGAAAGCCCTGGCCTCGCATCTGCGCCCAGACTGTGGTAATGAGCAGGGTTGGGGCCAGGCGGCCTCTGCACGGCCGTGTCCCCAGGGTTACTCGGCAGGGCTTAGGCTGCACCAGCGTCTGTGTTCACCTCCGGAGGGGCACTGTTCCTGGAGCCCCTGTGGGCGCACAGGCAGGCGCACAGCAGCGGGAGCCGGCGGCCTGGGCAGCGGGCCGGGTACTTAGCTGAGTCCTGTCCCTGGGGCAGTGGCACACAGGGCACCAGCGTGCTCCAGCACTGCCCCAAGGCCCAAGCTCCCAGGAAAGTCAAAGTCCGGCGCAGCTGTGTGCAGTGGCCATTCTGTAAAGTGCTTTTACAGAGTCGGAGTGAGGTGCTCCCCTCCTTTGAGCCTGCACACGTCTGAGCGGCGTAGGTCAGATCTCAGCCCAGCGCCTGTCGCAGTGGGCCAGGGTGGCTGTGTGTGTGTGGGGGGGCGCTCCTACCAAGCACAGTCCCTAGAGAGCCCGATGGTGCACTGCGGGGTGGTCCTGGGGCTCGGTGCCCCCGGGACACTGACCTGGTGGCAGCTGGTGGAGCCACCCATGGGAGACGGAGGATGGGGGCTTTGGGCTGGAGCAGGACGCTGCTGGCACGTTCTGAGATGCTGGGGTGCTTGGGAGGGGACTGACCTTCCCCGTGCACCAGGGTATGAGCATCAGGCAGCACCCCGGCCCCACGGCATTGGCAGCCACGCTGGCCACACGCGCCAGGCGCTCTCCCAGCACTCCGACCTCTGCCACACTGTGCGCCTCTGTTTTGTAGTCAGCACGGTTGAGGCCCTCTGAATGAACCCAGAGCACGTGCCTGTGCAGAGAAGGGAGGCGGAGGGGGTGCTGGCGGCGAGTGCCCAGTGACCGTCGAGGGCGCTGCTCTGAGTCCCTGTGCCTTGAGGCCGGGCCTTGCCTGGAAGGCTTCCCTTTCAATGACGCTGTCTTCTCCAGCTCCGAGTCTAGAAGACTCTGGAGAGCCCTTCAGAGCACCGGCACCGTGCCGACTTCACGATGCCTCTGGAGCGACTCTCGCTGCCAGCAGAACCTCTTTGTCGTCCTTGGCATAAATGCTGCCCAGAAGGTAAGGTGCTTTCAGGGGTGGGTCGTCACTGGGGCCTGCCGGGCTGCAGCCACAGCGTGAGACCCCGGGCCCGGGAAGGAGTAGGGAGAAACCAGGGGTGTTCCTGAGGTGTCAAGGCCTCTCCGGGGGACTGGCGGGCCGGCATGGTGGTGCGGGCCAAGGCTGTGGCTGCTTGTCATGGGCAGTGCTTGGACAGCTGCGCGGAGCTCCTGCAAGAGTGTGCCGGCAGCCGTGGAGTCGGCGCTCAGGGCGGGGTGCATGTGGACAGCCACCAGCTAGTGTGGTGGGCCGCCAGGCGTCCTGCACCAGGGCAGGAGAGGGGAGAGGGCGAGCTCTGGTGTGGACACAGAACCCGAGGAATTGGGTGAGTGCAGAAGGAGAGGTCTCAGCAGTGCGGAGCACGGCCTGGTGTGCTCCCGGGAGAAGCGTCGGGAAGAGGGTGATGGGCGCCTGGCCCTTGGTGCCCAAAATCAACCCAGGGCCCACAGAGCCCAGGGCGGAGGAGGGGCAACCGGAGCCAGGTCGACACAGAGGCATAGCGGGCAACACAGCCTCACGCCCCACTTTACCAAGAAAATGTGTTTAGCCGGGCGTGGTGGCACACGTTTACAATCCCAGCATTCGGAGGCTGAGACTGGGGGATCATGGTTCGCAGACAGCCTCAGCTACTTAGTGAGGCCCTCTGCAACTCAGACCCTGTTTCAAAATAAAAAATAGGGCAGGGGGTGTAACTCAAAGATTGAATGCCCCTGGGTTCCACCCACAGACAGACCCGCAAAAAAAAAAAAAAAAAAAAAAGCCGGGCGTGTGGTGCACGCTTGTAATCCCCGCGCTTGGGAGGCAGAGACAGGAGGATCGCGGGTTGGAAGCCAGCCTCGCTGGCTTAAGAGACCCTGTTTCCAAATAAAAATATATTTAGAAAAAGGTGTCTGGGAGTGTAGCCTGGAGGTAGAAGGGTTTCCAGGAACCCCAGTATCGAAGAAGAAGAAGAAGAATGTGTTTAAAGGCCAGGCGACACACTCTCAGCAACCTAATGAGACCCTGTTTCCAAATAAAAATAAAATAGGGTTGGGTGTAGCTGGGAAGGGGAGGTCCCTTCTTAGCAACCAAAAGAGCAAAGATCTTTTTTCCATTCTTAAGTATCATGGAAAATTTTAAACACAGAAACTCAAGAGTGCTGTCAGGGAAGGCAGGCGGATCGTCTGGCCAGGGGTGAGTGAGGGTCTGGAAGGCCGGCCCTCCCCAGGGAGCTCAGCCTGCCTGGTGGAGCAGGGAGCAGAGGGCAGCAGACGCAGGGTGGGTGAGTTCCTGGGTGGGGGGCTGGGGGCAGCGGCAGGGGTAGCCTGTGATGACGTTTCTTTTTTTGTGTGGTTCTCGGGATGGAACCCAGGGGCATTCTACCTCCAAGCTACACCCCAGCCCTGGTTTTTATTTTTTATTTTGAAACAGGGTTTCACTGAGTTTCAAAGGGCCTCACTAAGAAGTTTCTGTGGCTGGTCAAGAACCACAATCCTCCTGTCTCAGCCTCCCAAATACTGGGATTGCAAGCGTGCCCACCACACCCGGCTTATGATGTTTCTCTTGAACACTGTCGTGGTCTGTTTTCTGTTGCTTTAGTAAAATACCTGAGACCAGGTCATTTATGAAGTAGAGAGGTGAATTTGAGCATGGTTTTTTTTTTCTTTTTTTTTTGGTGGTACTGGGGTTCCTGGAAGCCCGTCTACCTCCGGGCTACACTCCCAGACCTATTTTTACATTTTTTTAAAATTGGAAACAGGGTCTCCTAAGCCAGCGCGCACGGCTGGCTTCGAACCTGCGCGATCCTCCTGTCTCCGCCTCCCAAGCGCGGGGATTACAAGCGTGCGCCACCACGCCCGGCTTGAGCATGGTTCTGGAGGCTGGAGGCACTGGTGCCTGAGGCGGTGAGACCCCGCGAGCTTAGCCTGGGTCAGGCTCCTCACAAAGCCATGGTGCCCTCATCCAGCCCCAGGCAGCTCCCAGGCCCACCTCGCAAGCCATCAGGATGTGGGCTTTGGGATTTGGTCTCCACACGGTCACCTCTTGGGGACACCCCAGGCATGTGCGGAGCAGCACGGGCAGCCGGGGCACTGACCGAAGTGTGTCCAGGACTCAGCTGACTGCGAGTCGGGAGTGCAGCGTGGTAAAGGGCTCAGGTGAGAGGGAAGCGAGAGAGAGCGACCGCATCGGCTGTGACAAGGCTTGTTTTTCAGAGTCTGCCCCAAACCCAGGGTCGCGTTCTGGAAGGTTCCGGCCTCAGAGAACCTGAAGACCTGCTGGCAGTCAGTAGCTTCCGCCTGCACCACTGCAAGGCCCTGATCCAGACCAAGGTGAGCAGAGCACCAGAGAGGCCGGGAGCGGCGGCCGGGAGCAGTGGCGTGGCCGGGGCCTGGGTCTCAGTCCCGCCGCTTCCCTCCTTCGCTCTGGTGGCCTTGGGCAGAATGGCCTTTCCTGCTCTCTAGGGCAGACAGGCACAGCACGGCTGAGGGCCACGCACTGAGACTGCGCCCACGAGACCTGGCCGGCGGGCCTGAGAGCTCCCAGCGCACTGTGTGAACCCCGTAAGGGGTCGTGGCTGGCAGTCCATGACTATACGCACGTATGTGTGTATGGTGCATACCATATATGCATATGTATAATAGAGCGCAGGCTCCCAGCGCACCTGTGCGGCGGGCAGAGCGCCTGCAGGCCTGAGGCTCCTGCAACCCAAAACTAAAACTAAAACAAAAATGTTTTTTATAAAAAGGCTGGGGGTATAGCTCAGAGGTAGAAAGCCCCTGGGGAAAGCCCACAGTACCAAGATAAATGAGGAAAGAAAACAGCTGTGGATAGTTTAGTGTTAGAGAGCCCCTGGCTTCAATGCCCAGTACAGGTTGGGGGTGGCCCGCCCACCATGGTCCTAAAACGGAAAGAAAGCGAGCCTGCTAGCTGGGCGTGATGGCGCACACGGGTAACCCCAGTACTTGGGGCTGAGTCAGGAGGATTGCAGGTTCACCGCCAGCCTCAGCTCCTTAGGCCTTCTGCAACTTAGACCCCGGTTTAATAATGAGCTGGGCGTGGTGGTGCACACTTGTAATCACAGCATTCAGGAGGCTGAGACAAGAGGATCGCGGTTCGCGGCCAGCCTCAGCTACATCGTGAGGCCCTTTACAACTCAGTGAGACCATGTTTCAAAGAATAAAAAATAGGGTTGGGGTGTAGCTCGGAGGTAGAATGCCCCTGGGTTCCATCCCCAGTGCTTTAAATAAATAAATAAATAAATAATTAATAGTGATCACCAGGCCTGGTGGCACACGCTTGTAATCCCCGCGCTTGGGAGGCAGAGACAGGAGGATCGCGCAGGTTCGAAGCCAGCCACGCGTACTGGCTTTTAGGAGACCCTGTTTCCAAATAAAAATGTAAAAATAGGTCTGGGAGTGTAGCCCGGGGGAACCCCAGTACTACCAAAAATAAATAATGAAAAAATAGGGCTGGGGGTATAGCTCAGAGGTGGAACGCCCCTGAATTCAATCCCCAGTGCCCCCCACATTCAAAGCTAGTCTAGCCAGGGATGGTGGCGCACGCTTGTAATCCCAGCATTTGGGAGGCTGAGACAGGAGGATAGCAGTTTGAGGACAGCCTCAGCTACTTAGTGAGGTCCTTTGCTTCCCAGTGAGACCCTGTTTCAAAATAAGGAATAAAAAGTAGGTCTGGGGGTTCCACCCCCCAGCCTGCTGCGGGGAGGGCCGGTGGGGAGGCCAAAGGGGAGCGGGGAGCAGGCTGCAGCTGGCGGCTGTGGGCTGTGCCATAGCTCGGCTGAGAGGGCACACCGAGGTGCCTCCGTCGCGGGCACTTGTACTGACCACTGCCCTCCTCAGCTTGCAGGGACACCCAGCAGTGGACAGGGCAGCCTGATTACCTACAGCCTCTTTCTCAAGACACCTCTACATGGAAGTGGGCGTTACATCACCGTTCCACAGAAAAAGAAGATTTTCACTCCACGGAACCTAAAAGTGGCATTCTTTAATAAGGATATTTGCTAACACCGGGAGTACTCTGCATCCTTAGGAAACGTTTTACATGTTCTTACTGGTCTGGTTTGGTACCACAAACTGGAAACTGTTTTGAATGGAGCTGTTTCCCAAGTCCACGTCGGTGCCCGGGATCTGTCAGAACCTCCTGTGCCGCTGGCCCATCTCAGGTCTGAGTGGATGTGTGGGTGTGCTCCAGCAAGCCAGCAGGCAGAGGCGCCTGCGTGACCCATCCTGGCTCAGCTGACCCACGTGTTCAGGAGGAGGAGACCGCTCCGAGTACACCCGGGAGCCCTGCCGGCCCGGGCTTCCTGGGCACTGCGTCCCGCCAGTGTGAGCACCCACGCCCGCCCCCTGGCCCGGCCCAGCAGCCTCGAGGGCAGGCCTTTCTCGAGTGGGCTGGAGGCCCGGTGGGCAGGTGGGCAGCTTTCCCTGGCTATGTGCCAAGGCAGTTGTTTTCTTGCAAGGGCAGAGCCAAGCCACAGCACTGACTTTTGTAAAATTTTACTTAATAAAAGGGTTTGGATAAGCCTGCATTTTGCTGACTCATTCGCTCTGCAAGGACTGCTGCTGAAGTCGTGTCGCAGAGGTGGCCTGGGCCAGGGGCTCGGGCGCAGCCATGCAGGGCAGTTGGCACAGGCTGGCTTGCCCACTATTGCTGTCCCAGTACAATCCACCGGGGCTGCTTTACCTGGGAAGTGCCCGCTTCCCTGCCAACTGACCCAGACAGCAGAACAGTTCAGACAGCACAGGCAGGGAGGAGGGAGCTGGTAGGCACTGCACACACCCGGCTGGCCCCAGCACCCGCCAGCCATTCCAACACCACGCGAGAGGCCTGGGGCCTGCAACAACAGGCACTCAGGTTTCTCCCTTTCTTTCCTTCTCTCTCTCTCTTCCCTTCTTTCATTCTTACTTTTTTTCTGGTGCAAGATGTCTAGGAAAGCCTCCTTAGTTTTTCAACTAGAAGACAACATGGAAGTACTCAGCATGAGAAAGCACAGCTTCTGGGCAGGTGCGGGCAGAGCCAGCTTTGAAGGCTCTGTGTCTGGATGAAGGAGCTCCAGCTCCTCAGCAGCAAGAAAGTGGTCTGACTAGAAACTGGACCAAGCCAGCCGGGCGTGGGGCTCACGCTTGTCATCCCAGCCTTCGGGAGGCTGAGACTGGAGGATCGTGGTTCATAGCCAGCCTCAGCTACTTAGTGAGGCCTCTGCAACTCAGTGAGACCGTTTCAAAATAAAGAATAAAAAATAGAGCTGGGGGTGTTGCTCGGAGGTAGAATGCCCCTGGGTTCTATCCCCAGACCCACAAAAAAAAAAAAAAAAAAAAAAAAAAAAAAAAAAAAAAAAAAAAAAAAAATGGACCAAGTCATCCCAGTACTTGGGAGGCAGAGACCAGAGGATCACAGGTTCAAGGATAGCCTCAGCAGTGTAACAAGGCTCTCAGCAACCTAGTGAAACCCTGTTTCAAAAGAAAATAGGACTGGGGGTGTAGCTCAGTTAGAATGCTCCTGGGTTCAACTCCCAGTACTAAAAGGAAGAAAGAAAAAAAACTGGACACAGAACCTGGAGAGATATTTCTCAGAAAACCAAATGGCCAGCAGGACTTGCCACAGAGGAGCCTCCACACCACTCAGGGAGGAGCAGTTACAGACAGGGAGGCATAGCGCTCCCGGCGTCCTAGCGCCTGCACCAAGAAAGCCTGCCCCGGCTAAAATTAGCCTGCTTGACTTTTCAACTTTTTTTTTTTTTTTTTTTTTTGATGGTACTGGGGTTCCTGGAAGCCCTTCTATCCCCAGACTACACTCCCAGACCTATTTTTATATTTTTGTTTGGAAACAGGGTCTCCTAAGCCAGCGCGCACGGCTGGCTTCGAACCTGCGCGATCCTCCTGTCTCTGCCTGCCAAGTGCGGGGATTACAAGCGTGCCCACCACGCCTGGCAACTTTTCAACTTTTAAAAACCTAACTTACCTCCCAGACAAAAAGGGCTGCGAGGCCTTGTACACAGCACACTGCACTCACAGGGGCAATCTCCAGGGCTCCTGCCAGTGCCCTCTAGTGGTTGGTCCCCACTTTGATACCTATGTGTATATAAATGTGCATGCCATTTAAACTAGTTAAAAATCAAATGCTGAGCCGGGTGTGGTGGCACATACTTGTAATCCCAGTAGGCTGAGACAGGAGGAGGACAGGTTCAAAGCCAGCCTCAGCTACTTAGTGAGACCCTTCCTGTTTCAAAATAATAAAAACAGAGCTGGGGTATATCTCGGAGGTAGCATGCCCCTTAGTTCAATCCCCAGTAGCATAAAAAAAAAAAAATCAAATGCCTACCCCCCCCAGGGTGAAGAAGTCAGGGCCTGGCTGGAGCCCCCATAACACTACAGAAATTTGAGTTGTTGGAATTTATATTTCTGCAATATATATTTTGTAACAAAATTATTCAACACTTGGGAAATTTGTTCCCAACCAATTAATTTGTGTCTACATATTTAAAAAAAGATAACTACATATGATTAAACTTGGCAAGAAAAACTTAGTAACCACTCTGCACAGGCAGAATAAGCACCTTCCTCTGTGAGCCTGACCAATTCAGCAAGCCGCAGAAGGGAAGAAGGCACTGCCTGATGGGCCCTCAGCTTTGCCCGCTAACAAAGCCCACGCTTCAGAGCCTGGGTCCCGCACGGCCCAGAGCAGAGCCTGGGACGAGCTCATGGCTCACACCCCTGCGGGCCTCAGAGACGGGCGGGCCGGTGTGCTGGCGCACATCTGTGATCCCAGAACGTGGCTGACAGGAGGATCGCAGGTTGGCCAGCCTCAGCAACTCAGACTCTCGGCAACCCAGGGGCACTGTTTCAAAGTAAAAAAAAAAAAGGGCTGGGGCGTAGCTCAGAGTGAAAGTCCCTCCCTATGACCACAGCCACACACCTGTGTGTCAGCTTACTTTCCCAAGCAAGCATCCTGAAGTCAGCCTGCCCTGTCAGGTCTCATTCTCTGCAGAGTTCACTCTTAGAGCCGGCCTCGCTGCTGGTGAAACTGAGAGCAAGTAATACTTAGAACACAAAGTATTACTTTAGGGCTATCACTGTAATCACACACCCTTTAACTCCCCCAACGAAAGACACTTTCAGATTAGGAGAGGCTGGGCATGGTGGCGCACACCTGTGATCTAGTACTTGGGGAGGCCGAGGCAGGAGGATCGCAGGATTGCTGTCAGCCTCAGCAAGTAGTGAGATTCTCAGCAACCTAGCCAGACCCTGTTTTAAACCCCAAAGGAAAAAATGGGCAGAGGCTGGGGACTGTACCCAAGGGTAGAATACAGCTGGGTGGTTCAGTCTCCAGGCGTTCTCTCTCACACACATGGAGGCCAGGAGGCCATCTGTGGGTAGGATGCAGATGGGCTCATCTGCAGCCTCGTGGCTGGTGCCCCAGGGCCTGGCACGTCACCTGCCCCAAGCCAACACCCCTGGACCTGGGGCAGGTGACAGATGCAGAACAAGGTAAAGGAAGTTTTGCTGAGGTCAAGAAAACAAATGTAAGCCGGGCGTGGTGGCACACGCTTGTAATCCCAGCACTCGGGAGGCTGAGACTGGAGGATTGTGGTTCGCAGACAGCCTCAGCTACTTAATGAGGCCCTCTGCAACTCAGTGAGACCCGGCTCCAAAATAAAGAATAAAAAATGGGACAGGGAGTATAGCTCAAAGTCAAATGCCCCTGGGTTCCATCCCCAGACCCGCAAACAAAACAAAACAAACAAAAAAAAAAAACAAACAGTCCACAGCCTACTGAGTGCACCCAAGGGGAGTCTTCCTTCCCTGCATCTACAGAGGACCAGGAAACTGAAAGGCTGCTCGGGGGTACGCACCGCGGTTCCCACAGGTGTCCATTCTGTGTCAGGTAGCTTTTTAATCAAGAGAGTGAGGTGCATGAGCGCAAACACCCTCTTAGGCTCCAAGGTGTTTAGTCAGAAAGCACAGGAGCGCAGGAAAGGCAGGGTGGGGTGGGAGCCTGGCTTGAACATGAGCCACCATCTGCGGGCTAGGCCACCCAGCTCACTTCTGAGGACCAAGGGAACATAAGTGACACGAAGTCAGGTTTCTTTCGTTCCAGACTTAAGTTTAACCATACGATTTTGTTCCAGCGCTGCCGTAGAGGGCGCTCAGGCAGCACATCAACAGTTTCCAAACATGCATGCGTCGGGCACGGCAGCCCACGTACCTGCTCTACAAGGGCACTTGCCAGCCACCCCAGAGCAGGCCACGCTGCAGGGCTGGCCTCCTGTCTGAGGCGCTGCAGTCTCCGAAGACTTCACACCCCTGGCCTTCACCATCAGTGGGATTTACACATAAATAGGCATAAATAAAACCCTCCATCTACACAGAAGTCTGCAAGACATGGCTTAGAGTAGATCCTGGGAGGAAGTGTGCATGGCTCTCCTTTTAATTGCGCTCTGTAACAGAACACCAGAGAATGTTCATACGTAAAGCTCAAGTGGAAAACCACAGTACATTTAGCTATTGTTGTAGTGAAGCTTATCCTTAAAAAAGTCTCTATTTATACCTTAAAAAAAGAATCATACCAACTGCAATTGTTTAGACTATATAAAAGTCTAATGTAGCAGCAGAGGATGTCGATACAAAAAATATACTTTTAAGAAAATAGCTGAAAAAAATCTAGAGATAAAGTATAAAAAGTTTAAAAAAATATCTTAAGACAAAATATTGCCCAAAACATATAAAACTTAATTTTAAAAGTTCACCTATCTAAATTTAAATTTCAATGGGGTTGGCTGCAGTCTGTGGCTCCCCATCCTCCACAGCAGCAGCAGCCAGGCACACGAAGAGATGCTACCCAGCCAGGGCTGAGATTGGCGGACAGCTCCTGGTGCCCAGGAGACCGTGCCCGGCCTCCCACGGGGCCGGTGCCGCCCTGGCTAGCGGCAGTCTGTCCCAGGGCACTCTGAGTCAACCTAGAGCCGAGCAGGACCAAGTGCCCCACGCATCTGTGGGCTCAGAGTACATGATTAGCTCTTCGGGCACAATGCCTTCCCACGGCCCCTCAGGTCTCCACCAGGATCTCCACCACATGGTCCAGCTCAGCCAGGTCAGACTTGCAGCTGGAGCTGGGAGGCGAGGCTGCTGCAGCAAAGCCCTCCAGCCCGTCACAGAGGCCGGCCTTGGTGCTGCCCATCATCCCTGTCAGCACCGTGTCCAGGTCATAGTAGGAGCTGTCCACATCGGAGAACAGCTCCTCCACCGTGCTGGGGGCTTTGCTCTCCAGGGTCTCAAATATCTGATCCAGCGACTTCTGAAAGTTTCCTCTGTTTTCTCGAGGGCTGTCCACCTCCCATAGGCTGCTCTGCGGGTTCCTTGGTGCCACAGCAAGTTCAGGCCCCTGGCCTGCTGGGTCAGGAGCAGGGTGCTCCCCTGCCGGCCCCCTCGCCGAGCGACACAAGATCTCCGTGGAAACCAGGCGGTCCAGCGGCGCCCGGCCTGCACTTTGGGGTGCTGCCGCACACCACGCACCATCCCGGCTCATCTCCTCCTGGATCTGCCGGACCGTGTTGGCGATAAGGACCGAGCGGCAGAGGTTGGGCTCCACCAGCATGTGGCAGAGCTGGAGCTTGACCAGGGACATGTCCAGGAGCGACTGCCGCTGCAGGCTGTAGGAAGGGGCAGTGCCTGAGCCAGCGAGGGCACCCTCCCCGTCGTCGTCCTGGTCGGCACCCTTCCTCTTCAGCCCACGTGCGAACATCGTGCCCTGTGGAAACCAAGGAAGGTGTCATTGAGTGCTGGTGTTGCCGCAGGCCAGCAGGCAGAGAAGGGGCACTGCATGCAGCCAGGAACGGCCTGCGGCTCCAGACACAGGCGTGGCTATGTCCTGCCCATAAAGCCCTGAGCACTATTCTCTCAACAAAAACAGAACAGCAGAAACACATGCACACACATGTGCACTGGGGCCTGAACCAGGCACTCTACCTGAGCTACACCCCAGCCCTGTTTATACTGTTTCCAAACAGAGTATGTCTAGATTGCAGAGTCTCATTGTGATGCTGAGGTTGTCCTAGAACTGGTGACCCTCAGGTCTCAGCCTCCCAATACTGAGATTACAAGCTCGTGGGCTTTTATGTACCATAAAATTCTAGCCCAACTAGAAATACATATATTTTACGAGCCAGGCTACAAATCAGTCCCCAAAGCCCAAGTGCTGGTGCCCATGAGAGTAGAGGGACTTTGTGGGAGGGAGGCACAGAAGCCGGGGCCACAAGGGGCTGCGGCAGGTGCCGAGGCCAGCGACTTTCCGCAGCCGACTTACTGTGCGGTCCTGGCTGACAGTCACTCCCCGCTGCAGAAAGGCTGCTTCTTTCCCTCCTGGATGCACACTAGCCAAGTACTGTCACGTATGGCAACCCCAGCAATGCAAGGAGGGCGAGCGCAGTTGAACTTCCTGATCACTGGTTCTACAGTAGACCCTCAGGGGAGGAGAGCCCCAGCATGTCCAGGGTGCCCGCACCCCTGGGACTCCAGGCTGCTTCCGTCTGACCTGCTCCTGGGCCCAGCTCAGCTGTCCTAGAGTCCACTGGGGCACAAGCCTGAGGCTCAGAGCCCCACAAGCATCCCACTAGGGCTCCCCACCCTAGAGCACAAAGCCAGGCCACAGCCATTAAGTCATTCTCCTCACGTCTGTAATGTTCACAAATGCATTTGCTTCAAATAATTTGTTTGAAAATAAATGAACAAATTAATTCAGTCATGTACAGAGTTTGTATCTTTAGGATTTATTCTTTCTTTCTTTTTTTGGTGGTACTGGGGTTCCTGGAAACCCTTCTACCTCTGGGCTACACTCCCACACACCTATTTTTTATATTTTTATTTGGAAACAGGGTCTCTTAAGCCAGCAAAGCTGGCTTCAAACCTGCAAGATCCTCTTGTCTCCGCCTCCCAAGAGTGGGGATTACAAGCGTGCCCACCACGCCCGGCAGGATTTATTCTTTCTTTAATCAGTCAGGCCAGGTGCAGTGGCGCACACCTATAATCCTCGTACTTGGGAAGGCAAAGCAGGAGAATTACAGATTTGAGGCCAGTTCCAGCAACATGGTGAGACCATGTTTCAAAATAAAATAGGGCTGGGGTCTTGGTAGACCTCCTCTGGATTCAATTCTTAGTACAAAAAAAAAAAAAAAAAAAGAAAAGAAAAGAAAAAGTAAAGCAGCCCAATGGCTCCCTGTGGCCAGCATGCATGGTCAGCTCAGTGGGGCAGGAGATCCCACGGCCAACCACCCCTCCCAGGACCCTGCAGCTGCAGGCACACTCCAGCAGGATCTATTCTGGAGCAAAGAAAGTCCTTTCTTCTGACTCTGCCTTCAGTGTCACAGGTCTCACCTCCTGTGCATGTAAGACTCTTAAATTTTATTAAGTTGAACTGGGAGTGCACTGCCTGCCAGTAATCACAGTACTTGGGAGGCTGAGACAGGAGGATCGCAGGTTCAAGGCAAGACTTTGTTATCTTAGCCAGGCCTTCAGCAGGCTAGGTCTTCAGTGAGACCCTGTTTCAAAATTAAAAAATAAAATAGAGCCGGGCGTGGTGGCACACGCATGTAATCCTAGCATTCGGGAGGCTGAGACTGGAGGATCGTGGTTCATGGACAGCCTCAGCTACTGAGTGAGGCCCTTTCCAACTCAGTGAGACCCTGTTTCAAAATAAAAGAATAAAAAATGGGGCAGAGGGTGTGGCTTAGAGGTAGAATGCCCCTGGATTCCATCCCCAAAACCACAATAAAATAAAATAAAATAGGGCTGGGGTTGTAGCTTGGAGGTAGATACCCCTGGGTTTGGTCCCCAGTACACACACACACACACACACACACACACACACACACACACACACCTTTTTTTTAATTAAATTACCTCTTGGGCATCTATTCCAAAGGAAAAAAAGCAAGGTTCAGGTGAAGACACACTGAAGAACGCCCACAGCGCTCTGCTGCGAACCCCCATGTGGAAACAAGTCCTTTCAGCTGGGGGATGGGTAAAGACACTGGTCCAGCCACATCATGCTGTCCTGTCCCTAAGCAAAATGATGCCCAGGGCAACAGGGAGGGCTCCCACAAGAACCATGCAAGGGAGAAAGCCTGTCTAAGAGGCCACGTCTGTGTGAGCCCACTCACAGGACACCCAAGCAAGGATGGCCTCTGTTGAATGTGCGTGTCTGGGACCAAGTTGGCATGAAGCCTGCTTCTACTGGCCTACAGGTGTCAGGGCAGGGGTGGGGGCACAGGCCCTTCTGGCTGGCCTGGCCTGGGGGCCAATCCTGGTAGCCACCTTGAGGCTGCAGCCCGAGTTGCCTGAGCCTGGCCACAGAGGGATGACGGCAAGCCCTGCCTGGCGTGTTGGGCTGGAGAGCCTGGCTCCCAGCTCGAGTCAGCTACTTCACACCTGCCTGCCTCCACCAGCTGCTGCGGCGCACAGGACAGCCAGGAGCAGCAGTCCGCCCTGTCTCTACTGCAGTCCTGCCCTCAGGTCTCCTCCAGGCTGAGCACTAAAGACAGGGCAGGGGGTGTGGGGCCGAGGAGCTGACACTGTGGGAGGCAGAGCCAAAGACAGTAATTGCCCCTTTAAGCACTCAGGGACCCCTCCTCCTGCTCTGAGAGGCACCTCTGAGGCCAGCGTGGTGGGCTGAAAATGCAGACCTCCAGATTCGGATGAGGGCTGGGGCAGGCAGGGCCGGCCAGACTCTGGCTGACACATCCTGCCTGACCACTGCCAAGCAGTCTCTTGGTACTGGGTGTTTTTGTTTTGTTTTCATAGTATTAGGGACTGAACACAGAGGCACTCTACCATTGAGCTACTGCCCCAGCCCTTTTTATTATTTTTTTAAATTTTGAAGCAAGGTCTCACTAAGTTGCCCAAAGTGGCCTCAAATCTGCCCTTAGTCCCTGCATCTCTGGGACTGCAGCCATGCACCACCATGCCCTGCTGTGTACTGGATTTGTCCTGTGAATCAGCACCAACAACTTCTATCAAATTCACTTTGAAACGCTTCATCCAAGAAAAATAGGGAAGGGAGGGCAGAGCAAGTCGGGAAGGTGCCCAGGCCTGCAGACTTGGTGACGGTTTCCCACCCCACTACTGTCTGCTTGAGACTGTTATAAGCAGTTGCAAAAGGCTGATTCTAGATACTTTTAGTCCTCAGAAGGTCAGGACCATCTTAAGCCTGGAAGCAGGTTCAGGGGCGAGTTGAGGGAAACTTGTTTGTCTTCTTCCAAGACAAAACCTGCCAAAATACTTAAACAAAGGTAAATATGACATGCTATTCTGGATCTCACTCCAACCAGAAAACACGGCGACCACTTAAAGAGCAACACCCGTGGGAAGTTTGTGAGCAGACGTATTTCCTCCAGCACTGAGAAAACGGCTAGCTCGGCCCTGTGGCGGGGTAGACACAAAGGCGGGAGAGGACAGATCTCTCGTCTGAACAGGGCATCTCCCGGAAGGCCCTCAGAAAAGCCGTTTCCCCGGGACCCTACTTTGGGGAGAAAAGCTGTTCAAAGTGTCTCCGGTGCTTTTCCTAGCTGGGCCTCCGGGCGCAGGCAGGTCTGGGGGGGCAGATCCCCTCCCTCCCTCCCTCCCTCCCTCCCTCCCGACGCGGCCCCTCGGGCGGCGGCGAGCGGGGGGCGCGTGGGACCGAGGGCGAGAACCGGCCCGGGGCCGCCGCCGCCCGAGGGCGCTGGCCGGGGGGCCGGCGGGCGAGCGGACAGGCCGAGCGCGGCCGGGAGCTCGGGGCAGAGAGCAGGAGGCCGCAGAGCCGGCCGGGGGCGGCCGCGAGGGGGCCGGCGGTCCCGGCGCGGAGGAGGAGGCGGCGGGGAGGGCGGAGGGGGCCGCGCGCTCGGGCCCGGGGTGGGCTGGGCCCGCCCGCCCGGGCCTGCTCACCTGCGGCCAGCCGGCCGGCCGCTCCGCTCTCCGCCGGGGCCGGTCAGCGCCCACAAAGGGTCGCCATGGCGCCGCCGCGCGCGCGCCGATTGGCCGAGCACGGGGCGGGGCTCCGTTCAAACCCGCGCGGGGCGGGGCCTCGGCCGCAGCGGTTCCCGCGCGCCCGCGGCGGCCGTTGGGCTCGCGCGCTTAGCCCCGCCCCGCCCCGTCTCCGCGCGCCGGGCCCCGCCCCGACTCCCAGGTCTCCTTGCGCCCGACCCCGCCCCAAGCCCCGGGTCTCCACGCGCCCGGCCCCGCCCCCGGCTCCCAGGTCTCCACGCGCCCGGCCCCGCCTTCGGTTCCCAGGTCTCCGCGCGCCTGGCCCCGCCTTCGGTTCCCAGGGCTCCGCGCGCCCGGCCCCGTCCCCGGCTCCCAAGTCTCCGCGCGCCTGGCCCCGCCCCCTCCTCCCAGATCTCCGCGCGCCTGGCCCCGCCCCCTCCTCCCAGATCTCCGCGCGCCTGGCCCCGCCCCCTCCTGCAGGAGGAGCCCTTCCTTCGGGGCGGGCGCGGTCTCCCAGGAGAACGCGGGCCGCGGAGGTCGCGGTCCCGGAGGGGCTTGGCTTTCCTCTGACCGAGGTGAAGAGAAAGAAGGGCAGGGACAGAGTGCGCGAAGACAGTCGTGACTGAGAATGTGCTGGGGAGGGAGAGCAGTCCCGATTAGGTGCTGCAGGACGCAGGAAAAGGTCATAAGGCTCGGTAAGTGACAGGAAAAAAGTTTCCTAGCCATGTCCCACACGGAAGGTCCAGTTCCTTAGGTGACCTGCGCGTGGAACCAAAACTCTCATGTGGACAGAAAGTGGACAAAGAAATACAAAGTTCTTAAGCAGGTGGCAACACATTCGGCCTGTTGAAATAGCCAGCAGATGGGAGCTGTGGCGGAGGCCACTTTCCACCCTCCAGATTGGCGGAGATCAAAAATACTCTGAACGTAAAGTTGTCCCACAGACCCCACTCTCTCACCCAAAATGTCCAGCATTCAATAAAATACTAACAGGCATGTCCGGACACAAGACCAGAAAAGCACAGGAAAACACCAGAATAACAGATCCATGGGTAACCTGATATTGAAGTTGTCAGGTTTTCTTTTTTCCCTTTTTTTTTTTTTTTTTTTTTTTTTTTTTTTGGTGGTACTGGGGGTGGAACCCAGAGGCTTTCTACCTCCGGGCTATACTTCGGATCTATTTTATATTTTATTTGGAAACAGGGTCTCACTTGCTGAGACCTCACCAAGTAGCTGAGGCTGGCTTCGAACCTGCGCGATCCTCCTGTCTCAGCCTCCCCAACCCCAGGCTGGGATTACAAGCGTGCGCCACCACACCCGGCTCAGGTTTTCAAATAACAGTAATCATTGTGTTCAGGAAAACTGATAACTAAGACTTTGAATGTATAAGAAAAAAAATAAGACTTAACCGGAAGAAATAGTACAAATATCTTTTTTTTATTTCCGGTACTAGGGATGGAACCCAGGGGCATTCTACCTCAGAGCTACACCCCCAGCCTGATATTTTTATTCTTTATTTTGAAACAGGGTTCACTCAGTTGTAGAAGACCTCACTAAGTAGCTGAGGCTGTCCGTGAACCATGACCCTCTGGTCTCAGCCTCTCAGTCTCCCGAATGCTGGGTTTACAAGCCTGGCCACCACGCTCGGCTCCTTTTCTTTTTTTTTCCTTTTTTTTTTTTTTTAAAGAGAATTTCACTATGTTGCCCAGGCTGGCCTTGAACTCCGGGTCTCAAGTGATCCACCAACCCTAACCTCCTAAGTAGCTGGGACCACACATGGGTAGCATCACACCCAGCCACACATCTTACAGGAATTTTCTCCAACTTATGCTACAGAGTCAGCATAACCTTGGTACTGAAACTTGGAAAGGACAAGAAAGGAAACTCATAGGCTCGTCTCTTGTGAGCATACTTTAAGATTCCAGTATTTGCCAGGTGTGGCGGCATGTGCTTGTAATCCCTGCGCTTGGGAGGTGGAGACAGAAGAATCGTGCAAGTTCAAAGCCAGCCTCGCTGGCTTAAGAGACCCTGTTTCCAAACAAAAATATAAAAAATAGGTGTCTGGGAGTGTAGCCCGGAGGTAGAAGGGTTTCCAGGAACCCCAGTAACACACACACACACACACACACACACACACACACACACACACACATTCCAATATTAGCAAATCAGAGTCAGTAAAATACAGAAAAAATCATCACAACCAATTTGGACTTTCCCTAGCAATGCCAGGTTGGCTTAACATCCCAAAATTTACCAACACATTTTACCACAACAGAATAAGACAAGAAAAAATAAGTATGAAACCAGTAGCCATAGAATAAGCATCTGATAAAATTCAACATCCTTTCATGATAAAAATCCTTAGCAAATGGGATATACAAGTGCAGCCTCAGGATAGTCCATAAGACTGCTCCCGCTTCTGACATCAACTGCAAGCTTGAGGGTCCCCAGGACCATCCCAGACTTTGAAGGTTCCCTAGAGAGAGTGTGTTAATATTGGAAAAATGCTCTGGTATTAATTTCCAAAATGTAAAAAGCAGTCAGAGCCTGGGTGCTACTCAGGCAGGGAGGGGCAGCAGTGTTACACGGCAGAGCTCCCCCCTCTATCTCTGCGCCTTGTTCTAATGATTAAACTCTGATAAGAATGTAAAGGAAATTACAGTCTCTAGCATGAGAAGCCCTAGAGAGACAGTTGAAGCCTTTAGCCCTAAACATTCATAGAGGCCATCAGCGTCTGTGTTTACCCCCTCTCCTTTGTGACCTGGGTACCTGGGTATAGGAAAGGTGAGCTCCACATACTGCTTCAAAGGACCCAGAGTTGATGTTCAACCGATACATACCACTACAATAGAGGTGGAACAAGGTGGATTATTGATCTCTGCACTTAGTGCGCTGTCCACAGACAGCCACCACCTGGCAAAAAAATTACTAGCCCATTGCCTTGGTAATGCTAATAAGAACATACCAATACAAAATCTGTATTTAAAAGCTGAGAACGGAGAGGGGGACAGAGTTCCATTTTCAGGTCTCCAGTGTTCCTGCCAGGCACGCTGCTTTTTCTTCTCTTTCTATTTCCTACTGATTTTGTAATAATTGTCAAAGCTGCACTAGTTTTAATTTCCCTATTCAGCAAATTCTAATTGAATAGAGGAAAAGAGCCCACGGCACCATAACAGCCCTAACAGGACTCACAAAACTGAAAGATGTCGTGCTTGTTTGTCACCATGGTTAAAATCAGCCAATGGAAGTGGTGCAAGGGGCAGGGTGCAGGAGTGGTCCAAGCACTGAGGACAGCAGTCTTTTCCCAGTTGAACTCGGAGTGAAGTAGAACAGAAAATAAATAAATAAATAGGGAGCCAGGCATGGTGGTGCACGCTTGTAATCCCAGCATTTGGGAGACTGAGACAGGAGGATCATGGTTTGCAGACAGCCTCAGATACTTAGTGAGGCTCTCAGCAACTTAGTGAGACCTTGTTTTCAAATAAAGTATAAATAGGTCTGGGAGTATAGCCCGGAGGTAGAAATCCCCTGGGTTCTACCCCCAGTACCACAATAAATAAATAAATAAATAAATAAACAAATAGAAAAACCTAGAAACTTCAAAATCTTTATTTTCACAATTAAGGGTCTGTTTGTTTCCCCCCACCCCCAGTACTGGGGATGGAACCCAGAGGCATTCTATCTCCAAACTACACCCTCAGCCCTATTTTTTTTATTCTTTATTTTGAAACAGGGTCTCACTGTGTTACAAAGGGCCTCACTAAGTAGTTGAGGCTGGCCGAGAACGTGCCCGGGTTCTCACGTCTCAGCCTCCCTAATGTTGAGATTGAAAGTGTGGGCTCCTGGCATGGCCTGCTTCTTAAGCAAATATCCTCAATATGCCCACATCTGTAATCGTAAAGGCTTCTCTCCCCACCTAAGATTTCTAAAATGTACCAGAATTGGGAAGAGGCATAAAAATGTATTAATGTGCTGGTATTGGGAAATTGCTTTGATAATTTCAAAAATGTAAAATCTAGTCAGAGCTCAGGTGCTGTGCAAGCACTCAGGCAGGGAGGGGCTGCAGCGATTACAAGGCAGAGGTCCTCTCTGTCTTTGCCCTTCATTCTAATCACTAACCTATAGTAAAGGCCTTAGAGTCCACTGAAGCCTTTAGCCCTAAAACTACAATAGAGGTAACTATTGTAGTGCCTGTTTACCTCCTCTCCTCTGGGATCCAGCCTGGGCATAGGAAAGGTAAACTTTGTGTGCGGCTTCAAAGCACCCTAGCTGATGAGCAACCAATACTGCCCAATACAATAGAGCCGAGGGCCAGGTGGATTCTTGACCCTTGCACTTAGGAAGTGCACTGTCCGGAGACAGAGGCACCACCTGGCTAAGGAATAAGTAGCCCATTGCCTTGGTAACACTGATGAGACAGATACCAATACAAAATCTATTTAAGGGTTGAGGTCTCCAAAAGGGGATGGAGTTCCATTTTCGGGCTCTCCAGCATGCAGGTAGGTCAGCATGCTGCTTTTTCCTTCTCTATTTCCTACTGATCTCTTTCCTACTGATGTTGTAATAAAGATTTGTTAAAGCTGCACTGAGCTGCCTGTTAGTTTTAAATTTTCTATTCAACCAACCTTAGTTGAATAAGAGAGAGCCCCACCATTCAGACCGTAACATAAAATGCTACTGACAAGGGACTGATGAGGAGGTGAAGCTCAGGTGCCACCAGCCATCTGGTGGCCTGAGGAGCCCGCCAGACCCCACCCGCGTGCCCCTGCTCAGCCCCTCCAGTGGCTCCTGCCATAGCCTGTGATACCCAAAGCTGCTTTCTCCCTCTCAAGATGGCCTGTGTTCTCCCTTGAATGTGTGTCCCCACTTTCCTAAATACACCTCCTCTTTGTCTCTGACGGTGTGTGCTGAGATTCTTTTCTGCCGTGGAAGGGAAGGGCCCGCCGATCCTGAGTTCCTAGGCGAGGGATCAACCCATCACCTCTGACCAGAGCATCCACCAGTGAGGCTCACCAAGTGGGCTGCACGCAGGGTGGGCCCTGTCTCCACCTCCAGAGAGAGGTGCAGCTGAGGTTTCAAGACCCAAGGCCTTGAATTCCAGCACTGGACCATGGGGGTGGCTCCAGGCCCCGCAGAAAGAGACTCGTTCCTGGAGATTGGAGAGCACCACTCAGGTCCTGAGGGCAAATGGCAGACCTCACTTTGACCAGGGTGAACTTCTTTACCTCCAGGGATGCCTTTGTCTGAATAGTGTATTCACAGAACGCCTAGAGGAATGCTCTAGTGAACGGGAGAAAGGTGCGGGGACCAGGGCTGTGAGATGCATGCTCCTGCGCCCACCGGCTTTGTGCTGCAGGAAGGAGAGAAAAGGAAAGGTGTCAGGATCGGAAAGGAAGAGCTAAGATTGTCATTCATCCCAGAACGCAAGATTTTGAATTTCCAGACGAACTTCAAATTAATGTAAAATTAGGCATGATCACCAGATACATAGTCAGTACAAGAACATCAATTCTATTTCTCCAAATAAGTAACAAGAGCTGGCCTGGTGGCACACTCCTGTCATTCCAGTACTTGGGGCTGAGGCAGGAGGATCGCAGTTTGAATCCAGCCTCGGTAATTTAGCAAGTCCCTCAGCAACTCTATTTCAAAATAAAAAAAAAATAGAACTGGGGATATAGCTTTCAGAGAGAATGTTTCTGGGTTCCATCCCCAATACCATACACACACACAAAAATTATGTAAGTAATAAGCCATGATGCTTACAGTTGTAACAGTGCTGGGGGCTCTTCCTCGATTCAAATAGATATATTGAATAGGGAAAGTAATAATTGCATCTTCGACAACTCTTTATTACAAAGTTAGTAAGAAATAGGGAAGAGAAGGAAAGCAGGGTGCCCGCAGACACGTGGGAGAGCCCGAAATGGAGCTCTGATCCTGGCCCTTAAATACAGGTTTCTTGTTGGGCGTCCTTTTCAGCGTTACCAAGGCAACGAGCTAGGACATCTCCTAGGCAGGCCGTGCCTCCTTGTCTCCAGGCAGCGCACTGACTAAATGCAGGGGCTAATAAACTATCTTGTTTATACCCCTATTGTCGGGCTATACTGGTTGACCATCAACTGCCTTCTCCCAAATCGGCACAATCTGCCGGCAGAGAGGTGCAGGCCATCCCTAGGGACCGCGGTCGGTCTCGATGTCTAGCAGGTGCCTTCTGGCCACTACCTGAGAGTTGCCGAGCACTGTCAATCACACGCCAGTGTCTCTCAGCGCCAACACAACTTGCAAGAGAGGACAGCTACCCAAAGGGAGGGGTTCCAGCATTGAAAACCCGGTGTGGAGGCTGGTCTAGGGGTTATGTACTTCTGAAGTGTATACTTTATATACTCGGCTTTCCCCATGGGGTCTCCAGGCGGTTTCCTGGGATCTGCGTGGTGTCCTTGCATACTGTACTTCTTTGGGTCTCCACCCCCTGGGCTTCCTGAGTGCTCCAGGGAATCTCCTGGGATCATCAGCAGGAACGACTGGAGGTTTGTGAAGCTCTGGTCACACTCAAGAGGCGTTTAATCTCATTATCACTTGACATTTGGGAGTCTGGTCTCTCGGAGTTCTGGAAGTTAGTTAGCCTCTGTGGCCTTTCAAGAAATAAAGTTTCTCCACGTCACCCTCCGGCCTTTTCTTTCTACCTTCTCTCTGGGATTACAGGCATATTTATTTTATTTTGAAACATTTCACTATTAGCCAAGGCTGGCTTCAAACCTGTTATCCACCTATTTAGCCAGAATGGGGTTTAGGGGAACCAATATCTTTGACCAATTTCAATCTTTATTTGAATTGTTATCTTGTGGGCTGGTAGGCCCTGGCACCCACCGGCCTCTCGCCTCCATCTGATTAGGTGATACAGATGGTGTGTGTGTGTGTGTGTGTGTGTGTGATGCTGGGGATGGAACCCAGGGGCATTCTGTGTCTGAACTACACCCTCAGCCCTATTTTATGTTTCGTTTGGAAACAGGGTCTCACTAAGATGCAGAAGGCCTCACTAAGTATCTGAGGCTGGCTGTGAACCCAGGATCCTCCTGTCTCAGCCTCCCAAGTACTGGGTTACAAGTGTGTGCCACCACGCCGGCTTTGGGTAGTCCTTTGAAACCCCTCTGTCCCCAGGCCTTCTGCCCTGCCTTTCCCTCCTGGCCTTTAAGGCTTGCTTATTATTTGTACCGGTATTGGGAATGGCCTAGGAAGATTTGAGAAAGCTCTGATTAGTATATTTCAAAAATTGGTGGAAGGACTTGGTTTCTACCAAAAAAGCAGGCAACTATTCCAATGCAAATTAACCTAGCTAAAGGTAATTAGCAAGTCCATAGGAGAGGGGAACTAGGACTTCCTCCTTCTAAAGACAGGTTGACATAATTGGATAATATAGCTAGGATGGGAGGAGGGGGTCGACCTTAGACCATGACCTTCCTGAAAAGAGACACCTAGGGGGGAAAGTAAGGGGAGGTACCTTACAGGGACGTTTACTACGTCAGAATTACGTGAACAAGATGGAGGTCATGTGTATAAAAAGTCTGGTCCACATGTCGTTTCTTGGTGAATTTGTTTGAACCACTCCCCCATGCCTCTCCTGAGTGGCATGGGGCTGTCACTGTCTTCTGTATTTCTGTCTTTTTAATAAACTCCTTTAAATCTTCAGCAAGAGTCCAGGCTATTGCATATCTATCCTTAGCTCAGGACAAGAACCTGCGGGGTGTGTGTGTGTGTGTGTGTGTGTGTGTGTGTGTGTGTGTGATTTTACTGGGGAATTATTCCCAGGGGTCTAACAAAGATCCCTGGGGACCATTTTCCCTAAACGGTAACCCTCACCCCAACCCGTAACCTAATTGTCTGAGTCTTTATAGAATTATTACATCGGTCATTTGGAAATTTAAGTGTAACCCATACATAAATGTTACAGCTTCAGGGAGTAAATCCTGAATTATTTTAAACAATTTGAGGCCACTAATAACATAAGTCCCAAGTATCTTTTTGGTAACAAGGCCAATTCCAAGAAAAATCCCCAAATCCCCACGCCTAATACTATTCCCCAGAAGGAGATGCCGCGCGCCCCGTCCCAGGGAATGTCTGCCGTGCCACATTCCTGCGGCAACGAGCCGAGCTCAGTTGTAGACGGGGAAGACGGCGCGGCAGGGGAGCCTGGAGATGCTCAGCTCAGAGGCGGCCCTGGTGCTGCTGCTGAGTCACCAGCAAGGGCGCAGCGTGTCCCTCGTGGAGCACGCCGTGTGCTCACTCAGTAAATGTGTCCTAAGCACGTTTCAGCAGGACGCAGCCCAGCGGCCCCGCTGCGCGCCGTGTGGTGCTCGGCCGCCCCTCAGGCCAGGCTGGGAGATTGGCCGCGTGCCCTTTCATTCTTTTGGATCCACACCCCATGATTCTGTGTCACCGAGGGGAAGAACTACATCTTACCTTTAATAAAGAAAAAGAAATGTGCCGGCCAGGGTGGCCAGCACCTGTAGTCCCAGAAATCAGGACCAGTCTGAGCAACAGAGCAAGACCCTGTCTCAAAGGAGAGAAAGAAAGAAAGAAAGAAAGAAACCAGGTGTGGTGGCACACACTTGTAATGCCAGTACTTGGGAGATTGAGACAGGAGGACCGAGGGTTCAAAGTCAGCCTCAGCAGCTTGTGAGCCCCCCGCAACTTAGAAAACCCTGTTTCTTTTTTCTTTTTCTGGGGGTACGAGGAATGTAACCCAGGGGCCTTCTACCTCTGAGCTACACTCTCATACCTATTTTATATTTTATTTGAAAATTATTATTTGAAAATTGCTGAGAGCTTCACTCAGATGAGGCTGACTTCGAACCTGTGTGAGCCTCCTGTCTCAGCCTCCCAAGCGCTGGGATTACAAGCGTGCGCCACCACGCCCGGCTGAAACCCTGTTTCAAAATAAAGAATAAGGGCCAGGCGAGGTGGTGCACACTTGTAATCGCAGCATTCGGGAGGCAGACACCGGAGGATTGTGGTGCGCAGACAGCCTCAGCTACTTAGCGAGGGCCCTTCGCAACTCAGAGAGATGTTGTTTCAAAAATAAAATAGAGGCTGGGTGTGGTGGCACACGCTTGTCATCCCAGCATTCGGGAGGCTGAGACCGGAGGATCATGGTTCGCAGACAGCCTCAGCTACTTAGTGAGGCCCTCTGCAACTCAGTGAGACCCGGTTTCAAAAAAAAAAGAATAAAAAATAGGGCAGTGGGTGTAGCTTAGAGGTCATATGCCCCTGGGTTCCATCCCCAGACCCATCAAAAACTAAATTAATAAATAGGCTAAAAATTAGGGCTGGGGGTATAGCTTGGAGGTACAGTGCCCCTGGGTTCCATCTGATACCGAAAAAAAAATTTTTTTTAAATAAAGGATAAAAAATAGGGCTGGGGGTATAACTTGGAGGTAGAATATTCCTGGGTTCAACTCCCAGTACAGCAAAACAACCCAAAACAAAACAAAAGAGAAAGAAAGGGAGAGGAAAGAAGGGAGAGGGGAGGGAGAAGGGAGGGACCTGGGAGGGACCTGGCTTTTCAGCCCCACGGTGAGCTCTGACGTCCAAAATGGCAGGCACTCCACCCACCCGTACCAGTCCCCACCTGCAAGGGTCTGGGGGCTGCAGCGTGAGAGGAGAGGGCTGCAGCTCCGGGGCTCCTCCTGTCTTCTCCGCAGCTGTGGGCCCCTCCCCGCTCCTCCGTGTAGACCATTGTTCTCAGCTGCGCGGACCCACCCTCAGCTTCACATGTCCTGCTCCCTGTCTGGGTGAACAGCCCAGGCCTGCGGGAGCTCTGGGAGCTCACCTGCCAAGGCCTGGCATCTGCGCTGGTCCTGGCCCCGCTGAGCAGGGGAGCCCTTACCTCCGTGGGTTCAGGGCTCAGAGGCAGGTGGTAGTCATGGACTGGCCCCCCAAAGATGACCATGAAAGCCCTTCCCTAGCGTACCGGGATACACGGGGAATCTGAAGTCTGAACCCAAAGCACCCTGGAAGCAGGGAGCACCACGGACTGGCAGCCACAGAGAAGCGGATCTTGGTCCTGCGCTGCAAGCAGCTGGGTTCTTCAGGTCCTGCGTTCAGGATGAGAACTCGGCCTGCAGGCACCGCCAGGGCCGTCCGCGAGGCTGACTGCCAGCCTCCTAACCTGAGCAGAAAGGTGAGGTCTGCGGCAGCTGGGAGGAAGACAGCGCTAAGCTAGAGAAAACCGGGCTGCAGTGCGGCTGCTCACCGGCCGGGCGCCGCACCCCAAGGTCCCCGCCACCGCTGGGGGGTGGGGATCCACCTGACACCTCTCTTTCGTTTCGACTCCTCCAACCTGCCCGGGGCCTTCTTGTCTCACCCTCCAAACAGACCCCCGGATGCCGATTGCCCTCTAAATGCCAACAGGCCCGTCCTCCTCCGCTGCTGGCCCCTCAGGCTGTTAGGGGAAGCGGAGGGGAAGGAGGGATGGCCCCGCAGCTGTGAAGGGAGGCCTGCAGCTGTGCGTCTGCAGTTGCAGTTTAGATACCCATGGAAAAGCCAGCGTGTGGAGTTGAACAGTCGCACTAAGCAGTAACCACCCTGAACTGCTACGCAGGAGGAGGGTGGGATTTCTGGACGGTAGAGAAGCGGCCAGCGCCACACATCCAGACTGTACTGGTATTGGGAAGAGGGTTTGAAATGTATTAAGGTATAAGTATTGGGAAAAGAGTTCCAATTTTAAAAATATATCCTTTATACTAAGAAGGCCAGGGCTAGCAGAAAGGAGGGACTTGTAATTTACATTTCTAAAGGGAAGGAAAGGAAGCCTGAGAGGCTTCTTTACATTTCTGAAAGAGAAACAAATGGCCTAAGGGAAATCTGAAGAAATCCCAGATGCCGGGAGAAACAATTTCACACATCTCGGGGGATGGAACAAGAGGTGTAGAGGACTGTGTTTGAAGGCAGGACAGCCCCACCTTCCAGGGCAAATCCTCCTGGAAACGGCAGAGACTGGGCTAGAGATAGGGCTAGCATATCTACAGATCAAAGGACCTTCCTCGGACTTAGACAGGATAAAAACTCAGTAAACTGGAATTCTTTGGCATTTTCGTTCGAATTGCCCCCCTGTGTCTCCTCCGGCACAGGGCTGTGACTATCTCTATATTTCTATCTTTTAATAAACTTCTTTAAATCTGCAGCAGCTGTCCAAGCGATGAATACTTATTCTTAGCTTAGGACAAGAATCCACGGTTTTTCTGTTTGTCTCTGTGTGTCTGGTGGGTGGGGGATTATTTCACCTCCCACACCTTCCCCCCCCCCAACCTATCCCCCTGCAACACAGACAGCTGAGTGGCGTGTCCTCACTCCGCCCTGACTATTCTGGCACCAAGGGCCCCAGAGAACACTTCCCAGTAAAGTAATAGCACAGCGCTTTACCAGGAAACTTGGGGATGAGCATGTGTCTTTGTGTTTTATTTCTCTCTCACTCTTTCATACTGGGGATTAAGCCCAGGGGTGTTCTACCTCTGAGTTCCCAGCCATTTATTTATTTATTTATTTGCAGTACTGGGGACTTTTTATTTTCAAGTAAGGTCTTACTACATTGATGGAGGGCTCAATACATTGCTGAGGCCATCTTGAGCTTGTGAGCCTCCTGACTCAGTCCCCCAAGTGTACTGGTATTGGGAAGAGGGTTTAAAATGTATTAATGTGTCAATACTGGGAAAGATGTCCAATCTTGAAATATGTCTTCTTTACTAAGAAAGCCAGGGTTAGCTAACATGTCCTTGCATTCCTAAGAACAATTTAACACATTTTGGGGGAGAAAACGAAAGGTAAAAGCCTGTGTCTGGAGACAGAGATGCCTCCCCCTCCGGCCATAAATCTGGGCCTATGTTTGGAGACAGAGATGTCTCCCCCTTTAGGCCATAAATTCGGCTGGAGAGATAACAGAAGCAGAACCGGGGTTGGAGATAAGGTGTAACATGATCTCCAAAAATCAGAGGGACCTGCTGGACTTAGACAGGATAAAAACTCAGTCAACTGGAGTTCGTTGGCATTTTCATTCGAATTGCCCCCCTGTGCCCCGCTCCGGCACAGGGCTGTAACTATCTCTATATTTCTATCTTTTTAATAAACTTCTTTAAATCTGCAGCAGCTGTCCAAGCGATGAATACTTATTCTTAGCTTAGGACAAGAATCCACAGTTTTTCTGTTTGTCTGTCTGTGTGATAGTGGGGGGGGGATTACTTCTCCACACACACACACACACCAAGCACCTCCCCCCCCCCAACCTATCCCCTGCAACACCAAGCACTGGGATTACAGGCATGCACCACCAAGCCTGGCTTGTGTTTTTTTCTTTTTCTTTTTCTTTATTTATTCTTGGTACTGGGGATTGAGCACAGGGGCATTCTACCTCTGAGTGATACCCCCAATCCTTTTTGTTTTTTATTTTGAAACACAGTGTCATAAATTGCTGAGGCTGTCCTTGAACCTGTGACTCTCCTGTCTCAGCCTCCCAGTTACTAGGATTACAAGCCTATGCCACTGCTCTGGGTTTTTATTTCTAGGTGTATTTTCTTCCTTCCTTCCTTCCTTCCTTCCTTCCTTCCTTTCTTTTTTTCTTTCCTTCTTTCTCTTTTTATTTTATTTTGTTTGGTGCTGGGGATGGAACCCAGGGGCATTCTATCTCTGAGGTATACCCCCAGCCTAATTTTTTTATTTTTTATTTTGAAACAGGGTCTCATTAAGTTGTGGAGGGCCTCTGACTGAGCGGGAAGGCTGGCTCCCTGCAGCTTCCGGGAGGCCTGGGGTGCGGCTGTCCACTCTGCTCGGCTCTACCCCGGCCCCTGTGCTCTCACTGTGTGGAAGTGTCTGGGCAGAGGCACCAGCCCAGCTGTGCCGCGGTGAGGCAGGCACCACTGGACCCACTTTCTAGATGGGGCAACGGGGGCCCGAGCATGACTGGCCCAGAGGAGGTTCATCGGTGGCAGAGCTGGGATCTGACTCTGCCCCCTGAGCGCCTTTTGCTCCCTGGTATTGGCGAGAGGCAGGAGGGCCACAGGCAGAGCCCTCTGCTTACTAGTGACCCGGCCCACCGCCCGTGAGGCAGGGCCCGGGAGTCTCAATTCCAGGCACCCCCTTGCCTCGGTGACAGCTGCGTCACACCCTTCCCGGGGTGTCCACCAGCACTTCCCGCTGACTTGCGGTCCCACCATGAGCATTTGAAGGTCATGTGTCCTCCTGGGAGCCCAAGCAGTGGCCAGCCTGCCCTAGGGCAGGAGGTGTCTGCTCAGCGGGGCGCCATGTCCAGACGAGGGCGCCGGGGGCCGGGCTCCTGGGCTGTGCAGCAATCACAGGCGACACCTGCAGAAGCAGAGAATAAGAAGCCGCTGCCCAGAGCTTGGCCCGTGGCTGCGGGCACCCGGCCTCCGGCTCCATGTGCTTTCTGGGCTGCGGTCAGTCCTGGGGCACCACCATGCCTCCTGGTGTGCTGCCAGCTTCCACGGGGGGGGGGGGGGGGTCCAGGAGCGAGAAACCAGTGGTGCCTTCCAGAGGAGCCCCGCGGCCGTGAGCACAGTGCAGCCGTGGCTCAGTGGGTGGAGAGCCACACTGCCTGCCCAGGCAGTGCAGCGGGCTCAGCAGGACTCCTCCAGGAGCCTCCCCGGGGTGCACACGGAGCCCCACCCAGCTGGCTGAGAGCCGGGAGGGTGGACAAGCCCGGGGAAGACATAGTCCTTGGCCAGCTCCCTGGGCGAGTGCAAGGCCTCCGAGTCCTGGGACTGAGTGGGCTTGCTGACGTAGGTCTTGGCAGACCACTTCTTCCACCCCTTTCGGATTCTGGTCACTTCTTGCCGAGAATGGTCTGTGGCTAGCACATAGATGATGGGGTCGGCCACGCTGTTGACCGTGGACAGGCACAGGAACACCATGGACACAGTGTACAGTCTGGCTTCGAAGGCGCACACGGCCTCCCTGTCTCCTCGGTAGTAGGAGAAGGCGGCGGCCTTGACCAGCAGCACCGCGTGGTAGGGGGCAAAGCAGACCAGGAAGATGGCGACAACCGCGACGGCCGAGTGCTTCACCTTGGCCTTCTGGGCGGCGGTCAGGCCCACGCTCAGCTCGATGCTCCTGAAGATCCGCTGGTTGGTGACGGCAATGACGCCGAGGGGCAGGGCGAAGCCCACCACGAAGCGGGCGTAGTGGAAGCCCGCGATCCTGCCGCTCATCCGCATGGGCTCGAAGCAGGACCCCTCCTCCAACTCCATGTGGAACACCGGGTAGTGGACGAGCCCGACCAGAGCAAAGACGCAGGCGGAGATGAAGACGGCGGTCCTCTGGTGGCGGTGGCCGCGGCTCTCCAGCGCGTACACCACCGCCATGAAGCGGTCGCAGGAGACGCAGCAGAGCAGGAGGATGCTGACGTAGATGTTGCAGAAGAAGATGTAGGCGGTCACCCTGCAGGCCCGCGGGCCCAGGGCCCAGCGGTGCTGGTTCTGGATGTAGATGACCCAGAGCGGCAGCGTACTCAGGTACAGCAGCTCGCACAGCGCCAGGCAGAACAGGTAGACGGCCAGCACGTTGCCCTGCACCGCCTGCAGCAGCGTCAGCCACGCGGTCAGGCAGTTGGCCGGCAGGCCCAGCGCGCACACCGCGCTGTACACCACCACCAGCACCACCCTGCTCTCCTCGAAGGAGAAGGACGCGTTGCAGAGCAGGGGCGCGCGGGCCGGCACCGGGGTGGAGTTCCCTGTGGGACAGAGGAGAGTGACATCCTCAGAGCCAAAGGACTCCAGACCGGACACACCAGTGTGGGCGCTGTGAGGCGTGGCCAGAGCAGACTGAGCACGGAGACCCCCAGGAACAGCGAAAGCAGGAACCCCAGCCTCCCTGCAGCCGCACATCTACCAAACCTGAGCCCGTGTCAAGCCCACCGCGGCGGGCTACGCAGCTGTTCCTGCACCCGCCCCTCCGAAACCCCTGAAAAGCCCAGGTGTGGAAGGAAGCGGGCTCCTAGGTTTTCCCCATTGGAGCCTGTTCCTTGCTGTCGGGCCGTGTTCCCTTTGGTCCCTGTAATTCCTAACAGCCAGGGGTTCGCAAACTTCCAGGTGGACAATATATTTATTTACTTGAACCCAGGGCATTCTATCTCCGAGCTACACGCCCAGCCTTTTGTATTTTTGTTTTGAAACAGGGTTTTTTAGGTTGTTGAGAGTCTTCCTGTGACTTAGCTTCTGGGCTCAGACGGAATGTTGGAAGTGACTGTACCGTGTTGGGCCTGGCCTAGGAAGGCTTGAGAAAGCTCTGATTATTAATAAATACATTTCAAAAGTCATGAAGGGCAGGCCTGGGGAAGGGCTTGGTTTTGGCCAGGAAGCAAACAGCTATTGTAATGTAAAACATCCTAGCTAAAAGTAATTAGCAAGTAGAAAGAGAAGGGGAGCTGGGACTGCCTCATTCTAGGACAGGTTTACATAATAATTGATATCTAGTTAGGCTGGGAGGAGGGGACCGACCTTCCTGAAAGGAGAAGCCTGGGTGTAGACCAAAGTTAGGTGGGAAAATTAAGGGGACGGACTTTACCTGTCTATGTCAGAGTAACGTAGGAGAGAACAAAATGGAGGGTGCTGGGTCCACACAAAGGCTGTTCCGTGTTTTGTACATTGGTGGATTCGTTTGAACCACTCCCTCATACTATCCCTGAATACTATGGGGCTATAACTGTAATTGTGTGTGTGTGGTACTGGGGTTCCTGGAAACCCTTCTACCTCCGGGCTACACTCCCAGACCTATTTTATACACGGCTGGCTTCGAACCTGCGCGATCCTCCTGTCTCTGCCTCCCAAATGTAGGGATTACAAGCGTGCCCACCACGCCGGCTTTGTAACTGCATTCTTTATTTCTGTCTTTGTAATAATCTATCTTTGTAATAAACTCATTTAAATCTCTAGCAAGAGTCCTGACCAGTGTGCATCTGTCCTGAGTTGGGACAAGAACCCGCAGTTGAGGGGAATTGTGTCCGGAGCCTAACAAAGGTCCCTGGGGACAGTCCTAACCGGTAACGCTAATTCCCCAAACAGTAACATTTTAAACCATAACAGTGAGCCTTAGATCCCAAGCCAGACACGTGGCACACACCTGCAATCCCAGTGCCTGGGAGGCCGACACTGGAGGATCCTAGGATTGAGTCCAGCCTTGGTAACATGGTAAGGTCCTCGGCAATTTAGCGAGACCCTTCTTCCTTCCTTCCTTCCTTCCTCCCTTACTTCCTTCCTTCCTTCTTTCTTTCTTTATTTTCTTTCTTTCCTCCTCCTCCTCCTCCTCCTCTTCTTCTTCCTCCTCCTCCTCCTCCTCCTCCTTCTCCTCTTCCTCCTCCTCCTTCTTCTTCTTCTTTTCTTTTTTTTAAATCCAGGGCATTTTACATGTGAGCTATACTCCCAGGCCTATTTTATTCTTTCTTTTGGAAACAGGGTCTCACTACATTGCAAATGGTCTCACTGAGTTGCTGAGGCTGCGCACGAACCTATGAACCTCCTATCTTAGCCTCTCAAGTACTGGGATTAAAAGCCTGCACCACCATGCCTGGCTGAGACCTTGTTTCACAATAAAAAATAAAAAGGGGTATTTGGGCATGGTGGTGGCACACGCTTATAATCCCAGTACTTGGGAGGCTGAGGCAGGAGGATCGCAGTTCTTGGACAGCCTCAGCTACTTAGTGAGGTCCTCCGCAACTTAATAAGACTCTGTTTCAAAATAAAGAATGAAAAATAGGGCTGAGTTTGTAGCTCGGAGGTAGAATGCTCCTGGGTTCCATCCTCAGGACCACACACACACACACAAATGTTGCTGTGTGTTTGAAAAGTGTTAGGTTGAAAACAGAGTTAGGGGTTTAGGAAGGAGGCAAAAACACCCACTGGGTTATCAGAGACGCTGATTTATTCGGACCCGGCCCCTCCGGAGAGTCAGCCGGCCGTGGGGGACCGGACGGACGGCCACGCATCTGGAGAGTTGCGCATAGTCTGACCGGCGGCTGAGTCACGTGGGGGATCGGAGGCACCGCTGCTTTATGGGCGTGCCGATTCTCGCGACATCTGTAGCATCACGATGTTTGGAGTCCGCGGCACCTGGAGCCTCCCGATATCTCCGCTTCTGGCTTCCGGGGTTCCACTGTGAGAGCACGTGAGGCAGGGACCCAACTTATCATCCAGCCTTTTGGTGATAATGGCGGAGATTTGAATCCAGAGGGTGCCGGGTCCGAATAAAACTGGTCTCTGTTAACCCGGCTGGTGTTTTAGCCTCCCTCCTAAACCCTCCTAAGCCCCCTAACTCTGTTTTCAACTATTCATCTGGTGCCGACCCTGGGAAGAGTTTTGGGTTTTTAGGGAGAAGTTTTGGGTTTTTTTCTCTTTATTTTCTTTTTGATTCTCTTTTTGAGCCCCGGACTCTCCGACCTGCCAGCAGCTCAACTGCGAGGTCCTGCACCAGCACTCCGCGTGTAGGCATTGCCCCCACCGTCGTCGCGGGGTGTGGGCTCCGCCAGCCGCTGGCCGCCAGTTCCACCTGCCCCTAGCCAGGCTTCTTGGGGGGTGCTGGCACCTGCTCTGCCTGCCGACCGCCTGCGCGGGCCAGGACCTCTGCCCGCTGCTTGGGTCTCCTAGAACCACCATTCCGGCTCAGCACTCCGGTCACCGCTGGGACCTCTGGCCATTCTGTTCCACCCGCCCCGAGCCAGGCTCATTGGGTGACGCACAGCCTGGTTTCAGTGTCCATGCCAGGCTTGACTTGCAGGCATAGCCCCACTCGCTGCCGCCACTCCGTTTCACCCGCCCCCAAGACAGGCTTGCTGTGCGGTGTGCCCCGGGGCCCGGCCTCAGCATCTGCTGCACGCCTAGAAGCCATTTTGTTTCCACGCTGTGGGCCCGACAAGCCATACCGCCTGCACACCACCGTTTCATTCTGCCTGTGCCAGCCACCAGTGCCACCCACACATTTTGGACCCCAAATTCAAAGCGCTTGGTGACCCACTGTCCCCCGGTCCACTGGGACCACCCTCCAGATGACCAGGTCATCCTCTGGTTTTTGAGAAGGGATGGAGACGTCTTTCACAGTCTCTTAACCTCCATTTCCGAACGATTGATCAGGAAAATGGGGACGCCTGTTTCCTGTTCTTCGTTTCCACCCGCGAACCAATTATGGGAAGTCGAACCTCCCAACTAGCAGAGGACTTATGCCCTGAGCACCTGTCTGCCTTGATACGAGTTGGGTAATGGGTTGCGGTGGCCCAAGAACGGTTAGCAACTTTGTAAGCGGTTTGGTAAATGGTCAGAAGTCTTTATGTCCAGGCTTTTTTTTCCTGCATTCCATCCCTCCAAATTCTATCCCCCATCAGCTGCCATTTTCCCACCAGCTGCCATTTTGTGATGGCGCATAGTCGCTGCCTGGTGACGTCACAGTTGCCATCTTGGCCTGCGCCGGCCTGCACTTTTGCTGAGTCACAGGCACAGTCCACATTTTGTGGTGACCCGGCTGGCTTGTAGGCGCTGCTTTCTGCGGACACTGATTTACAGGTTCTCTCCTCACCGCCCGGTCACCATCCTATCCCAGGACAGCCTCCCACTCTAACCCACTCCGTTCCCCCTGCCTTCCTTAAGGAACCAACTCAGGAGGCTTTTCAAAAAATTAAGAAAGGCTGAAGACGGTCCTCAAACTCCTGTCCGAGATTTGGTTAACATGGCACTTAAAGTTTTAATTCCAGAGAGAAACAGGTGGAGATGGAGAGTACACTCCGACTTCGCCAAAAGGCGGATCCCTGGTAGCTGCCCCAGCGATGGCAGTGGCGGCTCAGCCCTCTGGAGCGCCACCTAGGGGTGGAGGACAGCAACGACAACTACCTCCAGGAGCCTGCCTCAAGTGCGGCAAGGCCAAGCCCACCAATCAGACTGTGCCTGGCCTGTGGCCAGGAGGGCCCCTGGAACAAGTGCCCTTGGAAAAGGGTGAGCCCCAGGTGTCTCAGCACAGGGGACCACCTTTCCAGACCAGGCCCCGCCACTGGCCCTACTCAGCCTGGCCAAAGACTGACGGCTCCTGGACCCCTCAACCTCCATCCTCCTTGCCAGCCCAGGGCAACTCTCCAGGCAGTGGGTAAGCCAATCTCCTTTCTGGTCGCCTGCTCAGTCCTTCCATCTTTTCAGGTCCTTGTTTTCCTTTTCTGATCTCCATACAGGGGATTGACGGCAAGCTCTCATGACCACGCACTACAGGCCTCTTTTACAGGACAAGATTGCTCTGCCTGAAGCTTAGGCCAAGTCTACAAAGGGCTCCGCTACAACAGCCTCAGGACAAATTGTCTTGCACAGTTTTGGGGCCCACTAAGCTTCGTTTTTCTTGGCATAATTCTCTTTAATGTTTTTATTTTAGCAGGTCCACTCGTTTACATAGTACGGTGCTCTCCCTCTCCAGATGCCAAACAGCCATAAGTATTAAACTGTCTAAAATTTGTTACTGATGCTCCTGACCCAGTAGCATGTTTTCTCAGGAAAAACACTGCTATCTTATTAATAAATCTAATGACAATCTACCGCATATCTCGAAGTGCTCCAAGGTCCAGCAGCTGCTGGGCTCCTTCCCTTCTGGGCAAGGGCCAATAGCTTATGGGCTCCTGCTCAACCCAGGACTCACTCTCACGACTTGCCTTTTCTTTTAATAGCTCCTCATCCATTAAAGTCTCCTCAAACACACATCACCAAGCTGTCCAGGGTAACCTCCGACTCAGGCTGCAGCCATACTCCCACCTGCCCACTTCTGGAGGACCCGACCTCTCCCGGCCAAGGGGCCCCTTACAACACCCCCTGACAGCAGGAAGTAGTTTGAGATTTGAATCTCCACCCATTATCACCAAAAGGCTGGGATGATAAGTTGGGTCCCTCCTCCACGTGATCTCACAGCAGAACTCCGGAAGCCAGAAGCAGAGATATCGGGAGACTCCAGGTGCCTCGAGACTCCAAACATCACGATGCTACAGATGTCGCGAGAATTGGCATGTCTCTAAAGCAGCAGTGCCTCTGATCCTCCACATGACTCAGCCGGCCGGTCAGACTATGCACAATTCTCCAGACGCGTGGCCCTCGGTCCCTTTCCCCTGGCCGGCTGACTCTCCGGAGGGTACTAGGGTTGGGGCCTAATAAAACAACGGTCTCTGATAACCGATAACCCGGTTGGTGTTTTTACCTCCTTCCTAAACCCCTTAACTCTATTTTCAACTATTCAAAAAGAACGCCCGTTCTCTCTGGCTGAGCAGGCATCCTTTGAGCACCTTCTTTGGAGCTAGGTGCTTACTGCCACCCGCGTCCAGCCTCAGCCCCACCCCCACAGTGCCCGTGGGTAGCATCTCCCTCCCGTATAGTTTACCACTGCCTTGCCTGCTTGAAAGGTCGGTTACCGAGAAACGTAGTTAACAGCCCTTTGTAGAGTGAGGGGGGATTTGTCCAGGTCTCTCCCTAAGCCTCTCAAGGTTTGCTTTACATATTTGAAGCTATTATTAATTGATGCCTAGGAGTTAAAATGATTGTGTTTTCCTAGTGAATGGACCCTCCTGTCATCACGTCACGATGCTCTGTCTCTGACACCTCCCCCAAAGGTGTCTCGATTCTAATCCCTGGAACTTAAGAATGTTCTAGGTCGCATGGCAGAGGGGCGCTAACTTTGCTGATGGAATTAGGATAGTTAAGTAGATGACCATAAGGCTGGATAATCCATAAACCTGGATTACCCAGCCCAGTGTATTATGAGATCCTCAGATGTGGGAGAGAAAAAGAAAAGGCAGCCATGGCGGCTCTGAAGATGGAGGAAGGGCCTCAAGCCAGAGCGCAGGCAGCCTCAAGCCCTGGGGGTCAAGGACACAGGTCCCCATGCCTGCAGAGGAACAGAGTGCAGGGGACTTTGCCTTTTTTTTTTTTCTGGTGTTGGGAATTGAATCCAGGGTTGCTCTACCTCTGAGCTATACTCCCAGCCCTTTTATTAATACATATTTTATGTGCATGGTATTGGAGATTGAACCCAGGGGTATTCTACCTCTGAGCTATATCCCTAGACCTATTTAATTTATTATTTGGGAACAGGGTCTCCCTAGGTTGCTGTAAGCCTCACTAAGATGCCAAGGCTGGCTTTGAACCCGCGACCCTCCTGTCTCCGCCTCCTAAGTACTGGGATTACAGGCCGGCCACCACACCCGGCTTATGTTTTTTGCTTAGTATCTGTTTTTTTTTTTTTTTTTTTTTGGTGGTACTGGGGTTCCTGGAAGCCCTTCTACCTCCGGGCTACACTCCCAGATCTATTTTTTTTTTAATTTGGAAACAGGGTCTCATAAGCCAGCGCGCGTGGCTGGCTTCGAACCTGCGCAATCCTCCTGTCTCTGCCTCCCAAGCGCGGGGATTACAAGCGTGCGCCACCACGCCTGGCTTAGTATCTGTTCTTAATGCCAGTCTTTCTCATACCAGAAGCGGGACTTGGACACAATTTCCAGCTCACACCGCATCCAAACAGTCAAGCTGGGCCAGGGCTATCTCCACTACCTACAGACTGGGCTCCTCCTCCCAGCTACGTCCTTTGAACATTTTCCCAGGGACTTGGTGAGCCGCCTGCCCCTATGTGGTACGCTCTGCCACCCTCTGCCCTGCCTCCCGTGACCGGAGGACTCCTTATGCCCTGCCCAGGATGCAGATGCCCCACCGTGCACCCCTGGGTGCAGCCCACCGTGGTGCTGTACTGAGTCTGCCTCCCACCAGGAGAGCCGGGGCTGCTGCTGGCCAGGGTGTCCCCCCGCCGGGGGCAGGGCGGTCCTCTGGGGCTCCTGGTGCCAGAGCAAAGGCCAGGTGGCATCAATGGGTGTGGGATGTGGCCACATAAGAGCAAGAAAGGCATTTGCCAGAGTGGCCAGGCCCTCTGTGAGGGGCCCCTGGTCATGGGCGTCCCACCAGGCAAAGGAAGCACCCAGAAAGGTGCCCGGTACACACCGGGGTCGGCTCCCTCCTTCCCGTTGGGGCCGTGGAGCCAGAGCCCAGGCCTCAGTTTGGTGTATTTTTTCCAGCCTAAAACTTTCAATTTCCATGAATCCTATGTTCGTGTGTTCGTTCTGCGGGGCTGAGGGTGGAGCCTGGCCCCACACCTGTGAGCCACAAGTTCCACCACCGAGCTTCACCTAGCTCTATTCTAGAGGCTATACTTAGAGGTTAAAGTTATATTTTTAAAAATCAAATACTTTTTTAAACTCTTGAGTTCAGACCATTCATACTTATAATATTGTGTGGGGGTTTTTTATTATTACTTTCAGATAGCCTTGCTGTGTTGCCCAGGCTGGCCTTGAACTCCTGGGCGCAGGCGGCCCTCGCGCCTTGGCCTCCTGTGTAGCTGGGACTTCAGGTGCTCCCAGCACCCCTGACTTGATTGGCGATTCGCTCCCTTTTTGCGCCCCCATTTATGTCTAGGCCCCTCTGCTTTGCATCATGGGCTGAACTGAGTCCTCCCTGAAATAGACACACCAGGGTCCTGGCCTCCGGGGCCTCAGAACGCGCCCTCTTGGAAACAGGATCTTTACTGCGGGGGTCACACAAGAACCAGGCCTGTGGTGTCCTCACGAGAAGGGGAACTGTGGACACCGGCGTGCGCAGAGGGAAGAGATGTGAAGCTGGCCTGGGGGCCGAGGAGGGGCGGGGCGGGGCGTTCAACCCTCCACACAGCCCCAGCCGCAGCGCCCTCACCTGCCTGGGACTCCCCAGCTGTGCCCGGCGCAGGCCCAGGGGCCCCTTGGTCCCTCCTGGACTCGAGGGCCTGTTGACCCCTGTGGTGGACCGTCCAGGGTTAAGTTTCTCCGGCCAATTAGGCCACCTCAGCAGCACACCTGAGCTGCGGAGAGAATCCCGCACGCAGGGCTGCCTCTGGGTCCCGGTATCGGGAAGGAGCCCAGGGGACATTCATTCTGCCTTCTGTGGCGCCTGCCCTGACGGCGCTGAGCGGGCCTTCCCTCTGCACTCCAGTGGCTTTCCGCGGCTCCGAGCTCGGCACTAACCAATGCTTTGTTTAAACTTATCAGCAAAAGAGGCTTCTGCGAGGGGACTTGGAGAAGAAGCACAGAAAGAGTGAAAGGAGCCTTCTGCTTTCTCTCCAGCTGCCTCATCAACAGGCAACGATATGTAAATAAGTAAGCCGAATTATATTTGACTCTGAGTCTACGTGGGAGAACACCAATAAGCCTAAATGGCCTGTGGCTTCTGAGAAGGGGTCTGCGGCACCTGCCCTCTGCGTGGACATCCCGCTGCGCAGAGACATGTGACCTGCCTGCACGCTGCCCGTCCTCTTGTCCTGGCCGGCTGTCCAGGCACCCGTGCTGCAGGGTCCTGGCCCTGGCCGGGAGACTTCAACAGGAGTCGCTGAGAAACCTGCTCTAGGCCCACCTGAGGGTCCTTTTTTATTATTTATTTATTTATTTATTTATTTATTTATTTATTTATTTATTAGTGGTACTGGGGTTCCTGGAAACCCTTCTACCTCTGGGCTACACTCCCAGACACCTATTTTTTATATTTTTATTTGGAAACAGGGTCTCTTAAGCCAGCGTGGCTGGCTTCGAACCTGCGTGATCCTCCCGTCTCCGCCTCCCAAGTGCGGGGATTACAAGCGTGCCCACCACGCCCGGCCTGAGGGTCCTCTATATGATTGTAAAATGCACTTAACATAGAGGGCCTTAACCACTCAAAGCATGCGCTGCATCCCGTAGAGAGCGTCTACTCTGCCGTGCCCACACCCCATCTCCAGAATGTTCTCTCCTTCAAACTCTTTTTCTTTTCTTTTTCTTTTTCTTTTTTTTTTTTTTTGTGGTATTGGGTATTGAACCCAGGGCCATTCTATCTCCAATCCACACCCCTGACCCTAGTTTTTATTTTGAAACAGGGTCTCATTAAGTTGCAGAGGGCCTCACTAAGTAGCTGAGGCTGTCCACCAACCCTGAAACTCCTGTCTTGTCCTCCCAAATGCTGGAATTACAGGCATGTGTCACCACGCCCAGCTCATCCTTGCCTTCAAAGCCAAAGCTGTCTTCCTTAAACACGAGCTCCCCATCCCTGCCAGGGAGCCTGTGCGTCTGTGAGTCCGTCCCCTCCAGGGGCCGCATTGAGTGGAGACGTCAGCGTTTGTCCTTTGTGACCGGCTGGTTTCACTTAGCAGTGTCTCCAAGGTTCATCCAGGTCACAGCGTGGGGCAGAGTTTTTCTGCTTTTTCAGGCAGAGCAGTATTCCATGTTGACAGCCCACTGCAAACCGTATTTCTAAGTGTGCAGAGCCCACTTCGGTTTGCCGGCTCCCGTGGGCCTCGGGACTGCTGCCACCTTCTGGGCACTGTGAGTAGTGCTGGACGGCGTGCCTTTGGACTCTTGTCTACGGACCTACACTAAGAATTGGCGTTGCTGGAACCAGGCAGCTCGGAGCACGCGGGACCGACCGTCCCCCCCAGTGCTGCTCCGCTTTGCATCCTGACGGCGGGCCGGGTGCCAGGGCTCCAGTTCCTTCACATCCTGGACAAGGTGTCTTTCCTGCTTTGTTTTGGTGCTTGGCATTGAACCCAGGGCCTTGCGCACGCTGGGCAAACACGCTACCGCCGAGCACTCCCCCCCCCCCCCGGCCCTGCTGCCTTCTGTCTTTCTGGTTGTGGCCACCCCGGGGGGTGAGAGGTGTCCAGGGCCCCTCCGCCCTGCCGGCCCACCCCAGAGTGTCGTTAGCCCAGTGTAGGCGGACCAGCTGGAGCTCAGGGCTGTGAGCTGTGTCCGTCCCTGGCACCGGAGCCTGAGCAGGGAGCGGGCAGCCCTGAGGTCTTCCCAGGCGCACCTTCCCTCCTGGACACCTGGCCATGTGAGCCCGGGCAGAGCCAGTCCCCGCCTGCGGGCTCAGGTGTCCTTTCTGGCCTCCGTTCTGTCTGCGTCCCAGCCACCTCCTGTCCTGCTGTGCGGTGGGAGGGTATCTTTATCCCAGGTGGAGGCCCCAGCGAGGCCAGCGGTGGCCCCAGCCCACGCGGGGGCAGAGGAGGCCTGGGGCAGATGGTGCTGGGCAGGGTGGGACCGGGGAGCTCAGGGAGGACTGTCCCGTGGGACAGCTGGGACAGCTGCTGAGCTCTGGGTCACTCAGTGTGAGGACACCGAGAGCCGGTCCATCCCCACCCGCTCCTGGCTTTTCCAGCTCTCTCTCTCCCTCTCTCTCTCTCTCTCTCTCTCTCTCTCTCTCTCTCTCTCTCTGGTTCTGGGAATAGAACCCAGGCATGCTCCACTACTCAGCCACACCCTCATCCCTTTTTATTCTTAATTTTGAGACAGGATTTCACTAAGTTGCTGAGGTCCTCGCTACGTTGCTAAGGCTGGCCTTGAACCTGCAATCCTCCTGCCTCAGGCTCCCAAGCCCTGGGATTACAGGCACACACAACCGGGCCAGGCTCTGCTCCCCAATTTCCTGATGGCGCCTCTGGATTTATTGTCTCTGAATGCATTTTTATTTCAGAAATCTACCTTTGCAGACTGATTTCTAAATTAAGAGATCAAGGCATGAGACAAGTGCGTCATGGCGGGAGTCTAGTGGCGGCGTCAGGGAGGCCTTCTCACCTGGCATGGCTGCAGCTCCAGTCTCGGCGGCTCTAAGGTAAGCTTTCAGGGGCACGTTACTCAGCCTGTCTGTCCTAGTGAGAAGTTTACTCTGGCAGTTTAAAACGACCTGGAGAGAGAGCAGGTGGAAATTGCTTTAGGAAACTGGAGTAAATCGCATGCATTGACCATGAATTAACCACGAAAATGATCAGAGAGCGTCTACAGTGTGCCAACTCTTTTTTTTTTTTTTTTTTTTGGTGCTGGGGATGGAACCCAGGGGCATTCTTCCTCCAAGCTACACCCCCAGCCCTATTTTTTTTTTCTTTATTTTGAAACCGGGTCTCACTGAGTTGCAGAGGGCCTCACTACATAGCTGAGGATGGCCACGAACCCGGATCCTCCTGTCTCAGCCTCCTGAATGCTGGGATTACAAGCGTGCCCACCACGCCTGGCATGTGCCAACTCTTGAATTCATCCTACAGAGTACAGTATAGCAGGCCCTACTTATATAAAGAGCTCCTACAAGCCAGGCGGGGGGGCACACATCTGTCCCCAGTCCTGGGAGGGTCACAGGTTCAAGGACAGCCTGAGCAACTTAGCAGGACTCTCAGCGACCTGGCAAGACCCTATTTCAAAACAAAAAGTAAAATGGGGCTGGGAGTGTATCTCAGAGCTACAGCACCCCTGGGTTCAATCCACAGCACACAAAACAAATAAACCATTTCTGTAAATAAGAAAAAGGCAACTTAATGGAAAGAATTGTTAAGGCCAACAAGTATCAGAACAGCGCATTGAGCCCAGCACGGTGGCCCAGACCTGAAGACAGGAGACTGACAGGTTTGAGGCTAGCCTCAGCCACTCAGTGAGGCTCTCAGCAACCCTGTTTCCAATTAAAATTAAAATATGAGCCGGGCAGGGTGGTGCACGCTTGTAATCCCAGCATTTGGGAGGCTGAGACAGGAGGATCGCAGTTTTTAGCCAGCCTTAGCAACTCAGTGAGGCCCTTCGCACCCTGGCATAGTGAGTGTCCCATGCTTATAATCACAGTACATGGGAGGTAGAATGCCTCTGGGTTCAATCCCCAGTGCTGCAAAAGAAATCATACATATGTTTACATGCACAAAGTGATCTTTCTTTCTTTCTTCCTTCCTTCCTTCCTTCCTTTCTTTCTTTTACCTTTCTTTCTTCTCCTTTCTTCTTTCTTTCTTTCTTTCTTTCTTTCTTTCTTTCTTTCTTTCTTTCTTTCTTTCTTTCTTTGTGGTGCTGAGGATGGGACCCAGGAACATTCCAACTTTGAATTAACAACCCCAGCCATATTTTAATTTTTTTTTTTTTTTTTTTTTGCGGTACTGGGGATGGAACCCAGGGGCAATTTACCTCTGAGCTACCCCCCAACCCTATTTTTTATTCTTTATTTTGAAACAGGGTCTCACTGAGTTGCAGAGGGCCTTGCTAAGCTGCCGAGACTGGCCGCGAACCGCGATCCCAGGTACTGAAGGCATCTGTCACCTGACCTGGCTAAATAGGTAGCATTTTTATTTGTAAATTATACCTTAATAAAACTGACGAGGACGGGAGGAAAGCCAGCAAGTTTTCACAAAATGAAATAAAATAGCTCCCCAAAATCTAAGAAATGTTCAACTCCACTTACAATCAAAGCCACAGAGATATAGCCATGTGAAAGGTCAGTCTCTTGTCCTGCTTGTCAGTTTGACAAAACAAAGAACGAGGACTCTGAGGCCGGGGAGGGCGAGGAGGTGGCGCCCTTGTCCCCACAGAGCCCGGACAGGATCTTGTAGCTTTCAAAAGCTGACATCGGCTTCCCTTTTTTTGTTCATTTATTTTGCATGTGCTGGCAAGTGCTCTGCCACTGAGCTACACCCCCAGCCAGGGTTTCACTCTGTGTGTGTGTGTGTGTGTGTGTGTGTGTGTGTGTGTGTGTGTGTGTGTGTCTGTGCGCATGAGCACTACTGGGGATTGAACACTAGGGCGTTCTATCTTGGAGCCTTTTTCTATTTTTTTTTGTGTGTTTTTAAAACAGGGTTTCACTAGATTGCCAACACCACCCCCACGTTCCCAACCACAATTCTGCCCAGCATCTCCATACCACACCTTCCCCGTGGCACCTGCCCTGTCCAGCACCCTGTCCAGCACCCCGTCCTCTGGACTTCCCCTTCCGCCTCCCAGAGCCGCCGCCCGCCCTCAGCACACTCCCCGAGGCAGCTTTGCCACTGCGTGATGCCCCTTAGTAGACCCGGGCCAGAAGAGCACGCCATGTTCCCAGGAGCACTGGGGCACTGGGGCACCGCACAGCTCCGGGCCCTCCCCTGCCATCGGGCCGGCTGGTCTTCTAAGAGTTTTCAACTTTTTTTTTTTTTTTTTTGTACTGGGGATGGAACCCAGGGGTGTTCTACCTCCGAGTGACACACCCAGTCCTATTTTTTATTCTTTTTTGGGGGGGTGGTACTGGGGTTCCTGGAAGCCCTTCTACCTCTGGGCTACACTCACAGACACATTATTTATACTTTTTTTTATTTGGAAACAGAGTCTCTTAAGCTAGCGCTTCAAACCTGCATGATCCTCCTGTCTCTGCCTCCCAAGTGCGGGGATTACAAGCCTGCGCCACCACACCCGACTTTATTCTTTATTATGAAACAGGGTCTCACTAAGTAGTAGCTGAGGTTGTCCGCGAACCGCAATTCTCCTGTCTCTGCCTCCCAAATGCAGGGATTACAAGCGTGCGCCACGACACCCAGCCTCAAATTTTAATTATACCCAGCCTCAAATTTTAATTATAGTGCTTTTCAAACACACACCAAAGTGCCGAGAAGAGACCTGGCCCTGTGGGCGCGCACTCCCTGCCAGCCTCCTCACTGGGCCCTGAGGCGGGCTGCCCAGGGCAGTTCCTGGGCCCACTGGCCTCCCACACCACCGGCAGCTCAGCTTGTACCCAGGCTCGCCCGCTCACGTCCTTCTTTCTGAATCTGCGCCCTCATCTCGGTTCTTGCTGAATGGCCGTGCAGCGCTCTGGGACCAGCTCCCCACGCAGGGGAGCAGCTGGTCCGTCCCTCCCAGTCTGATAGGTTATGTTAAAAAGTGTGTGTGACGGGGAGGGTACCGGGGATGGAGCCCAGAGGTGCTCTCCCTCTGACCTACTCACTCAGCCCTATTTATTTTGGGTACTGGGCATTGAACCCAGAGCCATTCTACCTCTAAGCTACACCCTTAGCCCTTTTACGTGTGTGTGTGTGTGTGTGTGTGTGTGTGTGTGTGTGTGTGTGGTACTGGGGGTGGGACCCAGAGGCTTTCTACCTCCGAGATATACTCCCAGACCTATTTTATAATTTATTTGGAAACAGGGTCTCACTAAGTTCCTGGGAGCCTCACTAAGCAGCTGAGATTGGCTTTGAACCTGTGCGATCCTCGTGTCTCAGCCTCCCAAGCGCAGGGATTACAAGCGTGCGGCCACCACGCCCAGCAGCCCTTTTACTTTTTTGATTTTGAAATAGAGTCTCTCTAAGTTTCTGAGGCTGACCTCAAACCTGTGACCCTAACTCAGCCTCCCATGCACTGGGATTGCAGGCCTGAGGCTCCATACCTGGCTATGCTTTTTTTTTTTTTTGTCCTGGGGATTGAGCCCAGGGCATTCTACCTCTGGACTACACTCCCAGTCCAATGCTTAGTTTTTTGTTTTGAAACAGGATTTCACTAGATTACGGAGAGCCGCACCATGTTGTTGAAGCTATCCTCAAATCTGCAATCCTCCTGTCTCAGCCTCCCAGGTATTGAGATTACCGGCGTGTGCCTCCATACCCAGCTGAGGCTGGCCTCAAATCTGTAATCCTTCCTTCTCTGTCTCCCAAATACTGGAATTATAGGAATTTGCTACAGGGCCTGGCTAGAAATGCATATTTTTAAAACAAATTTTGAAATCTTTGCTTGTTGGTGAGTTAAGAATGTCTGCGGGAGCCCGGTCGTGGTAAACCCAGCATTCGGGAGACTGAGACGGGAGGATCACTGTTGGCAGACAGCCTCAGCAACTCAGTGAGACCCTGTTTCAAAACAAAGAATAAAAAAATAGGGCTGGAGGTGTAGCTCAGAGGTAGAATGCCCCTGGGTTCCATCCCCAGTACCGCAAAAAATAAAAAAAATAAAAAAAAAAATATATATATATATATATATATGTATGTATCTGTGGGGGAGGCGTGGTGGCTCACGCTTATAATCCTAGTGCTTGGGAGGCTGAGACAGGAGGATCATGGGTTCGAGGACAGCCTCGGCAAATAGCAAGCTGCTTTTTCCATATAAGAAATAAAATCGTTCTGGGGCATAGCTCAGAGGTAGAATGCCCCTGGGTTCAGTTCTCAGTCACACACATACACTCACACTCACACACACACACACACACACACACACACGTCAGCTGGCAGGACTTAGCTCCTACCTCACCCAGAGGCATCACTGCCTAGTCAGCCCCCTGAGGCAGTGTCCTAGACAGAGCCGCGAGGAACAGCACTCAGCTGGCTCTTGTATTCCTCGGCACTCAGCCCTGGGGTGCTGAATGTACAGGCCTCCCTCCGCTGTGCCCGGCGCTCGGGATTTCTGGCTTAGGAGCCCCAGAATCTTGCCTCATGACTGGACAGAGCCCCAGCTGTCCTGCCTGGGCAGCCTCAGGACCGAAGGAGCCGCCACCCAGCAAGCACTCCACCCAAAACGTCCTATACCGCCCGGGAGTCGGCAGGCGAGGAGACGAAAGGTAGGTCCAGCCTTACCTTTCTGCTGGGCCCAGCAGCTGGGGCGAGAGTCTCCCAGAGGGAATCAGGATAGATGGGGAGGCTAAAGTGTCGGGGACGCCGCGATGGGACCTCCCTCTGCCCCTCACGGTGGTGGCACTGGGCCCCAGGTCTGTCTTGGGGACAGGCTCTAGGTTAACAGCTCTCAGCAGGTCATCTAACTCTCAGATGTCCCCCACCCCGTCGTCGGGCCAGCACCCCGCTCCCGGCCGGGTCCCTGGCACTCGATCGTGGTGACTGACTTACCAGGCAGCCCTCCGTCCCTGTGCAGGCCCTGCTGAGAAGTTTCAGGAAGCAGGGGGGCAGGTTCACTTTGAAACATCCCTAGCCACAAACGGAGCGGAGCCCGGGTTGGCCAGCGCACTGGGGCGTTAACGTCATCAGGGCCTGTCCCTTTCCTGGGGGCCGCGGGGACAAGAAACGGCTCTAGGCCCTTTCGTCTTCCTGTCTTCCTGACATCACGCCCAGCACGGGCCCACCTTAGCTTAGGCACTGAGCCGGAAGCCAAGGGACGGAGACTGGGGGCCTGGGACAGCCCGGCAGGCAGCTCCATCCCAGCTGGTCCACACATGTTCCAGGTTGTGCCCAGTTGGGCAGAGCTGGACATAAGCAGGAGTGCCCTGGAGTGCCAGAGTCCAGCTCCTCTGCGGCACGGGCCGGCATCGCATGGGCACAGAGCAGCTGGCCGGGCCTCTGCCTCCCCCGGAGCCACGCCGGGCACTTCCTGGGGAAGGCTGCACACTCCTCAGTCCAGAGCCAAGCTCAGCAGTGCCCAGTGGTCCTGCTGGGGGATTCCCCGTGAGGGGCCTGGGGATAGGAGGGCAGGCAGGGGTCGCCTGGGACCGCCCTTCCTCCCTGAGATGTTGCCTGGCTCTGGTGACATGCTTGCTTCTTGGGTTTGTAGAGCCCTGGGCTAAAGCAGCTTCACCAAAGATACAGCCCAGGTTTCCTGGAAGTCGCCAGCTGGCTGCGGGCATCACCTGTGCCTCGTTCGACCTCTGTCCAAAGGGCTGCCACAGCTTCTTCCTTTGCCACCACAAAGCTCCTGGCCCAGTCCTGGCTCTTCCAGCAGCAGTGGGGCAGGAGGAGTTGGGTACATGACATCTCCCGAACAGCCCTGTGCCCAGCCTGTGGCAGGGACAGCAAAGGTCTTGATCCAGACGGCTGCATCCCTGGGTGTGTCCAGAGCCAGGGCCCCCTTTGCAATCTCCCGGGACACACGATCTCAGCGTGCCCCAGCGCAGGGCCACGTGGTCAGGCCCCGTGGACCACCCTCGCGGTTGCACGCCCGAGCAGTAACCTCTACAGGTCCGTGTGGGTGGCAGGGGGTTCCTAGAAAGTCAGCCTGTGTGCAGGAGTGCAGGGCTGAGGCAGGGCTCACGCCGGCCGTCCAGAACCCTGCCCAGGGGCACCAGTACACACACCACATCCGCCACAGGCCAGCACCATGCTGTACTTGGAGAACAGAGTCCAAGGTGGAGGCCGGAGTGGGGAGTGTCTGGGGAGCTCTGCCTTCTGCTCACCACCCGAGGGTCCTGCACCTCTCCTCTCAGGGAGCACTGGTGCTGACTTCCAGCCGCACCCTCCCCAGGTGCAGCGGCCCAGGCTCCCCGGCGCCACGAGCCTCAGCGGGGTAGGCCTGGCCTCTGTGCGCGGGCAGGGCCTGTTCGGCGCGGCCCAAGTCTCCTGTGTTCGTCTCCTCTCTAAGGACTCCCAGATTTTAATTTTATTGGGGTAAAATGTGCACATCATAAAACTGCCATGCTCGCCAGGCACACATCTGCCATCCAGCTACACGGAAGGCCGAGGGAGGAGGGTCACAAGTTCAAGGCCAGCCTGGGCAGCTTAGCAAGACTCTGACTCAAAATGAAATCTAGAGCTCGGTGGTAGAGCGCTTGCCTGGCATGCGCTAGGCCAGGGGTTCTAACCCCAGCACAGCAAAATAACAACAGCAATAATAATAAGACAAGAAAACGGAAGCTCTGTGCCATCCACACCATCCTCCTGCCGCGGCGGCCGGGGCCTTCTCTCCACCACAGTGCAGCTGGCGCCCCCACTCTTCTTCCTTTTGTGACTGGCTTCTTCCGTTCAGCACGACATGCCGCAGTAGCACCCCCTTCTGCCTTTCCTGTTTTCTCTGGGTTTTGTTTGCTAGCAGGGAGAGAGCACAGGGTTGTTTTATCTTTGAGCTACACCAACCCTTTCTGTAATTTTTTTTTTTTAAACAGGGTCTCGCTAAGTTGCTGAGGCTGGCCTTGAACCTGTGGTCCTCCTGTCTCAGCTTCGCAAGGACTAGGATTACAGGTGTGCACCACCACGCCCGGCTTCTCCTTTTTCAAGTCTGAATGATGCTCCGCTGTCTGGACGGACCACATTTGCTTACGGACTATCCCTGAGCAGCAGGTGTGAGGCTTCTGCCTCTTGGCCACCATGAGGGTGGACCTGCAGACCCTCTGACTTTCCCACCCTCTGTGGTTTCTGGGTCGTGGTTCCTGAAGACGCAGGATTCCGCCCGGCTTGAGGAGTCGCCCTACTCTGTGGCTGTTCACACACTGAGGTGAGCTCTCCCCTTAGGAAGAGCCTCTGGCCAAGACTCCTCTCGGCTCCATCCCGCCGTCCTCTGGCGGAGGGCTCCATTTTCTCTTCCCCACCTTTGGCCTTTTGTGGTGCACAGTGGGTCGGGGAAGGGAAGGCCAGGTTCAGGGAGTCCCCGTGGGGCAGCCCTCTCACACATAAGAGGTGAAGGCGAGAGGTCACCAGGCTCCCACGGGGAGTTTTCAAGAGTCACCCTGCGAGGGAAGAGGCGGGGGACAGAGAGGGGCTTTTGGGAAACATCGACTCAAGAATTGCTGCCCGTTCTGAAAGCCTTCCTTGCTGGTTCCTCTAGCCTCGGATCCCCAAGTGTGAGTCACCGGCCAACGTAGTTTCGCTGCCCCAGTTAGGCCCGGACAAGCTCCCCTTAGCCCGACGCCCCGGGCAGCCACACCTGGGCCACAGGGGTGTGCTTCCTCAGGCTGGCCTAGCTCTTCTGCTCCAGGGTCAGGAAGGAAGAGGGCACAGCACGGCTCCTCCCCCCATGGCCTGGGCACCCCCGCCCCTCTGCTGGGCACCTCAGCTGTGTGCTGTGGCCTGGGGAGGGAAAAGGGCCTTGAGGGGAAGAGGCTGAAGCCAGCTACCTACTATCAAGGCAAAGCTATCACAGAAGCTCTGCTGCCTGCGCTAAGCCCAGAACTCCCAAGTACGAGGACTAAAGGCTGGCGCCACCATACCAATTCCCCAGCTCCATTTCTGGAAACACCGTCTGGGAGGCCTCTGGGGATGGCAGGCATGAATGTCTGGGCTCTGAATGAGGCTCGGCAGCCTCCCCTGCCCGGCCTCTCTTTTTTTCCCCTTGCAGCTCTGTCCTGGGCACCTCTCCTGATGGCCAGGTCTCTGTCTCTCACCCTCTCTGTGTGGTGCTGGGGCCAGCTGCTGTCTGAAGGATGATTGTACTCCAGGGCCCACAGCTCTGACTCTGCCACCCACTGTTAGACGTGGGGTCCTGGAGGACCTATGGGCAGGGCTGGCGAACCCAGGGCTCCTTCAGATCTGGAGCCCTGGCCCTGGGCACCCCGCCTGGTCGTGAGCATCCCCACCCAGGACCCTGCCATCCCTCCTCCTCCCAGGCACACCCCTGCTGGACAGCGCCTGCACCTCACACCGCTGGCCAGTCCAGGACTGGGGAGGGACGAGGCAGCACTGGCCTCTCTGAGACTGGCATCAGAGTGGCAGGCGAGGCCTGTTTGAAGAAGCAGCTGCTGTGTGCCGGGCCAAGCACCTAGCCTCCCACTGCGGAGGAGGCCCACCTCTCCACCTGTGCCAGGCTCCGCCCCAGCCCCAGCCATGGGCTCTCCTGAGACCTCTCCTCACCTCCTCCCACGCCCTGCAGGTGCAGGAGGCCCTTGAGTCCACTCTCAGAAGCTGTGTTCTCTTTGCTTGTCCATTTGTTTTGTATTGGGATTGAACACAGGGCATTCTACCTCTGAACCCTCAGCCCTTTTTACTTTTTTATCTATTTATTTTTATTTCATTTTTGCAGTACTGGGGAACCCAGGGGCATTCGACCTCTGAACTACACCCTCAGCCCTATTTTTTATTCTTTATTTTGAAACAGGGTCTCACTGAGTTACAAAGGGCCTCACTAAGTAGTTGAGGCTGGCCGAGAATCGCAATTCTCCTGTCTCTGTTTCTCAAATGCCAGGATTATAAGAGTGCCCACCATGCCCGGCTTAGCCATTTATTTATTTATTTATTTATTTATTTACTTACTTACTTACTTACTCTGGTACTAGGGATAGAACCCAGAAGCCTGTACCTACAGGCTACATTCCCAGACCCATTTTATATTTTTTATTTGGAAACCGGGTCTCACTAAGTTGCTGAGGTTGGCTGTGGACCTGTGATCCTCCTGTCTCAGCCTCCCAAGTACTGAGATTACAAGCGTGTGCCACCGCACCCAGCTTGTTTTTTATTTTGAAACAGGCTCCTGTTAAGTTTCTGTACACACTGTCCTGGAACCCACAATCCTCCTAAGTAGAGTGATTACAGGTGCCAACCCTGCTCAGCTTCTCAGCAGCTTTTAAGAAATGGGCGTGTTCATCCTAAGAATTCCTGGAGACCAAAAAGCCCCAAAGACCAGGACTACCCCAGACCCGAGAGCTTAAGATAGGGCAGGGACAGGGGCAGCCGGCTGTCTGTCCCCACCCCGCCCCACGAGTCAACTGTGAGTCTGCAGAGAGACGCAGAAGCAGGCTGAGTGCGGGGCACCCTGCCCTGGGCAGCCCTCAGCCCTGAGCAGCGCTCTTCACCCAGTGACAGCTTCAGCAAGCCTTCCAGGAGTCTCTGTTCTGGGCTAGATCATCACCCGCCAAAGGCCTGTGGCAGATTGGAAATTAAAAGCTGGACCCTGCTGCGGTGGTGGCATATTCCTGTAATCCCAGCACTTGGGAGGCTGAGACAAGAGGTCACAGGTTCCAGGCCAGCCTCAGCAGCTTAGTGAGACCCTCGGCAAATTAGCAAGAGTCAATTTAGTGAGACCCTGCATCGAAATTTAAAAAAAAGGGGGCTGGGGTATAGTTTGGAGGTAGAATGCCCCTGAGTTCAATCTCCAATAGCAAAAAAAAAAAAAAAAAAAAAAGATGTGGTGGCCACATCTGTCATCCCAGTATGTGTCAGGCTGAGACAGGGATCACAGGTTCAAGGCCCGTCTCAGCAACTTAGGGAGACCTTGTTTCAAAGTAAAAAAAAAAAAAAAAAAGAGTCGGGGCTGGGAGTTTTTAATAGAGGTAGAATGCCCCTGGGTCCCCAGTACCAAAAAAAAAAAAGAACCCAAAAACCAGTCTTATGCATGCTCGTGGAAGACTTGAGCAGACGGGCCGTCCCCTGCTGGTCCCTTCCTGCCAGGGCCACCACCACCGCCCTCTCCCTCACCTGGAGCATGGGCCTAGGCTGGGGCCCTTGTCCAGTGGGGGTGACCCCACCTGCCCCCACCTCCAGGGGACATTTAGCATCTCTGGAGACAGAGCGGGAGAAGGTCCTGGCTCCACTGACTGGCTGTGTACTTCCTCACTGTCCAAGACACACGGGACGGAAGCACACCCCGGCTGCAGAGCCGCACCCAGCCCCGGCTGCCCACGGTGCTGGACGCGAAGCCCCAGAAGCCTGTGGGTCACCCAGGAAGGTCGGAGGTTGGCTCTGGTGTCCCAGGTGCAGGGTCCGAGGGCTGGGAGGGCCACCCTGGGTCCAGGGCAGCAACTGCCTAGACAGCACCTGGAGGGCCGGCCCCACAGGGCTGGGCCCTTGCCAACCCCCACTCCTGTAGAAAGCAGAAGTAGCCGGGCAGGGCTGCGGTGGGCCTACGTCACCACCCGTGACATCTCCCCAGACACGCAGGAGGGCCGTAGCAGCCCGAGCGGAAAACACCGCTGACTTCACAGCCTCAGTGCTTGCCAGAAACCACTGCTGTGGGCTGTCAGGGCTCCAGCCACCTCAGCTCAGGATCTGGGGAGCAACGGGGTGCTATCTGGGGACCCCTCACCTACAGCTAACAGGACTGCACCCTAGGGCGAGGTGGCTGCCCTCCGGGGACTCGCAGACCAAGGAGGGGGTCCCTCACCTCAGCAGACCCCTGAGAGAGGCACTGCAGACTGCTGCCCAGTCCTGGAGTGAGGCGGGACCCCTAGAAGGACGGCAGCCTGAGCTGACTGCGGGCCAGGGGGCAGCCAGCGCACTGGCTGTGGCAGAGGGTGTGGAGAGGGGTGCTGCCGGCTCCCTGAGTGGGAAGCCCGGGCTCCTGGTGGACAGGAGCCTGGCCCTGGGGATGCAGGGCCCGGACCTCTGGTGCCCAGGACCTGAGGCCCCAGAGGCCAAAGGAGTCTGGCCAGGCTTGGGTGGAGCCAGCGTCGTGGTGTTGCTGGTGGACAGGCTGAGGGAAAGGGCCTGGGTGAACACCTGTGTGTGCCCATGCGTGGACACGGCTGTGTGAGTGTGCCCACGTGTGCGTGGGAAGCGGCCTTACCGCAGAGGGACCTGCTGTTCCAGGCAAGAGCAGACAGTGGCGCGCTCTGCTCAGAGGAGACGCACTTCCTGGCCCTGCACCTACAGCCGCAGCCTTTGATGCCCAGCCCAGCCTTCCTGCGGCAGAGGGCGCACCCTGAGGCCCTGTAGTCACACCCCCATTGGCCTCCCCCGCCCGCTCAAGAGAGCAAGGTTCGTGAACCTTCACACGCACACGCCCACACGGGCGCAAAGGGACAGCAGCACGCAGGCACACAGCCGCCTGCAGACACGTGCATGGACATCACAGGGCTCTCAGCAGACCAGAAGCACAGGCAGTGCCCAGGCCCACCTACTGCTGTGCGCCCGGGGCCAGCGCCGAGGGTCGCGGCGGCCCAGACTCAGCAGCGTGGTGGGGGCTCCTCCCAGCTCCAGCCCCAGGTTACCGGCTCTCTGGGTCTCCCTTGGAATCTTGCTGCCAGGCACCGCCTGCCGCCACCCCAAATATCTGCATGGGAAGACTCTGAACTGCTAGTTTGAGCTTTTTTGTGGTTGTGTCCATCAGCTTTGCGTCCTCGTGTCTACAATACCCAACAAGACCCATTTAGCGAGGGGAGTTCATCCTGGCCCCCTTGGTCTTCTGACTCCATTGCTCCGGGCCAGCGGTCAGGCAGAAGGAGGCGTGGAGAGGAGAGCTGGGCCTGCGGTCAGGCAGGTGGTCGTGGAGAGGAGAGCTGGGCCTGCGGTCAGGCAGAAGGAGGCATGGAGAGGAGAGCTGGGCCTGCGGTCAGGCAGGTGGCCGTGGAGAGGAGAGCCGGGCCTGTGGTCAGGCAGAAGGAGGCCGTGGAGAGGAGAGCTGGGCCTGCGGTCAGGCAGGTGGCCATGGAGGGGAAAGCTGCTCGGCTCACACCAGTCGGGAAGCGTGAGTGGGAAGACTGGAATAAGATGAGCCCAGCCGGGGACGCCCCAGTGACCTCCTCCTCCATCTGTCTGGGTTTCTCCTCCCCAGGAGCTCATCCAGTCATCAATGGGCTAACCCTCTCGAGATCAGAAGCCTCAGAACCAAGCGACCCCACCCCTGGCCGTGCTGCACCGCGCCCAGGCCTCGGACAGGAGACTGGGGGTGGGCGGCACTCCAGGTCCAAGCCACAGTGGTTGTCCTAGTACCGGGGAAGCTTTTGACTTCCTCTGGTCATTCCATATTTCTAGTAATGTGTCCATTTCACATGTGTTTTCAGAAAGTGTGAACATACAGTTATAGTATTCTTACTATCTTTCCTTGGGATTTCCTTTCTTGCCTTTTTTAATTGTTAAATTTATCTATAGAAAAGGTATGTGCTTATAAATTTTTGTTTGTATACAAGCTGAGCATAGGGCACACACCTGTATTCCCACTACTTGGGAGGCTGAAACAGGAGGATCGCAGGTTCAAGAACAGCCTCAGTAAGTAGTGAGACTCTCATCAACCTAGCAAGATCCTGTTTCAAAAATTAAAATAAATAAAATAGGGCTGGGGATGTAGCTCAGAGGTAGACTGCCCCTGAGCTCAATACCCAGTACACCACACACACACTCACACACACACACAGATGTTGTTCACCTCTACAGATCTGAAACGTGGACAGGGTCACATGCTGTTGGGGCCATCTTGGCCCGCACAGCTGAGATTACCATCTCAGACAAGCTCAGCCGTTGTGTATTGTGTACAATACCGGCTGGGTGGAATCCATCCGCTTACAGACAAACTCCAAGGGACCTGATGAGATCGATGGGTGTGGCCTTCGATGTCTCCTCCATCTACCAGGCTGTTGAGCCCTCCTTCTCTAGGCTCGTCCATGACTGCTGTCCTTATTGTGTGTGTGTGTGTGTGTGTGTGTGTGTGTGTGTGTGTGTGTGTGGGGTACTGGGGATTGAATCCAGAGACATTCTATCTTTGAGCCAGGTTTTATTTCTTACTTGGAAACAGGGTCTTGCTAGGTAGATGAGTCTCAGTACTTGCTGAGGCTGTCCTCAAACCTGTGGTCCTCCTGTCTCAGCCTCTCAAGTGCAGAGACAGGGATTACAGGCATGCTTTCCTTATCGTGACCCAGGACAATTTGCAGGCTCCTATGTTTAACCATTTTTATGATGCCTTATTTAAACCTTCTATAAAAAATAACATTGGTTGCAAGGGGATAGAAGATTCTTTCTCCCTCCCCTCGGATGTCCGGAATATTAAATATTAAATAAAATAAATTCCTCTAAATTAATTATAATTTGACTCTATCATTTCGTATGAGAGAGTCTAATCAGCGGCAGCTTTTTTTTTTTTTTTTTTTTTTTTTTTGCGGGTCTGGGGATGGAACCCAGGGGCATTTGACCTCTGAACTACACCCCCAGCCCTATTTTTTATTCTTTATTTTGAAACCGGGTCTCACTGAGTTGCAGAGGGCCTCACTAAGTAGCTGAGGCTGTCCGCGAACCACGATCCTCCGGTCTCAGCCTCCCGAATGCTGGGATTACAAGTGTGCGCCACCACGCCCGGCTCAGCGGCAGCTTTCTGTAGCCACTGCAGTGTACCACCTCCACATCGCGACAGTTCCATCGCCTAAGAACTTCCTCCTGTGTTCCTTTGTGGTCAGTCCTGCCCCATCCTCAAGCCTGACCGCTTTCTCTTCTCTCTAGTTTTGCCTTTTCCGGAGTTTGCATAGGTGGGGTTGTACTGTGAGCAGCCTGGTGAATCTGGTCTCTTTCACAAGGAATATGGCACCTGAGATCCGTCTGCAGGGGGAACTGCTAGCTCGGTCCTTTTCCTGCTGAGTTTCGTGATGAACCGTGGTTTTTCGTCTACTTGCCGAAGAGCACGTGATCTGCGTCCAGTCTTGGTGACAGTTAGTAAAGCTGCCACGTGGCGAAGCTCTGGCGGTCGTGAGATGAGAAGGGAGCCGGCGAGCTCTTCCTCCGAGCCTGTCGCACTCTGGCAGAGCACAAGGGCACGTCTCCAGGCTCGCAGCGCACGGTGTCATTGTTCTACATGAGTCGCGGCCATCCGCGTGGATGTGTGCTGGCGTTGCACTGTGGGGCGTACTGGGTTTGGACCCAGGGTGTTCTACCTTTGAGCTCCCACCCAGTCTTTCTTTTCATTCTGACTTTGGGGTCTCACTGTATTAAGGAGACTGGCTTGGAACTTGTGATCCTCCTGCCTCAGCCTCCCAAGTCCTCGGAGTATGGGTGTGCCCTGCTCAGCTACACTGTGCTTTCGATTTGCATTTGCCTAATGAAGGAAGGTGGCCACGGCCTTTTGTGTTCTTTGCTCTCTGCATACTTGCTTTGGTGCTGCGTCTGTTAAAATCTTTAGCCCACTTTTAAATTAGGTCATTTGTTTCTATTTTGTGTGTGTGGAGAGTTCTTTACAAATTCTGAATATCAGTCTTTTATCTGATAGATGGTTTGAAAACTCTTTTTGTCTGTCTGTGGCTTCTTATTATCTTTCAATTCTGTAATTATAAGCCGGGCGTGGCGGTACACACCTGTAATCCCAGTATTTGGGAGAACGAGACAGAGGATCACAAGTCTGAGGCCAGCCTCAGCAATTTAGCAAGGCCCTCAGCAACGTAGTGAGGTTCTCAGCAACTTAGAGAGACCCTGTTTTAAAATAGAAGAGTAAGCCGGGCATGGGGGCGCACGCTTAGAATCCCCACGCTTGGGAGTCTGAGACAGGAGGATCGCACAGGTTCGAAGCCAGCCTCAGCTACTTAGTGAGGCTCTCAGCAACTTAGTGAGACCCTGTTTCCAAATAAAGTATAAAATAGGTCTGAGACTATAGCCCGGAGGTAGAAAAGCCCCTAGGTTCCACCCCCAGTACCACAAAAAAGAAAAGAAAAAAAAAGGAAAAGAATAAAGCTGGGTGTGGTCATGCACACTTATAATCCCAGCATTTGGGAGACTGCGACAGGAGGATCACTGTTCGCGAACAGCTGCAGCTACTTAGTGATGCCCTCTGCAACTCAGTGAGATCCTATAAAATAAAATATATATTTTTTATTTTGGTGGTGCTGGAGTTCCTGGAAGCCCTTCTACCTCCAGGCTACACTCACAGACCTATTTTTATATTTTTATTTGGAAACAGGGTCTCTTAAGCCAGCGCGGCTGGCTTCGAACCTGTGCAATTTTCCTGTCTCTGCCTCCCAAGCGCGGGGATTACAAGCGTGCGCCACCACATCTGGCAATAGATGATTTTAAAAAAGGATAAAAAATAGGGCTGGGGGTATAGCTCAGAGGTAGAATGCCCCAGAGTTCCAACCCCAGTACCACAATAAAGACAGAAAGAAAGAATAAAAGAAAGAAGAAAGAAAGAAAGAGGAAGGGAGGGAGGGAAGGAAGGAAAAATAAAATAAATAAAATAAATAAAATAAATAAAATAAAATAAATAAATAAATAAAAAATAAAATAGGACTGGGGTGTCACTCAGAGGTAGAATGCCCCTGGGTTCCATCCCCAGTACCGTAAACAAACAAATGAAATAAAATAAAATCAATATTAAAACCCTAACACTGCTCATCGGGCGTCGGGGCGGCACCAGGGGAGGCTCGGGTCTGAGAGCCCCTCACAGGAGCAGGGGCTGGGGAGGGTGCTGACTGCAAAGCGGCAGAGAGCTGCGGGGTGATGGGGTGTTTATATCTTATGTGCTGGCAGCTACACAACTGGATGCACTTATCCAGCACCGAAACTGCATCTCCGAGAGAGATGAACGGCGCTGTGGGCAAATTACACTTCCATTTAGATAAATCAAGATAAAAAAAATCAATGAAAAAGCAAAGAAAGATGCAACAGAAACCAAGGATATAACTGCTGGGGTGTGTGTGTGTGTGTGTGTGTGCGTGTGTGTGTGTGTGTGTGCACGTGCGTGTGCGCATGTCCCTCTATTCGCCATCTTCCTCCTTATCATCTACCCTCCCTGAGCCCCACTTTACCATCCTAGGAACCTACCTCAGCCTGGGTGCTGCTCCCAGACCCTGTGTCCTGGTGACTCAGAAACCAGCAAAGAAGGCTCTTGGCTCCATCCTCGGGGCTGTGCAGGTAGCTACTGCCACCTGTCACATCCAGGAGCCACTGCAGGTCCAGGCCCAGACACACCAAGGGCTCCGAGTGTCCATCCCAGCAGCAGGGTAAGGGCCCACTTTTTACCTAGACCGTGCAGGGCATGGACCCCAGGCCTGCCAAGAGGGGGCTCTTGCAGGAAGCCACCAAGGCCTGCAGGGCGAGCACGGACGGCTGTGAGTGGCTGGGGGTGACATAGCAGGCCTTGGGGCTTGACCGCAGCGTGGACTCTGTCAAAGGGGAAACTCCAGGCTTGGACGCAGCTAAGTCACTCTGGCAGGGAGCTATGGCGCCAGCCTGCCTGTGAGGACTGGCGATGAGAGCCAGCCGGACACACTTACTAAAACAGCAGAGCAGCCCTGCCTCTTCTCAAGCAGGGCCTGGAGGGGTGGGCAGGGGCCTGGGGGCCTCCTAGGGACACAGGTCTGCCCCCAGCCCCCTCCCCACCACTGCCCAGCCTCATCTCCCACACCCCGGCCCTGACCTGGAGTACTCTAGGCCGCGGCCCCTCCCTCCAGCCCACTGGGTGCTGGGGAGCCCCGGCAGACAGGCTTGGTTCTTCTGAGTAGCCATGGCTTAGGCTGGGGGTCCTGCCAGGCTGGAGGAGGGGTGAGGCCGCCCATGTGGCTGGTGGGGGCAGGCAGCTGGCAGTGCCCTCTGGAGGGCGCAGCCCACCCGGAACGCAGCCTTGGGGAACAGCACTGGTGGGCTGGTCTGCTGTGTCTCTCAGTAAATAGAGAATGACCCGAAACGCGTCTTTGCTTCAGAGAAACCCAGTTCCTCAACCAGAAAATCCCCAGGCCCTTGGCCACAGTGACTGGCGTGCTCCCAACCCCAGGCAGGGGTGTCCCTGCTTCTGGGGCTTGTCAGAGCCCCTGCCTCGGTTCCCTTGTGGACAGCCTGTGACTCAGCAGCCACCTGCTCTTCAAGCCCCATTCCCACTGGTACAGGGAGGGTAGCCTCTCAGCAATGCTGGGCTGCCCTGCCCTGGCCCTTCTCAGCCACCTCCTCGTCCACCGTCCTGCCGAGCCCAGTCCTGGGACAGGGGAACAGAACCCACCAGCCAGGCCACCCTGGAGGGTGGCTGCTCATGGAGGTGGTGCTGAGCGTGCCAGGGCAGCCTCCGGGAGCTGAACCGGAGCTCTGACAGCCCTGCCTCGAGCGGGGTCTCTGGTCACAGCCTCCTCCTGGGGTAGGCCAGCTGTGGGTTCCCTTTCCTCCAGACAGGCACGCTCCCCCGAGGCCTGTGCAGCCTGGAAGGCTGCCAGTCTGCCCTGTCCCCAGTGTGCCTCGGGAAACAGGAGAATTGAGCCCGAGAAAGTTGTTGGAGGTCACACCTCCATCAGTGGCGGAGCCGGGAACCTCGAGTTTCTCTCACCCACTGTCCCGATATAATGGCTTCCCTGCCCCCTCTTATCACGGAGCCCCAAGGTGCCTGGGTCTCCAGGATTGGGTGACAGGCAAGGAGACAGGTTGACCTAAGAAACTGGGTCTGCTCAGCACCTTGCCAACATCCCCCGATCCAGGTGGACCGTGCTGGGGCTCACTGGGGCTTAGAAAGGCTGGATCTGGGGTTCTCAAGGGCTGGCTTTGGGGCCTGAATTGGTGGAATGAAGGGGCTCACCCAGCGCGGGGTTAGCCTTTCCCCATGAGGGCCCACCAGCACCCTAAGCTTCCCAGAGCTCCTCTGCCACCACCCTGCCCCAGCAGGCGCGTCCAGACCCGGAGCCTTGGCTTTCCTGGCAGAGGAATGGGCTTTCTGCACCCACAAGTGGCGCGAGGGGCAGCCAGTCCGCCCTTGTCATCGCGGTCAGGAGACCCTTTTCCCCCTAGGGTTTCCAGGTTCCCTGACCCTTCCCCTGCCACCCAGAATGTCCCAGTCCCCTGCGATCCCCCAACCTCCTTAATGCCCCTACACGCACATGCACGCGCACACGCACACAGCAGGGCTGGGCACTTCCGGACCCTCCGCCCAGCCTACCCTGGAGCCTCCGATTCTCTCTGTCCACCTCTGCCAGGAGTGGGGGCTTTGGGCCCACAGTGTGCCCTACTCAAGGCAGGCCAGGCCAGGCAGCCTGATGGCGCCCATGGCACCCTGCGGCGAATAGGGCACGCCGGGGCCTGTCCAGGCCGCGGAGAAGCAGCGGGCAGGGAGGGGGCGCTCCTCACCCCTGGAGCGAGCCGGGGCAGGCAGGGGCATTGCGTGGGGCGAGCTGGCCCCAGGCTTGCGCTCAGCCTTGGCCGCCCACTCTGGCGCGCTTGACCTGGTTCCGGTGTCCTGGGGTCCACAGACGCAAGCCTGGGACAGTGGCTTCCTCGGCACGACGGCCTTCACCTTTGCCTCTCGATTGCACGGTGACCCCGAGAGGTCGGTCCTACCCTAGTGCCCATTCTGCAAGCGTGGAAACTGAAGTACAGCGGGGATTCGCACCGGGCTCTAACACCACACCCGTCAGCAGGGCTTGCACGGAAGCCAGCCATCCCTGTCTGGGGACCTGGAGAATTTCACCTAGCTAAGCACCTCATCTGCCGGCGGGTGGCAGACAGGACCTACCCTCCAGGAGGTGCTGAGAACTCTGAGGGCATCCAGGCCCCCCTCGGATTCAAACCCCATCAGTCCCTACCTCAACCCCCTCTGCGAGGAAATGGCATTCCTTGGGTGCTGAAGTCCAGAGGGGCTCCATCCCACCCAAGCCTGGGCACCAGCCCCCTGGCTCTTAGGAATCCAGCAGACCCTCGGCAAACTGCAGGTGGAGCAGGGCTGGAGGGCTGGAGCGCAGGGCACCACGCTGACACACACGCCTGGAATTCCCAGAGGGCCGCTGCAGCCCCAGAGACCCTGGGATGGGGGACCAGGGAAGACTGGCTGGGGAGCCAGAGGCAGGTGCGCACAGACCCATCCTTGACCCTCAGGCAGCGAAAGTCGCTGCACAAGCTCCATCCCGTGCCTGGTTCACAAGTAGACGCTGTGGGGCAGCCCCGGGGCTCCTGCCTCTGTGCCCTAGCCCCAAGCCCACTGCCTTGGATGGCTTCCGAACGACCCGTGCCTCAGTTTCCACGTCTGTGCAAAGGGGGTTCATTCCCATCACTTCTGTCTCAGGCTGGTTCCCGCATCTGAACAGTGCATGGTAAATGGGTCGAGATTGGGACAGCTGGAAAGGAAGCAGCCCAGTCCTCAGCCGCCTGACCTGGCCCTCAGGGCTCACGTTGATGCTCTGGCCTCCAGAGGGCCGTGGGGCCTGGGCAGGGAGTGCGCCAGGCTCATGCGAGTGTGGCCAGTATGGCCTAAGAGTGTGACCATGTGCCCTTCCGTGTGTACACACACGTGCTCTGTGCTTACCTGAGCATGCACATGTTTGCCTCCGTGCTTGCTGGGTGTGTGTGCGTGCCCACAGGGGAGCTGTACAACACTACAGGGCTGGGATGCCAGCCCCTGGGGACACCAGGGCCCCACCCATTTGGCTGACCCTCCTAGCCCCTCCACAGGCCAGCCCTCACAGAGGAGCGCCTTCCACATGGGGCCCTGGTCCCGGGAGGGCAGGCCGGAAGGTGACTCAGGGGCCCCTGGCTTTGTGACAGAGCCCAGGAGGGCAGCACAGCCAGCCCAGGAAGCCCCACCCCTGGCAACGCTGGTCAGAGGCACCAGGCTGGGCATTCAGCAGAAGGCTGGACAGAGTGGTCCCAAGAGGAGAGCCTGGGGCCTGCAGGGGCCTTGCTGCAGGGCCAGGCATCCAGGGCACTGCGGCGCCTCCCGGTGCCCACCGCCCTCACAGCCGGTCGCCGGGTGCGCAGGGGCCACAGACCCCTGAGTCAGGACTTGCCCCTTCGCCCTGGCCCACCTGTGCTGGGGCTGGGTCCCTCCTTGCCCAGGGTCCTCAGCACCTGGACATCGCAGCCCGCAGACTCTGGTTGGGAACTGACCCCAGGCAGGGCCGGGGGAGCTCCCATTCATTCATTCATGTCTCCATGAATGGAGAGCCGGGACTGTGGGCTTTCCAGGCCAGCGGAGGAGCCTGATGCCCAGACAGCTGCCAGCTGGGCCAGGTGCGGCCTCCGAAGGGCGAGGAATGTACGGGAAGGCGGACAGAAGCTTTCGGCCGGCCTCCACTTCCCCAGGCATAGTTGTCCGAGGCCTCAGACACACCGCCACCGGAGAGGCAGTGAGCCCCGGGGGCCATTCTGCCAGGCCCTCTCCAGACCCCACAGCCAGAGCTGCAGCATCGGGCCCCTGCTTCCCCTGAAGCCATCCACCCAGGACAGGGCCAGCTCAGACGGCATCCAGCAGCCCCTGGGTCCTCTCCAAGCTCCTGGCTGCAGACACCCGGTGGACCAGTGACATCCAGGCCGCCATGCGTGGGCCAGCCCCAGGGACACCGCTTCAACCCAGCACTCCCCGGCCCTGGCCTGTGGCCCACAGCCAGCCCTCTGCCTCTCCCTCAGATCCAGTCTGGCTGGGGCTGGTTAAAGTGGAGCTACCAACCAGGCTGTGCTACCTGGCCACCAGGGGGCGCTGAGGCCCAGAGCCCAGCAGGGTTAGGGTTGGGTTAGGGTTAAGGTCAGGGTGTTGGGATCTGGGCTGCTCAGCAGCAAAGCAGAGCATTTTCTAGCACCATTTTCTAGCACCATGTAGGCTTCACAGCTCCCAGGTGCTCACTGAGCCTCCCCAGATGAGGACACAGGAGGAGAAAGGGTGCCACGCTTCCTGGCTCTGGGGTGAGGTCTGGGTCTCCAGTACCTTTGATTCCACCTTTAACTTGCTTGGCTACCTCCAGTTTGCTGTGTGACTTTGAAAAGTCACTTGACCCTCTTGGGCCTCAGTTTCCCACCTGGAAAGTGAGGGCAGGAAGGCATCACTGGTGAGCAAGGCCCAGTGCCGGACAGAGGGAACAGGGCCAGCATCTCTGCAGGCTGTGGCCCGTGCCTGGTGTGGGGTGTCCAGAGCCTTCGGTTCTGCTGTGGCCCACCAAGAACACCCCCCACGAGAGCTTTGGGAGCTGCAGCCAGGAGGGGGGCTGGCTTCTGGAGTACAGCCACCGCTGCAGGCTGAGTGGGTGACATATGCCCGTTAGCTCCAGCACCCTGTGTTGGGCGCTCTACCCAGTAACGCCTCTCCGCCCGTGGTCCCTGCTGGCCCCTGGTGGGGACAGGGCCTGCTAGGCCAGCCTGCTTGGAAGTCAGGGATGCCCAGGGGCCGCGGGCGCATCCCAGGGACCTGCGACGAGGAGCCCCAGGCCTGATGCCTGAGGCCCCTGGGTGGTCAGAGGGGCCCTGGCCACAGCTGGGCGCACAGAGGCCCGCCTGCTCAGGCAGCCCGGCTAGCTGGCAGCACGGTGGTTCCCACGCTCCCTGGTGCCATTCTTGGCACCGCAGCCCTGCCCCACCCTTGCCTTGTGGGGACCAGGGCACCCGGAATGTGGCTGTGATTCTGTCCCCCGGGGCCACAGATTCCTGTCTCAGTGGGTGAGGGCGGAGGAGGCTTTCTGTCTTTCAGTCCCCGCCAACTCCTGGAAGCCAGCCCCGCCCAGACCCCGCCCCAGGGCCAGGGGAGGCGTTGGGGGAGGGCCGGCGAGGCTCCCTCCCTCCCCCATTCCTGTGTCCCCAAGCTGGACCTGTGGGAGCCAGGGGGCAGCAAGGAGTTTTGAGGGACAGGACTGGACCCTGCCTCAGGCTGAGAGGAGGCCAGCCCGAAGCTGGGACTAAGGCTGGGGTCCAACTGCCTGGCCCAGGATCTGAGGCCCCAGCCCAGAGCCCCTCCCCACCTCTAGCCAGCTGGCTGCTGGGTGCTGGTCAAGGTGTAGGGCTGCCCAGTGTTAGGAGGCATCACGGGATACTTAGGCCTTTCCTCTGGCAAGAAGGAGCCACACAGGCCAGGCCCGGCACAGAACTGCCCCCAAAGCTCACCAGCGAGTGGCCCACTGGTATACCTCCATAGCACCTTCCCCTGCACTGGGCCCAGGGGTCGAGCAGGACGCAGGGCCGCCTCCCTCTGCGCCTGGGGAAGGGCGGGGCCGGGTGACCGCGGAGGGCTCTCCTGGGGCTCCTGAAAGGCAGGGGCGCAGGGGACAGGCCCGGCCGGAGGCACCTCGCAGAAATAACTGGGGTAGAGTGGGCGGGGCGCCCAGCCCTGCCCCAGGCACCCGGGAGGGGCAGGAGGGGTCTCTGCCTGGAGGAGGGTCTCTGGCCGCCGAGGGGTGGAGCCGCAGGGCCTCCTGGCCTAGCGGGGTCCTGGGGGCTCCCCCGGCCCCCTGAAGTGGGCCCCTCCCCCGGGCAGGTCTCGGAAGGCCCCCCCGGCGGGCGGCCCGCGGTGGACAGCGGGACGCGGCGGCCCGCGCCGGGCAAGCCCGCGCGTGCGAGGGGCGGGGGGCGGCGGGGGGCGGCGGAGGCGGAGGCGCCGCCCGAGCGTGTCGCGGCGGGCCCGGCTCCCGGCGCCTTCCAGCGCCGCCCTGCCGCCCGCACACCTGGCGGGGCCCCGGGGCCGCTAGTGCGGACGGACGGCCGCCCGAGCTCGGTGCAGACCTGACCCGGGGCCGCAGGTGACCGAGGAGGTCGCGGCCGGGCCGGGTCGGGAGCTGGCGGGCCGGGCTGGTGGGAACCCGCGCCCCGCCGCCCGCCCCAGGCCGGCACGCACACCCCGCGGCGAGCTGGGCGGACCCCAGGGTTGGGAGCCCAGGTGCCTCCAGACACCCAGCAGCCCGGCCGGCAGACGACCCCAGCCGAGGGGCTCGGGAACTCGGGGGCGCTGCGGGGTGCCCGCCGGGACCCCAGAGGGGCGGGCTCCCTCTCCCCTCCCCCATCCCGCCGTCCCCGGGCTCCCCAGGGTGCGCGAGCTGTCCTGTGCAGACCTCTTCCAGGCAGAGGGCCCCAGGAGCAAAGCGGCGGAGAGAAAGGCCTGTGCGGAGCTCAGAGGGCGCGCACCTACACTCCCCGTGCCCAGGAGGCTGAGACTGGAGGCTAGTTGTTGAGGACAGCCTCAACAACTTAGTGAGACCCTGTTTCCAAATAAAATATAAAATAGGTCTGGAAGTATGGCCCGGAGGTAGAAAAGCCCCTGGGTTCCACTCCCAGTACCACAAAAAAATAAAAAATAAAACAGGCTGGGAAGCCGAGCGTGGTGGTGCACACTTGTAATCCCAGCATTCGGGAGGCTGAGACCGGAGGATGGCGGTTCGCAGACAGCGTCGGCTACTTAGGCCCTCTGCAACTGAGACCTGGTTTCAAAATAAAGAATAAAAAATAGGGCAGGGGGTGTAGCCCGGAGGTTGAATACCCCTGGGTTCCATCCCCAGACCCGCAAAAAACAAAAAACAAACAAACAAGAAACAGAGGCTGGGGGTGTAGTTCAGAGGCAGAATGACCCTGGGTTCAGTTTCTATCACCATAAAATTAATTAATATAATAAATAAAGCCTCCTATGGGTGGGGAGGTGTCTGAGCGGGGCAGCAGCAAGGCTGGGTTTGAGCCCTACAGACACTGCGGGCTGACAGGTGTGTTGTCTGTAGAATGACCTGCACTCAGCAGTCCTGGATGCTGCGTATTTAAGTGGGTTCCGGGTTCCTAGGAATCACCCCAGTTGCTGCGCACACATGGAGTCTTGCAGACCGGTTTCTGGGGTTAAGGACTCTTTTCTCCCCGTACCCGGAATTGAGCCCACCTGGCACGCGCCAGGCAATGGCATTGCTACCACTGAATTGCGTCCCAAGATCGCTTTGAGACGGGGTCTGGCTAGGTGGCCTCCACTGACCTCCAACGTGTGGCCCTCCTGCCTCGGCCTCCAAGTTGCTGGGGTTCAGGCATGGGCCACGGCGCCCGGCTGGAGTAAGGACTGGACACACGTCATTGTGTGCTGGCCAAAGGAGCTGAACCAGCCTCCTCCTTACTGCGGTGACCGTCACAGGTGCTGGTCCTGCTCTTGGTTATGTTGACCGACATTTATTTATTTATTTATGAATGCTTATTTAGCTAGGCATAGCAATACAGGCCTGTGATCCAGCACTCGGGAGGCTGAGACAGGAGGATTGCAGGTTCACGGACAGCCTCAGCAAATAGTGAGACTCTCATCAACCTAGTAAGACCCTGTTTCAAAATAAAAATAAAACTGGGTTGGGGTGTAGCTCGGGGGTAGAATGCCCTTGGGGCCCAATCCCCAGTACCACACACCACACACACACGCACACACACCTCAGCTAGGTTGCTGAGAGCCTTGCTGCCTGGCGGAGGCTGTCTTCGAACCTGTCTCAACTTCCCAAGCACCACGATTGCAGGCGTGCACCACCACGCCTGGCCTTCTCCATAGATTTAAACCAACACTGAGCCTTTGGTCCAGCAGGTAGAAAGGAGGAGCAGACCCTGGTGTGCAGTACACCCATCCCTTCCAAGCACCCGGGGTAAAAGAGCCACTGGCACAGGGCAGCGCCAGGGTCATCCGGGCTGGCACCTGGCTGTGGAGTTCTCTTGCTCAGCCCTACAGGGCGGCCCAGCATCTCAGGCTGTACATGGGCCCGGCTTCCCCAGCCTGCCCTAGCGCTCGCCCACCAGACTGACCCTGGGAGGACGCAGCCACTGTCCACGTCCCCGTGGCCACACCTGCGCGTGCCCGGCTCTCTGGCCTCTGGGGAGCCTGTCTGTCTCTGCCCACCATGCCATCCTCTGCTCCCACACCCTGGCGTCTCTCCTGGGGCCCAGCTCCCCCTGCGTCCTTGCAGGGCCCAGCTCCAGCCTCCCTCTTGGTGCCGGTGGCCCCGACAGCCCTGTCCCCAGTCCTGATTCCTCCCAAGCAGCAGTAAGGGGCTGTGCTTCGAGGCCACACCCCAACTTCCCGACTCCCACAACCCCTCCAGCAGAGGCACCGGGGCTCAGGCTGGGCTCCTCTCTCTCCTCCCCCATCACGTCGACCTCCCTGACATCCATCCACTCTGAGCACCCAGCCACGTCCTCCCGGCCCCTCCCCCGGCATTGCGATCTCTGTCGCCTGCGTCCCAGCTGCCCAGGGGCCTCTCAGACACATCTGGCCTGCCCTTCTCAGCACGGAGACGAGTGCAGCTCCTCAGTGCCCACAGGACCAAGGCTGGCCTCACTGGCCACATGCCTTCCGCGCTGGCCCCCAAGCTCATCCAGGCCTGCAAGTATTCAGGGAAGCGCCCGCCCAGCCCAGGACCCTAGCTGTCCCCGCCGGCCTGGCTCAGCCCCGGCCTACCACCTTCACGGTGGATGCCAGCCTCTGGCTGTTTCAGGAGACCCAGGCCTGTGGCTGGACACAGCCCCAGAGGGGTTAAGCAGCCAGCTTGATAGCACACAGCAAGTCCAGCGCCAGGGGCTGAGTGGGAGGGAGGCCCCCCAGCAGCACAGAGGGCCTGGCTCTCCATGCCCCAACTGCCCCCTCCCACACTCGTGTGCAAACACACACACAAGGGGCGATGGGCCGAGCAGGCCTCGGGCATGCCCTGGCACGCCCTGGCATTCCCGCCCCACGCGCTGGGAAGAACTCAGACAGGCCTGGTCAACACCCAGCACCCAGGGCTCAGGCCATGGGAGGCTGAGCGGAGAACACCGACGGGGCCGCTGACCTGTGACCGAGCGCAGGGCCAGGGGCCCAGATGTCCTGGCGAGGGTGGGCAGCCTGGGCTCTGCTCCCGTCTCCACAGGAGGGCCTAGGCCCAGTGGGTGCTGGGCCAGGACAGCTCGCTCCAGCAGGGACCCGCTGGGGCCAAAGGCCCACCTGGAGAGGCCAGAGCGCCCGGGGCCCAGGCCCGCTGCTCAGCGCCGCTTCCGGCCTCCAAAGCCACAGGAATTCGGGCAGCGGAGCCCAACACGCCCAGCCACGGCAACGCGGCCAGGGTGGCCAGCGCCCGCCGGCGGGCCATGCCCAGGGCTACAGCCGTTTGTTTATGCCCTCCCGTTAAGGACTTGCGGGTTTCAATCCTCAAATACACGTTTGTTCTTTGAAAATATTATCTCTTCCCAGTACGTATATCTGGGTGGCTGAAGAATGTTACTGGTTTTCTTTTTTATTTGATCAGACAAGCCTGCCGAGCTCTGACGGCGCCAAGAGCTGATCTGCTGGGGATTCCGGCAGGAGGCTGTCACCTAGAAGGCGACAGCACGTCCCCCTCCCGCCCTCTACTCAGGGACTCCTGGCTGCTGCGTGTGCTGCGCTGGCGAGGACTCCAGATGAGACTGAGGAGGGAACGGGAGCCTTCCACTCCAGCAGGAGCCTGAGCGTGTCCTGCCCGTGGGCCTCGAGACGGGCGGCGTTGTCAGCCCGCTGGGAAACGCCCTCCAGGTCCTATCCGCTAAGTCGTGGGTCGGAACTAAACTTCAAGTACTTTATTCTGCATTAATGTAGTGATTATGTTACTTTTCTTAACATTTCTTTTCCTTTCTTTCTTTCCTTCCTTCCTTTCTTTCTTTCTTTCTTTTTTTTTTTTTTTTGGTGGTACTGGGGTGGAACCCAGAGGCTTTCTACTTCCGGGCTATACTCCCAGACCTTTTTTTAAATATTTTATTTGGAAACAGGGTCTCACTAAGTTGCTGAGAGCCTCACTAAGTTGCTGAGGCTGGCTTCGAACCTGTGCGATCCTCCTGTCTCAGCCTCCCAAGCGTGGGGATTACAAGCGTGCACCACCATGCCCGGCCCTTCCCCTCCCTCCCTCCCTTTCTTTCTTTCTTTCTTTCTTTCTTTCTTTCTTTCTTTCTTTCTTTCAAGGCTCGCTAAGTTGCAGAGAGCCTCACTAAATAGCTGAGGCTGGCTGTGAACCTAGATCCTCCTGTCTCAGCCTCCCAAATACTGGGATTACAAGCGTGCGCCACCACGCCCAGCTCGAGCCTCAGCAACTTAGTGAAGCCCTCCACAACTTAGTGAGACCCTATGTAAAAAAAAAAATTAAAAAGCTGGGCATGTTGGTGCACGCTCGTGATCCCAGTACCTGAGAAGCTGAGACAGGAGGATCGCAGGTTGGGTCCCCAGCCAGCCTCAACAGTTTAGTGAGGCCCTTTGCAACATAGTGACTCTGTTTCAAAATATTTTTTTTTAAAAAAAGTAGAAATATGACTGGCAAAGTAACTCAAAGGTAGAAAGCCCCTGGGTTCAATCCCCAGTACCAAACAAAATAAATAAAAAGCAAAAGGGCTGGGAGTATAGCTTAGAGGTAGACTGTTCCTGGGTTCAATCCTCAGTGACACACACACACGTACTGGTGCGTGTAAGGTGTATGTGTATATATATATATATGTATTACACACACACACACACACACACACACACACACACACACACATATATATATATATATATATATATTTTTTTTTTTTTTTTGGTGGTACTGGGGTTCCTGGAAACCTTTCTCCAGGCTATACTCCCAGGCTTCGAACCTGCATGATCCTCCTGTTTCCGCCTCCCAAGCGCAGGGATTACAAGCGTGCGCCACCACACCCGGCTACATACATATATTTTTAACAATCAGCAGCTCCGTTGCACAGGCTGGGATGGCAGGGAGGACCGGCTGGCCTCTAGCATACAGTCTCACTGCCCCACGCCGCAGTCTCCAGGCCCCGCAGGCAGGAAGCTCGGCCACCGGAGCTGCTCCTCCACACGGCTGCGGTGTCATTCTTTCTCCTTTCATTGTCTTTCTTTCCAAAAGCGCAGCCCCCTCTCGTTGCCCAGGCCGCGTGGCGCGGGGCTGTGGCAGCAGGCGTGGTGGCGCTGGGTCCGCGCCTGCCCTTGGCTCGGCCTGTCTCCTGGCTGCCCGCGGGTATGGCTGGTCACCTGCTCCCGCACTGCTGGAGCCCTGCGCAGCCCGGCCAGGGCTTCCTGCTGCCAGGGACACCGGGACTGGGTGCAGTGGCAGCTTAGTGTTGCAGCAGGCCTCAGCTCCTGCCCCGCTTCTCCTCCTAGGGATTTCCTGAAAGATGCCCAGGTGAGCCAGGCGTGGTGGCACTCACTTGGAATCCCAGTACTTGGGTGCCTGAGACTGAAGGCTCCCAGGCTTGTGGCCAGCATCACTACTTAGTGAGGTCCCCCTGCAACTTAGGGAGACCCTATTTTAGATTTAAAAAGGGCTGGGGGTATAGCTCAGAGGCAGAACGCCCCTGGGCTCAGTCCCCTGTACCAACAATTTACAAAGAACCAAGAGATAAAGACTTCCCCACACAAGCAAAAGCGGACCGAGTTCACGGTATATATATAAATATATATGATATATTCAACAATCTCAAGTAAATAAATTCTCACTAATATCACTATTTATATATATAATTAAACTATTCCTTGATAATATTCACCATAAATCTTAACTTATATCCCTATAAGTTTTTTATTATGAGGTATAATTTGAATATATTTATGAGAATATAAATATTCTCATATTTGAATATATCATAAATATGACATTTAACATATTCTCCACATATTTACTATATATGCGTTGCGAGCAAGGCCAAGGGCGTTCTTGAGGTGGAAATGCAGGCGGCAGGAGAAAGCGCAGCTCTGGGTGTGGACGAGGACGAGGGCAAACGTACGGACAACACAGAATGATGTGGTCTAAGCAGCAAGACTCTAGCATGAGAGTCAAGGTGGGCCGGGCGTGGTGGGCACACTTGTCATCCCCGCGCTCGGGAGGCAGACAGGGGGATCGCGCAGGTTCAAAGCCAGCCACGCTGGCTTAAGAGACCCTGTTTCCAAATAAAAAAATATAAAATTAGGTCTGGGAGTGTAGCCCGGAGGTAGAAGGGTTTCCAGGAACCCCAGTACCACCAAAAAAGAAAACAATAAAATAAAATAAAAGTCAAGGTAGGAAAATATTAAAGTAACTATAACAAAAACATTTTCACAGGCACACGATGTAAGTGGATGTAATCTTTGGCATCAGTGGAGGAGTGGCAATAGTGTCTTTTTTGTGTGTGGTTGAATTTTCAGTTGTTACCAGCTTAAAAATAGACTGTTCTAATTATGAGATATTTTATGTAAGCCCCATGGTAACCACAAAGAAAATACGTATGGAAGCCACAGCGAAGAAAATGAGAAGGAACCCAAGAGCAACGCAGACGCACTAGTGAAGCACAGAGGACAGGCCGGAGGAGCGGGGAGCCAGGCTGCGAGGGCAGAGCCCAGAGAGCCTGCGCCAGGCCGCCCATGGCACAACGCTCCTGTGCAGCGGCTGCGGAGGGGCCCCGGGGCCACCGGCCAGTGGGCGGAAAGCTTCACTCTGAGCAAAAGGAGGACACGCCAGGAACCCACCCCCCCGCCCCCCCGAATTACCTCTGCAGCCACCAATCCCAAATGGTTCATTCGCTTAAGAATTCAATAAGTAAGCATGGCGTGGGGGTGCACGCCTGTAATCCCGGTATTTGGGAGGCTGGGACCAGACATCACAGTTGTGAGGTCAGCACGTGGCGATTTTTCTACCTCAAAGCTGCACCCCCAACCCTTCTTCTTTTTCTTTTTTTTTTTTTTTCTTTTTTTTTTTTGTAGTGCTTGGGATGGAACCCAGGGGCATTCTACCACCAAGCTACACCCCCAAACCTAGTTTTTATTCTTTATTTTGAAACAGGGTCTCACTGAGTTGCAGAGGGCCTCACTAAGTAGCTGAGGCTGTCCACAAACCGCGATCCTCCTGTTTCAGCCTCCCGAATGCTGGGATTATAAGCATGTGCCACCACACCCAGCTTTGCATGCAGCAATATTGTGAGGCCCTTCCCCAAGGCCGGGATCTGAGCCTGCCGCAAGGCAAGGCCGGTGCTGGGGCCTCCGAGGCTGGGATCGGAGCCTGATGAGGGGCTAGGTCGGTGCCAGGGCCAGCGAGGCCGGGATCGGAACCTGCCGTGGGGTAAGGCCGGTGCCAGGGTCGGCAAGGCTGTGATCAGAGCCTGCCGTGAGGCAAGGCCAGTGCTGGGGCCTCCGAGGCCGGGATAGGAGGCTGCTGAGGGGTAAGGCCAGTGCCGGGGCCAGCAAGGCCGGCATCAGAGCCTGTCATGAGGCAAAGCTGGTGCTGGGGCCTCCAAGGCCAGGATAGGAGCCTGCCGAGGGGTTAGGCCGGTGCCAGGGTCAGCGAGGCTGGGATCGGAGCCTGCCATGAGGCAAGGCTGGTGCCGGGGCCTCCGAGGCCGGGATCAGAGCCAGCGAGGGGTTAGGCCGGTGCAGGGGCCAGCGAGGCCAGGATTGGGGCCTCCCATGAGGCAAGGCCAGTGCTGGAGCCAGCGAGGTCGGAATCAGAGTCCTCCGGGTGGCCAGGCCACTACTGGGGCCGTCAAGAGTGAGATTGGAACTTGCAATGTGGCATGCACAGAGAAATAGCACAGAAAATAAAAACCAGATGCTTCCCCTAATTAGCAAAAACTAGGAGGAAAGGGGTAACAGGAGGAGGTCGAGTTGTAGAAAGGGCCCTATTGAGAAGCAATTAAAGTGACCAATCAGAGCGGATGGGATGGGGGAAGATGGAATCTCTTTAAAACACAGGAGGTACATAAAAAATGTATCAAAGATAATCACCAATCAAGCATGGGATCGAGGGAGGGGGAGGGAATGGGATGGGGACTGGATGAGGGCTAATTGGATGATGTGTGCTTGGATATCCTCTCAAGTCTTGTATTCCAATGTGATGTATGATTACAATGCACCAATAAAAATATAAAAAAGTATTGTGCGGCCCTGTTTCAAAATAACAAATAAAATAGGTCTGAGGATGTTGCTCAGAGCTAGAATGTCCCTGGGTTCAATCACCATACCACAAAATAGGAAGGAAGGACGGACGGACTAGGGATGTAGCTCACAGGTAAAATGCTCCTGGGTTCAATCCCCAGTACAAAGAATAGATAAAACTCAAAAGGGCTGGAGGTGTCGCTCAGAGGCAGAATGCCCCTGGGCCCCACCCCTCCCACCAGGAAGAAGTGAAGCTTTCTTTTCTCACTGAAGTGAATTGTGAAGCCAGGCGTGGTGCACACTTGTAATCCCAGCATTCGGGAGGCTGAGACAGGAGAATTGCAGTTTCAAGGTCAGCCTCAGCAATTTAGGGCGACCTTGTTTCAAAATAAAAAAATAAATAAAAAGGGAACTAGGTGTGGTGGCACACACTTGTAATCCCAGCATTCGGGAGCGCCAAGAGGATGGCAGTTCGTGACAGCCTCAGCTATTTAGTGAGGCCTTTTGCAACACAGTGAGACCCAGTTTCAAGATAAAGAATAAAAAATTGGACTGGAGGTGTAGCTCAGAGGTAGAATGTCCTGGGTTCGATCCCAGCACTACAAAAAAGGGCTGGGGGTGTAGCTCAGAGGTAGAGTACCCCAGGGTTCAGAGGTTCAGTCCCCAGTACCACAAAAAAACAGAAAGAAGAAAGAAAGAAAGAGAAAGGAAAGAAAAAGAGTATTTACCAAATGCTGGTAAATTGCGGAGCAACAGGAACCGTGGCCTGGAACAGCACCTTTGTAAAACACTCCTGCTGGTATGTACCTCGAGCCCTTGGTCATCACAATGGAGCAAACAGCAGCTTTCATCCCTGAGCCGCGGGCGGGAAGCCGGTCAGCCGCGGGACAGCCCTGAGACCCAGCATCAGGTCTGAGGTGCCCCAGATGGACCGTGGGAAGGTACCCACACCCCCACACTGGGAAACATCTCCATGGCCACAGCCTGCAGCTCCCAAAGGCGCGGAGGAATTGGTCCAGGGGATGCCAAAGACCTGGTCCCAGCTGAGGAGACAGGAAAGGAGTGGCCGGGGTGACCCTCCACTGTCCAGGGAGCGTGCGGGGAGCTGACGGAGTGCGGCCGGAGGACTCACGGAAGTATTGGGGCACATTAGATACACACGTGGGTCAGCAACTGGCTCTGCAAGGTTCAGGAAAAAGAGTTAAAATTCTACATTCTGTCCATTTGACTGTATATAAATTTTACCTTGACAAAAGAAAATATAGGTAAAATCTTATCATATACCTTAATATGAAAGCTGGGCGTGGTGGCGCACGCTTGTAATCCCAGCATTTGGGAGGCTGAGACAGGAGGATCGCGGTTCGCAGACAGCCTCAGGTACTCACTGAGGCCTTTTACAACTCAGTGAGACCCTGTTTCAAAATAAAGAACAAAAAACAAGGCTGGGGGTGTCACTCAGAGGTAGAATGCCCCTGGGTTCCATCACTAGTACTGCAAAAAGAAAAAAGTCTTAATATGACTTCTGTCTTACCACGCGTTTATGTTTTATTTTCGGCAGTCTGGAGAATCAGGCAAGCACTCTGCTGTTGAGATATGTCCCCACCCTGTCATCTGGTTTGTGATTCAAACTGTAATGAACTGTATTAAAATTTTCTCCATTGTTAAACATGGTGGTGCACACCTGTAATCCAGTACTTGGGAGGCTGAGACAGGAGGATCACAGATTTGAGACCAGCCTCAGAAACACAGCAAGAAGACTCTCAGAAACCTAGTGAAACGATTTCAAAACCAGATAAAATAAGGGCTGGGGTGTATTTTATTTTATTTTATTTATTTATTTATTTATTTTGGTGGTACTGGGGTTCCTGGAAGCCCTTCTACCTCCAGGCTATACTCCCAGACCTATTTTTATATTTTTATTTGGAAACAGGGTCTCTCAAGCCAGCGCGGCTGGCTTCGAACCTGCGCGATCCTCCTGTCTCCGCCTCCCAAGCGCGGGGATTACAAGCGTGCGCCACCACGCCCGGCTAGGGGGTGTATTTTGAAGGTAGAATGTCCCTGAGTTCAATCCCCAGTAACAAAAACAACAAAAATGTTCTCTATTAATGAAGCATTCTTGCATTCCATGAGTAAACCCCACCTGGTCTTAGAGTGAGTTTTAGAGTGGTTTCTCTGTGTGCGTGGTGATAAAATCCAAGGGCCTTCTACCTCCGGGCTATACTCCCAGAACCATTTTATATTTTATTTGGAAATAGGATCTCACTAAGTTGCTGAGAGCTTCACTTAGTAGCTGAGGCTGGTATCGAACCTGTGTGATCCTCCTGTCTCAGCCTCCCAAGTGCTTGCTGGGATTACAAGCGTGTGCCACCACGCCCGGCTCTTTAGAGTTTTTGTTTGTTTGTTTGTTTGTTTGTTTGTTTGTTTTTTGCGGGTCTGGGGGTGGAACCCAGGGGCATTTCACCTCTGAGCTACACCTTCTGCCCTATTTTTTATTCTTTATTTTGAAACAGGGTCTCACTGAGTTGCAGAGGGCCTCACTAAGTAGCTGAGGCTGTCCGCGAACCAAGATCCTCCGGTCTCAGCCTCCCAAATGCTGGGAGTGTGCACCACCACGCCCGGCATAGAGTGATTTTTTAATGAGTTGTGTAATCTTATACGTGTGTATTACTAGGAATTGGACCCAGAGGCATTCTACCTCTGAGTTACACCCTACACCCAATTGCTTACTACTATTTAGTAATTTTTGTGCGTGTGGTGCTGGGGATTGAACCCAGGAGGATTCTACCTCTGCACCATCCCCAGCCTTATTTTCCTATTTTTTTATGCTTTATTTTTGATACAGGGTCTCACTAAGTTGCAGAGTGCCTCACTAAGTAGCTAAGGCTGGCTGTGAACACGGATCCAGATCCTCCTATCTCAGCCTCCCAAGTACTGGGATTACAAGCATCTACCACCATGCCCAGCTCGGCTAATAATATTTTAATTACTATTTTTACACAGATGTTAATCAGACCACTGTATTTTTACATTATTGAGCTACATTGTTAGAGTTTGGTTATCAATATTATGAAAGTAATATTTAAGTCAGATATGGTGGTGCACACCTGTAATCAGGTTCTTGGGAGACTGAGACAGGATGATCATAGATTCAAGGCCAGCCTCAGCAACTTTGCGAGACCCTGTTTCAAAATAAAAAGTAAGCCAGGCATGGTGGCTCATTATGTAATGCCAGTACCTGAGAGGCTGAGACTGGAGGATCACAGGTTCACAGGCAGCCTCAGGTACTTAGTGAGGCCCTCCACAAGTTAGTGAGACCCTGTTTCAAAAGAAAGAATAAATATAGGGCTGGGGTGTAGCACAGAGGTAGAATACCCCTGGGTTCAGTCTCCAGTGCTAAAAAATAAACAAGCTAGGCATGGTGGCACATGCTTGTAATCCCAACATTCGGGAGGCTGAAACCGGAGGATCCTGGTTCGTGGACAGCCTCAGCTACTTACTGAGGCCCTCTGCAACTCAGTGAGACCCTGTTTCAAAATAAAGAATAAAAAATAAGCCTCCGAGTGTAGCTCAGAGGTAGAATGCCCCTGGGTTCCATCCCCAGACCCAGAAAAAAAATAATAACTAAACAAACACAATTTAAAAACAGAAAAATGTCCTGAGTTTTCTGTATGCTGAAACACTTTCCGTAGTCACAGAGATACCCGTCTCCTTAAGCTGTCATGCTCTCCTGAGGCCGGCCGGACCTGCCGAGCGTTGGGAGGCTTCTTCAGAAACAGCTTGCCCTGCCCGGTGTGCACCCATGCACCCATCCTAAAATCTCCCCGGGCATCTGTTGGAATGTAATTATGGCTACTAATTATAATATGTTCTTGGAAAATCATCTGTTTTAAGCAGGCTTTATTTATCTTCTTGGCGTTCATAGTGTTCTCTTATAACTTTTTTCTATATCTCCGATTATTTTCATCTTTCTTATATTTTAATTTTCTTCTTTCCTTGATTGGAAATTTTCTTTTTCTTTTTCTTCTTTTCTTTTTGGCACTGAGGATTGAATTCAGGGGTGTTCTATCTCCAAGCTACATCCCCGGCCCTTTTTATTGATTTATTTTATTATTTTTATTACTTTTTTTTTTTTTTTGCAGGTCTGGGGATGGAACCCAGGGGCATTTGACCTCTGAGCTACACTCCCTGCCCTATTTTTTATTCTTTATTTTGAAACAGGGTCTCACTGAGTTGCAGAGGACCTCGCTAAGTAGCTGAGGCCGTCCACGAACCGCGATCCTCCGGTCTCAGCCTCCCGAATGCTAGGATTACAAGCGTGCCCACCATGCCCGGCTTCATTTATTTTATTTTGAAACAGAGTCTCCCTAAGTTACTGAGGCTAGCCTAGAACCTGCAATCCTCCTGTCTCAGTCTCCCACTGGGATTGCAGGCATGTCTCGATTGGGTTTTCCAATTATTTCTCTATGTTATTTTGATTTTTGCCCCCAAAGAGTTAGCAGTCAGATCTGTCATTGGTTCCAGCCATCTTTGTGTGTGTGTGTGTGTGTGTGGTGCTGGGGATGGGACATGGAGCCCAGGGGCCTTCTACCTCCAATGACACCCTCCAGCCCTATTTTTTTTTTAATTCTTTACTTTTTGAAACAAGGCCTCACTGAGTTGCTGAGGCTGTCTGCGAATGGAGATCCCCCTGTCTCAGCCTCCCGATGCTGGGCTGACAAGCGTGCCCACCTGCCCGGCTCAGCTTTTAGTTTTTAAATCCATGCACTTCTTGCTTTTATCTCTCCTAGCTGACTTATTTCTTTCTGTCTTCTCTCTCTCTCTCCCCCCCCCCTCTCTCTCTCTCTCGTGGTACTGTGAATAGAACCCAGAGGCATTCTATCTCTGAGTTACACCCCCAGATTGATTCATTTATTTATTTATTTATTTATTTATTTATTTATTTATTTATTTTTATGGTACTGGGGTTCCTGGAAACCCTTCTACCTCCGGGCTACACTCCCAGACCCGTTTTATACTTTTTTATTTGGAAACAGGGTCTCTTAAGCCAGCGAGGCTGGCTTCGAACCTGCGCGATCCTCCTGTCTCCACCTCCCAAGAGTGGGGATTACAAGCGTGTGCCACCACGCCGGGCTTATTTCTTATTTTGGAACAAGGTCTCGCTACGTTGCTAAGTCTCACTACTTGCTGAGGCTGTCCTTGAGCCTGCAAGCCTCCCAAGTACTGGGATTACAAGTGTGCGCCACCACGCCCGGATCTATCTGAACTTTTAGAAAGAATCTGCCCTATACTAGGTTGTAATCAGGAAGCCCATTTGTACATCAGCAACCCCTCTGTATTTGCTCATCTCCTATTAATAGAACAAGATACCCCAAACTAGTTATTTAGAGAGAGAGAGAGAGAGAGAGAGAGAATTTAGCTCACAGTTTGGGGGCTGAAGTCAAGATCGGCCCCTCGATCCGGTCCCTGGTGAGGCCCGTGGGGTCCCATCAGCTTGGTGGCACAGAGCCAGAGCGTGGGCTGAGAGAGGAGACCTCTCACCAACACTGAAGGAGAGGTGACACAGGACGCCAGAAAGGACGCGGGGCTGCCGGCGCCTCCCACCACACCCCTCCTCTAAGGTCCACGCCTCCGAACTGGCCACGCGGAGGCCCGGCCTCACGACCTCCAGCCCCCGGCCCGCCAGCACGTGGTCCTCGCTCCTGTGTGCAGAGGACAGCTCCCAGCCATCCAGGCTGTGGCGCCTTCCTCCCTGGGCCGCGCGGGTGCCCAGGCCTGTAGCACCAGCAGCACCCGCAGCTCCCTATGCTAGCTACCAACTGCGGCCTCCTGTGTGCGTGTGTTGGTGTCTGCCAGCTCAGTCCCGGGGCACTGGGTCCTCTTCCTGGCCCAGAGTTTGCAGCGTCCCCTGCCCCCACTCCCAGTCTCCCAGCACTGTAGAGGGCAAAACTCGCAGAGCTTTTGATGTGTAAGCCTTCTTTTCCCAAATTAGGTCTGCACTTACCCCCCAGGACAGGCTGGGATCTGACTGTAATTGCAGGTTTGCCAGTGGTGAGGGGCGGAACATCGGCACCTGCTTGCAAAGTAACCACATGAGGCCAGAGCGAGGTGTTCAAAGGAGCCGGGGCCCACTCCACTCGCTGGCCTGCTGGTCCCGCCTCTCCCTCCGTCCCCGCTGGGGTCCCTAAGCGTGGGCTACACCACCGACTCTCTCTGCATCAGATTTAGCAACTCAACAGTAGAAGATCCTCTTGGTGATTCTAGAAGCTTTCTTGTCCTCTGGCCATCCCCGGGCTCAGGATGTTGAGACCCTGGTCATGACTGTGTTTCCTTCGGCCGAAGTGTCCGCTGTGCCGAGCTCTGTCACCAGGACAGCGCCTTCCAAGGCTCCCCGCCAGGTGCCAGGTGAGCAGGTCTGACACTGCCCGCCGGGCAACCCCAGGTGTGACCCTTCTGAGGATCTTCCTGGAGGCAGATGAACTTTGACAAAAGATGAAGCTCTTGGGTTTTAGTTGCTGGCACCAGCCTGTTAAAAAATATAGGGCTGGGCTGGGCGTGCTGGGCACGCTTGTCATCCCAGCATTCAGGAGGCGGAGACCGGAGGATCCTGGTTCTCAGACAGCCTCAGCTACTTAGCGAGGCCCTTCACAACTCCGTGAGACCCTGTTTCAAAAAATATAAAGACTGAACCAGGCGTGGTGGCGCACGCTTGTAATCCCTGAACTTAGGACGCAGAGACAGGAGGATTGCACAAGTTCGAAGCCAGCCGCGCTGGCTTAAGAGACCCTGTTTCCAAATAAAACATAAAATAGGTCTGGGAGTATAGCCTGGAGGCAGAAGGCCCTTGGGTTTCATCCTCAGTACCACCAAAAATTATATAGAGAGTAAAAAATTATATATATATATATATACATATATATATATATATATACTAAAAAATAGAATTGGGGATGTAGCTTGGAGGTAGATTGCCACTGGGTTCCATCCCCAGTACCACAAAAAAAATAAAAAAAGTATGGGCCTGGCTTCTTTTTAGATTAACCAACCTCGGTTAAACTGAAGATTCCAGATCTTAAAACCACATCTTCCTTCCCTTCCCAGCGTGTCTCCTTTCTACCTAAATTGTTATTTCTCCTATTCTACCTCATCAGTGCCAGCACTGAAGGAGCCAGGCTCTTGCTGTGGGCCGCCCTAAGCCATCCCTTTGGCATAACGGGGTCAAGGCAGGGAGCACCGTGCTTGCACGCTTATTGCGCGAGCTGGGCCAAGGCTGCCCGTGGGTGGCCATGCAGATGGCCGCAAGTCAAGGGGGACCAAGCTGGCCCTGAGCGGAGGCTGGCCTCACGACCAGATTTGACAGAAGAGGTGTTTGGAGGAGGCCGTGCAGCTCTTGCTCTGGTGCTCCCGAGGAGCTGGAGAGCACACCCCAGCGCCTCCGACAAGACTCCAGGTGCCCAGCACAAAGACAGACCGCTAGCACTGTGCGTGAGGTCAGCAAGAACCAGCCAGACCCCCGCGGCCTGACCCAGGCACCGCGGAACCCAGCCAAGCTCACAGAAGAACTGCCCAGCCCAGGCCCAGATGGCCACCCCACAGAACGGCGGGCGAACGCTGGTCACCACGCTTGGAGGAGGTGTGCCATGTAGCCCAAAGATGATTGCGTTGCCCCTCAAGAAAGCCATCCCTCTGCTGTAAGGAATCCAGGGAGACACAGACGCTGCCCCTGGCCGGGCCCTGCTGTGCTCGGCCAAGACTCCCGACAGCCGCCATGCCTCGGGCAGGCTGGGCTTCTGCTGCAGGGCCGCAGAAGAGCTGAGCCTGCGCTCCATCCAGGTGGCCCTCGCCCTCGCTCTCGAGGAGAGGCAGGTCCCCGGGCAGCTCTGCCAGCTCCTGCTCAGTCCAGGCCCCCTCCCTCCTGCTCCGCTCGCGGGTCTCAGGGTCCCACCCTGGCAGAGGGAAGAAAGGTCACTGCTTGGGGTCTTCCCTAAGGCTCCCCAAACCCAGACCCCAAAGGAAGCCAAGCAGTCCTAAGGACAGGAAGGGTTCAGACCTCTGCTGAGCTGAGACCAGTCCAGCAGAGATGCTTGCTGCCTACCGCCCAGCACTTGGGAGGCTGAGACAGGAGGTTTGCGGCCAGCCTCGGCTACTTAGAGAGGCCCTCTGCATCAGTGTGGAAGAGGTTGCACACAAAGTCCCAGGGTGCAGGACCCCACGAGTGTGGGCCACCCAGAAAAGATCCAAGAATCTAGCCGCCAGGGACGGAGGGGGAGCGGGCGGCTGCTCTCGGCGGTCCCCTCAGGGTGTGGGAGAGGCTCTAAAATTAGATAGTGTTGCGTAACTGCATTGATGACAAGTAACAGAATCGCACACCCAGACCAAGTTAATTGTATAGTATACAAGCCTACCTCCGGAGGCGAGGGCCGGGAGAGAAACCGAGGGAGGAGGAGGCCTTGCCCAGGACCTTCACCCTGGCCCTGCCTGGTGAAGGAGGCCAGAGGGCGAGAGGGATGTGGCCCGGAGGGTCAACCTGGCGGGCGTGGCTGACCTCAGGCCCGGCTCACGCTGTCCCCTGAGCAGGGCGCCTTAGGGAAGGCTCGCACAGGCCAGCGTGTGGGCGCTTGCTCCGTTTCCATTGGAGTGAGGTCACCGCTCCACTCCGGCCCAGTGGGTGAGAACCACCCAGACTAGGACAGACGTCACCGTCACCGAGAGAAAGGAGGCTGGTGCCCCCCCCTCCCCGAGTTGAGCACAGCCCCTTCCCATAAGTGTGGCCCCCGCAACTTTTCTGCAGGGGAGATGCACACCACGCTCCAATCGTGCCTTCTGCGTCCTAGAAAAAAACCGCCAGCCGGCTACCTGGTCCTCACAAGATGAAAGCCGGCCAGGGCTCCACAGTGGGCGGCTGGGGGCGGGCCGCTCTCCTTTGAGTTCATTACCATCGCTCTGAGCTGCTCAAAGCCCTGCCCTCCTGCACCAGACAGTGGAGAGTCACCATGACAACGGCTGAAAAGGACCATGGCAGCAGAGAGGTGATGCCTGGGTTCTCAGGAAAGCCGCGACACCCTGCGGGCCCTAGCCACGCGCTGGCCTCCTCCACCCTGCCCCTAGGCTCCCCGCGGCTTGGGATGGTCACTCCCGAGCTTGGTCTGCCGACATCTGTTCTTGGCCAAGAATTAACTTCCCATCCTGCCTGGTGGCGCTGGGTTTCATTACTGCCGAGGATTCCCAGAGGGAAGAGGAGGTGATTTGGGACACAACTGGCAAGAGAATCTGACTCCATTTCTGATGTTTGCCACTGCTCCGGGCCCTCCCTCCTTCCCTCTTGTGCCCCCACCAGAGCCAGCAGATGAGAGACGGGCGGCCACAAACGTGCATGGGCCTCGGCGGATGCAGGCCTGGCACTCAGCCTGGTGCAGACAGGAAACGGAAGTTGTTCCGTGTGCTTCAAACACAAAGGCTTAATACAGAGAGCTTGTGCAGAGCACACAGGACCCCCCAGAGTGGGGAGCGTGGCCCCCCAGGAGCTGGGCTAGGCCGACGCCCTGCCCGCCCTGCCCGAAGCCACGCCCGGCCAGCTGTGGCGCCTGCCCTGCCAAGGCCCTCAGTGCTGGCGAGAGCCACTCCAGGTCCTCGGCCCTCATAACCAGCTGGAGCCCCTGCAAGGGAGCCTCGGACTCCTGGTCCCAGTGGGATGGGAGTGAACAGCCAGAGACAGCTCTGAAGTCAATCTATGGCCCACAGGCAAAAAACCAGCTCAACACAGGAAGGGCGTGCCGGCCAGCTCCCCATCGGGCAGGTGCCTGGGACCCACCAAGTTATGGGGAAAGGGTCTCCTTTGGCCCAGTTTGAGAGGCTGCAGGCATGGGTGCTCAGCCCCACTGCCGTGGGCCTGTGGGGAGAGCGAGAGGACATGAAGGGGACCCGGGGGCCCCTATCCCCTTCAAGGGCATGCCCCAGGGACCGAACTTCCTAAGGCCCCGCCTCCTCCCAACAGCACCGGCTGCAGACTGCGCCTCAGGGAATACCAGAGATCCAGAAGTAGGAGAGGGGAGAGAACCAAGCCCACGCCTGCAGGGCCAGCTGCACCCCAGACCTATTGTCTATTCTTCATTTTGAAACAGGGTCTCACTGAGTTGCAAGGGCCTCACTAAGTAGCTGAGGCTGGCTAAGAACCTCGATCTTCCTGTCTTGGCCTCCCAAGCACGGGGATTACAAGCGTGTGCCACCACACCCGGCCTCGGCTCTATTTTTTTTTCTTTATTTTCAAACAGGGTCTCACTAAGTTGCCAAGGGCCTCACTAAGTAACTTAGGCTGCCTGTGAACCGCGATCCTCCTGTCTCAGTCTCCCAAGAACTGGGATTACAAGTGTGCGCCACAACGCCCGGCTACTCTTTATTTTCAAACTGGGTCTCACTGAGTTGCAAAGGGCCTTCACTAAGTAGCTTAGGCTACCCACGAGCCACAATCCTCCTGTCTCAACCTCCCAAGTAGTGGGATTAAAAGTGTGCTCCACCACGCCCAGCTGACCTGAGGATTCTATATGGCTTTCTTCAAATATGTTGCAATTCCAGCAAAAAAAAAAAAAACCCTAACAGCAGCAAATCCAAGTGACAGGGTGATAAGAAATCCCAGTTTTCAGCAGCCCTACTGTCACCACCTTGGGCCCCAGCAAAGCAGGAAGTTATCTGAAACATAAGATGCTCAGACTGGGTGGGGCCTCGAGAAGCCTTTGCGGTGTCTGGCCCCAGGCTCGGCCGCTGACTGACCAGCCCAGCCCTGTGCTCTGGACCTTTGGTTTCAGGAGAGAAGACAGATGATGGAGAGGCCCTGTGCCAAGGAGACAGAGCAGGGGTGTGCTGGGCAGCGCGGGGCGCCAGGGAGTCGTAAGCGCCCAGGCCCAGGCCGCGGCGTGGCCAGGGGAGAGCCAAGCGGGGAGTGGGCGGACAGCATGGGAGCCCGAGGGCGTCCAGAACCTAGGCAGACTTGGAAGACTAACATTTCTGAAGGGAGACAGTGAAGAGCACCGGCCCAGAGTCCCCGAGGGCCAGAGCCCGGCGCCCGTTCAGTCCTCCTGAAATGAAAGGCCGTGGGGTCGCCTAGGGGCTGTGGAGGCAGTGGACCCCACCCTGGCCCAGCCGCAGCAGGAAGCGGAGTGGGAGCCCGCGCCGTCCCTCCGCCATGGCTGCTCCTTAGAGAAGCAGGGAGGACCCTCTCTGCCTGAGCCTTTCTTAAAATTTTGAAACAGGATCTTGCCCGATTGCTGACCGACAGTCTCAGTAAAGTTGCTGGGGCTCGTCTCCATTCTCCTGTCTCAGCCTCCCAAGTCCTGGGGCTAACAGGTCTGCACCACCACGTCCAGCTCAGACACTGTCGTCAATCAAGCTCTGATTGAACGGCTCTGCGACCCGCAACCCTCTAATTAGTGTCTAGGAGCCTGAGCAGCAGATCGTGGATGGCCCGTTCAACACCTCCGTCATTAAAGAACCCGTGACGCTCTCCAAAAGGCAGAGACGAGAACCAGCGGGGCCTAGCCAGGCTGTGGGTAGAAGACCCCAAAGCAGCGTCCACAGTTCTCACGAGAAACCCTGGGAAACCGAGAATTGTAAACACACACGCACAAAAGCTCGGGTAACACAAAACCCGTAGGGAAGATCTGGCAAAAGGTGTGCCAGACCTGTGAACCAGCTCAGCGAGACGTGACCTCAACACAACAAAACACACTACTCCCAGCTGAGGTGGGAGGGTGGCAGGTTCAAGGCCAGCTTCCACCACTAAGCAAGCCGCTGACACAATAAAAAGCAAAAGAAACCAGGCCTGGGCTTATAACCCCAGGACGGGAGAGGCTGAGGCAGGAGGACCAAGCCAGTCTCGTGGGTGTTAAGTTGGGTCCTGCACTCATGTGACTTTGTGTCACATGACCTCTGCAGGGCAAGGGAGGGGCTGAAACCCCCGCGAGAATTGGGCGTTCCCACGAGTAAACCCTCATCTCGCGAGATGCATACCTTGAAAAGGAGAGCCCGCGTCCTCAAGCTTCGGACAGGCGCGCGGGCCCCATGGTGCCTCGCCCTGATCCCCGGGAGAGCCGTGCCATTAAAACGTTACATGCCACGTGTACCGGACCTCTCTCGTGTTTTTCACACTCCGCCGTACTCACTTATTTTTATTTTACTCGCATTTAATTTTTTTATTTTACTTATCATTTGGTGCCGAACCTGGAGAACTCTTGGGTCCCTCCCCATTTTTTTCCTTTTTTTTTTTTTTCTGTTTTCTCTTTTTATTTTTACTCTCTTTTTGAGCCCCGGACTCTCCGACCCGCCAGCAGCTCGACTGTGAGGTCCCACACCAGCGCTCCGCTTGCAGGCGTTGCTCCTGCCACTGCCGCCGCTGCCGCCCCGTGCCTGCCCGGACTGTAAGCCTTCTTCCCCAGCCCCGCGCTCTCCAGGAGAGCCGGCGGCCTTCTTCCCGCCCCGGGCTCTGCTGAGAGTCCGCGGCCATCTTTCCAGCCCCGAGCTCTGCTGAGAGCTCGCGGCCATCTTTTCGGCCCCATGCTCTGCTGAGAGCTCGCGGCCATCTTTTCGGCCCCATGCTCTGCTGAGAGCCGGTGGCCATCTTTCTGATCCCACACTCTGCTGAGAGTCTGCGGCCATCATTCCAGCCCTGCGCTCTGCTGAGAGCCAGTGGCCATCTTTTCCTGCCCACGTGCTCTCTTCTGGAGCGCCGATGGCAATCTTCCACTGCCACTGCGGCCACAGCCACCACTGCCGGGGCGTGCAGGCTCCGCCGGCCGCCAGGCTGCCAGTTCCACCCGCCCGGAGCCAGGCTCCTTGGGTGATGCTGGCACCTGCTCTGCTCCTGCCTGCCGCTTGGACCTCCTAAAACCGCCGTTCCCGCCTGCCCACGCTGCCCGCCGCTGGAATGGGACCGCGCCGCCCGAGGACTGCGCCACACCGCGCGTCTATGTCTTCTCCGCGCCTGGCGTTGCTTAGACCCGCCTGCCGGGGCTGCCTGCCTCCTCCATCTAGGTGGCCGCCACTCTGCTAAACAGCCCCCAGCCCGCCAAGTCCAGTCCGCGCTCCAGCTGGTTCCTCCACTCGGACTCGCGCCCTGGCGCCCTTCACCCTGTGCCTGCCCACCCCTGCTGCCTGGGCCTGGCCATTCCGGTAAGCAGCCACATGGAATTACTGTGGGGGGGGGGTCGCCAGCTTTGGCCCGCCATCTTGGACACGTGGAATCACTGGGGGGCCGCCATCTTGGCCCCACCATCTTTAACCCCTCCCACCTCATGGCCTCACTGGAGGCCTCGCCATCCTTAACCCCTCCCACCTCATGGCCTCACTGGAGGCCTCGCCATCCTTAACCCCTCCCACCTCATGGCCTCACTGGAGGCCTCGCCATCTTTAACCCCTCCCACCTCATGGCCTCACTGGAGGCCTCACAATCTTTAATCCCTCCCACTTTCCACTCCTAACCAATCCTAGGAGTCAGCAGCCATCTTTCCGGCCCGAGCCAGGCAGCTTGGCACTTGCTCTGCCTGCCAACCGCCTGCGCGGGCCAGGACCTCTGCCTGCCGCTTGGACCTCCTAAAGCACCGTTCCAGCTTGGTTCTCTGGTCACCGCCGGGACCTCTGGCCGGTTTGCCCCACCCGCCCCGAGCCAGGCTCACTGGCGGTGCTCCTCGGGGCCCAGCCTCAGCGTCTGGCGCGTGCCTGGAAGCCATTTTGTCTCCACGCCGCGGGCCCGGCAAGCCACGCCGCCTGCGCGCCCCCACTGATCCCACCAGCCGCCAGTGCCGTCCACACCAGCCACCGGCATCCGCACGCCCTGGCTCCACCGCGCCCCCAGCAGCTTCTCAGCGCTTCTGTCACAGCCAGCGCTGGCCGACAACACTATACTCCGGTAAACTGCCTCCTTCCCTTGGTTAGCAGGTTCCGGACTTGGGTCTTCCGGTCCACTGGGACCCCAAAATCCAAGCGCTTGGTGACCCATTGTCCCATGGTCCACTGGGACCACGCTGCGGATGACCAGGTCATCCTCCGGTTTTGAGAAGGAATGAAGACGTTCTTCCCTATCTCTTAACCTCCGTTTCCGAACGATTTGGCAGGGAAATCGGGGACGCCCATTTCCTGTTCTTCGTTTCCGCCCGCGAACCAATTATGGGGAGTCGAACCTTTATACTAGCAGATGCCCTGAGAGCCTGTCTGCCTTGATACGAGTTGGGAAATAGGTTGCGGTGGCCCAGGAACAGTTAGGAACTTTTCTAAGTGGTCTGGTATCCCTCCAAATGCTCTCCCCCATCAGCTTCCATTTATTTTCCTGCCAGCTGCCATTTTGTGATGGTGCATAGTCGCTGCCTGGTGATGTCACAGTCACCATCTTGGCCTGCGCCAGACTGCAATTTTGCTGGGTGGCCCGCTCGGGCGCGCCCTAGGTGCTGCGGGAAACGACAGGCCGGGGCTGGGGCGACACTCTCTGTCTGCCCGTGCGGAGTCCGCGTTGCCATTCTTGCTGGACACCCGTCTCGGGACGTGCTCTTTGTGAGTATAGGTCCGTCGCAGCTGACAGAACCTTAACATGGCATCTAAGTTTTAATTCCAGAGAGAAACAGGTGGAGATGGAGCGTACATTCTTGACTTTGCCAAAAAGCAGATCCCTGGTAGCTGCCCTTTGGCTGGCGGTGGCGGCTCAGCCCTCTGGAGCGCCACCTAGGTGTGGAGGACTGCAATGACGACTACCTCCAGGAGCCTGCCTCAAGTGGGGCAAAGCCACGCCCACCAATCAGACTGTGCCCGGCGTGCGGCCAGGAGGGCCACTGGAACAGTGCCCTTGGAAAAGGATGAGCCGCAGGTGCCTCAACACAGGGGGAGCACCTTTCCAGACCAGGCCCCACTGCTGGCCCTACTCAGCCTGACTGAAGACTGACAGCTCCTGGATCCCTCAACCTCCATCCTCTTTGCCAGCTCAGGGTAGCTCTCCAGGTACTAAGTAAACCAGTCTCCTTTTTGGTCGCCTGCTCAATCTCATGATTTGTTTTTTTCTTTAATAGCCCTTGCCTGTTCAAGCCTCCTCAAGCGCACATCACTAAGCTGTCCAGGGTAACCTCCAATTCGCACTGCAGCTATGCACCCACCTGCACCCCCTTCTGGGGGACTGGACTCCCGACTCCTCCCGGCCTGGGGCCCCTGACGACGCCCCTTGACAGCAGGAAGAAGCTAGAGGGTCCAACGTCATCCATTATCCCTACCATCAAAAGGCCGGAATGATAAGTTGGGTCCTGCACTCATGTGACTTTGTGTCATATGACCTCTGCAGGGCAAGGGAGGGGCTGAAACCCCCGCGAGAATTGGGCGTTCCCGCGAGTAAACCCTCCTCTCGCGAGATGCATGCCTTTAAAAGGAGAGCCCGCGTCCTCTAGCTTCGGACAGGCGCGCGGGCCCCACGGTGCCTCGCCCTGATCCCCGGGAGAGCCGTGCCATTAAAACTTTACATGCCACGTGTACCGGACCTCTCTCGTGTTTTTCACACTCCGCCGTACTCACTTATTTTTATTTTACTCGCATTTAATTTTTTATTTTACTTATCAGTGGGCTCGGGACCAGTCGGGATTACAAGCATATGACACCAGGCCCAGCTTAAAAAAAAAAAATTAAAACAACAACAGTAGCCGGGCATGGTGGCTCACGTTTGTAATCCCCACGCTTGGGAAGCTGAGACAGGAGGGTCGCACAGGTTCGAAGCCAGCCTCAGCGATTTTAGTGAGACCCTCAGCCACTTATTTAGACCCTGTTTCAAAATAAAAAATGAAATAGGACTGGGAGTGTGGCTTAGAGGTAGAATGCTTCTGGGTTCAATTCTCAGTACAAATAAATAAGTAAACAGGCTGTGGAGTGGAGCTCAGTGGTGGAGCAGCCTTGAATTCAATTCCTAGTAAAACACACTCACACGCTGAATAAAAGGACAGAAAACAAAATTCACGAAAATCCTAATACTGATGGTGGTTATTTCCAAAAAGTGGGATGATGGCTTTTCCTCCTTTGTAAAATTTACTCTAAGCTGGGCGTGGTGGCGCACGCTTGTCATCCCAGCATTCAGGAGGCTGAGACCGGAGGATCGCGGTTCACAGACGGCCTCAGCTACTTATTGAGACCCTCTGCAACTCAGTAAGATCCTGTTTCAAATTAAAGAATAAAAAATAGGGCAGAGGGTGTAGCTCGGAGGTAGAATGTCCTCAGACCTGCAAGAAAAAATTCTTTTAATTCACTCTAATAAACAAATGTTACTTTATAATTGAGGAAAAAGTAAGTTAATTTTAAATTAAAAATACAAAGAGCACTTGCATAACTTTTTTTTTCCTTTTCGTAGGTCTGGGGATGGAACCCAGGGGCATTCTACCTCCGAGCTACACCCCCTGCCCTATTTTTTAGTCTTTATTTTGAAACTGGGTCTCACTGAGTTGCACAGGGCCTCACTAAATAGATAAGGCTGTCTGCGAACCGAGATCCTCCTGTCTCAGCCTCCCAAATGCTAGGATTATAAGCATATAACAGCAGGCCCAGCTTAAAAAAAAAATTAAAACAACAGTAGCCAGGCATGGTGGTGCATGCTTGTAATCCCCGCACTTGGGAGGCTGAGACAGGAGGATCGCACAGGTTTGAAGCCAGCCTCAGCTACTTAGTGAGGCTCCCAGCAATTTAGTGAGACTCTGTTTCCAAATAAAGTATAAAATAGGTCTGGGAGTACAGCCTGGAGGTAGAAGGCCCCTGGGTTTTACCTCAGTACCACGGGGGTGGGGGGGGTGGGGGGTGGGGGGGGAATGACAGCTGGGTGTGGTGGTGCAGGCCTGTAATTCTAGTCCTTGGGAGACTAAGACAGCAGGATTGGATTGTAGGCTTGAGCCCGGGTTTAGCAACTTAGCGAGACTCTATTTCAAGATAAAATAAGCAATAAAAGGGCTGGGGGTGTAGTCCGGAGGTCGAATGCCCCAGGGTTCAAGCCTCAGTATCAGAAAAAGAGGAGAATAAAAGAACAGAAAAGCATCAAGAAGAGAGTCTGGGGGAGACGGCGGCAAGGCCAAGGCGGCTCAGGGCTCAGAAGGCCAGAGCCCAGGTGCCGACTGCCTCCAGAGCCGCCCATACTTCTCGGGGCCAGTCCAAGCCCCCAGGCGTGCTGCAGCCCTCAGGAAATCAGTCAGACAGCTCCTCAGAAAAGTTAAACAGGAACTTCCAGGTTCCGGCCCGCGTGGACGGAGCCGGCTCGCCAGTGCATCCCAGGCGCAGGGCGGCGCGGTGAGGAGGGAGAGCCAGATGATGGCATCCGAGGGCACCCGCGTGGCGGGGCAGACCCAGGCGGAGGGGCTCCCGTGCTTCCGTGGGCTCTCCCTCCTGGGGCCGGGCAGGTTCTATGGTGCACGCGGGAGAGAAGCTCCCCGAGCTTTCCCCAAGGAGGCAGAGGGGAAAAGAGAATTTGCTCTGTTTGTGGTACTGGGGAATGAACCCAGGGACGCTCTACCCCAGCCCTTTTTATTTATTTAAAAAAAATTGTTTTTTGCAGTGCTAGGGATAGAACCCGGGGTCATTCTACCTCCAAGCTACACCCTCAACCCTATTTTTTATTCTTTAATTTTGAAACCAGGTCTCACTGAGTTGCAAAGGCCCCACTAAGTAGCTGAGGCTGTCTGCGAACCACGATCCTCCTGTCTCAGCCTCCAAAGTAGCGGGATTACAAGTGTGTGCCACCACGCTGGCTTATTTATTTATTTTTTTTTTTTTTATTTTTTTGCGGGTCTGGGGATGGAACCCAGGGGCATTTGACCTCTGAACTACACCCCCTGCCCTATTTTTTATTCTTTATTTTGAAACAGGGTCTCACTGAGTTGCAGAGGGCCTCACTAAGTAGCTGAGGCTGCCCGTGAACCGCGATCCTCCAGGTCTCAGCCTCCCGAATGCTGGGATTACAAGCGTGCACCACCACACCCGGCTTTTATTTAAATTTTGAAGCAGGGTCTCACTAAATTGCTGAAGCTGGCCTTGAATCTGAGAGACTGGCCTCCGTCCTCCTGTCTCAGTCTTCCAAGTCCTGTGATTCCAAGCATGGACCACCACACCGGGCTTTTATTTTTTATTTTGAAACAAAGTCTGGAGCCGGGCGTGTCCCAGCATTTGGGAGGCTGAGACAGGAGAAACCGGGTTCGGGGCCAGCCTCAGCTACTTAGTGAGGCCCTTCTCAACTTAGTGAGACCCTGTTCCAAAATAAAGAATAAAATAATAAAATTGGGCTGGGGGTGTAGCTCGGAGGTAGAATGGCCCCAAGTTCAATCTCCAGCACCACACACACACACACACACGTCCGCCTAAGTGACTGAGGCTGGCCTTGATTGGACCTGCCATCCTCCTGTTTCATCCTCCTGTCTCAGCCACCTGAGTACTAAGATTACAGGCGTGTGCCGCCACGCTTGACTATGTCACTATACACTGCTCAGACCCAGAGAGTGCACGGAAGCGACCTCCATTGTGGCGCAGAAGGCTGGTGGTCAGGCTCCCAGCTCTGCGGTGGGGAAGCTGACTGCGGGGATGTCATGGGCGGGGTTCTCAAAGCCCAACTTTACTGGGACTCTAAAACTGCTCTAAAAAAAAAATTTTTTTTTTGATACTACGGATTGGACCAGGGCATTCTACCTCCAAGCTACACTAATAACCCTATTTTTTATTATTTATTTTGAAACAGGACCTTACTAAGGAGCTGAGGCTGGCCGTGAACCTGTTATCCTCCTGTCTCAGCCTCAAGTACTGAGATTACAAGTGTGAGCCACAATGTCTGGTAAAAAGAAAATGTATTAATTAAGACGAGGTTAAATCGACACTTATCACATAACCTAGAGACCCTGTTTCCAAATAAAAATATAAGATAGGTCTGGGAGTGTAGCCCAGAGGTAGAAGGCCCTAGGTTCCATCTCCAGTACCACCAAAAAAAAAAAAAAATCTTTATGTGTTTAATCTTTTAGCTAGATTACTTAAGACCTTATACAAGGTGATTTAAAGAAAACAAAAGACAGCTTGAGAAAGAAAAATAATGCTGAGTTTGAATGTGGTTTTCTGTATTGGAACAGAGGCCGATACCGTGACCAGTTCGCTTCGTGGAGCTGGGCTCGGTGGTGCACAGCTCAGCACTGGGAGGCTGAGACAGGACGGCGGTTTGCGGCCAGCCTCAGCCTCGTGGTGAGGCCCTCTGCAACTCAGTGAGACAAAAAATAGGGCTGAGGGTGGAGCTCAGAGATAGAATGCCCCTGGGTTCCATCCCCAGTACTGAAAAAAAAAAAAATTAAAAAGGACTGGGGATGTGGCTTAGAGGTAGAGCCCCTGAGCTCCTTCCCCAGGTTGAGACAGGCAGATGACAGGTTCAAGGACAACCTCAGCAAGTACTGAGACTCTCAACACCCTAGTGAGATCCTGTTTCAAACAAAAAATAAGAGCTGGGCGTGGTGGCGCACGCTTGTAATCCCAGCTCTTGGGAGGCTGAGACAGGAGGATTGAGGTTTGAAGCCAGCCTCAGCAGCATAGTGAGACTCTCAGAAACTTAGACCCTGTTTCCAAATAAAATAGAAAGATAGGTGTAGCATGGAGGTAGAAGGCCTGGGTTCCATCTCCAGTACCACAAAAAATAATAATAATCTGGGCGTAGTAACATATGACTGTAACCCCAGAATTTGGGATAGAGACAAGAGGATCACAGGTTTGCAGCCAGCCTCAGCAACTTAGTGCAGCCCTCCACAAGTTAGTGAAACCCTGTTTCTAAATAAAAAAATCACACAGGGGGTGTAGCTCAGAAAGCCCCTGGGTTCAATCCCCAGCACTAATAAAATAATAATAATAATAATAATAATAATAATAATATAAAAATAAAAAAGGCTGAGGGTGTAGTTCGGAGATACAGTGCTCCTGAGTTCAATCCCCAGTGCCATAAAAAAACAAACAACAAAAACTTTTGAATTATTGATTTCTGGAATTTTCCCTAGTATTTCTGGGCCTGGGTCAGCCTTGGCCACAGGTGCGCCAGGTCCCACAGTGAGGTAGCTTTCCGCCTCCTCTCCGCTTTGGCACCAGCGAGGTCTTTCCCTCTTTCCCATGAGCTCAGAGCACCGCTGGGCCTCAGGCCCTCTGTGGCAGAGAATGTCTCTCCTGCCTTTGAAGCGTGCTCACCTCCAGCTGCTCCGCCCTCTCCTGGGCGGACCCCCACCCCACGCAGCCTGCTGCTTTGCCGCCAGTGGGGACATCAGGTCTCTGCCCAGAAGTCTTCCTGCCCTGAGCTGCCTCCTGGGTTGGGGAAGGGCTGTTTCCCTTGCAGCCCCATCACATACAGCAGGCGCTGTGGGGGCCTGACCTCAGAGCCCCCGCTAGGCGGGCACCATCTCTGCCTGGCTGCAGGGGTCTGTGCCAGTCTGCAGCAGAGGGCACAGCCTGCTCCCAAGGGCGGCGAGGAGGACAGGCCCCGCTCTGGGGAGGGCCACTGGCGCTCTGCGGCGCCGTGAAGTGCGCGCCCGCGGGCAGGAGCATTTTCCTCAAGTGCCAGGTTTGCGCTGACGTGGGGTGCAGATGTGCTCAAGAGAGTGCTGCTGGGGGGCCGTGCATGGGGGCCGGTCCCTGCTGTCCACCCTGCTGACTGAGAGTCCTCTCACAAGCGGACGCAGCCTGGCCCTGCTCAGGCCGTGTCCTCACCTGTCGGGAGCTTAGTGAGCACGGTCCCGGCCAGCAGGGCCAGGGGATCTGCACCACCTAAAGCCTTTCACGGCACGAGGGTGTGACCCGGGCCTGCCCTGCGGCACAAGGCGCTGATGTTCATGACCCTGGGCCCTGCCGCTGGCTCCTTACAGCAGCCGTACCACCAGGCCTCTTCTCACTGGGAAATGCTCCTGAGCCAGTCCTCCCTTCCTGGATCAACACCAGGCAAAAATGTGGCACCGCCAAGAGCCAGACCTTCCCATCCCTCCTGAGCTTCCCGGAGCCCCTGCTCTCCTCTCCAGGGCTCCTCACCACCAAAGGAGAGCCCTCCCTCTCAGGGCCCCGCCCCACTTCAGGGCCAGAGCCTCCCAGAACATCCCGCAGGGCACTTCCTGCCTGCCCCTCCTCTCAGGACTACCCTAAGCCCGCGCCCAGGCACCTCTGCAATGTTCTCAGGAGTCTGAAGGCACAAAGAACTTCATGGGTGGCTCTCTTCCTCCCAAACCTAAGCCCACCCCATGTGTGGGGGACTAGGGATTAAACCCAGGGCCCTTTGCTGCAGGCTGCACCACCAGCCCTTCTTAGGTTTTGTTTTGAAACAGGGTCTCACTAGGTTGCTGAGGTCATCCTTGAACCTGCGCTCTTCCAGTCTCAGCCTTCCAAGTACTGGGATCACAGGTGCGTGTGACCACACCAGGCCTGAGTTTGCCCCGATGCCCCCAGGCCCACCTAGGTCTCTGCCGACTAGGGCCCTTGGGGACCTCCAGCTGGAGTCTGGAGAGAAAGCAGTGAGCCCCAATGCCCCGGCCTGCGGCCACCCTGGGGCCAGTACCAGCTACTGTGGCCTGGCCAGCAGGGGTTAATGGGCCTGGCCACACTGGAGCGTGCTCCCAGTGGAACCTCTGCCCCCGGGGCCGGTTTCTTGGGAGATATAGCAGTCAGAGCTGTCGCCAAGCAGAACTCGCTGGTGTGGTCCCTGGGGCCAAGGTGCCAAGACACCGGCCGGCGGGAGCGGGCGGGCGGGCGGGCGGCCCTCCAGGAGTGTGCAGGCAGGCGGGAGGTACAGCTTCAGGGTCTCCCTGCTGCTCCCAGCTGCACTTAGGCTGGGTGGGGGCGCCAGCGGGGATGGTCTCTGTGTCCAGGCCAGGTGGGCAGCCACTACCTCCTTCTCTGACCACGCAGAGAAATGTGAGCTGGCCTGCTCCAGCCCACGGAGACAGGTGTCCAAAGGTGGGCACATGGGGCCTGCCCACGCCATTGGCGGGCAGTAGTCACCAAGCACAGGTCACTTTACCCTGTCGCAGAGGTAAAGTGGATTCCCAAGAGGCGAGCGTCTGCCACCCCACCCCAGCAGGGCACCCACCCTGGGTCTCAGGGGCCACCACCATAGCACCCAGACCCCTCCAACAATCGCTGGGCCAGAAGAAGCCCCTGGCAGGCCCTCCCTCACAACAGCCCTGGCTGAGCCCGGTCCACGCACCCTGCCCGCCTTGGGCTCCGCCCCACCCACCACCTTTTCTCCGCACAGCACAGGGCTCTTTATGCAGATGAGCGACGCCCTGCGGGTCACACAGCAACCAGGCGGCTGGAGCGGGTCACCCCGCACAGGACAGACAGACTGGCCGCTCAGGAAGCTCTAGGCAGCCCTGTGCCCAGGCTCATGCTTCTGAACCATGCCCCAGCGCCCACTGCCCATCAGGTCAGGGGTGGCCAGGTATCTGCTTGGTGCCCATGGAGCTGCCCTGTGATCTGCAGACCCCTTGCCCAGCGTCCCAGGGCTGCCAGGCAGAAAAAACAAGAGCTGGGAGAGACCACCATGGGAGGGCAGACTCCCCAGGGAGGGTCCCGGCCCCCAGCATGCTGGCACAGCATCTCCTGGGAAGCGGGTGGCCACGGGAGGGTGGTGTCAAGCTGGCTTGGGGGGCACCCGACTGCTCCCAACTTTGTACCCTCCCCATTCTGGGCAGCAGAGCTGACTTCAGCTTTGCAGAACACAGGGGGGGTGCAGGTCCCAACTCAGACCCAGTCGGGCGCTGTTGGCAGCTCCCAGGGCACCACTTTCTTCCTGCTCCACCAGATGCACCCTGGGGCCCAGCACCAGCCTCAGGTGGTGGTGCACAGAGCTAGCTCAGGCTGGGTCTGCAGGCTCGCCTCGGGCCAGACTGGCCTGTCAGGGCCAACAACCTGCCCACGCGAAGGAGGGAGGTGCTGGGAGGAACGGGCCTGGCCTCTGCCGGCGTGGCCCAGGGTGTGAGTGGCTCTCTGGGGCCCTATGACAGGGGCTGGCCTCCGTCCCCATGGTCAGTCTCCACAGCCATGGGGCCAGCACCGTTAGACGTGAGCCCACCGCCTGGGAGGAGCTGGCATACAAGCCAAGCAGAAAACAAAGCAGGACCTGACTGTGGCCAAGCCAGAGGCCCGTGGACAGCCGGCCCACCCCGCCTGGCCTTGGGCCTCCGGGCTGGACACCATCCCCAGCAGCTGAGCAGCCCGGCCCAGGCACAGCAGGGGTAGGGAGAGGAGCTGAGCCTGGCGCAGGCTGCAGGCGGTGGGGGGCACACGTGTGTGCACTCGTGCACAGCTGCAGTGGCCACGGCTCTGCCCATCACCCCACCACACGGGAGCCCCGCATGACAGCCTCTCCCCCAGGTGGAGAGAGCTGTGTTGTGAGCCCCCTCGGGGCTGTGGAAGGCTTTCCTAGCACCCATGATTCACTGGCACAGCCGCGCAGGCAGCAGCGTGTAATGTGCCTTCTGCAGAAGCTTCTAAAGGTGCCAGGCCCTGCCCACCACCCTGCTTGTCCTGCTTGGGCTGGCCAGGAGGCTTGGACCGGCCTCAGGGCAGTGCCGCAGACCTGTGCCCAGGCCCGCTTTGGCTGCGCCTGCCTCTCCCACCTCTCACCCCTCTGGACCACATCCTGGACCACTCCTTCTGCCTGCCTGCCTGCTGTCTAGACGGCCAGACCTTTATTTGGTGGCATCTAAGGCTGACTGCTAAACGGCTCCTGGAGGTTTTCGTTTGCACATCGTATTTTTTTCTAGATGTTCTACCTGGCGTTTCTTCAGACCTGCTAAATGGTTCAAATCTCCACTTGACCATCAGCCGGCCCTCTGAGCGCCGGGAGCCAGCTCGACAGTCCACATCTGCAAAGCCCAGTGCTTGTGCCTGAGCCAAGGCGAGCAGCCGCATTTGTTGCTGGCAGGCATAGGGGACAAAAAGTTCAGAGAAAGAAAGCTCAAAGTGGGGCAGGTGGCACACGCCTGTGATCCCGGGGACTCGGGAAACTGAGGCAAAGGGTGGCACATGTGAAGGCAGCCTGGGCAACTGAGTGAGACAGTTTCAAAATTTAACAAAACAATCCGGGTGTGGCGGCGCACGCTTGTAATCCCAGGACTAGGGAGGCTGAAACAGGAGGACCACAGGTTCAAGGACAGCCCCAGCAACTAGTGAGACCATTTCCAAATAAAATATACAACTAGATCTGGGAGTGTAGCTAAGTGACTTTAAGCTGTCCAATAAAGTCCATTTTCAGCCAGGTGTGGTGGCGCACGCTTGTAAACCCAGCATCTGGAAGGCTGAGACAGAAGAATCTCGGTTCACAGCCAGCCTAAGCCACTTAGTGAGGCCCTTTGCAACTCAGTGAGACCATTTTTCAAAATAAAGAATAAAAACTAGGGCTGGAGGTGTAGTTCAGAGGTAGACTGCCCCTGGGTTCCATCCCCAGTACCGCAAAAAAAAAAAAAAAAAAAAAAAAAAAAGCCCATTTTTAGCTGTGTTTAGGATGCCAGGCCCCTGGTCTCCCTGGCACCCCCATCCCCAGGAGGGGGTCAGCCAACGTCAATGTGCTCCAGACCCAGGAAGGCTGAACCACGTCACCCCCATGGCCACCGTGGCACCCAGCCATGCCCACCTTCCTGCACCTCTGACCCCAGCTCCAAATAAAACATTAGCACCCAAAGAACAGGCAAGCCAAGCGTTTAAGTTATTAAATCAAATATACAGAGTGATTCATTTAATATATACATATGTACAGAAATGCACTTTCACGATGAGGGCGGCCGGGGCCGCGGCGGCAGCGGCCGGGCGCCGCAGTGAACGCTGACGGCTGCGAGGGGTCTGTGAAGGCACTTGTCACGAGCTTCAATACTGCCGCCCCGGGAGGGAAGCCGAGCAGTCGGGAAGGGCACTTCTGAAAGCACAGTTGAGATCTCTGGAGACAGTTTTGGGCAGGAGGAAGCAAGGATGGCGGCGGAGGGGGCTGACTGCAGAGAGGGCCAGCTCTACCACCAGCCTCGGGCCACGCTGGTGACCCCCGGCCCCACCGACAGCCAAGGGTGCCAACAGCCGCAGACCACGTTGGGGACCAGGGCCGCGCCAATAACCACAGGTCCCACGGTCAGTCCCAGGTCCTGCTGACAGCCGCAGCCACAGGTCCCACCGAGAGCCACGGCCACGCCGTCAGAAACAGGTCCCGCCAAGAACCGCGGGCCACAACATCGCCACAGGTCCCACCGAGAGCCACGGGCCGCCCCATAAGCCACAGGTCTCGTGGCCCGGAGCCCCAGCCGCGCCGCCGGCCACAGGTCCCACTGGAGGCCACGGCCACCCCACCTTCAGCCACAGGTCCCACCGAGAGCCACGGCCACGCCGTCGCCACAGGTCTCCTGGCCTGGAGCCACAGAGAGACCCAAACAAGGAATAAAAATATCTGTAAACGGTGCGCAACCTCTGCTGGCAAAGGCTGTGCGGTCTGGTCAGAACACAACGCCCTGCCCTCTCCTGCCGCACGGCGGGCAGCACAGGGGCCTTTACAAAAAGAGCGACCACGTGAGAGCGCTCCATTGTTTTCTGCCTGACAGTTATTGAATAACTTATACAAGGTTAAAGAAACGTAGAAAATAAACATTTGTTTTTTGTTTTTGGTGGGGTTTTTTTTACACAAAATAAAGAAACTATGCACACGGCCCGGCCTCCTATGGTCCGGCAGGTGGCGTGGGCCACGGCCCTACTCCTTGCCAGCCCGGCGCATGTCCTTGGTGCCCCTGACCGCACGGTTGTCCACTTTGGGGCCTGAGGCCCAGCGGGCTGGCCCCGGGTCTTTGGTGAATTTACTTGAGAGGAACTTCTCCACCTCCAGGGAGTCCTCCTCTCCACGGCCCAGCTCCTCGTCCTCCTCGTCCTCCCCGCTGCCCCCGTGGCCTGCCGGGCCGGGCAGCACCTCGCCTGCCCTACGTGGGGGCGGCGTGAAGTTCTTGCACTGGTACAGCACGTCCTTGTGGCCCCCGCCGCCCGGGCCGCTGCCGCCGGGCCGCTCGATGGGGTTTCGGATGGGGTTGAGAGGGGCCCACTGGTTGTTGGCGCTCTCGTCCCGTGGCAGCCGGCTCCTCTCCCGCTCTTTCCTGCGCTTCCGTGTCCACCACACGCAGATGACCACGCAGGTTAGCCACAGCACGCTGAACACACCACACAGCACGGGCAGCAGCAGACCTGAGGGGAGGGCTACATGAGGACCCAGACCCTGGTCCTGGCTGGCAGGTCGGGCCCTGGGGCAGGAGTAGGGCACAGCCCAGCCCAGCCTGAGCCCAGGGAGCCCCGGCCCCCACTCACCTGTGGAGGAGCCGCCCATGACAACGGTCTCCACCTTGACCTCAGTGACCGCCAGCAGCAGGGAGCTGTTCCCCCGCTGCGTGATGGCAGCCACAAGGGCATGGGCCGCACTCTGGATCAGGCTGCTGTCCGGCAGGTCCCTTGCGGGGCTGAAAGACTGCGGCGGCAGAGGGCAGCACTGTGGGGGCGACCTGAGGTACCACCCGTGTCCCGGGGCCCACCCCGATGTGGGAGGCCGTGCTGCCGTGAACGGCCTCTGGTTTCTGCAGGTGGGCGCCAGGATGGGCTGTCCCACACACGGCACGGGCCTCAGAAGCCCCAGGCTCCCCATGGGCCTGCCCGGGCTCATGGCACAGGGCCCGGAGGACATGCCCATGGGCAGATGCAGCCGGGTATGGCCCTGCCCAGCCCTTCCTCGCCCTTGCATCCTGGCCGCAGCCCTGGCCCTAGGGCCACGTCAACCAGCGTGGCCCTGTGCCTCTGCCCAGTGCCCTTCAGGATGGCGCTGGGCCCACGCCAATGCCCAGTGACACTATTCTTCCCCCGTTCTTGTCCTCGACCTCTGCTCCCCGTCCTGACCCTCTGTCTGGTGACCCCTGCCTAGGGTACCTTTCCTCGGCCAGTTCCCAGAGGCTCCAGCCCTGGGCTACTACAGGACCCACTCCAAGGACCCCTGTCCAAGAGCCCGGGCCTCTGTGGCTTCAGACGCTAGACACGAGGCCCAAGCCAGCGGCTCCTGGGCCTGGAGCACGTCACAGCACCCCGCGCCCCCAAGTCTCACTCACCACAGCCACCTCCACTGCGCTGGCCCCTGAGGACGCCCGGTCACAGAGCAGCAGGAGCAGGCGGTCGCGGGCCACAGCCCTTGTGGCGGGCAGCGCGCGGATCCCCGAGCAGATGGCGCCCACGGTAGTGCCCTGAGCAGACGGGTGGCATGAGCAGGGCCTAGGCCAAGAACCTAAGGCCGCCTGTCCCTTAGCCAGCCACGGGCTCCTGGAGGGAACCTTGCAAGCCGGCAGAGAGAGCAGGGCACGGAGGAAAGCCTGCCTCAACCCAGCTTGTCTCAGCAGCAGCGCCTGCTGTGAGCGGAAGAGGGCAGAGGGGCGCAGCGCAGGAGACGCGGAGGAAGCGGCAGGGCGGGCCTCGGAGCTCAGCCCTCCCTCCTGGGCGCTGGGCAGGCCAGGTCCGGGCAGTCGTCACCCAGGTGACAACTAAACTGCAGTCTGGACGGCAGCCAGACTAAACTGCGTGAGAGCTGCAGGCCCGGAGAGTGGCGCCCTCTCGTCTAACCCGCAGGTGGCCCTGGGACAGCCTGGCCCCGTCCGACGGGCCAGCCACAGCCGCTCGAGGCGGGTGGGGCTGCGGCCGGCTGGGCCAGCTGGGCGTACCTGGGGCACCTGGTCGCGGTTGAAGCGCAGTGTAAGGTGGGCGCAGTTGTTGTCCAGGTGGCTGGAGAGGGGCAGGCAGGGGGTGCTGGGCGGCAGGGGCTCCTCAGGGCCACACTCCCCCCAGGCCTCACAGGGTGGCTGCAGGCACTGGCCCGGGGCTTTCTCCTGGCATCGCTGCCCTGGTGGGCACTGGGCACTTGGGGAGACAGGCTGGCTGGACAGCAAACAAGGCTTCCACCCGCACCACACCTGCAGCAGATTGCCAGGACACACAGGCTTCATGCAGGGGAGATGCGGCTGGGCCAGCGGACCAGAGGCCCCACTCTGACCCACCACTGGGCCAGGAGGCCACTGGACGCCACTTTCTGCCAGAGCAGTAGGGTTTGGCGGGCCTAAGGCCAGCCTCAGGTTCCCCGAATGCAAGGAGGGTGGGCCTGGTTGCGGTAAGGTCCCTGCCTACTTGCCCCCTCCTCCAACAACGCCCCTGAGGTGGCCATACGTGCCCCTCGCCCACCCCGTCCAGCACCAGCCTGTCTCCAAGGGAGTCCTGACAGGATGCTCCTCGGGGTCTGGACGGGCAGGCCCACCTTGCTGCAGTCCCGGTGGCCATCCAGACAGCGGCAGCTGTTGCAGTCTTCCACCCAGGAGCTCCCGTGCGGGAACTGCGTACCCCGGGACCAGCAGGACCTCCCGAGCCAAATCACTATCGGGAGAAGAGGAACAAGTGTGGCAGTGGCCCCGGAGCCCAGGGCTGGCCCGAGCCCACCCAGCACAGGCCCACCCAGCCCACCTTCCTGGCACCGGGGGCCAGCTCGGCCAGGTGGGCAGCTACAGCGATACCCATCGATCTCGTCCACGCACGTGGCCCCGTAGGCACAGGGCGAGGACTGGCACTCGTCAATGTCTGCAGGGAGGCAATGGTGTTCAGCACCTGGCACGGGCAGCACCCCTGCAGGGCCACGGAGATGGGGGACAGGGGGGGAGGCCAGAGCCACCGGCCACCTGCTCCGTGCAGCCTAAGCGGGAGAGAGGCCGCCGCTCCCTCAAAGCCTAAGGCCCCTCCCCACGGCCCTCGCCCTCTGCACTGGGTGCCCAGGCCTCTGGGTCCAGCCCTCCCCAGGTGGACAAGTGGTGCAGGAAACAGCTGTGGCCTCCCTGTACTCCACGATAAGGTCACCACGACCCTGACTCCCAACGCCCAGCTGACTAGCGGGCCCCCCGGGGCCGAGGCCGCGGCCACCCCAGGCTGCTCACTGATGCGGCAGTCAGGACCCGCGAAGCCCGGTGCGCACTCGCAGCGGAACCAGTTGATGCCGTCAACACAGATGCCACCGTTGTAGCTGCGGGGAGAAGGCAGGCATCGGGGTCCTGCCCGTGACTCCCCCCACCAGCCTCTGCGGCGGCCACTTACCAGGGTAGAGGGTTGCAGTCATTGGTGTCTGGATTTGAGAGAAAAGGGGGGTGACTGGTCCAGCACCTGCCTGCCCAGCATCCCTCCGCAGCAGGCCGGGAGTCATGGGCAGATGGACACTACCGCACTGTCCATGCTGCCCAGCATGGCCAGCTGTGGGGATGAGCAGGAGCCCTGGGCTATAGGGATGCCCAGTTCTGGGAGCGGTTCTGGGAGTGGCTGTGCTAATGGGTCTGGTTAGGAATGGACTGGGATAGGGAGAGTGGGCCCCAACCCCAGGCCTCCCCCACCCAACAGGGGCCACCCCAGCCCCAGGCCCTGCCAGCTCACTGTGCGTGCAGGTGCGGCCCTCCCAGCCATCCCGGCAGATGCAGGAGAAGGAGTCCCCGCTGCCCACGCAGGTGCCCCCGTTCAGGCAGGGGTTGGGCAGGCAGCTGCTGTTCCTGGCTGTGAGGAGGGAGAAGGGTGCCTGTTCGTCAGAGCCTGGGCAGGCTCTAGCCCCGACGGGGGCAATAACCCCATCAGCCCGACCCTCCTGGAGCCAGGCGGCTGGAGCTGAAGGCCACTCCTGGGGGATCTCACCGATGGTGCAGGTACCGCCCTTCCAGCCAGGGGGGCAGGCACAGCGGAAGGTGTCACCACTGTCATAACAAGTGCCGCCATTGCTGCAGGTGTAGGCGTCACACTGGAACTCGCCTGCAGGCACACAGCTGCTCAGTGGGCAGCCCAGGCCCGCGGGAGAGGGCGACGCGCGGGCAGCCCAGGCCCGCGGGAGAGGGCGACACGCGGGCAGCCCAGGCCCGCAGGAGAGGGCAACGCACGGGGCCCCAGGCGCTCACGGGAGTGGCAGGTCTTGCCCTTCCAGCCATCGTCACACTCGCAGTAGAAGTCGTTGACCAGGTCATGGCATCGCCCGCGGCTGTGGCAGGGGTCGGGGAGGCAGTCGTTGGAATCTGGGGGCGAGGACGCGGGTCAGCAGAGGCCGCCGCGTGGCCGCGCCCCAGCGAGGGAGGGGGGCACTCACTGGTGTCGCACAGCTCGCCCTCCCAGCCGCTGGGGCAGAAGCAGCGGAAGGCGTCCACCTCGTCAATACACGTGCCCCCGTTGCGGCAGGGCCGGCTCAGGCAGTCGTCAATGTCTGCGGGAGAGGGCGCGTGAGCTGGGCCACGGCCGAGGCTGCCTGCTGCCCGCCACCCGCCACCCTGGACACTCACTCTCATGGCAGTAGGTACCCGTGAAGCCGCTGTCGCACACACAGGAGAAGTTACCCCCAGGCTGGCTGACGCAACGCCCGTGGGGGCCGCACACACCAGAGGGGGCCGCGCCCGGCACCCGGGGCCCCGCCGCAAAGCCGCAGCCATCGATCACTGGGGCAGACAGGGCAGGGGTCAGGCCCGCCTCCACCTGCGCCCCCACCCTCCGCGGGCCGCCCTCTGCACCTCTGCAGGCCCCACCGGGGCACGGAGCCCTGGGAACAGAGCAGTTCTTCCCGGCAAAATCTTCGGGGCAGGCGCAGTAATAGTCGCCTTCCAGGTTGTAGCAGCGAGCGCCATTGAGGCAGGGGCTTGGCTCACAGAAGTCAACGTCCACCTGCGGGGCCCAAGGAGGGGCATCCACGAGGGTCAAGCTCCACGTGAAGGCAGACCCCATGGGATCCCCAAGGCCAGTCCACTGCTCGGCCAGATAATCAGGCCCCTCGGCCCCGGCGGGCAGTGCCAACCAGAGCCCAAGGCCCGCCCACTCGAGAGCGTGGGCCTTGCTGGCTGGACGGAAACACCTGTGAGCCCCCAGGCCCCTCCCACCTCCTCGCCTCCACAGAAGCCCAGCTTCCTCTGCCTCCCACGGATGCATCCGGCCTCGGCTCCTCCCACAGCAGGAAGGCCGGCTCCTGACCCCCACACTACCAGGCCACCCTCGGAGCCAAGGCCTGCCCAGAGCTGGCCACCACCACGGGCCCTGGACCCGAGACCCGGCCTGCTACAGGCCCCAGGAAACCCGCTGGGCAGAAAGCTCCCTTTGCAGGAAGGGTAGGAGGCATCCCGTGACCAGGGTCAAGGAGAGCGGCCTGGGAGCAGGTGGACACCAGTAGGCTGTCCGAGGGAAACGAGGGCAGCCCACAACAGGGAGTGAGGAGGGTCTAGGGCTCCTGCCAGGAAGGGCTTGTCGCCACACAAAGGCCCACGGGGCTTGACTCTGGAGTCCCTTGGTGACCTGGCCAGACTCCTGGGGACATGGAGACAGTACGGGGACACTCCCCGGGTTCTCGGGGACAGCCCCCGCAGCAGTCTCACCTCACAGCGCAGCCCCGAGAAGCCCTTGGGGCAGTGGCACCGGAAGCCGTCCACCAGGTCCTCGCAGATACCGCCCCCACGGCAGGGGCTGCTGGCACACTCGTCCTGCTCCAGCTCGCAGTGCCGGCCTCCAAAGCCGCGCGGGCACACACACTGGTACCCGTTGACCAGGTCCTGGGAGGGCAGTGGGCAAGGCATGAGCCTCGAGCAGTCGCTGCAGCCCTCCACCCAGGCCGGGCAGGAGCTGGCCTTCCTTACCTTGCAGGTGCCGCCGTGTTGGCACTGCCCGCGACAGTCATTGACATCTGCAAGCAGAAGAGCAGAGTGGCTGTCAGCGCGGCCCCGGTGCTCCCCAGCCCCCCGCGCCGCCACCATACTGACTGATGTGGCAGTTGATGCCCTTCCAGCCCGGGATGCAATCGCAGTAATAGCCGCCAATCAGGTTTTTGCAAGAAAAAGCATTAAGGCACGGCTTCCCCTCACACTCGTTGGCGTCTGTGAACGAGACAAGGGAGCCGTGGGGCGCGGGCCCCACCTGCCCCACTGTGCCCCACGCCTGTCGCCTGCAGCCCCAGCAGCGAAACACACCCGTGCACATGCAGACCCAGCGGCACACACCCATGCACACGCGGACCCAGCAGCACACACCCATGCACACGCGGACCCGGCAGCACCAGCAAGGGCGGCGGCCACGGTGCAGCACACTCCCATGCACACGCAGACCCAGACAGCCCTTACCCAGCTGGCAGGTCGTCCCCACCCACTGCTCAGGACAGATACACTCAAAGCCGTCCACCTGGTCCACGCAGGTGCCACCGGCTGCACAAGGGTTCGAGGCACACTCGTCGATGTCTGTAGGGAGATGGAAGGAGACGGGGCTGTGGCCCGGATGGGGTGCGGTGGCCTGGGTTATGTGAGTCCCGGCCGGCAGGCTTGGCCCAGATCATGGATCAGGGACAGGGGCAATCCCACGTGTCTGTCTTTTATCCCTGACCATGATGTCATGGCCATCCGAGTGGACCTGGCACTGCACTCTACCCCGAGTGCTGTCCATTCCCCAGGCCCCCAGACGCCAGGCCAGAGCCCCAAACACACGCAGAAACTCACCAAGCGCGCAGGTGGGCCCGCTCCAGCCTGAGGGACAGTGGCACTCGAAGCCGGATGGCACCTCGTGGCAAGAGCCCCCGTTGGCACACGGGTTGGAGGCACAGGCGTGCTCAGCTGCAGACCAGAGCGGGGCTGGTGAGGTGGCCCCGGCCTGGCTCCCCAAGGGCTCCCCACCCGTGAGCGTGGAGGGGAAGCAGTCCGGAGCTGCACACCTTGCTCACAGTTCTTGCCCGAGTAGCCATCTGGGCAGGCACAATGGTACTGGTCCGGCTCAGCGTTGATGCAGGTACCCCCGTTGACGCAGGGATGGTGACTACCGCAGTAGTTCAGATCTGGGCGGGCGGTGGGCGCTCAGTGACTGGCCCCGCGGCGCCTGCCGGACCCCACCCCCCACCGCGGGCAGCTACCTTTGTCACAGAGCAGGCCCCCCCAGTTGGTCTCACAGTCACAGTGCCAGGGCTCCACGCAGCTGCCGTGCGCGCAGCCGGGGTAGGGCACACACTCGTCACAGAGCCTCCCCTGCCAGCCGTAGCTGCACCTGAGGGGGCGGGGCGAGGTGGTGAGCAGGTGGCCAGAGTGCCTGGGGCGCAGCTACACAGGCCGCCCCTGGCGGCGGCTTCCGGCCTTTGAACAGCGGCAGAGCCAGGCAGGGGCTAGGCCCCGCCAGCCAGCCCCTGTTGTGGGCATTCCCGGCCGCTGGCTGCCGATGGTCAGCCCCAGCTGTCCTGTCACTCCTTCCTGAGCTATTTTGGGGACCACCCCTGAGCCGGCCCCGAGAGCAGGCGCCGGGACAGGAAGGCCCTGCCGGGGCCCAGGACCAGAGCACCCGCTCCTACTCACCAGGTGCGGCCAGGGCGGCAGCGGCAACTGTGGCCTGAGCAGTCCAGCCAGACTGCCCGCTCTGGCCTGTGACCTTGGCCACCACATGTGACCTCACCACTACTCAAGGGCAGGAGTTGCCCTGTTTCCCAGCAAAGCCCTATAAAGATCACATCTTGTGGACAGGGAGACCAGGGCAGGCGGGCCACCCTTAGGCACTTCCTGACCCAGAAGGAGCCCCAGCCACACCCTGAAAACATCCCCTGCTGCAGCAGCGACCCTCCCTCCGAGTCATCTGGGGGGTGGGCAGGGTGGGACATGGCCCAGCCAGAGCCTGGGCCCCAGTGGGCTTCCCTCCAGGCCCAACGGGACTCCAGGGCCCCTTCCTAGAACACTCGCGTCCTGTGGGACGACAATGACGTCCAAGACGCATCACTTCCACGCCCGCACCCTCCAGTTATTTTTGTAGAAGGAAAGACCACAGCCCTTCCTGAGCTGCCCTTAACCACGCAGTGTGGAGGCTCAGCCAGGCTCTCCCGGCTCAGGACTGGGAAACTGAGGCCAGGAGGCAGGTGGCTCAGGGTCCAGTCTGGTGTGCATGGAGCGAGTCTACAGGGGCCTGCATCCCACCTGGGGTCCTCCCCCAGGTGACAGGGGAAACCAGGGCCAGGGTGGGGCTGTGACGTGTCTAGGGTCACCCGCCAGGGAGCACACAGCTGGGCTCGGAGCCCGGGCCTCCCTTGTGGGTCCCAAGGGCATGCTCCCGACCCTGGGCGGGGCAGCCCGTGCTGCCGCCAGCTCCCCCGCTGGCTCCGGGGCCTGAGGAGGTGGCAGGAAGGCTCAGCCATCTCCGCAGCATCCGGTCTGGTGGGCCGATGAGGGGGGGTGTCCTGCGCTGAAATTGGAGCCCTGGGCTGCTGGAGGCAGCTGGAGGCAGCTGGGCCTCACCCACAGGCCAAGGAAAGGGTAGGGGGCTTGCCTCCTGGACCCCAGGCCTCCGTCCCCTGCACGCCTGGCCTTCGCCTTCCCGCACCGTGCCAGGGGCTTCTCCTGCACCTCCTGCCACCACGGTGGGGCCACTTGGGCTGCCCAGCCGCTGACCGCCCAGAGACCCTGGCATAGCCATCAAAGTGGGGCCAAGGAGGGCGTGCAGGGCCGAGGCCGGGCCACTGGCCCACCCTGTGGATCATGCCCGCCTAGTCCCTCACCCGCAGGAGCCGCCACCCTGGGGCAGAGGCTCTCCCACCAGGAGGGGCATGGCCCAAGCCTTGGCACTGAAGTGCATGTGCCAGGTGGGGGCTCCCCAGCCCCGCTCACTCGCCACTCCCCAGCCAACACCCTTTTCCTGTCCCTATCCCAGTCAGGGTCCAGGCCATCTCACACTCAACGTTGTGACCTCAGGAAGGTTAACTGCGCCTCAGCAATGCCCCGTCTCAAAGACACACGCAAGCCCAGCCTCAGAAGAAGGGAGGCCCAGCCTCGGAGACTCCTCCGCTGCTGCAGGCCCAGGACGGTGCGGCTGCCCCAGCCCCTTCCAGAGCCTGCTCCGGCGCCCATGCTCCCCCTCACCCTCTGCTCTGCTCCACTGAATGGCTAAGGTCCCTCCGGGACTCCACCTGACCTCACCTGCCCACGTGCCCTCCAGTGGCCTCCGCCCCAAGCCCAAATGCCAGGACCGTCCTCTGGCTCCCCGACACGCCGCTCGCAGGCAGTTCCCTGGGCCGGCTACAAGCCCCTGGCATCTCCCCCACCCGGGCTTTCAACACACCTGTCTGCCAAGCATCACCGTCTCTTGGGACCCTCCCTCCCCAACACCCTGTCCCTCTGTCCCGCTCCCCATGGCCTCCTTGCCCTGCCAGGGCAGCACCACCGCTTGGCGGCTTGGGCAACAAGGCCCGGATCCTCTTGACCCCACACGCTTCCCTTCACGCAGCCTGGGCCAAGCCCCTTTCCCAATCCCTGCCCCCCAGAGGTCTGCAGGACCACCCACCCTCCACCTGCCACCATGACCTGGCCCACACCCCACGACAACCCGCCTCGCATTGCTGTGGCGCTGCTGTCTGGCCTCTGCCACAGACACGCGCAGGCCCGTTTGGCCGCCCTCCCCCGTCCCCGCTCCCATGCCCGCGTCCCTCAGGCAGGGAAGGAGCAGGCGCGGGTGCTCACCTGCACTCGCCAGGCACAGCGCATCCCCCGTGGAGCAGGTGACATCCTTGTTTGCACACAGCTGGAAGACAGCAGTGGAGAGGACGCAGCTGCAGCAGCCTCGCCTGGCCACCCGCCCCGCCCCACACTGCCCCACACTGCCCCCCTCACCTTCCTTGCACTCCTTGCCCATCCAGCCGTCCATGCAGGCCTTGTTGCCATACTGGTCGCAGGTGTAGTGGCCGAAGAAGTCGTCGCGGGGCCGGCAGAACTTGTTGCAGGTGGGGCTGTAGTAGTTCTCGTCACATCGGACGCGGATCTGCAGCTCCAGGTGCGCCACGTGGCCGCTGAAGTGCAGGCTCTTCCAGCGGTCCTCGGGGTTGATCATGCCCGCGTGCGACACCCGCTCGATCAGCAGCTCCTCTTTGGGGGGCAGTGGAGTCAGCCGGCTGCACCGCCCCGACCGCGCCCCAGGAAGCCGACCCGTGGACCGGGGGTGTCAGGGACACTCCCGTCGGCACCAGAAGCTCAGAGCCCAGGAGGCCCGACTGGCCCCTGCCCACCCTCCAGTCACCGGGCCCAGCACGGGCGGCCAGAGAGGGCGCTGCCAAAGCCACTGGCTCCGCCAGAGCACAGCCTGTGCCCGCAGTCCTGGCCCACTGCTAGCTACCCACCACAAGTGGCCTTGCTCCAACACCAGTGCCCCTGGGCACCACGTCGAGCCCCGGCCTGCGCGCCACTGCTCGGCTGTACACCCCTTTCCCCTTACCCCAATAGCATCCAACACACCCCTCTGCCCCCACCTCAAAACCGCCCCACGGGCCCCAGACAGGTGGACCCCACCATCCCTCCGCAGGTCTCACAGGAGACTGAGCCACGGGGGGCATGCGGGCGCCCCGACACCACACCCCGTGCCTGTGCGCTGGCCTGAACTTTCCACACCCCTGCAGACTCCACGCCCTCCTGTGCAAGTTAGCAGAGGCCCGGGCAAGCGGGCCTCACACCCCAAGCCCACTGCCCATCTTCCTGGGCCTGGATCTGCCTGCCGAGCCCCTGCCTCCACCTCGGCTCCTCGCCCAGTGCTCAGGGTCCCCAGGTCATCACTGCGGGTCTCTGGCTCGGCCTCACCCATCACTGGCTGCCGGGCACCTCAGGTGCAGCTCACAGCCCACACTGCACCCTCCTCCTGCCAGCTGCCCAGCCACGCCCGCTGACCTGTGTCCACAGGGGCGCCCAGAGCCCCAGCCCGGCCAGCGGCCTCCATCACACGCCCACGGGCCCGCCTCCACCACCTTGCGCCCGTGGCCAGCCAGGTCTGCGCACCGTGGCCCTGCCGTGAGGTTCTCCTCCCTCTATTCACAGAAACTCTGCCTCCCGCTGCCATGCTGGCACCCCCACATGCCAGCCGTGGGGGCGGCATCAAGGGAGCCACAAAGCCAGGCAGGGCCACTTTGGGGGGCCTACTCCACAGCATCACCAACATGAGCCACAGAACACGCCCGGCACGGTGACAGCCAAGAAGCTGGGAGCGGGGGAAGAGAGCAGCGCACACAGTCCTGCAAGATCACAAGCGCGCCAGAGCTTCCTGGCAGACGGAGCAAAAGGGGCAAGCACACGTGGGATCCTCTGGGTTAAGGGAGTCTCTGGGTATGTGAGCCTTTGCCCTCCACAGAGAGAGGACCGGCCCCCTGGCCCCGTGCACCCCCGCCCCAAGGGAAGCCGGGCGCAGCCGCCCAGGGCACTCACCATCCGGGCTGGTATCGTTGTCCCAGTCCCAGGCCTCCACGATGAGGGTGAAGGAACGCTGTAGACAGGGGGGGTCCGTCAGGCACCTGCCGGCTCTGGGTACCCGGCCCCAGGTGAGCGCCCCCACACCCTCATCCCTGCCTCAGCAGACCCCAAGGCACCCCACCCAAGGAGGAAGACCCTCAGGGCAGCATCCCAGCCTTAACAGGTTGGCAGGAACGGGACGGGGCTCGGGGGCACAGGGGCGTTTCCGGCAGGACTGGGGCCGGGCCGTACCGCACAGTGTGAGGTCCTGCTTCGAGCCCACCAGGGACACAAGCTGAGGCCACCCCAGCTGCCCCACCACCAGGCATAGGGGGCGACTGCCAGAGGCCTCCCCAACCCTGACAGGCCCAGGTACACGTGCAGAAACAGGCAAAACCCACGGCGCCTCCGCCCCAGGACAGGGGCAGGGCAGGAGGTGCCCTGGCTGTACAGAGAGACAAGGAAACGAAGGCCAGGAGGCCCTCCTGCGAGGCTCAACTACGAGAACGCTCCTGCCGCCCTCCAGCGACACGCCCACCCCATGGAAGGTAGCGTGAGCCACCTGTAGCCAGCACTGCGGCCTCAGGCAGGTGCAGGCCGGGGGCAGGCAGTACTAGCCTCGCCCCTGGCGTCCCGCTGTCCTCTCCTGGGGCACGCCCCACCACGCCAGGCACAGCCAGAGCCTCGCAACCCGCCTGGGGATGCTCCCCTGGCCCCACCCCATGCCTGGTGACACCGTGTGTGGATACCCCAAGCTTCACTCACAGCCCTCCCAAGCACCTGCTCCACCACGGAGCGAGACGGCAACCAGGATGACCCAGACCCCTTCTAGAAGCTTCTCTGGCCCCATGGGATTCCATCCCCCTTTAAGCTTCTTTTAAGGCCTCTTCCTCACACTCGCAGCAGCCACCACAGCCCCCACCAGCGCCAGCCCCAGCAGCTGCCCTTCTCCCAGACCCCTGCAGCCCTTGGGGCCCCCACCCATCAGTGCCCAACCCTCACCTGCCCGGGCCAGCGCCCCGGCTCCTGAGCTCCTCCTCCCCTAGCCACCAGCCTAGCACACCGCTGTCTGGACATCTTGGCAGTCAGTCCCACCGTCCCCGTGACAGCCAAGGCACCGGCCCTCCTTCACTGGCTAGCTCTTAACACGGCACACTCCGTCCCAGCGGGGGAGCTGGGGCCAGGGCGGGCATGCAGGCTGCGGGGCATGAGGGGCTGGCACTGTGGGCATCCACACTGCAGGGGCTGGCGCAGGGACGGGTGTCACGGAGGGCAGAGGCCCAGTGCACTTTTGTCACTGATGCTTGGCAGAGTGGGTGGCCGCTGGGTGCCTGGACCAGCGATCAACCAGCCATTCTGGTGGCTGGACAGGGAACCATCGATGGTGCAGGGTCAGGGCAGGCCCAGCCCACTGGCCACGTGGTGGGCAAAGGCCCAGGCCTGGCCTGCTGGTCTCTCCACACAGCCACCCCTGGGCTTTGGGATGAGCAGGGAACACCCCCCCGCCCGCAGCTCCCAGGAAACCCACGCCAGCCGCCCAGGTAGGATTACCGCCACCCTTGCTTGAGCCTGGGCTCCAGTTACATGCTCCCAGAGGGACATGTGCCTGCCCGCCGCCCAGGAGGGCCCCACCACCCGCCAGCTGGGCTCCCTACACCTGGACGGCAGGAAGTCATCCAGGGAGAACCTGAGCCTGCAGGCGGGGCGGCACCTGTGCGCCTCGCCCCACCTGCCAGCCCTCCCAGCTCCTCTCCCCCAGCCAGCCCCCGGACTCAGTCCCCTTCTCTGCAAATGACCAGCTCTGGCCCCTGTGCCTGCAGGTGCTGGCCCATGATCTTGGACAGGGTTTTGCCACCCCCCCCCATCCTATATGACCAAAGGGACAACCGTGCCTGGGTTGGAGGTGGGGAGTGTCCTGCTGTCCTGGGATGGGGCGGTGGGCGCAGGTTAGAACCTACTACCTCCCAGACTCCCCAGCAAGCAGAGAGAAGAACCCAGAGCCTCCTCCCAGGCCAGCCCAGCGGGACCATCTGCCTGCCGGCTCCCGGGGACCCTGAAGGCCCTCCCTTACTGTAAGGGCCATCCCCAGCCCATCATCACCTGACTGTCCCTCCTCAGCACCCCCAGACGGGGCGGATGGGACGGGAAACGAGGATGCAAGATGCAGGAGAGGAAGACCAAATGTACCACGCCCTGCCTGCAGCCGAGTGCCCAGACCGGCGGCCCAAGGTTCCCCGGTTCTCTCCCTCAGCATCTCCACCCGGCCCCCCAGCGCAGCCCTGGGTGCTGGAGCCAGGAGCTAAGCACAGATACATTTCCTGAAACCCGAGCTTGGAGAGGCCTAAGCCTCTGTTGCCATCGTCACCCAAGAGAGGGGGAGGGTGCCACTACCCCCAGGCCACCCTATTCCCAAGAGCAGCAGGGCCTTGCCTAGGTGCCCCCACCCCTCCAGACGCCCAGGGTAGGCAGTGCCTGCTCACACCCACCCAGCCTGGACCTGGGGACAGGGGCCAGCTCAGCCTGGGGGCTGAGGTAGGGACCAGGTCTGCCTACAGTCCTGGATGGGGACCAGCTCAAGTCAGGGGTCCCAGGATGGGGGTCCGGCTCAGGCCTGGGGTCCAGGGGTGGGGGTCCGGCTCAGGCCTGGGGTCCAGGGGTGGGGGTCCGGCTCAGGCCTGGGGTCCAGGGGTGGGGGTCCGGCTCAGGCCTGGGGTCCAGGGGTGGGGGTCCGGCTCAGGCCTGGGGTCCAGGGGTGGGGGTCCGGCTCAGGCCTGGGGTCCAGGGGTGGGGGTCCGGCTCAGGCCTGGGGTCCAGGGGTGGGGGTCCGGCTCAGGCCTGGGGTCCAGGGGTGGGGGTCCGGCTCAGGCCTGGGGTCCAGGGGTGGGGGTCCGGCTCAGGCCTGGGGTCCAGGGGTGGGGGTCCGGCTCAGGCCTGGGGTCCAGGGATGGGGGTCCAGCTCAGGCCTGGGGCCCAGGGATGGGGGACTGGCTTTGGCTTAGGATTTAGGGATAGAATCAGCTCTAGTCTGAAGGCTAGGGATGGGGGGACCAGCTCAGACCTGGGGCCTGGGGACAAGGGCTAACTCCAGTAGGAACAAGCTCAACCCTAGTGCCTGAGGACAGGGGACCAGCTCGGGTCTGGGGATGGAGGACCAGCTTGGGCCTGAGAACGGAGGACCAGTTCAGGCCTGGAGACAGAGGACCAGCTCGGGTCTATGGATGGAGGACCAGCTCGGGCCTGGGGATGGAAGACCAGCTCAGATCTGGGGATAGAGGACCAGCTCGAATCTGGGGATGGAGGACCAGCTCAGGTCTGGGGATGGAGGACCAGCTCGAATCTGGGGATGGAGGACCAGCTCAGGTCTGAGGATGGAGGACCAGCTCGAATCTGGGGATGGAGGACCAGCTCAGGTCTGGGGATGGAGGACCAGCTCGAATCTGCGGATGGAGGACCAGCTCGGGCCTGAGGATAGAGGACGAACTTGGGCCTGGGGATGGAAGACCAGCTCGGGTCTAGGGCTGGAGGTCTGGGGATGGGAACCAGCTCAGGCTGGATGTGGCAACAGAGACTTGAGTCAGGATGGAGGACCACCTCAGATCTGGGGATGGAGGACCACCTCAGGCCCCGGGGATGGAGGACTAGCTCGGGTCTAGGGATGGAGGACCAGCTCTGGCCTGGGGCCTGGGGATGGGGACTAGCTCAGGCTGAATGTGGCAACAGGGACCAGCATGAGTCTGGGGATGGGGACCAGCTCAGGATTGGGGCCTGGGGATCTGGGCCACATCTGGGGCCTGGGATTAGAGATCCTGGTCTCTACACCAGTACCATCAACAGTCTCTGGCCTGGTTCCCCCAGGCCCCTCGCTGGCCTCGCCCACTCCCTCATGGCTCGGTGTGGACACCAATCAGCAGCTCCAGAGCCCCTCAGAGCCAAGGCCCTTTCCCAACCCGCTCTCTCTGAATCTCTCTCCTACAACACTGCTGCCTCATACCCCCCTCCTGCCTGACCAAGGACCAGAGACAAGGCCCCAGGCATTACCAAATCCTCCACTGGCTAGGGGCCTCCTTCCCTGCTCCCGCGGCCTCCAGCCCACCCCATGCCAAAGCCCTTAAACAGCACTCCAACCTGTAGGGCAGGTGGTCAGAAGCAGAGCACACTCAGCTTCCACTGAACCCACCCAAGCAGGGCTCCGGGGCCGACCAAGGTGGGGGCAGAGCAGTGGTAACCCGAGGTGGTGGGATGGGAGGAGGCCAGTGTCTCTCCAGCCCCAAGCGAGGCAGCAGGCAGGCTGGACCTCACAGCTGGCAAGGACACTCGGTACCTCCAGGCACAGGCCCTCCTGGGAACTGCGGAGGCCAGGTCCCCATGGCAACAGATGCAGTGGGGCTCAGCCCTGTGTCCACCCCCAGCACTCACAGCCCCAACCAGCAGCCCACAGCATGCTGCACCCCCCTTCACTTCCCACTTGACGGGGCAACCCACCCCCAAGCCTACTGGGAAACCTTGGCTAGACAGTGGAGGATGGGAAGGAGGAGCAGGGCTGGGCAGTTGGGGAGCCAGGAGGGGGTCTCAGCAGAGCCCACGCTGGGTGCCCTGCAGCCCCCACTGGCTTCATCAAGGTCAAAAGGCGTGGCCACGCCCACCACAGGAGACAGCCAGCTCTGGAACCGGGAGTCACCAGAAGCAGGGGCCCGGGCTCAGCTTGGACTCTGTACGGCCCCTCCCCTGTCTCGGTTTCCCCCACAGCCCCAGCTCTGCCACGGAGCCCACAATCCACCATGCCGAAGTACCCGGATGCCCCTCTGGCACCCGCAGCATGCACAGTAGGGCAGGGCAGGTCCATCTCCAATGAAGCTGAGCAGAGGCAGGGGGAGACCCTCACTGCCCAGGTCACAGCCTCCCTCAGTCCGTAGATGACTCCTGAACCTGCCACCCACCAGAGCTCAAAGGAAAGTAGCCCGTTCTCGTCCAAGTCCCCCAAGGCCCACCTGCCTCACTCAGAGAACTCACACCAGTGACTGAACTCGGACTCCACCCTGCCAGCCACAGACCAGACATCAGGAGCAACTGGCAATAATGGCTTCTGGAGAGCACGGGGCTGGGCCAAGAGCAGAGAGCCTGCCCAACATGTGGGCGACCTACGGTGGCCTGCACCTTCACATTCTAGACCCCATCGGCTGGCCCCAGGTAACAAGGAGCCACGAGTCCCAGAGAGCACAAAGGAGGCGCGAGTGCTCCCAGGAGGCCCTCCTCACACCCGCTGCAGGGAGCCCAAAGCGTCCCAGCTGGTGGGTCCCAGAGAGCACCTGCCTCAGTCCCCAGGGGGCTGGGCTACCAGCACCCCAGTGAGCACCTGGATTCCAAACCCACCCAGCTCCCGGGGCAGAGCTGGACTTGTGGCAAGCTGGGGCAGCGTGGCCGCGGGGCTGCTGCCGGCCCAGCGGAAATACCAGGGTGCTGGAATCACCGTGCCAGCTCCACGCCTGGCAGCCGAGCCACACAGGAGGGGAGAAGGGAGCCCAGAGCTGCCCCCAACACACCTCTGCCCCTGGCCCCGGCCCTCCACCTGGGGCACCTGAGGAGGCCAGCTGGAGCAGGAAGGGAGGCCAGGGGCCCAGAGCCGCGCAGGCTCCCAGGAAAGCAAGGGCCTGCCCCATCCCATCCCACGGAGGCCGGCCGGCTGGCGGGGCAGAGCGCCACGAGGGACACGCGTTGGCCCGCCACATTCCTCCAGGGCCTCCCTGCCCCCACATCCACCACCGCCAACTTGAGCAGAAAACACATCCTCAGGTAGCGATTCGGAGCGCGCTGGCTGCAGCCCAAGCGCAGATGACAGGCTGCGGGCCCTGCTCAGACCTGCCTGCTGCGCTGTGGGGGCGAGGGGGCTGGGCGGCGGCAACTGCCGGCCCCGCCCGCCTGCCCCTGCCCTTTGCCATCCTGGGGACACATTCCCCAAGTGCTGGGGGCTGGCTGGGGGGCCTTGGCCGCCTCCCTGTGTGGGCAGGCACCAGGAAAGGTAGTGATGGAGAGGCGGCTGGCCCGCCCAGGTGAGCCCCGGCTCTATCTGACCTTGGCTGGCCCCAGGATGCCAGGTGGACGCACTGCCGTGTCTCTGGGCAGCGGAGCCAGCCAGAGGTCCCCGGCCAGGAAGGCCCTTAGGCCGCTGCCCCGTCCACTCCAACTCACACTCTGGGAATACCCCCTTCCTCCCCCAGGAGCCTACTCACAGGACGCTCCCATTCCTGCCCCCACCCAGTTCCAGGCCTGCAGACTGACCCGAGCAGGTAAGGAAGGACCTCCAAGCGCCAGGGCCAGAGAGGCCACGTCAAGGCCAAAAGGCTCCCTGCCCCAGCCTCCTCCGTGCTGTGCTGAGGCCGGAATCCCTGCGACCCTGATCCCCAATGCCCTCCTCCCAGCACACCCAGGCCGGGCTCCCAGCCAGACTGGCCGCCCCCACGGAAAGCAGGAAGCCCCTAGACCCGGCTCCCCACCTCCCAAAATGAACAAAACCAAGACAGCCGCAAGCGGGCGGCACCTCGCAGGGTCACAACCACTGCCTCTGGCTTCCCCCCACACGCAGGCATCGGGCCCTCCCGGCCCAGGTCCCAGGTGCCCGCCAGTGCCCCGGGGGCATCCAGGAAACTGCAGGGCGGGCGCGGCTGGCCACGGGCCCGGGGCGGCTCCGCCGGGGCCTGCCCCAGACCGGCCCCAGCACGCGCGGCGCACAGGCCTCCCCGCCCAGCCAGACACGCGCGGGGACGCCGGCACACGCCAGGGCCGCCGCGCACGCGGGCCCCGCGACCCCGCGCGCCCACGTGGCCGGGCGCGGACCGGCCCGGAGCACGCGCCCGGCCGCCGCCGCGGCGCCCCCTGCCGGCCCCGCCCGCGGGCTCGGGCGCCGCAGGTGCGGGCGGCGGGCGGGCGGGCGGGCGGGCGCGCGCCGGGGAGAGCGCGGCGCGGGGGGGCGCACCTACCGGCCAGGCGAACTGGAAGGGGATGACGACGAGGCCCGGGTTCTGGTCGGCGCCGGCCCGCGCCCGCGCGCGCGCTCGGTCCCCCGCAGCGCCCGCCGGCGGCAGGTGGAAGGAGTTGCCGCCCAGCACGGGCGTGGCGCCGTGGCCGTAGCTGCACGGCCCCGTGGGCGTCACCTTGGCCTGGTACTCCTTGAGGCACACGCGCACGTACGTGTCGCACTCGTCGCGGCCGCAGCCGCCCGCGCGCGAGGTCCGGCCGTCGCCGTCGCAGCAGGCGCCGCTCAGCAGCTCCCCGTTGGCGTTCCGCAGCGCGCTCAGCTGCAGCTCGAAATAGCCCAGGGGCCGCGCCGCCTAAAAATAAGGCGGCGGGAGCGAGGGCGCGCGGCCGGGGGCGCCGGCGGCCGCCGCCCCCCGCGCCCGCCGCCCGCCGCCCGGGCCCCCGCTCACCTGCACGCACAGCGCCAGCAGCAGCCGCAGCAGCAGCCGCCGGGGCCCGCGCCCCCGGGCCCGCATCGCCGCCGCCGCCCGCACCGCGCGGCGCCGCGCCGGCCTCCAGCGCCGCCCGCCCGGCTCGGAGCGGCGGCACCGCGGCGGCTCGCGGCTGGGCGGCGGGCAGGGCAGGGGCGGCGGCTGGGGCTCGGCGCGGCCGCGCTCGGCGGCCCGGCTCCCCCGGCTCCCCCGGCGGCGGCGGCGGCGGCGGCGGCGGCGGCGGGTCCCGGCCTCGCTCTGCGCGCCCGCGCTCCGGCACCGCAGCCCACAAGTTCGGGACGAGACTGACAGCTCGCTCGCCCATTCGTCACGCGCGCACCTGCATATGCATGAGGGGGCGGGGCGCGCCGCGGGGTGGGGCCGGGGGTCGGGCGCCCCGGGCTTTAAAGGCGACGAGGGCGCGGCCTGCGAGCGGGCTCCGGGCGCGGGGCCGCGGCGCTGCCGCCTGGCCTCGGCCGGGCGAGGCGGGCCGGGCTGCCCGGGCCCTCCCCGGCGCCCGAGCTCCCGCGGGGCCCGGGAGCCTGGAGGCGGGGCGCCCCTGAGGTCGCCCCCGTGCTCCCCTCCCCTCCCCTCCGGGGCCGCCGCGGCGCTGCGGCGCGTCCCAGAGGACAGCCGCCGGCTGCGCAAACCCGAGATCGGCCCCACGCGGGGTGGGCGCGGCCCGGGGGCCCGAGAAGCCCCAGCCCCCGGCGCGCCCCCTTCCCCAGGGCATCGCCCGACTCGACTCCTCACCCTCCCGCCGCCTCCGCGCCGGCTGCAGGGGGCGCTGCTCCCCTCCCACGCCCCGACCCGCCCCTTCGCGAGCGGTACGACGACCTAGCAGCCAGCCGACTAATGCTGCTCTGTGCGGCCTGTGTGCTCGGGGGCGCTGGTCCCCAGGCCGTGGCCTCTGGGGCCACCCAGGCCAGAGGCCCTTGACTGGGAAGTGGGGGAGGAGCTGCCCGACCCCTTTCACGCAAACACAAAAACTCTCCCCTGGCGGCTCCCCGAATCCTAGAGCAAGCCAGCCCACTCCCCCTGGGGCCCAGGCTGCAGCGGCACAGGTGCCGGCCAGATTGAGGGGCTGGGGCAGCAGGGGAAAGGTGGGCGGAGGGCCTGCCCTCCCTGGCAGCCTGCCCTGGGGATGCCCTCCCATCCAGCTACCCGCAGGATCAAGTCCAGGGTCAGGGGCCTGGGAGGGGTGGGCCAGAGCCCCCCTGCCCACAGCCACTGAGCCACTGGCTCTGCTCGCTCCGAGCGTACACCGACCTGAGCCCCTCGGGCTTGCAGGTGGGTCGGTCAGGGGCAAGACACAAGCCAGGCCCAGCCACACACAGACCCCCACCAAAAAGGGAATTTGAGCGGTGGTGTCCGGAGCTTCCCCGCTCCCTTCCCCTGCGAGAGGGGGTTCCTGCTGGGACTCCTCCATTCTTTTGCTCTGGCCCCACCCACATCCCACAGCCCCAGCTGCCGAGGGAGGCCCTGGGGCCTCTGATAGCACTTGGCCAAGCAGTGGACAAGGTGGTCACAGCCCGGCGCACCCTCAGGACCTCTCTGTCCAGGGGTGGATGGGGACTGGGATGAATAACATAGAACAAGAATCCCCAAGGCCAAGGTGGATGGCCAGGACAGGCGGGAGGCCAGAGGGTCGCAGGCCTGCCAGGTGAGGGGCCACGGCTATGGGTATCAAAGGCCCAAAGGAGCCTGGCCGGGCGGGCGAGGACCTGTGTGGAGAACGGGGTCCAGGCCAAGCTGTGGGGAAGCCACAGCCGTCCCACCTGGGCGGAGGGGGGATCGGAAAAGCAGCCTACCTTCCCACCATGAGCACTGGCTGCGGGCAGGGAAGGGTTGGCCAGGGCTCTGCCACAGCGCAGGTGGAGGGCCAGGGCTGAGGCGGGGGAGTCCAGCCGCGTAGACCTGCGCCTCCCCCCAGTGCATGCCTGGCTTCCTGCTCCAGCCTGGGCCAGCTCTCACCCCTCATGTTGCCGGGGGCTCCCTGGTCTGCATCAGTGCAGTCCGTCCCAGGTGTGCTTGGCCCAGCCTGGACACCAGCTCCCCGGCATCAGGCAGCACCTGGGTCAGTCCCCACCTCCCTGCCCAGGATGCTGCTGGCCACCCTGCCGTGGTGACCTTCCCTTCCTGCTCCCTGGGAGCCACCGATGGGGACGTCTGGTGCCAGGAGAGGCTCAGGGCCAGACGGTGGCATATCTGTGCTCAGGGAGGCCCTGGGCCTTGGAGACGGTCCCCTCCCTATCGGGACTTCTGCAGCCAGGAATGCCAGCAGTGTCCCCATGTGTGGGGTCCAGAACTCCGCAGTGGGAACTGTTGGCTCCCACAGAGATGTGGAAGGGTGCATTTGACCCAAGGCCGAGGTGGATGGCCACGAGCATCCCGTGGTGCACCTAGCTGGCCTGCCTCTCCTTCCTAGGCCTCCACCATTACCCTGAGGCCCACTGGGCCAGCCTCTCAGCTCTACCTGCCCCCAGCTGCACCCCCAGCCCCCCAGCTCCAGAGGCCTAGGTGCGTCCTGAGCGGGTCTTCGGCTTGACCTAGGCGGGCACGGAGCGGCGAGGGCCCTCCGGGGCCGCAGGCTGGGACCGGGCAGTCCGGGATTTGGACAGAGCTGGCTGGCTCAGGGCTGAGCTGTGCTTCCGCCTGCATCCTGCGGGGCTAAATATAGCGGTCCGGGAGGGGAGTTTCCGGTTACAGCCCCCCCACTCCAGTGCCGGGAAATCGATGCCAGCTCCATTAGGCCTGGCCGCCGTGCCTGCTGACCTGCCCATCAGGCTGCAGAGTGAGGGGATGGATGGCACCCAAGTCCAGGCCCTGCGCCCTTCCCCGCCCCAGCCAGGAGCCCTCCCAGGATGCTTCTAGAGCCACCCACCCCACCCAGTGCCAGCCAGGAGCCACTCAGCACTTGCAGGTCAAACCGGAGCTCTCATGGTGGGCCTGGGCTGGCTGAGGGAGTAGGGGCGCGGCTGGGCTGGAGAGGGCTTCTGTCCTGGGAACCCTGGGGGCCACCCTGGGCAGGAGCTGGGCCTGGCCAGGACCCCACTGCCTCCTGGCCACACACAAGCCCAAGGCCCCTCCCTGGCAGCCCTGTCACACCTGGCCCAGGCCTGCAAGGCTCCACCTGCCTGCGGCCACATTTGCATGCAGGTGTTGCTGCCCCAGTGGGCCTCTCGGCACAGCCTAGGACCAGGCCCACCAGGGCTTGCACTGTGCTGCAGGTGTTCTCTGGGTGAGCCTGAGTGCCCCTCCATGCTCATCCACGCAAAGCACCTGTCTGCCTGTCCAGGGTGTGCCTAGGGCAGGGCAGGGGTGTGGGAGGGTGCAGAAGAGCCCTGCTCTTGCTGGGAGCCACCCCTTCAGTACAGGGTCCGGTCCACAGGAGCAGCAGGGCATGGAGCACGAAGTCAGGGCTACTCTGCCTCCGCTCCTACCTGCCTGCCTACCAGGACAGCACTTGCGGACACCTCGCCACCCCAACTGCCCCCACCCTGACCCCCTCCCCGGGCACCGCCCCAGGGGCTCACTAGAGGGCTTGGGGCTCCCGGGAAGGGCTGGGTGGACCACCTTCAGAAAAGGTCAGGCTTGGCTTCCCTTGGTGACCCACCCACACCCTTAGTGTGGGCCCGGTCCCGCAAATGCTGCGGCCCACTCAGCTGGCCAAGAGGTGGGGCGCTCTCCCGACACCCCGTGCACTTTGGGGACCTGGAGCTACGTGCATCTCACTCAGCTGAATCCGTAGGCAGGTCAGGAGCGCTGGGGGTCTGCAGGTCAGCAGAGCCCGGAGCTGAGGCCTTGGGCCAGAATGACATAGGTCTGCAGAGAGCCCAGCCTCCCACACCAAAGGAGACTCCGCCCGGGTCTCCCGCGTGGGGTAGACCTGCAGACACTCGGACTCCCACAGTCTGCGGCTGTAGAGGGGCAACCAGACCCCAGGCAGGCAGGCAGAGCCCCTGCACTTGCTGCAGGGGCAGGAGTAGACGGCTCTGGCGTGTGAAGCTGCAGGGGTGTCCCCCTCCTGTCATGGACTGGCTCTCACTGTGGTACGCTGCCTGCGCCTGGGCCCCCCTCTCCCTATCCTGGAGGCGGCACTGACTGACCTGGGGCTGCTCCAGCGGCCCTCCTGTGGCCCAGCCACCTACAAGGGGTGCAGCAGGAGCTGAGGTGCTCTCAGGAGCCGCCGGCCCGGGCCCTCGTTCTTGCCCTCTCGGAGCCTGCCCAGGTCACAGAGCTCGCACAGTGGCCATCAGCGGGGGCTATGCACGCTTTATTTAGTCTACAGGTGAGGGTGAGTGACCACGGCCCGCATCTGTCCAGAACCAGAGCCTCACTGGAGAGCCAGGCGGGGGGCCACCTGGCTGAGGAACCAAGAAACACCAAAGATAACACCAAGGGTCTTGGGGATGTCCACGTCGTCCACAAAGGCCTGGGCCCTGTCCAGGGGCAGATGTACCACCTCAATAAACTCGCCCTCCTCTGCCAGGCCCCCACCTGGCCCGGCCCGCTGGGCATCTGTCACCTCCGCGTAGAACATGGTCTGGCTGGAGCCTGTTAGTCCCACTCCAGACCTGCAGGTTGAGAGGGGTCTCTGAGCCGGAGGAGGCCCTGCCAGGCACCCACGCCTTCTGGGCCTCTGGAAGACAGGACTCTGGGCTGCCCGATCCCTCCCCAGGGTTCCACCTGGGATGCACACGCCGGTGAAATCAGCCCCTGAGGGGGGCATGCCTTCCGTGACTAAGCTATGCTATATGTCAGAGGGGAGGGTTCTCCAGGTGTGATTCAGAACTCTGTATTCAGCTGACTTCAATTCACCAAAAAGGAGTCATCCTGGGTGGACCCGGCTAATCCGGCAGGTGGGCCTGACCTAATCAGGCAAGCTCTCAAGAGAAGGCTTCAAGGTCAGAGGTGGAAGCAGTCAAGAGCGACACTGTCCCAGAGGAAAAAGCAACCTGCTCTGTTGTAAGGGACACGTGGCAGGGGCCCGAGGGCAGAGCTAGCAGCTGAGAGTGGTCCCCAGCCAACAGCCCTCTGTCCCATGGCAGCAAGCACATGGGCTGGGTAGCGGACCCCCATCCTGCTGGCTCTCGGATCTGGCCGGCAGCCCCTGACCGCAGCCCGGAGAGACCTGACCAGGCCCGCAGACCTGAAAGGTGCTGCGTGTGTGGTGCGCGAAGTCATGAAGTCAGCGGCCAGCTCCTTGACAGCCAGACCTTGCTCTTGCTGGACATCAGCCCAGGGCCTCTTCCCCTCAGGGACCCAACCAGGTTAAGGCCCCGGCCAGACTCCCTCACCCAGGGGCCCAAGCTGGGCCTAGGAAGGCCGACTACTGGGCACAGCAGCACTGGTGTGTGCCCTGGCCGGGGCCGTGGTGGGGCGGGGAGCAGCGAGGACCCCGCACTGGCTCCCGGGGCCTCGGCTGGAGGGGGTGAGGGCTCCTTCTCACCATGCAGTGGCCTGGACCAGCAGAGACAGGGTGCAGGAGTGGGGAATGCTGGCCAGGAAGATGGGGGCAGGCTGGAGTACAGGCAGAACAGGAGTGAGTCTGACCCAAGGGGCATCTGGGGAGGTGTCCATGGCTGGGAGAGCTTGGCTGGCCCCAGGAGCGCTTACAGGGCAGCGTGAAGCCAGGCCACCCTGGGCTGCAAAGGGGCGGTTCTCAGTGACAGGTCCAGCACATGGGGGCAGGAGCAGAATTGGGGGAGCCCCCGAGGCCTCCTTACTCCCAAGAGAGGGCCCCCAAACTGCCCTCCCCTATGTCCAGAGACCCCTTCCTGGTGGTCCATCCTGCGTCTGATGGAACCGGCCAGCCTGGCGGGAGACAGGTCCAGCCTATGGCCTTCGCTGGTCCCTGGGCCTCATTGTCCATGACCAGCAGGTGATGCTCCGGGCCTGGCTCACCTCTGGGACCATGAACAGGAAGCCATGACCCTGCCACAGGGCGGGTGGGCTCTGCTGTCTGTCCAGTCCCCAGCAGGCCCACAGGGACAGCTGTCCTGACCCTCCTCTCCAGAGTGCAAGAGTAAAGCAGACGCTCCACCGCCCAGAACCCTCCCTGCTCCCCAGCTCCTCAGAACCAGGCAGCAGCCGCCCTGTCTGACGGACCACTGCACACAGGGCTGCTTGTCCATGTGAACCGTGCCAGGGCCCCGCCAGGCTCACTCCAGAAGGACCCCAGCCCTCTGCTCACCTCCCACCTGCTCCCCATCCCTGTCCCTGCCCAGGCCGCACCCTTGAGCCAGGGCTCCCTGCCCCAGGCCGTCCCTCTGGGGAGCTCAAGGGCACAGAGAGCCCAGCTGGCCACGCAGAGGACACCTGCAGACAGCCCAGGCCAGCCCTTCACCCCCAAGACTTCAACCCTCGGACGGAGGCCCTGCGGTGAACGCAGAGGCCGCCTCCAGGGCCCCAGGTGAGTGGCCACAGGCCGGGCTGAGGGCTGAGTGAGCCGGGCCTCCTCCAGGGGGACATGGCCTGGCCTCTGCAGGCCTGTGGGAGGCTTGGTTGGGGTTGCACTAGGAGCCTCTGCCTCCCATCACCTCAACCTTGTCGTGGGCAGGTGGCCCCAGCCAGTGAGCCTCCTGGAGTAGCGGGGGACACCCGGGCCACTCACTCGCTGCCCCCTGGCCCAGGACTCAGCCTTTCCCCACTTCTGAGCCACTGTCTGAGAACAGAGCTGTGACTCACCCCACCCCCAAGTGCCCCGTGCTTAATCCCACAGGAAGTGGAGGCATCTGTCAGCGGCAGCTGCCACCCGGAGCCTGGCCCCACAGGGCTGGGGCCGCAGGGTGGGGACACAGGCCAAGCATGCCCCAGGCCCCAGGAGCCCAGGTTCCGGTCTGACTTAGCATCCGAGGTGCCTTCAGACATCCTTCCCCCAACCCCAGGTTGAAAACCACCTGCTTGCACCCCCCAGCGGCCTGTGCCACCACCGGCCACTCTGCAGCTCAACGCCCCGCCCCGGCCCTCCTCACCTGTACTTGGCGACCAGACGTAGGTCAGAGGGCACCAGGCGGTAGCCGCACTCCTCCCAGGCCTCCTTGCAGGCCACTTCCTCCAGCAAGAGTCCGGGCTGGTCCACGAGGCCGGCACACAGCTCCACGGTGACCCCCGCCGAGCCAGGCAGTGCGGGCTGCAGCTCCCGGAGCCCCTCCTGGTCCATGGGCGCCAGGGACCCCGGGAAGCAGCGCTCCACCTCGCAAGCATACACAGCTGGGGTGGCGGGACGCAGACATGCGGTGCTCACCGCCCAGAGGCCTCAGTGTCCCCCGACCCCCACCTCACACCCGACCCTCGGGACTGAAGATGCCCCCCAGGTCCCTTTTCCTCACCCGTGCCCACAGCTAGCCTCACCTGGCCGGAACTGCTTCACCAGAACCAGACTCTTCTGAGAAGAGTTGAACATGAGAATGGTCACGCTGTGTGGGGCAGGGTGGGGGAGCTCAGGACAGAGTGCCAGCCCACTCCCCAGCCTGCTCCCACCTCCCTTCCCAGCATGCCTCGCTCCTTCTCCCCAGCAACCAGGAAAGTTGGGAGACTGAGGCCCAGCAGGGCCAGAACTTGCCAGAGATACAGGCAGGGCCAGACTCGGACCTAAATATGCTCCAGCTGGCAGGGTGAGGGTAAGTCGAGTGGGGCAGCAGAGGCCAGATGTCCTCTCGGGCACCTGGCCTCTGCCTGAGAGGACATCTGGCCCCCACTGGCCAGCTGCCCATGCACCCCAGCCCACACTTCGGTGCTAGGGCAAGGATGGCCATGGCCGCTGGGGGTTGGGGGAGTCCTCCCCGCCACCATCATCCAAGTGGTCTGTCCCCAGGGACAGGAAACATGGAGGCCAGCGGAGGGCAGAGCGGGTCACACCCTGGGCCTAGGGCGGCCCCGCCAGGCCCTCACCTGTCGTGGGTCTTCATGAAGTCCCACGACTTCTGGGCGCCGTTCTGAAAGAGGCAGGGCAGCCGTCAGGAAGGGCCGCACAGCTGCCAGCGTGGCAGAGGTGCGCTGGAGCCAGGGAGGCCTGCTGGATCGCTGCAGCCTCAGCATGTGGGAAAGGGGGACACAGCGGGGCTGGGCAAGGGGGTTGGGGCCTGCCTGGGGCGGGAAAACACTGCTGAACACCAGGGGCTGCAAAGCTGCCCACTGCCCATCCCCAAGGATGGCCAGGCTCACAGAGACAGGGAGGGCAGGAAAGACCTCCCAGGCAGGACGAGGAGGGTCCCCAGCAGGCCGGCAGAGGTCTGCTATGATAGCTAAAGCTTCTTGGGCCATGCACACAGGACACAGGAGGGCGGGGGCCAGCTGGCCTCCGGAGAAACTCCCGCAGCAGGAGCAGCGGGCCAGGAGCCATCACCGTGCGGCTGTCTACACTGACAGGGATGCAGGGGACATCGCTGCCCACCTGGCTTCTGGCTTTGGCCGCCTCTCACATATCCCATGGTTCTGCCTCCCCTCAGGTGGACTCCCAGGTGCTGGCAGAACTCACTGAATGGAGGAGGTGGTGGAGGAGGCAGGAGGCCAGGCCCACAGGGCTCTGGGTAGGAGGAACAAAAGCCCTGCCAGTGGGCAGGTCTGGGCTCCCACCTGGGGCCTGGCACGGGCATGGCCATTCCTCCCCAAGGAGGCCCTGCCGATGGGGCTGGACCTGCGACCCGCAGAGGGCTGCCATCCGGAGTGGCCCCCTGCCTCTCAGCCTTTGGGTCAGCCCTGAGGCCCTGGCCACCCAGGAGACGCCGGGGCTCCTTCCACACTGTGAGGTGGGCGGGCTGATCCCCAGAGACACAGGGTGCAGCTGGGGCCACAGGAGAGGGAGGATGCTAGCAGCACCCGCCAGCCCGCCCGACGGCGAGGGCTTGTGGAGGAGGCCCAGGGAGCAGGGTCCGCCCACGCCTGGTCTGTAGGCAGGTGTGCTGGAGAAAGGCGGGGAAGGGAGGTCTCCACGTGTCAGGCTGCCCCGGCACCACCTCCAGATGAGCCCAGGCTTGCTGGGGGGTCTGGCCACCTGGGCCAGCACTTGCCCAGGACAGGTTCTAGGACAGGCCCCTGAGTCTGCTGTGAGCCTGCAGTGCCCGCCTCAGCACGGCTACCCTCTGATAGGTGTCTACCCTGCAGGCTCAGGACCCTCCTGGCTCAAGGTCAAAAACTTCACCAAACCCTTGGGAAGGTCCAGAGAGCCAGTGGGCCCCGGGAGGAGGGGTGGGCCCAGGGTGCCAAGGCCCATCCTGCTCAGGGCCACTGGGAACCTGCTTTAGGTCCCTCTGTCCATCCACCAGGCCTACCCTGGCCAGGGCCAGCCAAAATCCATGGGCTGCAGCCGCCCCCCGCGTGGCATGAATTGCCCAGCAATGTCCATTGGGCTGGGAGTGCTGCCCTGGCCCCAGCCACGCCCAGTGGCTGTCCTCTGCTGCCTAGGTTTTGTTACCAGCACCATCAGTGTGAATGTGCCACAGGCTCCCACCAACACCGAAACGGCCACCCCATGCTCTTTCGAGAGTAGGGAGAAGGCTGTGGCCACACGTCTAGGCCTCCTGCACCCCTGCTGTCCACCACCTCGGCCTACCACGTGCCCAGGGCCGACCGAGGCAGCCATGGCCTTGAGGTCAGGGTGGATTGGGGGGGGTGCGGGGGGAGGCTAGGCCCTCCCTGTGAAGACCTCAGGAGGAAGCCCACCTAGCCAGGCGCCCTCTCCTGCCTCCTCCCCGCCTAGGTACTCCAAGCTCCTTCCTCTGCCCAATAGCTCCTCCTTTTCCAGCCTTAGCATTTAGGCCACCAACGTCAGGACGCCTTCCCTGAGCCCCCGCGCAAAAAGGATGGATGGGGAGCCTGGGGTTCACCTGCTGCGCGAACCCGCGAGCGGGCAGCAGAGGCACGGCCGGCGCGCAGGACGGCGCGGGACCGGGCACACCCGCAGGGGCGGGGCGACGCCTCGGGGGCGGGGCCTGAGGGGCAGCCGCGGTGTGGGCGGGGCCCGGGGCCCGGGCCGGAAGGGCTCACCTGGCGGTAGTGCAGTGTGAACGGCCGCAGGTAGGGCGAGCTGGCGCAGCGGCCCACGGCTGCCCCCTCGATGCGCTCCATGGCGGCGCAGGACAGCCTGGCCAGGGCGGACGCGGCAGAGTCCTCCCCAGACCCGACGTGGAAGACGAGTGACCTCGGCTCTGGGCATGCCCAGTGTGCGCGCGGGGAGGGGCCGGGCGGGGCGGCGCCCAGTTAGCACCTGCCCAGTGGGGCGCGCACGTGCGCGCTGGCCGCCGGCCGCCCCGGGCCTGGCGCGGCAAGGTGAGCAGGGCGGAGGCTGCCGGAGGTCCCTGCTGCAGGTCCCTGCTGTGCTCGGGGGCCGGCGGGGCGCGACTGGGGCGCGGTGCTCTGGTGGGCCGTGGGGCTCCTCACTGGGGGAGGGCGGTGCGGAGCTCTGGGGGCAGTGAGCCGAGAGGTAAGGGCCCCCTCTGGGACGGTGACACTCCCCCCTCCCCGGGGAAGGAAGTCGTCCTCGGACAGGACAGGGGCGGCAGCCTCCAGGGCAGGCCAGGGAGCCGGTAACCCGAGGTGGGCGGGTCCGGGCCACCTTCGTGGAGCCAGGGTGGTAGACCCGGGTGCGCGTGGGGGAGAGTGTAGACAGTCTATTGGAAGAGGACGGCTCTGGGAAGGCCAGAGGGGAAGGGACGTGGCCCAGGCAAAGCCTGCCCCTCTGCCTTGCAGGTTCCCAGAGAGCCATCCTGGCTGGAGGGCCACTGCCCTGTGGGAGGAGATGCCCCTTGCTGGCTCTGGGCCCTCCCTCCTCCAGCAGGAGCCAGCTGCTGACCCCTGCTGCACCCCCACCGCGGGTCTGTGGAAGGGCCTAAGCGGCTGGAGTTTTCTCTTTGGACCTGAGGACCCTGCCACAGGCCATGCCAGCTCTCCAGGTAAAACCGCAGGTGGGGGCCCTGACCTGCGCTGCTTCTGACCTGTGGCCCTGCTGTGTAACAAAGTACCTGAAAACTCAGTGACTTGTGTATCTCGGCTGGGTCACTCTGCCGGGCGTCTCTGCCGCTGGTGCTGGTATCTTCTGAAGACTGAGCCAGGTGGGCCGTCCAGGATGGTTTCTGGGCCCCCCGTGGGCCTTGGGTGGGTGGCACGTGGCCTCTCCCGCTGGCTCGGCTTCTGCACCATGCAGGCCATGTCAGAGTTCTTGGGCTCTCTGGGGCAGGCAGCTGGCTGCCAGCCAGCAAAAGAGAGAGGCGTGAGGATGAAGAATTAAACGCTTAAGAATTTGATTCCAAGAATTTTTTATTTTAATTCTAACGTGGGGGGGAGGGTCTGCAAGCCTACTATCTCTACTGGCCGTCCCCTGCTTCTGGGTCAGTATTCTCTATTGGGCCGACGCCTACTCCTGGGTCAATATTATCATCTTTCCCTACTCTCCACTCCTGGGGTATTTATAGAGTTACAGTCAACCAATATCCTCGTGCCGTCACCACCAGAATACAATAGAGACCAATCCAAAGCACATACATCACAGGTAGGTCAGTCAGCACCCTCGTGCTTCACCACCTGATCTTCTCCCAGACCTTTTACTTTGAACCCTCCATGACTCCAAACCTTGTTGACTCTGGGCGAAGGACAGTCAGCTGAGTCAGAAATATTCTTTTAGGGGAAAACCTTAATGGCTTCCCACAGCTGCCCCAGCACACTCCCCCTGGCCAGGTGGAGCTTCTGTGACTTGGTGTTCAGCATCACAGTACCGTTCTCAGCACATCCCATAGGTCAGAAAGTCCTGGGCCACCACCTTTTCGAGGGAAGTGAACCTCACAAGTGGGTTGCGTGGCCACAGCTGCCATCTGAGACTAGCCGCTACCCGCCACGGAACCCTCCAGAAGCTGGCCCGCCCGTCCAATGGCCAGGTGTGTGTGGTGGCACCGGAGGGTCTCCCCGTGCACGGCCATCTGACCCTCGGCATGTGGACAGAGTTCCTAGCCACACAGCCCAGGGAAGGCTGGGCTACCTGCTCAGCCACCTGCTGTGCCCGCTCACCTGGGCCTGTGGGACAGGAAGCCCTGGCGGGGGGTGGGGGACCCCGGCTCACAGAGCCCTGCGCCCTCCTCCCTGCCCTCCTCCCGGGGAAAGTAACATCTGTTAGCACAAGCTGAGGGAGGGTGAAGGGGCAATGGGAGCCAAGGAGGGGTCAAGGCAGGGGATGTGTGCATGGGGCTGCAGGAGACAGTCCAAGGGGCTTTGGTCACTGGTGCAGGTGGGAACCCTGATCCCCAGGTGGGACTGGGGCTTCCCAAGAGGGGGAAGCAGGGACACCATGGGTCTCAGAAGCCAAGCCACAGGGACCTCTGAAAAGCAGCGTTTGGGTTTGACACCGGCAGGGGGCTTCGGAGACTGTGGAGGGCCAGAGGGCCCAGTGTTGGTGTCCTATGGCTGCTGGCTGCAGGACAGACTTCTACAAATCCAGTGGCCTGAGCCCGCAGTGGTGGAACGCAGGGTTGCTGGGGCAGGGTGTTGGCAGGGTGTTCCCTCTGGAGGACACCCCGGTGCCCTTGCCTTTCGGTGCCTGGCATGTGGCCTCCCGCCTTCGCAACCAGCAGCTGTGTCTCCTGTGTTCTCCTGTTCTCAGGCCACTTCTGTCCCTACATCTTCCTAAACTTGTGATCACACTCAGTCCTGTGTGCTGACACACCTGGGCGAAGCCACATCCTCAGATCCCACCTCTGTGCCAACGGGAGTCTGGATGGCTGGCTCCCGGAGGCACAGCCACGCTCCAGATGTTTTTCTCTACAAGCCCCCAAGGATCACTTCCCCAGCTCTGGCACCCATTGGAACGTCCTCCGTAGCCCTGGAGAGAGTATGGAAGACAGTTTGGAGGCCCTTGCACATCTGAGAGTGCTTGTCCTAGTTCATGCTGGATGGCCGCTGGGCTGGGGAGAGAGCTCACGGCCGCAGCCGCTTCCTCTCCCAGCAGCCAGCAGGGTTGCTGGGCTGTGCATTCACATCCGGCGCCCCTTCCACACTTGTTATGGTTGGATACGGACTGTCTCCCAGAAAAGCTCTTGTGTTGGTGATGCAGAAATGTTCAGAGGCAAAACGATTGGATCAGGGCTGTAATCCCGTCAGCAGATAAATCCACGATGGGTGAATAATTTGAGTGAACTTAGTGGTGACCGTAGGCAGGTAGGTCACTGGGCACGTGGCTTTGGGCCTGTGCCTGTCTCTGGCCCCGCTCCTCCCTCTCCTCCCTCTCTCCAGCTGCCACGAGCAGAGCAACTGCCCTTCACAGGCCCTGCCCCACGGCACACCGGCCTGAGGCTCTGCAGCGGAGCCGAGTACACCCTTCCTCCTCTAAGCTCTTCTCGCTGGGGTTTTGTTTAGAATACTGAAAAGGACTGCTAACGCAACTGGTGAGCACGTGGAGGCCGCTCACGGGCCTCGGCTCTCTTTGGAGGACATTCCGCCCGCCCTGGAAGGGGCCGGTGCTCCTGGCTAGCTCTCCGCCCTGCCTGCGCACGTGTTTTCTTGAGGCCGCCTGGCTGTAGTTTGAGGTGTTAGAGGTACAGGGCAGCATCTGGGCTGGGGGAAGGAGATGGCAGGGCCGCCCCGAGTGCATGACTGCCAAGACGGCCATACGACCCCACTCACATGAGCCCCCCGAGAGGCCACACACTGAGACAGAAGGTACATCAGGGAGGCCACGGCTGGGCAGGGGCAGGGAGGCTGGTGAGGAATTGTTTGAGGAGGACACACTTTCAGTTTGGGAAGATAAGAAAATCCTGGAGATGGCTGGTGGGAGGGTTGTACAGCAACCTGTGGGGGGGGGGGGTGCCTGACCTGTGAGCTTGAAGATGGCCACGCTGGCTAGGCGTGGTGATGTGCACCTGGGAGGGTGAGGCAGGGGTCACAGGTTCTAGGCAAGCTTCAGCGATGTAGTGAGGCTCTCGGCACCTTAGCGAGATCCTGTTTCCAAATAAAAAATAAAATGGGCTGGGCATAGCTCAGAGGTGGAACACCTCTGATTCAGTCTCCAGCACCATAAAAAAAAAAAAAAGGTTGTGTTGGCTGGACATGGTGGCACACACCTGTAACCCTAGCTACTCAGGAAGCTGAGGAAGAAGAATCACAAACTTGAAACCAGCCTGGGCAATTTAGCAAGACCCTGTCTAAAGATGAAGAATTAGCCTGGTGTGTGGTAGCACACGCTTTTAATCCCAGCACTTGGGAGGTTGAGACAGGAGGTTTGCAGCCAGCCTCAGCTACTTAGTGTGGCCCTCTGCAACTTAGTGAGACTCTGTTTCAAAATATAGAATAAAAGATAGTGGTGGAGTTGTAGCTCAGAGTTAGAATGCCCATGGGCTCAATCATGAGCACTGCTAAATAAATAATAAGGGCTGGGTCTGTAGCCTAGTGGTCAAAGCGCTTGCCTGGCAGGCACGAAGCCTGGGGTCAGGCCCCAGCACTGGGGGCTGGGAGGGTCTTAGCCAGCCACAGTGGCATATGGAGAAACTGAGACAGGAGGATTGCAGTTTTGAGGCCAGCTACAGCAACTTAGTAAGACTAAGAAACCTGGAGGGAAGCCATTTCAAAACAAAAAATAAATTGGCCTGGGGCAAGCCAGGTGTGGTGGCACGCACCTGTAATTTCAGTGCTTGGGAGGCTGAGATAGGAAGATCACAGGTTCATGGCCAGCCTCAGCAACTTGGTGAGGTCCTTTGCAACTCAAAGAAACCCTGTTTCTTTATTTCTTTTCTTTCTTTCTTTTCTTTTTCTTTTCTTTTCCTTCTTTTCTTTTCTTTTCTTTTTTTTTTTTTTTTGGTGGTACTGGGGTTCCTGGAAGCCCTTCTACATCTGGGCTACACTCCCAGACCATTTTTTAAAAATTACTATTTATTTGGAGACAGGGTCTCAAGCCAGCGAGGCTGACTATGAACCTGTGCGATCCTCCTGTCTCCCCCTCCCAAGTGCGGAGATTACAAGCGTGCGCCACCACGCCCAGCAGCAACCCTGTTTCAAATAAAACAGAACCCCAGGAATGCTTCTGGGTTCAATCCCTAGTATCAAAAATTAAAATAATTTTAGCTGGGTGTGGTGGTGCATGCTTGTAATCCCACCATTCGGGAGACGGAGGATCACGGTTTGTGGACAGCCTCAGCTATTTAGCGAGGCTCTTCACAACTCAGTGAGACCCTGTTTCAAAAATAAAAAGACTAAAGCTGGGCGTGGTGGCACATACTTGTAATCTCAGTACTTGGGAGGCTGAGACAGGAGGATCTCACAGGTTCAAAGCCAGCCTCAGCTACTTAGTGAGGCTCTTGGCAACTGAGTGAGACCCTGTTTCCAAATAAAACATAAAATAGGTCTGGGAGTATAGCCCAGATGTAGAAAGCCCCTGGGTTTCATCCCCATATCACACACAAAATAAATAAATAAATAAATAAATAGACTAAAAAATAAACAAAAAGACTAAAAAATAGTGCTGAGGGTGTAGCTCAGAGGTAGAATGCCCCTGAGTTCATTCCATCCCCAGCACTGCAAGTAAAATAAAATAATTTAAAAATTTTAAAAAGACTTTAAAAATGCTGAAGATGGCCGGGCGTTGTGGGCACGCTTGTAATCCCCGTGCTTGGGGGGGCAGAGACAGGAGGATCGCGCAGGTTCGAAGCTACCGTGCTGACTTAAGAGTCCCTGTTTCAAAGGGGGAAAAATGCTGAAGATGGTAAATTTCTTTTTACATGTATTTACTACAATTAATGAATCGGGGTAAAACACGAGACTCCAGTGGACACAGCACCAAAGGGTGGACTGCGTGGTCAGCCCAGCCAGGCAGGGCCAGCACGGGCTCCAGCAGCTCTGTGTGCTGGGGAGCCCTTGAGCGTGGCAGTGGGGAGGTCCAGGGAGGGTGGCGGTCCCCCAGCGCAGCCCAGGAGGGGGCTGTGTCCTCGTGTGGCACTCCACAAGGGCCCCTGGATCTTCCTGTGGCTCACCCCCACCCCTGCCTTCCTGCAGGAAGAATTCCCAGGCTTTATCCCAAGGACTCCCGTCCTTTCACCTGCTATCCAGGCAGCCACTGTGGCAGGTACAGCGTGGCTGCACCCCTGGCCCCCCAGAGCACCTGAGAGGTTCCTGGAGGAAGGGTCCAGCCAGAGGGTACAGCTCTGACTCCTGCTCGGGACCTCCTGTGCAGCTGATGGGGAGCCCCACAGGCACTCCTCCCAGGCCCGGAGCTGATCGCCTGCCTCCAGGAGCCCAAGGGAGCCCCAGCGACCCGGCTCCTGTTCTGCGCTTGCAGACAGCCCCCCGCGTCGCTTCTCCTCTACTGGGCTGTGTTCTTTCTGCCCTTTCTGGAAGTCTGGAGACACTGGAGGGCTGTAACTACAGGTGAGGCCGTGCCGAGGGGCCGAGTGTGTCAGGGCGTGTGTGTGCAGCACTGGGTACGCCCCAGCATCCTCTGACCCTTGGGGGGCCAAGGCAGGCCTAGCCAGTACCTTCTGGCAAGGGGCTGGCCAGGGGATGGGGTCTTGGATGCCAGGCCAGCACTTGGAAGACAGAGCTGAGAGGCACAGCAGCCAAAGGGGAAATGTGGCTGTTCTCCCAGCCTGGGTGCCCAGGCCCCACTGGGAGCCCACCCAGCCCAGAGACACTGCCCAGGCCTCTCTGTTGTCCCCAGGCACAGGTGAACCCGAGCAGGGTGACATCACACCCGTAGCCACATGCCTCTCCTGGAGTGTGACGCCACAGGCTGGGGCCACTTGAGGGCTGCCTGTCCCAGGCATTCCAGGGTCTCCCTGGGCTGGGGGGCTCCAAGGCTGGGGACTGCAGGTGCTCCCGGGCAGGTGTGGGGCAGGTCTCAGGTCCAGGCCCACTGGTGCCCCAGGGCGTGGCTGGGTCTATAAGGCTGTGGGGCTGGAGAGGCCTCTGAGAGTGGGTGGGCGGGCAGAGAAGGGCATCTGCCCCCCACTCCCCCAGGCTGAGCCCCACCAACCACTACCCCTGACCTCCGCTCCCACCCCTGCTTCCACAGGGCCTCCACCCGGGCCCCTGCTGGGCCGCACCCTGTACACGTGCACCCAGTGCGGTGTTTGGCCCCAGACCTCACGTTCCCCACCCGAGGCGCCCCGGGGTCTCGAGGGGAAGCAGCTCAGCCCAGAGCCTCAGCACATTAACACAGGAGCCCGCCCGGAATGCACAGGAGGAACAATGCCTTCGCGTGGCCGCTCTCCTTCTGCAAGAATAAATAGAGTCGGACAGAATGGCAGCTTCCTGCGTTTGTGCCTGCACTGAGCCCCGCAGTGATTCACGCGGAGACCTCCCACAGAGAGCTGGCCCTGCTGAGACCCCGCTGCATGCCCGGCCCGCTCCTGGGCCCGCGGGGCAGGGGAGCATCCATCTGCTCTCCCCCACGCCCAGCCCAGCGGCCTGGACACAGGCATCAGCTGGCCTGGCAGATGGCACAGGGGGCTTCCTGGAGGAGGAGGCCTTGATCCCGGCGTCAACAGCTGTGCAGAGCCAGGGGGGAGATTCTCAGGGGACAGAGGGTCTCAGCTCCTGGAAAGGCTTTTGTTCCTTTGACAGCAAGGGCCCATGGTGAGAGCTGGCCATGGTAGAAGAAAGCTCAGCACAGCCCTGGCGGAGTGCAGCCGAGGGTCACGAGGGCGTTGGGGGCCTGGATTTAAAGCAGGGGAGGGGGCATGGCTGGCTGGCCGGTGACGGGTCATGAGGACCATCAGCTGACGTGACCATGTAGTGGCTCAGCCCCAGGTGCCACGCTAAGGGGTCCTGGGTGGCTCGGGGACACCTCAAGTCCACCTCCACACCCCTCAGAGAAGACGACATGCTCCTGTCCACCGCCATGACTCCCCACCACCGTGCTCTAAGACAGGGCCCGGCTCTGCCCTGGCCCCGGCGCCTCCAGCCCACCAGCCACCTCCAGGCTGTGTTTCCACAGCCTGGGGGCTCCTCCTCGCCCAGGCCGTCTCTGTCCCCCCCACCTTAGTTCACCTGCCCTTCCTCCTAGGGGCCCGCACCACTCAGAGATGGCGGCCGCCCTTCCAGGCCCCCCGTGACAGAAGCCCAGCCGACTCTGGCGACCATTGCTTGCTTGGGACCAGCCAGCCCTCCTGCTTCCTGATGGGACCTCCAGTTTCTCCGATCTCCTGTGCAAGGCGCCCTGACTTGGCTTCTGCCCCTCAGAGGACCTGAACTCATGCAGGAGGGTCAAGTTCAGACCCCACGCCCTCCCTGGCCTTCAGCAGCTGGTGCCGAGCTAGGCCCCTTGTGAGCACCTGCTGTTGGCTGGCTTCGAACCTGCGCGGTCCTCCTGTCTCCGCCTCCCAAGCGCGGGGATTACAGCGTGCCCACCACGCCCGGCATGGTGCTTTCTGTCTTTGGATGGATTTGGCTGAATCAAGATAGGCTCTGCAAGCCAGGCATGGTGGTGCACACTTGCAGTCCCAGCTTGTGGGAGGCAGAGGCCGGAGGAGCTCGGCCCTTCCCCTTCGCAACTCAGTGAGACCCTGTTTCAAAAATAAAGAGACTAAAAAAATAGGCTGGGAGTGTAGCGCAGAGGTAGAATGCCCTGGGTTCCCCAGTCCGGGGGAAAAAAAAAAAAAAAAGAGCTCTATGCTGGGCATGGTGGGCACGCTTGTTGTCCCAGCATTCAGGAGGCCGAGACTGGAGGATCATGGTTCACAGACAGCCTCAGCTACTTAGTGAGGCCCTCCGCTATTTAGCGAGACCCTGTCTCAAAATAAAGAATAAAAAATAGGGCAGGGGATATAGCTCAGAGGTAGAGTGCCCCTGGATTCCATCCCCAGACCCGCAAAAAATAAAAAAATAAAAAAATAAAAATAAAAATAAAAACTCTGCAGGCTAGGCACCTTGGGTTGCAGAGAGAACTGGAAAGGTTTGGGTATGGGATGAGGACTAGTAGGCTGTGGCCAGGCCAGCCTGGGCAGTAAGTGAGGACAGCTCACAGCCCAGGGGAGGGAGGGACCACAGCCCCACCCCAGGCTGCCTTTGCGCTAGGCTCAGGGGGTCCGCGCCTCAGGCCCCCCAGAGATCAGAGGAAGGCAGCCGGCCTGGGAGGGGCACCCCAGTCTGCGGACCTTCTCCTTCTCCTTCCTCAGCCCCTGCCCCTCCCCAGCTCTGCAGGATCTGATCTCACGAACCCAGCCCCCACCGCCGCTTCCCTGGGAGGGGATATTCCGGCTCGACCCCTCCCCCGGCCCCGCCAGCCGGCTGAGCTGCGCCCCTGGGGCAGGACCCCAGTCCGGCCGGTCCTCCGCATCTGGGTTTCCTGCCGCCCGCCCCCAGCTCTGCTCTGCAGGAAGTGGCCACCTCCTGAACAAAGGGGCCGGCGGACAATGGCCATTGAATTGGCTGGGGCGCTCGCGCAGGGCCAGGCCGCCAGCTGCCCGCGCAGATAAGGCCCTGTCCGCGGCAGCCAGCGCACCTAGCTCTCGCGGCGGTCTCCGCCGGCCCGCGGGTCCCGGAACCGCACGCAGCACAGGGTCCAGGGCTCGGCCGCGGCAGGCCAGGGCGGCGCCCCGCCCAGCCGACCAGGGACCAATCGGGAGCCGGCACCCTCCACGCCGGCCGCTCGCGGACCAATCGGAGATCTAGCCCCGCCCCCGAGCCCGCTGGGCGCGAACCGTGTCCTAGCTACCCGGGACCGCTGGTCGCAGTGCGCTGGGCCCCGTGCGGGCGGGAGAAGCCACGCACGGGAGAGGGTGTGATATTTGCCGTTTCCCAAAACAGCACCAAACAGCACCGGTCTCGATGCTGGGGAACGTCAGCGCCGTGCCGGCCTTCCTTCGCCTCGGTCTGGGTGCAATGGTCGCCAGCGCGGCAGACAGCGACCCTGTTTTCCCGCGAGGGTCGGCGGACGCTCTTCACAGGAGAGCCTGGACCTCACGTCTGCGTGCGCAGCAGTGGGCGACGGGGGTTCTGCTCCGGGAAAGAACCCCCCCCCCTCCCGCAGCCTCCAAGGACAGCTCCTACTCGGGCCTGCACCTCTTCGTGAACCTGAAGCCCTGGGCAGTCACTGTGCGGAGGCCGGACTCCTACCCGGCTTTAGGGAGGAGTCACCTGCCCTTCCCCAGCCAGAGCCAGGGAGCCCAGGTCAGGGGACAGCTTTGAGCTGACTCTGGAGGACCCCGGCGCACCCACGTGCCCACCCTAAGCTGGGCCAGCTTCGAGCGAGGCCTGCGGAGCTGTAATTAGGGCAGGTGTTAGAGGTCTCTGGGAAGCGCCCAGCACCTTGTGGCCGCTCCCCCAACTTAGAGAGCCACAGGGCAGGGGCAGGAGTCTGCCTGGAGCTAGGGGCATGATCTAGAGGCTTGGGGGAACCGAGGCAAGCCTGTCTTCCTGGGCAGGATGAAGTGGCCGCAGCCCACTTCCGGTCCTGGTAGGCCCCCGCTGGCAGATGTGAGGGCAGGGCAGGGGCTGCCCAGTGCACAGCAGCAGCGACAGGCCCCTCCCTCGACAAGCCCTTGGCCTGCTGGGGCCTACCAGGACAGGGGCGCAGGGCTTGCGTGCTGCAGGGCCGGGGACAAAGGAAGGCTTCTTGGAGAAGGGAACACCTGTGCTCTGTTTGCTGGGAGCGCAGTGGGCCAGCGAGGAGCCAGGTGTCCAGGGGGAAGGCTCTGCTCAGGTGTGCGAGGGCCTCCACGCAGCAGGCCACCTGCCTTCCAGCCCAGCTAGGGTGGCTGTGGGATGGTGGCACCTGGTGAACGGTGCTCAGGTGTGGTCCTGGCGATGTGGGCGCTTTGGGTGAGCGTGGCCCCTCTGTGGCCCTGCTGGCGGGCTGAGGGCTGTGACCACAGCATGACAGTGCTTGGGTGCAGGGGCAGTGCTGAGGGGCTCAAGGCTGCCTAGTCTGGAGTCACATGTCCTAGGACCCGGCGCCCTCTTGCACCTCTGTGAGCACCCATCTCCTGGGTGCGGCCAGGTGGGCACACCTGCCAGAGCCACCCAGGACTCCTCACGCCCACTGGGACTCTCCCTCACACCTTCCGAGTCCTGCCACGGTGCAAATTTGTGTCCGGCTTTGTGAGCCATCCGGGTGGAGCGTGGACACCTGGGCCTGCATCAGCAGATGCCCCCCAGGACTCGGCCCCATGCCCGGCTGCAGGAAGCGGGAGGCTGGTCAGTTTCCGACTCTCGCCCTTCATCAGCCCTCGCCGCTTCCTGTGGCAAGTGTGGCCTGGGCCCCTTGGCGCCGGCGGCAGTGACTCACCCAGGGCCCCACCATGCCCGCCTGCACTGTGGTCCTGGCTCACCTGGCTGGCAGATCCCAGGGGTCGGGCCCCCTGCCTGCCCACCCCTCAGGGTCCAGCTGCCCCCAGGAGGCCCTCATCCCTCCCTCCCTCCTCCTCTTCACTCCCACCCCAGGGGCAGGCACTTCTGCCTGCATTCCCTGCCACGGTCTGGGCTGTCCCCTGCTCTGCGGTGGGCACCATACCCAGCCCCTTGTCTGTCCCCGCAGCTCCATGCTTGTCCCCGCATTCACCTGGGTCCCAGGCAAGTGGGGGACCTGCCTCTTCTATATATCTGCAGCCCTCTGTGCACCACGGCCTGACCCTATGTGGCTCCCACCGAGGCCTGCCAGCTGCGGCCTCCCAGCACCCGTCATGGCGCTGCCACTCCGTGGAGCTGGTCCCCAGGCCTTACTGCGGTCCCCAGGAGTATGCCAGTGTGTGCCGCCCACCTCAGAACTGGCCCTCCCCCTCCCCACGCGCTTGGGATGGGGAGGCTCTGGGGAGGGCCGGCTGCCTGATGGGGGTGCTCCTCCCTACACCCAGTGACAATCCCCGGGGAAGTGGCAAAGGAGTCACCGTCATGGGAGGGGCTCCTGCCTAAAGGGGAACAGCCTCTCCTTCCTTGAGGAGGGCTTGTGGGGCTTTGGAGCCCCCACCCCACATACACAAAAGCTGTAAGAGGGCCCGCCACGTGCAGAGGCACCGATCACCCCTCCACCCAGTCGTCCTGCAGTGCCAGGCCCGGCAGGCCCAGGAGGAGGAGCGGTGCCCACCCATACAGCACTCCTGTGTGTGCATGTATATGGCCTGGTCCTTCTGACCACCCTTCAATTCCCAGCCTGGTGTCCTGTTTATGGACTGGAAAAAATTTAAATTTTTGTTTGTAGTGAGGATTGAACCCAGGGGCATTCTGTCTCCAAGAAATACCCCTCGCTCTTTGTACTTTTTGTTTAGAAACAGGGTCTCACCAGGTTGCTGAGTCTGGCCCTGAACCTGCGATCCTACTGTCTCAGTCTCCCAAGTACCGGGACCACAAGTATGCGTCACCACGCCCGGCTCAAGCCTGGGACATGATGTACCCGCCACAGGCTGCTGCCCCAGATCCCACCTCCGTCACCCCTCTCCCGTTGCCCACAGCCCTCTGCCCACCTCTCAGGCCCTTCAGCCTGGCCTGCTGGAGCCATGCCACCTCACCCCTCCTGTGCCCATGTGGGGTGCCCCAGACACCTACTAGGCTTCCCAGAACAGAGGGGAGCCGTGTGCAGTCCACTCGCACTCAGGGCCTGCCCTGGCTGCTCAGCCGTCTCTCCTCGGCTGCCGCTGTAGACGGGCTCTGCTCACCTCCACCCTGCCTGACTTTGTGCATGTGAACCCCAGACCCACCTAACCTGCTTGCTCAGATGCGCGTGTGCACACGGCTTAGAGCCCGTCCACTCCTGAGGGTGTGTCCCTGAGGACACGGCAGCTTCCCCGCCTCACAGCAAGGGCTTTGTTACGAGGCTTTGTCTGCTCGCTGAGTAACTCATAAGCCAGAGATGAGAAGTATGTCCTGCGTGCCGCGTGGCTCTTGAGGGAGACGACCTACAGGCGGTGAGCCTCGGGGTGGACTAACGAGTGGCAGACCGCCCTCCTCCCAGGCCCAACTCCAGGGACCTTTCCCATCACCTCATTATTGATGTGAACGCACACACGTGCCTGCGTGCACCCGAGTGGCACGTACATGTGTGTGAGACAGGAATAAAGCTCTTCAGCTTCACAGGTATGACACTTTCTCCAACTTTATTTACTCGTCTCACTGGGGATCAAACCCAGCAGCATCCTACCTCTGAGCTATACCCCAGCTCTATTTTATATTTTGAAAGAGTCTCACTAAGTTGCTGAGGGTGGCTGTGAACCTGCAACCCTCCTGCTTCAGCTTCCCAAGTACTGGGATGACAAGCGTGTGCCACCACGCCCGGTTTTCCACCAATTTTAGAGGTCCTGCAGCTAAGCAATCTGCTCCAACTAGCTTTGGGACAGGGTATACCTCTGAGTATAAGCCATGATGGCGATGGTCACCTTAACTGGTTCAGGATGTGGAGGTAGATCAAGCCTTCTGAGACCACCAGCCCTTCACTGGGGCCTATGCCGATGCCCCATGGGTGAGTTTTAGTCTCAGGGACCTGGCGCTCAGAAGAGGGAGTACTGCCCCTGCCGGACCTGGGCCTCCAGCACTGGACACTGGTGCTGCTGCAGCTGCAACCGGGTCCTCCCGCCCAGGGCTGCCTGCAATGGCCAGCTCCATCCACGCTGCTGGGGAGGCCCAGGGCCTCCTGAGGTGTGCGGGTGGCCCTGCATGGCCTCCCATGAGGCCAGGCTGGTTTCCTGCCCTCACCTCTCTCTCCTGCCAGCCTCCAGAGTGGTGGGGCTGGCCTGGGGCCCCAGCTTACAGCCCAGTGGGTGGTGACCCCCACCCATGCCTGCACCCTCACCGAGGCCACTCAGTTGGCCAGGGTCAGCTGGCGTTGGCGCAGTAACCAAGGGCATTAGCAGCCAGGACCACTGATAGGCCAGAGTCGGACCCAGGGTGAAGACTGAAGTTGGGGTCAGGGTGAGATCAGGGTTGGGTCCCACCAGCCTGGGGCCCCTGCCCTGTGGGTCCTGGCCAGGCCCATTGTGTGGGGACAATGGCTTCCTGAGCCAAGTTCCTCTCCCGACAGGAAAACCATAAAGACCCTGCCCTTGGCCACCGCCCTGGCCCCTTTGAAGGCAGGCAGGCCTCAGCCTTGGAGCCTTGGAGCCAGCCCCTCCGCCCCCTCCCTACGGCTGAGCCCTGCCCAGGCGCGGAGCGTAGAGCTGGGTGCTGAGACAGGTGCTCGGCATGCAGAGTGCCGGATCTCAGAGAGCGCAAAGTCCCAGGGTCCCCCTCAGAGCGCCCAAGGGACCAGGCTACCTTTGCAGGCTGGCTGGGCCCGTGGGTGCAACAGCTAAGGGGCTGGGAAGTTGCTGGCTGTGGTGTCCCATTCTGGGGAGGCGGTGGGCCCAGAGCCAGGGGAGAGGCAGGCTGTGCCCAGCCCCCGACCCGCCAGGCCTCTCCACCAAGCCTAGCTGGTCCTGGGGCGCCCCCTGCTGGCCCTGGTTGGCGATGGGCCAAGCCTATAGAGAGTAGCAGGACTAGGGACTCCAGGGAAACCTCCACACGGGGCATGCTGGCAGCTGTCCTGCAACTTGGTGGAGGACAGAGAGTCGCCCAGAAGCACAGCAGAGATGAAGGGCAGGACCCTCCCTCGGTGCCCACCTGGAGCTCCCTGTCCACCAGCCTCCCGGGTGCCCCACCTGGGGCGGTAAACAGATGGGCCCCAGGAGGACCCAGTGCACTGCCTGAACCAGGTCAGGACCCACCCCCAGGGAGGCTCTTGTTTTGCAACTGCTGAGGGCATGTGTGTGTTCACAGCACACACGCACGTGCACGCAAACCTACCTGCCTGCCCCACAGACGGCACAACCCCATCAGTCATGTGAGGGGCTGACAGGGACAAGCAGGCTCCAGGGACCTGGGGGAGCTAGGCCCAGATCTGGGGGAGCAGACTCTCCTCCAAGCTGCCCCTGGGCCAGGCAGGAGGCTCTTCTCAGGAGCCTGTCTGCCCGTGGCCTCTCCAATGAGGCTGTCAGGACAGGGGCCAGGTGGCACTCCCCTGCTCTCTGGTACCCTGAGAGAGTAGGGTGGCTGGGCACCCAGCTGCCAGGCTAGGAGGCGCCCAAGAGTCAGCTCCAGCAACGAGGCAAGCAACAAATGTACCACCAGGGCCAGAGCACACGCCTGTAATCCCAGTACTTGAGAGGCTGAGACTGGAGGATCACAGGTTTGAGGCCAGCCTCAGGAACTTAGCAAGACCGTTTCAAAATAAAAAGGGGCTGGGGATGGCTAGGAGTTAGGCTACTCCTGAGTTCAAGCCCTAGTACCAAGAAAACAGAAAGCCCACACAAAACCAACGTGCCACCAGCAGCCACAGCAAGCCTCTAAGCCTGATGTGGAGAGCCGGCGATGCCCCCGTCCTAGGACACCAGGGGCCAGAGCGGCTATGAAGGGCATAGCAAGGGAGGGTGCCCTGGCGGAGATCCAACCCAGTCAAAGGCACGCAGCCTGGCTGACCTGCCACCGCCTGTGGCCAGCCACATGCCCCCACACTGGGCACCCAGGGGTCCTGTCAGCACCCACAGCAGCCCTCTGCCCTATCGGAGCCGCGATGCTAGGTGGTGGGAGGCAGGGAGGCTGGCCAGTGCCCTGCCCCAGTGGTCACAGGGTCTTGAAGACACCAGAGGGGCCTGGGATTTGCAGGATGCCCGTGCTGCAGCCCGTTATCCCTGCTGGAGCTCCCCGAGGCCTCGGAATCCAGGGAGGGAAGGCCGGCCTGGGCCAGCGGCTAGGCTCCTGGCTTCGGGCAAGCTCAGACTGTGTGGTCCTGGACGTGAAAGCCGGGGCATTCCACCTCCTGCTACCCCATCCCTAGGCTGTCCTTACATTGATGTCACTACCTACTGAGGCAGTCCTTGGGCTGCAATACTCCCATTTCAACACCCCAAGTACTGGGATTAGGAGTGTGCCATCATGCCCAGCTACGCTCAGACAACTTCTGAGATACCCTGGAGTCCCGGGGTCGCTGCCTCCCACCCCACCCTGGAAGGCTGCAGCCTCCTCCCACTGCTGTAGGCTCTGGGCTGGAGCTGGGTGCTTTGGTCCCTGGGGCTGGTCTGGCTCCACCTGCCCCTCCCTGTGGAAGCAGCTAGGTTGGACCCTCCCCGGCTCCCTACCTCACCTGCCGTCCGAAGCCCCTGACGCAGCCCAAGCTGCCAGGCAGAGTGCAGCTGGGGCCTTGAGTGCCCACGTGGAAGCCAGCTTGGAGGCGTACTGACCAGACTTCCTTGCAAGCCCCCAAAGGCCGCCCGCTCCTCAGAGTGCCCAAGAGGCTGCTAGCACAGGGACAATGCCTCCCATCTACACCCCCAGCCCTATTTCTTATTCTTTATTTTGAAACAGGGTCTAAGTTGTGGAGGGCCTCAGTAGCTGAGGCTGGCCGGGAACCTGAGATCCTCTTGTCTCAATCTCCCAAGTACTGGAATTCCCAGTGTGCGCCGCACCTGACTCTGGCTGAGACTTAACTGCTCAGTGCTCAAGTGTGTGCACCTGGCAGGTATGGATGAAGGCCGCATGGCAGGAGCCCAGCATCGCTGCAGAGAAGCACGGCTCACCAGGTCCCATCACAGGCCGTGGTGGTCCCATGTCAGGAAGGGGCATGCAAATGTGCTCCTTGCCTGTGGGATGGGGCACACAGACCCAAATACTCCCTTGGGGTCTCCACTTGTGCCACTGGGGACCTAAAGAGGGGGCTCTGGCAGCAGCCCAGAGGCAGCCAGCCCGTGTGGCTGCCCCTGCTGGGCCTCACCATCCATGCTGCTCAGGTCCCCAGGACCCTAGCACTGTGTGCTTCTCAGCACCCTCAGGGGAGCCCTCCCCCACCCCAACTTCCGCCTCCCTACCTGGACTCCTGCAGCAGGACACCTCGCTAGCCACACAGGCCCTGCCTTCCAGGCCAGCCAGCCTCTCGAGCAGCCCTCACCCCTCTGCTACTGTCCCCACGGGGTAGGCAGGAAGACTTCAGTTTAGCCGTGTGGCCTAGCCTGTCCTCTTTGGGCACAAGCCTCCCGCCCTCTCCTACCCGGCTGGCTGGCGGCCCTTCAGCACAGCCAGCCTCCCCATGCTGTGCCCTGCCCTCCTGCTGTCGAGCTGGCTCTTCCCAGCCTCCCCTGCCCCACCCAGCAGGAGCAGTGCAGAGGGCAGGTTCTGGATGCTTCAGTGCCGCTCCACGTGCGCCAGCCACTCGAGGCAGAATCCAGGAGGGCTGTGCGCTGGCTTCACCCCCATGCAGAGTCGTGACATCCTGCCCACTTTCCCCAACTCCCGCGATACCCTTCCTGCCATGGCAGCCCTGGCCCCGTTGCCATCTGCCCCTGCAGGGCTAGCACAGCAAGCCTCCCCGGGCCGAGGGCTGGCACTCCCTCTGCCCACCCACCAGCCTGCTCCGACTGTGGGTGTTTCCTGCAGCTGCTCCTGCATGTTCAGGCCTCAGCCCTCGTGCTCTTCACTGCACCCTCTTTCCAGTGCCCTCTGGGTTTCTGTGCCCTGCTGGAAGCCCAGGGAGGCCCGCATCCACCTGTCCAGCCCAGGCACACACATCACACCCACACCCACGCCCAGCTGCCAGCGTGGGGTGCTCCTCAGATCTGGCAGTCTACACACTCCTCTGCAACTCCCCACCCAGGCACCCTGGGGTTTCCAGGGTTGTCTACCCCGCAAAGCCAAGGGGGGTGGTGCGTGGCGGCCAGCAGGCCCAGATATGTGTGTGTGTGTATGTATGTCTATGACTAAAGCCGATCGCCAAGGTGGGTGGTGCGTGGTGGCCAGCAGCAAGAGGTGTGTGTGTGTGTGTGTGTGTGTGTATGTGTGTATGTGTCTACCACCAAAGCCAATTGCCAAGGTGGGCTGTGTGTGGTGGCCGGCAGCCCCGGGTGTGTGTGTGTGTGTGTGTGTGTGTGTGTGTGTCTACCACCAAAGCCAATTGCCAAGGTGGGCTGTGCGCAGTGGCCAGCAGCCCCAGGGGTGTGTGTGTATGTGTGTGTGTGTGTGTGTGTGTGTGTGTGTGTGTGTCTACCACCAAAGCCAATTGCCAAGGTGGGCTGTGCGCAGTGGCCAGCAGCCCCAGGGGTGTGTGTGTATGTGTGTGTGTGTGTGTGTGTGTGTGTGTGTGTGTGTGTCTACCACCAAAGCCAATTGCCAAGGTGGGCTGTGTGCGGTGGCCGGCAGCCCCGGGGGTGTGTGTATGTTACTGGGGATTGAATCCTGAAGCATTTTACCACTGAGCTATACCTCTGGCCCTTTTTTGATTCTGAAATGAGGTCTAAGTTATCGTGCATTGGCCTCAAACCTGTGATCCTCCTGTCTCAGCCTCCCAAGCACTGGCATTCCAAGTGCACCCTATGGTACCCAGCCTAGCAGCCCAGCTCTTGGTGTTAAACAGAGCCAGTCCCCTGCCTGAGCTCAGGAAGCCAGGACTCAGGCCATTTGGCTGGACAGGCAGGGTACCTCCTATGGGAGAGGTCGCGGGGCAAGAACAGCGGGATCTGAGAACACACCCAGCCAGAGTCCTATGGCAGGGTGGGGGTGCCAGGCTTGGAAGCTGGCACTTGTCCCCGCCTGCCTGCAGCAGGGCACCCATGACAGAGGGCAGGCCACAGGGCCAGGCAGTCACAGACAGCAGCCCCAGCCAGCTTCGCTGTCTGAGTCAGTCCTCAGTCTTGTAGCAGCCATGGGTAGGACCAGGCTGGCTATAGTGGCCAGGGCCCCATCTCTGTGCCAAGTGGGTCCGGCCCAGGACACCCAGCCTGCTCCACCCAGAGGCAGAGGGCTAGTCTGGGAAGCAGCTGAAGCCCCTGAGGGTGCCCTGCCCTCCATCTCAGGGCCATGCTCAGGGAACTAAGAGCCTGTGGTGGCCCCCGGACTTTCTTCTCAAGAGGCCCCTGCCTGCCCTCCCTCCACAGGTGCTGACTCTGGCCTGACTCCAACACATGCAGCTCTCCAGCGTCATTCTGGCTCTTCGTGCACTGGTGCAGGGCCGGCACCAAGGAGCCGCGTGCAGGTGTGGGGTCCACTAGTCTGCACTTGGGTACCGTGCTGCTAGGCGACCATCTGGCAGCTGTGTGCACTACTGACTGTAGGCCATAGGACCTCAGGTCCTGGAGCAGGAGGCTGATGTCTGTGCTGCCCAGGTGGTACACAGCAACAGATGGGCCCCCAAAACAGTGGGGAGCCCCTGGCACCTCGGGAGGCAGAGGGCCAGTTCCCAGCACAAGTGGGAGCAGCCAGCCTCCACCACCCTCCCTGGTGGGGAGGCCCCCTGGGCTGGGTGCAGAGTGCCTCTCAGGAGGAGGGCAGCGGGTGGCAGGATACCTGGGTGACCGGTCAAGAGCAAGGCCCACACAGCGCTCCACTGGCTTGACAAGTGGCAAGGCTTCCTTGAAACAGGGACCCACAGTACCTGCCTCTGAGGCCTCTTGAGTGGTCAGTGACTGGCAACTAGGCCATGCGGTAGGACTCCGGGCCTCGGATGCTCTCCGGCTACGTCTGATGAGACATGCAGAGAGTTGGTCTGGTTCCCCTTGCTGGGTAAAAATATTCCTTACATTGCTCAAAACAGGATCCCAACAGTAGGAACTACAGAGGCCAGGTGTCCATGGGATGAGAGTTCCGAAGCAAGGGGGATAGTGCTCGAGGCTGGTCCCAGGTCTTTGCATTCAGAGCCCATCTGACTCCCAGGAGACATGGCCAGGTCCAGTGCCAGGACTCTGCCTGGCCTTCAGGGCACACTCAATAGCCATCATCATCATCTCCATCACAGCCGTAATCTGCAAAGCACAAGGGATGGTCGTGGACGCCCAGACACCCCTCCACTACGCTCAGGAGATGCCCCAGGCTGTGGGATGCTGCCTGCCTGCCTGCCTGCCTTCGTCCCGCCCTCCCTCCAAGGCTCTAAAGCCAGCCCCCTGCCTCTCAGGCCCTACCACCCAAGGAAAACTCCACTCTGGTCTTCCTTAGCCCTGTACTTCTTTGGGGCTGACAGGCCTGGCGTGGCGTGGCGCTCCTGGTGGGCCGGTGTACCTCCCGCCTCTGAGTGCACAGGTCTATGTCCACATGTGCAGACCTGGGAACCCCACCTGCCTGGATAGACCTCCAACACACTCCCAGCAAACCTGAGACCCACAGCCTGCCCAGCAGGTGCCTCACTTTCCCCATGGAGCTGGGCTCTGAGACCCTGGCCAGCTTCTTCTGGCATACCCCAGGGCCTCAGAATTAGTATGGCCAATGGACACTGCCTTGGTTAAAGTTTCCTCTTTCAGAGAGGCATTTGGTTTGAAGCCGACAGGCGGAGTGTCAGGACTGTCAGGCAGGTGGTCTGTCCTGGTTTCTTGGGAAGCCCCCATGTCGGGTCCACCCACCTTGTGGAGCCCCACACACCATTGCTACCCATCATCTGCAGAGCGCTGACACAGGGCTCCCCATCCTCCTCATCTGCGTCTTCCTCGTCCGCCTCCTCCTCGGGGTGGTACGACACAGGGCCGCTCTCCACCAGAACTGCCGCTGGCCTGACGAGCTCAGCTCCTAGGGCAGGGGAGCTGGGGTGCAGGGCCTAGAAGGAGAAAGTGGTGCTGGGATGGGAGCGAAGTGTGCTGCCCTCCTGACCACAAGGCAGGCCTTGGGCTCCTTCAGGCTGGCCCCAACAAGCCTCAGCGCTCCTGCGCGCACTTGAGCTGGTCAGAGGGTCTGCCTGGCTCCTGGTATCCACAGCCCCCTTTCAATCTCCTGCTCATGCAGCAGCTAGGCCAGTGGACAGGCCTCAGGCCGCCCTCTGCATGGCAAGGCCCCATGCCCTGCCAGGCCCTGCTTCTCATACACTGGTTCTTTGGGACCCGGGGAGTGGGTTCTGGTCTGTGCTCTAGCCCTTCTCTTGGCGCTCGTCCCTGCCTTGAGCAGCAGGCACGTGCCTGGCCCTTGTGTCCCCACTGCACCCGGCTTTAGCAGTCCATGTCTGTTCCAGCCAGCATCAGACCAGCAGCCGCTCAGTAACCCCATCAGGCTCTACTGCAGCCCCCCGAGGACCCTGTCCTGTGTAGCCGACGCACCTCTCCCACGGCTGCCTTCTTAGCCGGCTGCGTAGACACCAGAGGCCTCAACCTGCAAGGAAGCACAACACAGCCTCAGCCCAGGTTTCTGCTCCTTGTAGGGCCCAGGCCGACCAGGCAGCTGTGCCAGGGCCGCCCTGCTACTTCAGAGCCCACCATGGCAGTGAGAGCATGGCTCGTCGCACTCAGGACACATGCAGAGGACCCACTCCGCGGCTCTGTCCCCCAGTGGCTGACACACTCCTGGAGCGCCTCCAGCAACGCGAGAACCTGTACCGCCCTACTGGCCAAGACACCGTCCACCCTGGCATGCACACTGCGGCCCTCTTGCAGATCTTTCCAGCCTTGGGCCCCCCCACAGGACCCTTGCTCCTTCCTCACTATCTCCGGGTGTTATCACCCTTCTTTCTGTCCCTGCTCGAGAAGTCCAACTGTGTCCATCCTGAGACCGCCTGCTGTGTGTCTTGAATCCACAAGGGCTGCATTCACTCCCATTGTGACGGGGTACATGCACCTGATAAGAGACCCACAGAGGCCACAGTGACCTCTTCTTCCTGGTCACACAACAGGAGCTCTAGGCCGTCTGTTCTGCACCCCCTTTCTGGCCATGGAAAGTGGCCACATCAGAGACCCCTGCTCAGTTCTCCCTCGACACCTCTTACCACCAATTAGCAGCCTCTGGAGGAGGAGGAGGGAAGGGGAGGAGGGAGAGGACTTCAGGGCTCAAGCCTGCTTCTCTCCCAAGGCCCCACCTGGCGCACAGTGGTTGCCTCAGGACTTTTGCTTGCAGTGCCCTGCACCGGGCCCGCCTCTGCCCTCCAGACCCTCTGGACAGAGGCACCTCTGGCTGATGCTCACAGAGATGGGAGAAATCAGGCTTTGTTCCCATACTCTGGGCAAGAGTGCAGCCAAAACTGGTGTAAGAGGGTGCTGGGCCCATGGGGGAGGGCGGCGGGGGTGAAGAGCCCCTTCCTTTCAGCCACTGCTGAAATGTGTGCATAGAGGGCTCAAGTAGCACCCTACTGCTAGACCTTCAGAGGCTCAGCCCCACCCAGCAACTCCCGCCAGGTGAACCCGGGGACAGTGGGAAGGGATCTTGTAACAGGCTGGGCAGTCACAGAAACCCAAGCACAGGGAGCTGGGCCAGCTCCAGGCAGTTGCTCGTGTGGCCCGGCCATCGCCTGTGTGACATAGGTGTGCTAAGGTCAGGTAGCCAGCCGGGCCTCCTGTAAGGGTCTGATGGCACCAAAAGGACAGGCTCCTGCCAAGTATCACAGCTCGCAGTCCCCAGCCTACTGGGCCGGTCCCCAGCTAGGAGGCCAAGGGACTTAGGGCCACCAGAAGGGTGCCTGGAGAGGCTGAAAAGTCAGTCAAGAAAACTGAATAGCACTCGGAGATGCTCCTGCCTAAAGTGGCCATGCAGACCATGTCTGCAGCTGGTCAGCACTGGTAGCTGACCAAGAGGTCAGCCTGGGGCTTGCATTCTAAGGAAAAGCGCTTATAAACATCAGGAAACAAACACAGCAACTCAGCAAGGTCCTCAGGAACTTAATGAGACCTTGTTTCAAAATAAAAAATAAGCCGGGCGTGGTGGCGCACGCTTGTAATCCCCGCGCTTGGGAGGCAGAGACAGAAAGATTGTGCAGGTTCGAAGCCAGCCTTGCTGGCATAAGAGACCCTGTTTCCAAATAAAAAAATATAAAATAGGTCTGGGAGTATAGCCCGGAGGTAGAAGGGTTCCATCCCCAGTACCACCAAACAAACAAACAAACAAACAAACAAACAAGCAGAGTTGGTGGGAATGTAGAGTAGAATGCCCCTGGGTTCAGTTTCCGGTACCAAAAAACAAGAAAAAAAATAGCCATAACAGAAGAGCCAAATGCAGTGTACACTGCAATCCCAGTGACTTGGGGGTCTGAGACAGGAGGATCATGGGTTTAAGGCTAGCATGAGCAACTTAGCAAGTTAGCAAGATCTAGTTTCAAAATGAAAAATAAAGCCGGGCGTGATGGCGCACGCTTGTAATCCCCGCGCTTGGGAGGCAGAGACAGGAGGATCGTGCTGGTTCGAAGCCAGCTGCGCTGGCTTAAGAGACCCTGTTTCCAAATAAAAATATAAAAATAGGTCTGGGAGTGTAGCCCGGAGGTAGAAGGGCTTTCAGGAACCCCAGTACCACCAAAAAAAAGAGAGAAAGGGCTGGAAGCCAGGTGTTGTGGCGTACACCTATAACCTCTTGGTTATAGGTGTACTTGGGAGGAGGCTGAGACAGGAGGATCACAGGTTCAAAGCCAGCCTCAGTACCTTAGTGAGGCTCTTAGCAACTTATTGAGACCATTTCCAAATTTATAGGATCACAGGTTCAAAGCCAGCCACGCTGGCTTAAGAGACCATTTCCAAATTTAGAAAAAGTATAAAAATAGGTCTGGGTGTATAGCCCAGAGGTAGAAGGGTCTCTATGAACCCCAGTACCACCAAAAAAAAAAAAAAAAAAAAGATAGGGCCGGGCATGGTGGCAAACACTTGTAATCCCGTTACTTGGGAGGCTGAGACAGGAGGTTGTAGGCAGCTTCTGCTACTTAGGAGGCCCTCAGCAACTTAGTGAGACCCTGATTTAAGATAAAGAATAAAAAATAGGGCTAGAAATCAGGTGTGGTGACTCACACTTATAATCCCAGTATTTGAGAAGCTAGGATCGCAGGTTTATGGCCAGCCTCAGCAATTTAGTGAGGCCCTCTGCAACTTAGTGAGGGCTTGTTTCAAAACAAAATAAGAAAGCCGGGCGTGGTGGCGCACGCTTGTAATCCCCGCCCTTGGGAGGCAGAGACAGGAGGATCGTGCAGGTTCAAAGCCAGCCGCGCGCGCTGGTTTAGGAGACCCTGTTTCCAAAATGAAAATGTAAAAAATAGGTCTGGGAGTGTAGCCCGGTAGAAGGTAGAAGGGCTTCCAGGAATCCCAGTACCACCCCCCCCCCAAAAAAAAAAGAAAGAAAATAGGGCTGAGGGTGTAGCTTGAAGGTAGAATGCCCTTGGGTTATTGAACTGCAAAAAAAAAGAAAAAAAAAAAAAAAAAGAATAGGGCTGAGGGTATAGTCCGGAGGTAGAAATCCCATGTCTAACCCCCAGTAGCATTAAAGACGGAAACAAAAACAAAAAACAGCAAAGGAAAAGGAAAAAAAAAAAAAAAAGGGCTGGTGATGTCTACATAGCTTAGTGGTAGAACATCCCTATGTTCAATCCCCAGTATTGTGAAAAAAAAAAAAAAAAAACCCTCCCAGCCAGGCGTGGGGGTACACGCTTGTAATCCCTGTGCTTGGGTGCTTGGGAGGCAGAGACAGGAGGATCACACAGGTTCGAAGCCAGCCGCACGCGCTGGCTAAAAAGACCCTGTTTCCAAATAAAAAAGTATAAAAAATAGGTCTGGGAGTGTAGCCCGGAGGTAGAAGGGTTTCCAGGAACCCCAGTAACATCAAAAAAAAAAAAAAAAAAAAACCCTCCCACATATGGTTGCCAGGAACAACAGGTGCAGGAGGTGAGTGCTCCCCACACAGGAGATTCCTGAAGAGACACAAACACCTGTGGGCCTGGGACTCCAGGAGGCCCTGGGGTGAACTGTCCCCAAGTGGGGGAGTGGGACCTCGTTAGGACATCCCACACCAAACAAAGAGGTCAAGGTGCCAGGGGAAAAGGCCTAGCCTAGACACAGAATTCTCAGTGCTAGAAAGGATGTACTCCCACAAAACCAGCACCCTACCCTCAGCTGGGTGATGTGCATGCGCCAACAGAACCCTGGTGGCACCAGAGCCACTCTGTGGGACAGGTTGCTTCTTCCTCTCTCTCTCTTTTTTATTTTTGGTGGTACTTGGGATTGAACCAGGGGCATTCTACCTCCAAGTGTAGACAAGGTTTCACTAAGTTTCAGGGGGCCGCACTAAGTAGCTGAGGTTGGCCAGGAACCTGTGATCCTTCTGTTTCAGCCTCTCAAATCCCGAGATTACAAGCATCCCCTACCATGCCTGGCTAGGCTGGGGTTTCTTAGAGTGCTTCCTAGCCACCCAGAGACGGCCTCATGAGTTCATCTCAGTCTTTGCACCAAAATAAGTTTCAGATGGATCAGAAACTTAAGACATAAAAAACCAAAACCACAGCCAGATGTGGTGGCAATGCCTATAATCCCAATACTAGGGAGGCGGAGACAGGAGGATTACAGGTTCAAATCCGGTGTGTGGTGACCTACTGAGAGCCTATATCAAAATAAAAAGGGTCAAGGTTTAACTCAGTGGTAGAATGCACCTGGGTACCACCCACAGAAGGGAAAAATTCATAAAATTAGAAGAAATATACAACAGCTTTCCTTACAATCTGAACATAGAAGAGTCCTTGTGGAGCATGATGGCATGGCACTGACCCCAGAAACTAAGAAGGCTGGGCTGGTGAGTGGTCACTAGTTCCATATTATTAACACACACACCACCACAAAAGGGAAGCGCGGAACAAGGACATGAGAAAAGACGTCTCTTCTCCTTAAGTGGGAGAAAAGCACCTTCGCACATCTTTTCTTCTTAACAAGTCATGATTAAAAAGAACAACTAAGAGTGGAGGTGGAGCCGGGCGTGGTGGCGCACCCTTACAATCCCAGTACTTGGGAAGCTGAGACAGGACGATCTGGGTTTGTGGCCAGCCTCAGCTACTTAGTGAGGCTCTCTGCAACTTAGTGAGACCCTGTTTCAAAAAAAGGAATAAAAAATAAGGCTGGGGGTGTAGCTCAGAGGTCAAATGCCCCTGGGCTTCATCCCTAGTACCACCAAAAAGAAAAAGAGTGAGCCGGGCGTGGTGGTGCAGGCTTGTAATTCCAGTTTTTGGGAGGCTAAGACAGGAAGATCATGGCTCATGGACAGCCTCAGCTACTTAGTGAGGCCCTTTGAAACTTAGTGAGACCCTGTTTCAAAATAAAGAATAAAAAATAGGGCTGGGGGTGGAGCTCAAAGATAGAATGTCCCTGGGTTCCATCTCAGTACCAAAAAAAAAAAAAGTGGTGGTAGGTGGCACCCAGGGAGACTTGGGCAGCTGGTACCTTGCAATGGCATCTTGCAGGCCACTGCACACAGGGTCCACAGGTGCAGCAGTGCCGGCCGGCACATTCTGGCCCTTTGCTGGCCTTGGCCCCACTGCTCGCATCTCTCCCACCCACACTCCACCTGACTGCAGCAGCGGTCAGCTCGCGCCTCTCAGCAGAACAGCTGCAGTGTGGGTGTGGGTGTGGAGGGCCTGGGGCTGGCTCTCCTACAAAATCACCCCGAGCTGGAGAACCTATCATTCCTGGAGACAGAACAGCTCCTGAGGCTGCAGGAGCTCCCTCAGCTCAGGGAGTCAGGACATGGCTCGCAGGGCTCCTGATTCTCCTGTGGCCCAGCCAGCCACGGCAACCCAGACACCCCGCCCAGGGGACAGGATGGTACCTCTTCCCCACGCTGGTCCCAGGGTCAGCCCCATTCCTGCCGGCTGGCGTTCTCCTCCGTGACAGCTTTCTGGAGCTGCTCCTCTCTGCAGGCCGCGTGTCCTCCTTGTGCGGGCTGCCCCCACTGCCCTTGCTGTTGAGGTCCCGGAGAACACTGTAGTTAATTTTGCTAGATATTTTCTTCTGCTCCAGCATCTTCTCAATGGCCTCCCCAGCTGTGCTGGCCTGGATCGGCTCTCGGCGTTTGCAAGACTTCTTGGGCTAGATCGAAACATAAAAAAAATGCCTGCTAAGTGGCTGACCTGCAACCTTCAGCCTCATCTCATGAAGCTGGGCTCTCTGGGGCACTCGGCTGGCCCTGGCTCAGGTCACCCCGACACCACCAGTCCACCCCACCTCCACCCTGTTCTTGCACTCCAGCCTCCCTGGTGTGGCCACTCCTTGTGGAGAGAAAAGGAAGGTGCCCAGCACAACACGCAACACACTGCCTGGTGGGATGGAGCTGCTGGGCCAAGCCTACGGACCCTCTGAGAGGCAGGCTCCACCCATCTTCCATGGCCTGACAAGTTCAGTCTCGGTGACAAGAGCCCCAGCTCAATCAGAAGCTCAATCCAGCCAGGTGTGGTGGCACACCTGTAACCCCAGAACTTGGGAGGCTGAGACAGAAGGATTGTAGATTCAAGGACTGCCTCAGCAAGTAGTGAGACTCTCATCAATCTAGTGAGGCCCTGTTTCATAATAAAACTAAAATCAGGCTGAGGATATATTTGGAGATAGAATACCCCTCTGGGTTCAATCCCCAGTGCAAGGGGGGGGGGTGTGGTGGAAAGGGAGCAGACACACACACACACACACACACACACACACACACGCAGCTTAACCCTTTCCAAAGTCACTGTTCAAGCCCTGGAGTGAGCAGCTGAGCCAAACTGCCAGACAGAGAAAGGAAGGACAGTAGATGTTCCCAGGCCATCCAAGAGAAAAAAACCAAGATGGGGCCCTCAGAGGCCAGCCCTGAGTCTGTCTCAGCACCGTCTGCCCTGGCCCCTGTGCTAGGAACCCCACTCCAAAGATGGGGAGCATGTCCCTCCAGGGTGGAACCCAAGACCAGTGTGGCTGACCAGGGCAACTTGGCGGCCAGTGCTGGCTCAGCGGTCACGGGAGAAGGCGTTTCAAGGATATCTCCTCCCAGGAACCCAGAAGTCTGCAGAAGCATGGACTCAGGCGCTGGCGGGCACCCACCTTGTGCTCCTTATAGGTGCCGAGCTCTTTCTCCTTTGCTATCCGCGCTTCTTTCTCTGCAAGTCAGGGTGGGCGGGTCAGCAAGGGCCTGCAGCTCGGGACCCAGGCGGGCGGGCGGGCAGGCAGGCGCTTACCCCTCTGCTCCCGCAGGTACTCGGCGTTCTCTCGCATCCACAGCTCGGCCTTCACTCGGGCTTCCGACTCGTTCAGGATGTACTGTGCAAAGCATGCTTGCTTCAGCCTTGGGGCTCACACTCAGAGCACGCCAGGCTCTCCCACCAACAAATACACTTCCCATTTGTACGCTTCAATTGTTAAAGAAAGGGAAGGTGTGGGCGGGCTCCTACTCAGCGTGGAGACCTGTCATTCCTTCACCCTCTCCAGCCAACCACCCAGCGCGGCCATGAGCAAGAGCCCAGAGATGGCAGACCCTCTGGAGCAGCTCATGGCCCACAGTGCCAACTGAGGAACAGACAGGTAGCCTAGGCACCGCGTGGCAACGAATCAGGGGAGAGACCGATGAGACAGGCAGAGCCGGGGCCACCTCCAGGAGGTGCACAAGACTGCAACCCTGGGGTTGGGATTCGGAGGCGTACAACTACTTGCACAATGGCACCCTCCTGGGGCCGGGGGCCACCCAAAGAAGGGACCCATAGAGGCAACGGCCAGGGGCAGAGCTCAGGGTCCTCCCAATAGGGGCCCTGCCCAGGCAAAAGGCATGCACTGGCTGAGGCCCCCTTGTACAGAACTGGGAAGAGGGAGCCTCGGGAGAAGGGAGGGGAGTGGGCGCTGCCCAGAGACCACCCTCCCACCTGGGAGTGTCTGAGGATGTCCAGGGAAAGCTGCAAAGCCCCAAGAAACCAAAGTACTTAAGTGGCAGGCCCTAGGACTTGGGGCCAACCCCAGGCTAGCCTCCACCGAGGGCGAGCGCGAGGGCAGCAGCCGCTCACTCTGTCGATTTCCAGGTCGTCGATGCCGCTAAGGTCCAGCTCACCGTCCTCTGAGGCGTCTTCTAGAGGAAAGCACCGTGTCAGTTTCACGCAGGGCGAAGCCCTGGTAGAGGTGCGTGGACACCGTCTGGGATGGCTTGGGACTGGAGTCTGAGGCAAGGGCTTCTAGAAGCCCTGCCTCCTTCAACCAGCAGGTGACAGCTGTGTCCTGCCTGTCTTTGAGTATGCTTGGGATGGTGTTCACATCAGAATGCTAAGGGTGAAGCAGAGAAACTCTAACACACCTGCACTGTGGTGTAACAATGGACTTTTTTCCTCCCAGAACTGGGGATTGAACCCAGAGGCATTCTACTATGAGTTACACTGCCAATCCTATTGTTTTTTAAAGTCTTTATTTTGAAACAGGGCCTTACTAATTTGTGGAGTACCTCAATAAGTTGCTGAGGCTGGCCTTGAACCTGAACTCCCCCGTCTCAGCCTCCCAAGCAGTGGGATTGCAAGCATGAGCCACGACGACTGGTTTGAGATGCATGTCTTCAGACGGCAATACCAGCTCCTGGCCCTGACAGGGAGTACGACCCAGGCAGAACCCGGCAGGGGCTGCTGGGCAGAAACATCAAGGGGCGTGGCAGCAGGTCTGGCCTGGGCCAGGAGTCCAGGCCTCAGGGCACTTTCTCCCTCTGCCCTGGCCAGGGAAGGTTGTGCAGCCTGGAGGTCAAGGCAGTCCCTCCTTCCCACAGCCCCTCGCCCAGTGTCCCTCTAGGAAGCTCTGACTGTGGCCCACACAAGTAGCCGTCTGCCTGTCTCTCGTCTGAGGCCCACTGTGGTCTGCCTGCTCTGGGGAATGACTTTTTTTTTTTTTTTCGGGCCTGAGGATGGAACCTAGGGGCATTTGACCTCTGAGCTACATACACCTCCGGCCCTATTTTTTTTTATTATTCTTTATTTTGAAACCAGGTCTTACTGAATTGCAGAGGGCCTCACTAATTAGCTGAGGCTGTCCTCAAACCGCGATTCTCCGGCCTCAGCCTCCCAAATGCTGGGATTACAAGCGTGCGCCACCACACCCGGCTGGGAATGACCTTTCTGCTCCAAAATCAGCGTGCCCCGGCCGCCTCAGGGCCTCAGCACAGGCTCTGTGACCTCCCCAGGTTCCCTCTTGAGCAGTTACTGACATTAGGGAAGGAACACAGGAGTTTTTCTGTGTACCTGGTCCATGGGCTGCACAATAAACACCTGTCCAATGACTGAGTGGCATGCCCCTCACAGAAGTCCCTCGTGCAGAGGCCATGCCCTGGCCCCTGGAGCGGAGCCAGGGTCCGAGGGTGACAAGCTGCCGGGGGAGCCCATCCTGGCAAAGAAAGGGGATGGCACCAAGCCTTCCTTCCACAGCCACCTGCACCCAGCCATGCCCACAGCTGACTTGGCAGTGTTTTAAAAATGGGAGGAAGTCGGGCATGGTGGTGCATGCTTGTAATCCCCGCGCTTGGGAGGCTGAGACAGGAGGATCTTGCAGGTTCGAAGCCAGCCTCAGCTGGCTTAAGAGACCCTGTTTCAAATAAAATATAAAATAGGTCTGGGAGTGTAGCCCAGAGGTAGAAGGCCCCTGGGTTCCATCCCCATACCAAAATTTAAAAAGAAAAAAAAAAAAGGGAGGGCGTGGTGGTGCACACTTGTAATCCCAGCATTCTGGAGGCTGAGACCAGAGGATCGCGGTTTGCGGACAGCCTCAGCTACTTAGTGAGGCCCTCCGCAACTCAGTGAGACCTGGTTTCCAAATAAAGAATAAAAAATTGGGTCGGGGGTATAGCTTGGAGGTAGAATGGCCCTGGGTTCCATCCCAGACCCACAAAAGATAACAATAAAATAAAAATGGGAGGGATAAGGAGCAATGGGAGCAGGCCCGTGGGGCAGGAGACCTGTCTCCACTGAGGATGCTGTGCCCTGCCCTGCACATCCAGCCCTCCCCTCCATGGCAAGCCAGGACACTGGGGGGATGGCCCTGAGCCCTGCCAGCTGTGGACTCTGGGCCATGCCAAGGCCCCCCCACTCTCAAGCAAGGCCCCAGGGGCAGGGAGCCTGTGGCAGCGGACAGTCCCAGTGACAAGAAGACCTGCTGGCACTGAGAGCTGTCAGCAGGTACCAGATCTCTACCTCAGGACCGTCGACCCTCAGATGGCTTTTCACCGGGGGTGGTAGTGCCCTGTTCAAGCCCACCCCTCTCTGAGACTAGGGTGGCTTCCAGTTGACTCCATGAGAGGGACCATGAGGATAGGAGAGCCCTCCCACCCCGTGACGGGGCACTCACTGGGGTCCCCACTCGGGGAGGAGATGCACTCGCGGATGGAGTCTGAGATGCCCAGGCTGGCTGCTGTGGGCAGGGGGCCCAGCAGGGACTCCAAGGCCATAGGCCTGTCGCCACCCTCAGGGTTGTCTGCTGCTTCCGAGCTGCTACTGCCGCCGCCTAGGAGCTCCCTGTAAAAGTCCTTGTTCATGTGGCTGGCAGCAGCTTCCAGTTCCTCATCCTCAGCCTCCTCCTCGCCAAACAGACTGGATGTGGTATCTTCCACAGAGCCTAGGGACACAATTCACATGCCACCTGTCACCAGGCAGAAAGCCAGAGAGCTGCTTTTGTGACAAACACTTTTGCTAAGCTGCTAAATAACTGAGCCCGCAAATTCCACAAAAGCAAGCCTTTTTCTGCAGCAGAGAAAGCAGGATCCTGACAGCAAAGAGTCCTTAGGCTGTCCATGTATAAAGCATTATGCAGAAAAGTTCATGCTTTATGCAAACCGCACTCAAAATGGACCAGAGACCTAAGTGTGAGAGCTAGGTTTAAATGTTTTAGAAAAAAGAAAAATGTTTGTGACCTTGGATTAGGCAAAAATGTCTTAGACCAGGGCATGAAAAGCAGAATATACAAAACACTGATAAAGTTAATTTTGAAAGAACTGAGAACATCTGTCTTTTGAAAGATGCTGTCAAGAGAAGATGAGGACCACAGCTTCTTTTAGGATTACACATCTGCAAAAACACCTAGAGAGCTCTGTCGAATACAAAACGAATCCCTAAGAGCCATGAAAAAAATTAAACAGGCAAGAGACCCAGCAGACACACCCAGGACGCACAGAGGCAAATCAGCAGAGAACAGACGCTCAGTGTGTGGTGGACAGAGAGCGCAGACCCAAGCACACAAGCCACCGCGCCCCCGACATGCAGCCACCACGCCACAGCCGTCTCTGACACCTGAACACAGCCTTCCAAAACCGGCAGTCTCGCCTCATGCCCCACACAAAGGAAACAAATGCCCACTCAGAAGGCTGCACCTCGTGAGTGTTCAGAGCAGTTTATCTGTAATGGTCCAAAGCAGGACATGACCCAGTGTCCTTCAATGGACGAATTGGTTAACTACCTCAGTATATTTATGGCCTATAGTACCATAATGCAAAGGAACAAACTACTGATGGACTGCTCAAAATAATTACACTGAAGCCGGGCGTGGTGGCGCACGCTTGTCATCCCAGCATTCAGGAGGCTGAGACCGGAGGATCACGGTTCACGGACAGCCTCAGCTACTTAGCAAGGCCCTCCACAACTTAGTGAGACCCTGTTTCAAAATAGAGAATAAAAAATAGAGCAGGGGGTGTAGCTTGGAGTTGAATGCCCCTGGGTTCCATCCCCAGACCCGCAAAAAAAAAAAAAAAAAAAAAAAAAAAAAAAAAAAAAAAAAAAAATATATATATATATATATATATATATATATATATATAGAGAGAGAGAGAGAGAGAGAGAGAAAATAAAAAAATGAAGCCGGGCATGGTGGCGCACGCTTGTAATCCCAGCATTCAGGAGGCTGAGACCGGAGAATCGCAGTTCGCGAACAGCCTCAACTACTTAGTGAGGCCTTCTGCTACTTAGTGAGACCGTGTTTCAAAAATAAAGAATAAAATATAGAGCAGGGGGTGTAGCTCAGAGGTAGAATGCCCCTGGGCTCTATCCCCAGTACCGCAAAAAAAAAAAAAAAAGTGAGCAAAAAAAGTGCACGATGTGTGTAGACTTTTGTGTAAAAGTCAGCTTGGTGACAGAGAGCAGACAGTGACAGTCTGGATGAAGAGGGCAGGCGCCTTCTGCAAAGGCGAGAAGACACGTGGGCACTGACAGGTCTGTGCTGCTCTGACTGCGCAGTACAGCTTCACAGGATGCATGTGTCAAAACGCAAAACTACAGGTGCGTTCTACACACGTGCGCTATGCTGTGTGCCAGTCGCTCCTCAAAGCGTGTCAGAAATCCTGAGGTACGCTTAATTTAAGAGACACATTGGAACATGTCTCACCTTCCCTTTTAGCTTCTCTGAGTGCACTTTAAGACCCGTGGTTAGCACTGCCTGTCAAAGGTGGCACCCCACTTCAAGGGGGGGCATCCTGCTTTGTCATGGCCTGGCGGGTGTGAACAGATACTGACCACGCAGCAGAGAAACAAAGAAAGTACATAAAGAGAAACACTGGAACAGAAATGCAGACCAAGTTCAGATTCTACCCAGGAGGCTTGTCAGTAAGTAAAAACACTTACTTCAACTATTGAAAGAGAAAAGGCTGTGTTGGCTCCAGCAGCCAAAGCAGGTCTCCACTGAGTACGAGAAGCCTCAGGTGGGTAGAGCGAGGACAAGCAGAGACAGAGGGCTGTCCTCCAGGCCTGGGCAGGCCCTGGTACCCTGGGAGGTGCCGTGGCTGGAGGCAGATGCCCAGGCTGCCACCCCTGTGTGAGATAACTGGGCGGATGAAAGTGAGAACCAGACCCACAGGGCAGCAACCTCAGGGCAGCCTGAGCAATGTTCATGGGCAAAAAAGCAGGACAGGTCCATCCCGCCCTGATCCTGGGATGCAGTGGTGCCTCCCTCCCCAGTAACCATGACCACCAACATGTCTGCAGATGGCGCCAGGAGAAACCAACAGAAACACTCCCGGTTACGGTACAAGGAAAGTAATGTCAACACCAAAATCAGAGGACACCACCCCAGAACTTAAAGCTTCCTCACACACAGGAGAAAAGGTAAACCGGGACTGAGAAACCAAAACATGTCTCGGCAGGACAACTGAGCTCGGAGGAAGCTCGCTGGCCAGTACGAGTGCAGCCAGCGTCAGAACAAAGCGGGCAGGTGGCTGAGAGCACAGATGCAGAGCACAGGAGGGACAGGTGGAGGGGAGCGCAGAAGCTACTAATGTAGCAAGCAGAAAGGAAAGGCTGAACCTGGCTGTGGAAACACAACTACCTCAGGACAGGAAAGAAAACCACAGGGGAAAGTATGGTAAGAGGCAACTCTGCTCACCCCTGCCAGTGGGCAGGATGGGAGCCCTACCTAGCCTGTACACGGCCAGCAGTGCAGCCAGGTGGTGCCTCCCAGGAACCCGGGAGGGCCCAACGGGGGACTTCAAGGTGAAGGACTGCACACACCCATCAGGAGCGCCCGTGGCCTCCACCGCCCGGGTCTCAAACGCACACGTGCCTGAGCTGGGAACACTGGCCGCAGCGGCGACCCCACAGCACAGGTGAGGGGGCACCTTGCTGAGCACGCACACACGGGTCCACAGAAGCTGATGGGTGGGGACAGGCCAGGTGCTGCCCCGAGATTCAGCAAGAAAGAAATCTGGGAATAAGAACTGGAAGAACAGGAGGAGAAGCACCATGTTTAGGTGACATGATAAATGGAAAACTACTAAAAGCAACATCAGAATCCCTAGCAGAGAGAAGCACAGTCAGCATACAACAGGTGGTGGTTACAGGCGGCAAGCAGTCAGGGAACAAGAGGAAGAAAGACACCACTTAGGGCAGCCACACAGAGGGCAGCAGGGCCCAGGCGCAGAGATGTCCGCGGGGCTTTAGACACAGAGCAGAGGCCCCGGGGGAAAGAGCTGCCTGCTTCCAGAAGGAGGAAGATGGAGCAGGGAAAGACAAGGGCGGCGCTTTCTCCAAGCTGATGGACAAAGCGCAGGGTAGGCTGGGGTGCACAAGGCGGTCCTAAAGTTCACACGAAACATAAACAAGAGTGTCTGCAAACGGTGCTGCCTCAGAAGATGCCTGCCTTTCTTCCCAGAATCCAGGTGCCTAGCGAGGCAGACCAAAGCGTCACACATGGTACCGATGTCGTCAAGCAGAAAGCGCTAGAGTAGAGCCCTGGCCGCTCCTGGCACAGGTGCGCCTCAACCCCAAGCCAAGGAAGGAGGAGTGCTAAGCCGCTCAGCGTCCAGGGCAGCTCCACATGGACCAGCGCGCTAAGAAAGGTAGCTGACACGCTGTGCTACTGCTGCCGGCCCAGGAGAAACACAGCTAGCAACGCACATGTGAGGCAGTGAGGACCCAGGGGAGAGACAGCTGTGCATGGCTGGGCCATCTGCCCCAGGGCTGCGGACACACAGCCAAGAATCTCCTGCAGGCAGTGGCCAAGCCGGAGAGAGGATAATGATCCTCAGGGCCCCGGAGGGCAGCTGAGGCCCAGGAGAACAGACACTCACGTGCTGAGGAGCTGTGGGGCACAGGCTGGAGGCTGGGGCATGTGGGGTTGGGGGGTGCCCAGAGAGCAGCTGGATACTCAGCAGGGCATGTCATAACCTGGAAGTGACCAGAGGCTAGGGGGTGGGACCCTGAGTTGCAGGACCATGTGGCCAGGGAAGCAGTGGCGGCAAGGGAGGGCACGTGAAGGAAGTCTCAGGGGTCCTAGCTGAGAGTCCTTGAGGCCCAAGAGGGCAGGGTGACACTCACCGTCTTTAGACAGGCTGGCAAGGGCCCCCTTCGCCTTTGGCCGGCTATTTTCTAGTTCAATTTCAATGGCATCTTGATAACTGGATATTTCACCTGAAGTAATAAGTTAAAGCAAAACTAAGCATGAATCGATTTTTCTAATAACACTGAAACACATTTGGGAGACTGGTCAGTTACCTTCAACTTCCTCCAGTTTTTTGGACAGGACTTGTTCAAGCTGAAGGAGAAAAGGGAGTCAGTGAGCAGTACGACGCCAATGGCGCCAGGCCACAGAACTGGCGCAGGGCCCACCCAAGGTGAAGAGCAGCCCTGCAGACAGGCGGCCGTCCCCGGAAGAGAACCCGCCTCGCGCCCAGGTGGACCCGAGGGAGCTGGGCCAGCTCTGCCCACTGCCCACCTCTGCCCTCTCCACTCCTGCCTTGCTGAGTGCAGTCCTGGCCACATGAGGCCAACGCCCCGCACCAATGGCAAAATAAAGAAAGGAGGTGGGGCTGTAGCAAGGGCTGCTGGGAGCACGTGTTCCTTCTCAGACTCTAGCAATTCCAAGGCAGGCATGGCTTGAGGAGTCCACCTGACATTCTAGCACTGGGGAGTCCAGCTGAACTGGAGCACAGCTGTGGGGCAGGCAGGCGGATCCCGGAGCAACTGAGGGCGCCGGCAGCCTCCATATGCAGCAGCATGCCCCAAGAGCGCCTCGCTCAAGAGCCTGGCAGTGAGCTGGCACCGTGTTCAGACCAGGTCTCCCCTAGGCAGCTAAACCACCGGCTGCAAGCAGCATGAGGCGTGGAGTCGAACTCTCCCACGGGACAGGAGCAGCCCCACCTGCTTCATCCGCAGCTTCCTCTGGCCAGCCGTGTACGAGGGCGGATCACACTCTTCCTCCAAGTCGATTTTCATGAACTCATCGATGGTCAGCTGACTGGTGGGGGTGTCTTCAAATTCTGTGAGCCTAGCACAGAAGAGTGAGTGAGATGCCCAGTGTCCTGAGAGGCCCCCAGTCCTGGCCACACCAGCCACAAGCATAGGTCCACTCCCTTTCCGGCAGCTTCCCAATCGCCACCTGATCCTGCCAGGAGCTGGGTCTCTGGGAGAAAGCCTATGGTACCCTTCTTCCCTCACCCATAGAGCCAGGGGTACTGGCCGGAAGTAAAGGACTTCTCCACTTGGAGAAGTCCAGGCCAGAGATGCCACCTGCCGGGCAGCTCAGGCTGAATTCTGCACATTGGTGACAGCTAATGTTCATTTATTTATTTACTTTTTGGTATTAGGATAGAACCCAGGAACATTCTACCTCCGAGCTACACCCCCAGCCCAAATTTCTATTATTTATTTTGAAACAGGATCTCACTAAGTTGCAGAGGCCTCACTAAGTAGCTGAGGCTGGCTGTGAACTTAGATCCTCCAGTCTCAGCCTCCCAAGTACTGGGATTATAAGCATGCACCACCACGCCTGGCTACCAGCCAATGTTTGTCTTATGTTTTCTACAATCTTTTTTTTTTGGAGGTACTAGGTACTTAACTCGTGGGAATTCTACCTCCGAGCTACACCCCCAGCCCTATTTGTTCTTTATTTTGAAACAGGGTCTAAGTTGCTGAAAGCCTCACTAAGCACTGAGGCTAGTTATGAACCTGTGATCCTTTTGTACTGGGATTATAAGTGTGTGCCACGACACCTGGCTTGCTTTCTACAAACTTTTTTTTTTTTTTTTTTTTTGGTATGGTACTGGGGTTGGAACCCAGGGGCTTTCTATCTCTGAGCTACACTCCCAGCCCTATTTTTTATTATTTATTTTGAAACAAGGTCTCACTGAGTTGCAAAGGGCTTCACTAAGTAGCTGAGGCTGACCACAAACTATGATCCTCCTGTCTCAGCTTCCCGAAAGCTGGGATTACAAGTGTGCACCACCATGCCTGGCTTATTATTTTGAAATAGAGTCTCACTAAGTTCCTAAGCATTAGCCTTGAACCTGAGATCTTGTCTTCACCATCTTCTCAGATATTGGGATTACAGGCATGTGCCACCACATCTGGCTCTTTAAGAATTCTTTTTAAAAACCAGGCATGGTGGTGCGTGCTTATAATCCCACTACTTGGGAGGCTGAGACAGGAGGAGTGTAGGTTCTCAGCCAGCCTCAGCAATTTGTGAGGCCCTCCGCAACTTAGTGAAATCCTATTTCAAAAACTAAAGAATAAAGCCAGGCATGGTGGCGCACGCTTGTAATCCCAGCATGTGAGAGGCTGAGACAGGAGGATCATGGTTCGCAGCCAGTCTTAGCTACTTAGTGAGGCCTAAAAAATAAGGCTTTTGTGTAGCTCAGAGGTAGAATGCCCCTGGGTTCCATCCTCAGTACAGCAAAAGAAAATAATAATAATAATAATAATAATAATAATAATAATTAATAATTACCCCTTGGCTCAACTCCCAGTACCACACACAAAAAAAAATAATTTTTAAAGGGAATTATTAGGCTGGGTATGGTGGCTCACACTTGTAATCCCAGTTCTTGGGAGGCTAAGACAGAAGGATTGCATGTTCCCAGCCAGCCTTAGCTACTTAGTGAGGCCCTCCCCAAATCAGTGAGACTCTGTTTCAAAATAACAAATAAGAAATCGACCTGAAGGTGTAGCTCTAGAATGCCCAGGTTCAATCCCCGGTACCACACAAAAATAGAGAATTTTTTAAAAATTTATTTTTATTTAGTTACTTTTTTGTGGTACTAGGATTGAACTCAGGGGCATTCTACTTCTGAGACCCCGTTCAAAATAAGATAATAAGCCAGGTGTGGTGGTGGACACTTGTAATCCCTGTACTTGGGAAGCTGAGACAAGAAGATTGTGCAGGTTAGAAGCTAGCCTCAGCTGCTTAGTAAGGGAGGCTCTCAGCAATGTAGTGAGACTCTGTTTCCAAATAAAATATAAAATAAATCTGGGAGTGTAGTCTAGAGGTAGATGGCCCCTGGATTCCTTCCCCAGTACCAAAAGAAAATAGGGCTGGAGGCATAGCTCGGAGGTAGAATGCCCCAGGTTCCATCCCCAGTACCATGACGGAAAAAAAAAAAAGAGCCAGTTGTGGTGGTGCACACTTGTAGTCCCAGTACTTAAGAGGCTGAGAGAAGAAGATTGAGAGTTTGTAGCCAGTCTCAGCAATTTAGTGAGAGCCTGTTTCAAGAATAAAAAATAAAACAGGGCTGGGGGTATAGCTTAGAGATAGAAATAAATATATAAATAAAAAGGGCTGAAGGTGTAGTTTAGAGAATGCCCCTGGGTTCCAGCCCAGTGCCATAAAAGAGAGAGAGAGACAGAGAGAGACAAAGAGAGAAACAGTGCGTGCGTGTGCTAGTAAAATTAAAGGTCAAATATTTAAAGCGAAGTAACTTTCCACCTGCTTTTGGAAACTGCCCCTCAGCTGAAACGTGCCAGGAGCACCTGAGATGCGTGTTAAACACACAGCGACTGCACTGCTGTGCCCACCTCATCAGGCCAGCCCGGGCGAGCAGTGAGCTGCCCGCCGCTGCGGGAACCACTAACCACGCTGGCTGTGGCGCTGCGTAAGCAGCTGCCGGGCAGCGCTTCAGACTCTTGGGATGGGCCGGGGCCCCGCTGCGCTGCGCAGGGCAGCGACCTCCACTGGCCGGGCAGAGCGGCTGCCCGCTTGCTGGTGCCTCTATAAACCTTGCTGCGCCTCAGCTCAGCAGGTGCTGGGTGGAAGGACAGCACATCTCCACTGGGCAGGACATCCCAACAAGTAGCCTCACAGGTATCGCCCACACCTAGAGCACCCACCTCTTCCGTAGCGTGGATTCACACACTTTGACCACACTGATAACTTCTTTGACAGTTCTCCGGAAATCGTGCATTCTGGCTGCAACCAGAAGGGCTAAAAAAGAAGAGAGGTCCTTGGAAACTCAGCCACAACCTGGAACAGGCTGTCAGCTGTTCCATGTCCAAGAGAAGTCAGCTGGGCCATGTCCAAGCGCCAAGAGCAAAGCTTGAGGGCCACCTGTGGCGGCTTCAACCTAACAGTCCTTGTAGGAGCAACCAGGACAACTGCCCAGGGCACCTCTGCTCACGGAGGCTGCATATCAGGACAGAGCCACACCACTGGCCACACTGAGAGTGGGCAGGCTGGGACCAATGCCAGGGTGCCAAGCAGTCCCTCTGGCCTGAGGCTGTCCCTGTTTCAGTACCTACAGAGGTCAAGAGAGTAGCAAGTAAGTCCTTGAGGGCTGGGACCGAGGGCCAGGCTGAAACCAGAAAAGGGGTAGTTCCTACTGCAAGGCCCACAGTGGGAAACACACCCAAAGGCGAGTGTCAAGCGGGAGGGCTGGGGGTACCTCGATCGTCAGCTGCATGCCTAACATGCACGAGGCCCTGCCTTCCATCCCCAGCCACACACACATCAGGGCCAAGATAAAAGTCACCACTGTGGCTGGCACGTGCAGTCAGCGCGACTCAAGACCCAGGCTGCCTCCCAGGCCAGGCCGGGGCTCTCATCGTACCTGCTCCACAGAGGCCGGAGGGGCGCCGGCCCGTGTGCATCCAGTCCCTCTTCATCCTCTGCAGGAGCCTCAGGGCAGTCATGGATACCTCGTGGTTCTTCTCCCCAAACTCCAGCAGGTGGGCGAAGCGAGGGATGTACAGGCAAGGGTCTGTGGCAGACACAGCTCATCAGCAGGAGTTAACAACCAGGCAGCCCACGCAGCACCCCCGAGTGGGGGACTGTTCCCCATCTCGCCACACACACAGGCCTCAGCTGAGCAGCTGCACTCGCTGTTCCCAGGGGAGAGCTGCAGCCCACCCTGGATGGTCTGCTCAGGACACAGATGACTGGGCTGGGAGCGTCTCCCCAGCGGCCTGCTCTCTGGACTGTAGAGAACGCAGCCCCCACCACATTCTCGGGCATCCTCAGAGGGAGAAAATGGATCACGAGAGCATAATAGGCAGGGGCACCACACACACTGCCCTCTGGATGCACCAGGTGGCCTCTGAGGCGGGGCACGTGCATGCACACACCTGTACCTTGCCAGCGTCTCCCAGGCTTGGTGCTGGCAAGTTTATGACTAGTACGTAAGAATAACAAGTAATCTGGTTTTGTCTCATGAGTACAATGGCGTAAGTCCACTGAAGGAGATAAACAAGGCTTTATAACAGAGTATTCAGGGAGGCTCATCTGGGGAAACCACGAAGGGGCCACGAAGGCTGGGGCCTATGGAGGACATGACTGGGAGGGCAGTGGGTCCCCACGCAGGGCCACGAGGCATGAGGAGGGACAGGCCGGGATGCTGGCGTCAAATACCCACTGCCCTCTACCATGTGACACTGGGCTCTGGCCCTGGAAGCCCCATGTCATCCTGTAGGAGATCCATTCCAGCTCACATGAGGGCCCAGAGAAAAGAAGTGGGCACAGTGGCGTGGCCCTGTGGTTCCCCGTGACTTAGGAAGCTGAGCCACGAAGACCCCGTGAGCTAAGGAGTGGCCCTCTGCTGTGCATGGGCGAGGGCTGCAGGCTGTGAGCCCCCAGGATCCTAGAGCCATCTCCTAGCACCCAAGGCAGATGGCTGTGGACCTCCCTATGCTCTTGCCCAGGGGAGCAAAGGGCACAGGGCACAGGCCACACAGCAAAGGCCGCCGCGGGGTGGACGCCGCTTCGAGTGGAACGACAGTCAATTTCTACCTTCTAATTGTCTCTAATTTTTGGTGATTTGGTTCCTTAAAAAGATATTAAGAGCCGGGCGTGGTAGCACATGCCTGTAATCCCAGGACCTGAGAGGCTGAGACAGGAGAGCTGTAGGTTCAAAACCAGCCTTGGCAACTTAGTGAGGCTCTCAGCAACTTATCAAGACCCTGTTTCCAAATAAATAATAAAATAGAACTGGGGGTACAGCTTGGAGGTAGAAAGCCTCTGGATTCCATCCCTAGTAGCACATATACACACAAAGAAAGAAAGAAAGAAAGAAAGAAAGAAAGAAAGAAAGAAAGAAAGAAAGAAAGAAAGAAGAGAATTCTAAAAATAATTGTTAACTGTTTTCTATTTCCAATAAACACAAAAACACAAGCCATAAGAACTAGGGATCAGACTATGTGCCAAAAGATCTCATTCTCATCTGGGTGGAACTTTGACACTAACCCTTGAAATAGAAAACCAAGCCGGGCGTGGTGGCGCTCGCCTATAATCCCTGCGCTTGGGAGGCGGAGACAGGAGGACCGCACAGGTTCGTAGTCAGCCACACTGGCTTAAGAGACCCTGTTTCCAAATAAATAAAAAAAGGTCTGGGAGTGCAGCCCAGAGGAAGAAGGGCTTCCAGGAACCCCAGTACCACCAAAAAAGAAAGAAAGAAAGAAAGAAGAAAGAAAGAAAGAAAGAAAGAAAGAAAGAAAGAAAGAAAGAGAAAACCAATTTGTTTATTTCAGTGCTACTGGGAATTGAATCCAGGGGTACTCTACCACTAAACTACATCCCCAGCCCTTTTTATTTTTTTATATTTATTTATTTAGCAGGTCTGGGGGTGGAACGCAGGGGCATTCGACCTCCAAGCTACACTCTCTGCCCTAGTTTTTATTCTTTATTTTGAAACAGGGTCTCACTAAGTTATGGAGTACCTCACGAAGTAGTTGAGGCTGTCCACAAACCATGATCCTCCAGTCTCAGCCTCCCAAATGCTGGGATTTTAAAAGTGCGCCACCGTGCCCGGCTGTATTTTTTATTTTGAGAGAAGACCTCACTAAGTTAATCAGGATTGGGTGTATTCATTCGAGTCACCCCTCCATGCCAGTCCGGTATGGAGCTGTACCTATCCTCTGTGTTTCTATCTTTTAATAAACTTCTTTAAATCTTCAAAAAAAAGTTATTCAGGATGAACTAATATTTTAAATATTTAAGTATTACAAATACGTCAGGATATCAGGGTAGAATGTGGGAGAAGACTGAGCACTTCAAACAGGAAAGAGAGAAAGAAAACTACACGAGAGGATGGCAAGCTCAAATGTAAACCTCAGGATGGTCATGAAATTCCCTAATCAGCTTTAGAAAAAGCCACAAGAAATGTGTTTCACACCCACACACGCACACATGCACGCACGCACGCACGCACACACACGCGCGTGCGCGTGCACCCTGAAGAAGAAGAAAAGGCTGGCTGGACCTGCCCAAAGTCCCACCAAGGAAGGACGGCCAAAGCACGCCCAGTCAAGAAGGCGCTAGGCAAGGAGGGCCAGACAAAGGTGAGCACAGTGCAAGGGAGAGAAACAAGGCAGTTTAAGAAGAGAAAATGGAGCCGGGCGTGCATGGTACGCGTCTGGAATCCCAGGACTTGGGAGGCTAAGACAGGAGGATCACAGGTTTGAGGACAGTCTCAGCAAGTAGTGAGACTCATCAACCTAGTGAGACCCTGTTTCCAAAAAAAATAAAATAGGGCTGGGGTTTAGCTCAAAGGTAAAATGCCCCTGGATTCAATCCCCACTGCCTTCCCCCCCACACAGAAGATAAAAGTCACAAATCTGTAGCATCAGGTAATAAAGAAGAATTACCTGAAGTAAGAGGCTTTGAGCCGGGCATGGTGGGCACGCTTGTAATCCCCTCGCTTGGGAGGTGGAGATAGGGGATCGCACAGGTTCGAAGCCAGCCACGCTGGCTTAAGAGACCCTGTTTCCAAATAAATATACAAAATAGGCCTGGGAATGTAGCCCGGAGGTAGAAGGGTTTCCAGGAACCCCAGTACCACCCAAACAAAACAAAACCAAACAAACAAAAAAACCCCAAGAAGCTTTGAAATAGAAATTTCAAAACCACAAGAGAGAACCTGCAGGGTATAGTGGCACACACTTATAATCCCAGCATTTGGGAGGCTGAGACAGGAGGATCGTGGTTCGAAGCCAGCCTCAGCTACTCACTGAGGCCCTCAGCAACCCTGTTTCCAAATAAAGAATAAAAAATAAGGCAGGGTTGTAGCTAGAGGTAGAATGCCCCCAGATTCCATCACCAGTACCAAACAAGAACAAAGAGAACCTCAGTGCCACAGCCCCGCTTCCCTTGGTGTCTGCGTGACCCTGCACGCATGCCGTGGCACAAACCTCAAGGAGGCAAGCCCTGAGGGAGCGTGGTCCCTGGTCAGAGTGCTCCTTCCTCTTAGATATTCTTTCATAGCTACTGTTCTTTTGGTAATGGTTCTATTACCTTTCCACACAACTTGCTCCCGTGATCTAAAATCAGGACTATGGGAGAAACTGAGTCCGTGGAAGATAAATTTTCTGGTAATACAATATCTGGGCCCTTAGACTCTCCCTGCCTTGCTCCAAGCTATAATAAAGTCTAGTCAGAGCTTAGGTGCTGTGCAAGCATTCCGGCTGCAGCAATTACAATGCAGAGTTCCTCTCTATCGTTGCCCTTCATTCTAATCATTAACCTATAGTAAAAGCCTCAAGAGTCAACTGAGGCCATTAGCCCTAAAACTACGAGAAAGGCAACCAGTGCCTCTGTTTACCTCCTCTCCTTGTGATCTGGCCTGGATATAGGAAAGGTAAACTTTGTGTGCAGCTTCAAAGCACCCTAGTGGATGAGCAACCAATACTGCCCAATACAATAGAGCCGAGGGCCAGGTAGATTCTTGACCCTTGGACATAGTACGAGTACTGCCCGGAGACAAAGAGGCGCCACCTGGCTAAGGAAAGCAAAAGACAGATATAATAAGTGTGCAGGTATAAAGTTTTGATGGAGATAAAGAAAATCTTGTGAGAATAAGAAAGCATTTTGTATGAAGTAAGTTTTATCCTAAGATTGTCCCAAATGGGAAAGAATGGACCAGGATAAGAATCAGAAGGTTTAAAGCAAGCTGCAGAAAGGTTTGTGGTATGTGATGAAGGTGGATTACTAGACAGAGGAGGACATGAACAAAGCCTAAGGAACGGGAGGTTCCGAAAGGGTTAAAGGAGATTCTAAAGGCCAAATTCTCCAAAAACTCTGGGTGTGACTCCTGTCCTTTTTGGAATTTGCCCTCTAAGGCCTCCCATCTGCAAGGCCAAGGGGCTGGCCTTAATCACAAGATGGGGGGGGGGGGGCTAATCTTAATCACAAGACCAGTGATGTTACAGGTCTCCCTTTTTTCTTGTTTACGTGTCCTTCACTATTGTTCTTTGGTGTTTACACTTTTTTACTAGGAATCTCACTGGGGGGAAGAATATAAAAATCTTGGCTTTGGGAAATAAATTTTGTCAGTTGCACGAGAGGCAATTGTCCGAGTCCGTCATTTCAGGTCTCTCCCTCCAAGTCCTGGACACTGATCTCCACAGTTTGGACCGTGAACAGGACTTGAAGGAGTTTAATTCATTAAGGGGGAGGGATCGCTGCAGAAAGAGCTCTGCACAACTCAGCCGATTCCTGGCCATCTTCCAAGAGCCCCAGCGGGCTCCAGGGCTCCGACCAACCAGGTCCGTAGCACTTCAGTTCTCTCAAACTGAGACTGATTAGAAAAAAAGACTAACGGGAATTAGACAAAGCACCTTCGACTCAATGTGACACACAGATTTAAGTTCTGTACTCCACAGAGTCCTCCTTTCCGAAGTCTGTGAAACAGCCATGAGAGCGGCTGTGTGACGAAGAGCAAGGAGACCCTCACTGAGAGACCTCCAGAGACGCCTCTGCTCACAGCGCAACAGAGCAGAAGCCTCGTCAAAGGGGAGGCACAGACAAACCCACCTCTAAGTACTGCTGGGGAACCAAGGAGAGCTCCCCTAGATAACCTTATAGACTTGGGTGCTTTTTATGATTAAGGAAGAAGCAATAAAAAATGAACTCAGCAGTTAAATAGCAGAAGATTAAAAATTAACAAAATATAACTTTTTTTGGTGGTACTGGGGTTCCTGGAAACCCTTCTATCTCCAGGCTACACTCCCAGACACCTATTTTTTTTTTTTATATCTTTATTTGGAAACAGGGTCTCTTAAGCCAGCAAGACTGGCATCAAACCTGCGCAATCCTGTCTCCGCATCCCAAGCGTGGCGATTACAAGCGTGTGCCACCATGCCTGGCTAAAATACAACTTTTAAAATAGGCAAAAAGGAGCTGGGTGTGGTGGTGCACGCTTGTAAACCCAGCATTCGGGAGGCAGAGACCAGAAGACAGCAGGTCACCGACAGCCTCAGCTATTTAGGAAGGCCCTGCGCAACTCAGTGAGACTCTGTTTTCAAAAATAAAAAGACTGAAAAATAGGACTGGGGGAGTAGCTCAAAGGTACAATGCCCCTGGGTTCCAATCCCAATACCAAAAAAAAAAAAAAAAAGGCAAGAAGGGGCCAAATATTGTAAGTGGTAACACACACTTGGGAGGCTGAGGCAGAAAGATCACAGGTTTGCACCTAGCCTCAGCTACTTACGGAAGCTGCCTGCATCTAGTGAGACCCTGTCTCAAAATAAAGAATAAAAATAGGGCTGGGGGTGTAGCTTGAAGGTAGAATGCCCCAGGGTTCAATCCCCAGTACCAAAAAAAAAAAAAAAAGCAAAAAAGAGCTGAGCGTGGTGGCACACACTTATAATCACAGCACTTGGGAGGCTGAGACAGAAGGATCACAGGCTCAAAGCCAGCCTCAGTAGCTTTGTGAGGCCCTATGCAACTTAATGAGATTCTGTTTCAAAATAAAAAAATAGCCGGGCGTGGTGGCGCACACTTGTAATCCCCGCGCTTGGGAGGCAGAGACAGGAGGATCGCGCAGGTTCGAAGCCAGTCCCGCCCGCTGGCTTAGGAGACCCTGTTTCCAAATAAAAAAAAAGTATAAAAAAAATAGGTCTGGGAGTGTAGCCCGGAGGTAGAAGGGCTTCCAGGAACCCCAGTACCACAAAAAAAAAATAAATAAATAAATAAATAAATAAAAATAAATAAATAAAATAAAACAGGGCTTAGAATGTAGCTCAGAGGTGGAATGCTCCTGGATTCAATCCCTAATAATACACACACACACACACACTCACACAGAAGGGGGGCCTGGTGTGGTGGTGTATGTCTATAATCCCAGAGGCTGAGGCAGGAGAATTGCAAGTTCAAGACCTGCCTGAGCAACATAGTAAGACACTGTCTTAAAAAAGTTTCTTAAAAAGGACTGGGGATAGCCAGGCATGGTGGCACACGCTTGTAATCCCCGCGCTTGGAAGGCAGAGACAGGAGGATCGCGCAGGTTCGAAGCCAGCCGCGCGTGCTGGCTTAGGAGACCCTGTTTCCAAATAAAAATGTAAAAATAGGTCTGGAAGTGTAGCCTGGAGGTAGAAGGGCTTCCAGGAACCCCAGTACCACCATTAAAAAAAAAAAAAAAAGAAAGGGCTGGGGATATAGGTCACAGTAGTAGAACACTTCAGGGTTCAATCCCCAGTACCCCCTCCCCACACACATATGCAGACAAAAGGAACCACAGAAAAATAAGCAAATAAATCAGGAATAGTACGGGAATGAAGGCAGACATGCAGACTAGTAGAATAGAACAGAGAATCCAGAAACAAACCCTTACACTACATTTTTGTTGTTGTTGCTTCTGTGGTACTCTGGATTGAACCCAGGGGTGCTCTACCACTGTTTTTTTTTGGTGTGTGTGGTACTGAGGGTAGAACCCAGGGGCTTTCTACCTCCGGGCCATACTCCCAGACCTATCTTTTTTTTTAACAATTTTTTTATTGAACATAAATAGTACACATTTAAACTATATTTGGTGCCCTCTCCCTCCCCTGCCCCCGTTTTCCCTTCCCCCCTCCCACCAATGGTTGTCCAGGTTAGCCATGTCTTATTCATAATTTTACATATGTTCAGATGTAGACCCTCATTGATCAGCCTTCCTCCTCTCCTATCTTTCCATTCATACTTTGCTGGTATTTCCCCTCCATTATCTGGAGTCCCACTGGTATCCTTTGTGTTTCCTAGTTTGGGCATATTAGAAGAAACATATGTATCTTCTCCTTCTGTGCTTGGCTGATCTCACTTAACATAATGTTCTCCAGGGCTTTCCATCTTCTTGCAAATGATATTATTTTTTTCTTCTTTATGGCTGAATAGAATTCCATTGTGTGTATTTCCCACAGTTTTGCTATCCATTCATCTGTTGATGGTGATCTGGGTTGGTTCCATATTTTGGCTATTACAAATTGTGCTGCTATGAACACAGGTATGCATATGTTGCTGTAGTTCTCTGAATTCAACCCCTTTGGAAAGATACCCAGGAGTGGTATAGCTGGATCATATGGTGGATCTATTCCCACCTTTTTTAGGAATCTCCACACAGATCTCCATAGTGGTTGAACTAGTTTGCATTCCCACCAACAGTGTAAAAGAGTTCCTCTTTCCCCACATCCTCACCAGCATTTGTTGTTGTTTGATTTCTTTATGCTTGCTACTCTGACTGGGGTTAGATGGAATCTCAGTGTAGTTTTGATTTGCATTTCCCTGATGGCCAGTGATGAAGAACATCTTTTCATGTATCTATTGGCCCTTTGTATCTCTTCTTTTGTGAAGTGTCTATTTAGTTCATTGCCCATTTCTTGATTGGATTGTTTGTTGTGCTAGTGTAGAATTTTTTGAGCTCTTTGTATATTCTAGATATTAGCCCCCTATCAGAATGGTGGCTGGTAAAGATCCTTTCCCATTCTGTAGGCTTCCTCTTTAGGTTATTGATAGTTTCCTTTGATGAGAAGAAACTTTTTAGTTTACCTAACCCAAGATGTAAAAGACCTCTACAACAAAAACTATAAAACATTAAAGAAAGAAATTGAAGAAGACCTTGGAAGATGGAAAGATCTCCCGTGCTCATGGATAGGCAGAATAAATATCATCAAAATGGCCATTCTGCCAAAACTGATCTATAGGTTCAATGCAATTCCCATTAAAATACCAGTGACATTCTTCAGAGACCTAGAAAAATCAATCATGAACTTCATATGGAGAAAGAAAAGACCTAGAATAGCCAAAGCAATTCTCAACAATAAGAAACATGCAGGAGGCATTACAATCCCAGACTTCAAACTATACTATAGAGCAATAGTAGTAAAAACAGCATGGTACTGGCACAATAACAGATATACTGACCAGTGGATTAGAATAGAAGACACAGAAACAAACCCATACATCTTTAGTAAATTAATCTTTGACAAAGGGGCCAAACACATACGCTGGAGAAAAGACAGCCTTTTCAACAAATGGTGCTGGGAGAACTGGCTAACCATTTGTAAAAAGATGAATCTAAACCCCTATATCTCACCTAACACAGGAATCAACTCAAGATGGATCAAAGACTTAGACATTAGACCTGAGACTGTGAAGTTAGTAGAGGAGAACATAGGTTCAACACTACAACATATTGGCACAGGCAGTAACTTTCTCAACAAAACCCCCAAAGCTCAGGAAATTAAAGCAAGAATAAACAAGTGGGATAACATCCCAGACCTATCTTATACTTTATTTGGAACAAGGTCTCACTAAGTTGCTGAGAGCCTCACTCAGTAGCTGAGGCTGGCTTCGAACCTGCGCAATCCTCCTGTCTCAGCCTCCCAAGCACAGGGATTACAAGTGTGCACCACCACGCCCGGCTTACCACTGTTCTTATGTGTTCTGCAGAGCTGGGGCTTGAAGCCAGGGCCTCATGTAAGCTAGGTGAGTACTCAACCACTGAGCTACACCCCCACCCTTTTCACTTTGAATGACGGTCTGGCTAAATCACTGCACAGTGGCCTCAAACCTATGATTCTCATCTCCTGCCTCCCAAGTACTGGAATTACAGGCATGTGCCCCACACCCAGAGCCTTTACATTTATGGTCGAAAGATCTCTGACAAGGCGTCAAGAAGACACATGGGGGAAAGACAGTCTCATCTACAAATGGAGATGGGAAACTGGATTTCCAACTGCATAACAGTGAAAATGAGCCCTTATCTTATGCCAAATACAAAAATTAACTCACAGCTGATTAAAGGGGCTAGCTAGGGCTGTAAGCTCAGTGGTACCGAGCCTGCCTAACTTGCATGAGGCCATGGGTTCAATCCCCAGCTCTGCAGCAAACAAACACATAAGCATAAGCCAGGCATGGTGGGGCACACTTGTAATCCCAGCATTCAGGAGGCTGAGATAGGAGGATTGCAGTTCGAGGGCAGGGAGTATGGCTTGGAGGTCAAATGCCTCTGGGTTCCATCCACAGACCTGACCAAAAAAAAAAAAAAAGCCGGGCATGGTGGCACACGCCTATAATCCCAGCATTCACTTGTGGTTCACGGACAGCCTCAGCTACTTAGTGAGGCCCTCTGCAACTCAGTGAGACCCGGTTTCAAAATAAAGAATAAAAAATAGGGTAGGGGATGTAGCTCGGAGGTTGAATGCCCCTGGGTTCCATCCCCAGACCCGCAAAAAAAAAAAAAAAAAAAAAAGACATAAGCATAAAACTTGAAACTGTAAGACCCGGGTGCAGTGGCACATGCTTATAATCTCAGTACTTGGGAGGCTGAGACAGGAAGATCGCAGATTTGAAGACAGCCTCAGCGATTTAGCAAGACCTTCAGCAACTTAGTGAGACCCTGTTTCAAAATAAAAACTAAAACTATTGGTGCATAACTTGCAGGTAGACTGTCCCTGGGCTCAATCCCAGTACCAAAAGACAAAAAGCAAAACAACTCTAAAAGAAAACATTGGGAGAAGCTTTATGACATTGTTCTTGGTGGTGATTTCTTAGGCATGTCACCAAAAGCAAGGGCACCAAAGGCAGAAATAGACAAGTAAGACAACTCGAAAGTTTCCCTACACAAAAGACTCTACCAACAGATATGAGAAATAGAAGACAATATATGGCAAACCACGTATCTGACCTGGGTTGATACCCAAAATACGAAGAGAACGCAAACAAAAGAACAAGGAAAGAGAAATAACCCAGTTAGAAATCAAGCAAAGGAGCTGAATGGATTTTTACCAAAGATGACATGCAGACGGCCAACTAGCACATGGAAAGATGTCCAGCCACTAGGCATCGGGGAGATGCAATCAAAGCTGCGAGACGGAGTCTCACCGCGTCCGTGGCCAGCGTGGGTACAAGAGTTAACAGGACTTGGTGAGGAGAGCAGCCTCGACACACTGCTGTTAGAAACGAAATGTCACCGCCACCAAGGAAAAGCCGTTATGAAGTCTCCTCAAAAACCAAACACAAAACCTACCGCGCTCCAACATCTGACTCCTGAGTAGAGGCCCAAAGATCAGATCAGGATCCCGAAGGGATATTTGCATTCCTGTGGTTATAGACCTTAACATAATAGCTAAAACACGAAAGCCAACCAAGTGCCCATCAATAGATGAATAAACAAAATGTACTAATATATGCAATGGAGTATTATTCACCCTTAAATAGGAAATAAATTCTGACACAACAGGATGGCTGGTATGCTCAGTGAAATAAGTCAGACAAAAAATGGATACATACTGCATAATTTCACGCACATGAGGTCCCTAGTGCCTTCAAACTCACAGAAGCAGAAGGTAAAGCAGGGGTCCATGGGAGGAATCTTTCAGCAGTACAGACCTTCTGTGATGCAAAGTGACCAAGTGCAAGCAATCTGCGGAGTTGAGAACACTGCATCCCCAGTCGTCACAGGCCTGGACTGCAGGTCAGTAGTGTAGTGCTCGCTTAGCACGAGTGAGGGCCTGGGCTCAGCCCCACACCCCCACACAGCTGTTGAGAGGGTGTGTGTGTGTGTGTGTGTGTGTGTGTGTGTATTTATTGGCTTTTGTGGTACTGGGATTGAATCCAGGGCATTCTACCTGAACTATACCCCCAGCCCTATTTTAATTTTTATTCTGAAACAGAGTTTCACTAGGCTGATCAGAGAGATTCTCACTACTTGCTTAGGCTGTCCTGGAACCTGTGATCCTCCTGTCTCAGCCCCCTAAGTATTAGGGTTAGAGGTGTGAGCCACCACACCTGGCTACATTTATATATTTTTAATCACAATAAAAAAATAAAACCCAGATCTGGTACTCTAAAAAGACCAATAGATACCATACAGATGTCTACCAAGTCTTATCAAGAGAAGCACCAAGTAGGTGATAGGAATAAGAACCAGACTAACAACAAAGAGGTGGCCACTTTTATAAACGGAGTGAATACCGTGTACATTACAATGCACTCTAAATGCCAAGCGGAAGGGATGGCTGGCTTCTTCCTATTAGAGTGGTAAGTTCTTGTTTGTATATGGTACTAGGGATTGCACCCAGGGGCATCCTACCTCTGCGTTATACCCCGGCTCAACTTCATTCTTCATTTGAAATAGGGTGTAGGTTGCAGAGGGCCTCACACGATGCTGAGGCTGGCCACAAACCTGTGATCCTCCCGTCTCAGCCTCCCAAGTACTGGGAACACAGGTATGGGCCAGCACACCAGCTTGAGCTTGTCAGATGTGCATGTGCCACCCCCACAGCCCTCAGACGGAGCCCCTGAGCACCCCAGCCTCCCTGGAGCAGCCCCTGAGTACCCCAGCCTCCCTGAATGGAGCTCCTGAGCACCCCAGCCTCCCTGGAGCAGCCCCTGAGCACCCCAGCCTCCCTGGATGGAGCCCCTGAGCACCCCAGCCTCCCTGGATGGAGCTCCTGAGCACCCCAGCCTCCCTGGAGCAGCCCCTGATCACCCGGCACCACCCCCACAGCCCTCAGACAGAGCCCCTGAGCACCCCAGCCTCCCTGAATGGAGCTCCTGAACACCCCAGCCTCCCTGGAGCAGCCCCTGAGCACCCCAGCCTCCCTGGACGGAGCCCCTGAGCACCCCAGCCTCCCTGAGCACCCGGCATCCCCCCAGGCCCCGCACTGCTGCGGTTATCCATCTTCACTGTGCCTGTTTGATGATCCTTTCTGTGTAATGGGCATGTGAGCTATCTCCACTCTGCCATTTCTATTTTTTGCTGAAAACCACTGATGTCCCTTGCTGCTCTGAGAATGGGCGGTTGGGAAAGAACCGTCACTCCAGCAGCCAGGCCGGGCCACCTTTGCTGGCGAGGTTCTTGGCAGGGAAGCAGCGGTGCTTCTACAGGTGCGCCCTTGGCGGCACACGCACATTTCTCTGAGCTTTCCAGGCCAGCTTCCAGTGTCCACTGTACAAGTTCCACTCCCCCCACAGAGTGAGCCCAGGTGCCAACACCTGGCACCTCGATCTTCTTGGGCACAGCCTTCTGGAGACTCGGGCGCTCCATCTCCTGCCCCCTAACCATATGGCCCTCTTCACGCACTCACTTGCCACGTGGGGAGTGTCTAGTCACAGGTTTTTGTCCATTTTTTTTAAAAAACTGGACTGTTGAGTCTTTTTCTTTCTGACTTGTATTCTGGATAGTCCTTTGATGGAATCCCAGCAAATGTCTCCTGAAAATGATTTTGTCTAGGGGAACATTCACTAAAATTGAGTTAGACTAAACACTGGAGTGTGCGACAGACCGTGGAAGAAACTGAGTGTGCTCACTTTTTAGGCCAGCACACACCAGGCGTCACCAACTCCCCAGATTTAGCACAAAGCTGCCAAGAGGCTGTATGGAGAATGCTGGAGATGCTCACTACTGGGCCTGGTGACAGGTGAGCAAGGCCCGCCAGAGCCATCACCAGACAAGACACAAGACATCAAGTGCCGACAGGAAGCGCCACAGCCAGCACAAAACGTGAACCCGCACCTATAGCCGGGCTGCTGGCGCACGCTTGAAGCTTGAAATCCCAGCATTCGGGAGGCTGAGATCTGAGGCTCGTGGTTCCCGGGCAGCCTCAGCTACTTAGCGAGCCTCTTCACAATTCAGTGAGACCGTTTAAAAAAATAAAAAAGACTAAAGAAATAGGGCTGAGGGAGTAGCTCGGAGGTAGAATGCCCCTGGGTTCCATCCCTGGTACCGCAAAAAAAAAAAAAAAAAAAAAAAAAATGATTGCACCTACACCCCTGGGGCGGGGTGTCTAGGGTCACTTTCCCACCACTCACTCCGTGTGAGATCTGGATGCATCTCTAACCCCTCTGTGCCTGTTTCCTCAAGAAAAATGGAAAATTCCTGCCTCCTCCTGGGGACTAGTCTGTGTAAGGCACTCAGGCAGAAGGGGAAAGTTCACCACGAACACTGCCTCTGGTGACCACACTGCCTACGGAGTGTGTACAAGAAAGGAAAAGACTGCCATGCTGTGCGACTAAAGCCAGGAGGAGCAGCACATAGACAAAGGCCTCAGCACGGAACGCAAGTGAACAGCACACACAGAAAACCAGGGCCCACTGCGGGGCAAACATAAGCTAACACATGGGATGGAATGCCCCGCACACTAACTTAGCAGCTCAGAAGCAAGCCGGACTGCGGTCCAAGTTGTGGGCCTCCTCGCGCATATTCCAGAGCGGGCAAACTGGTCACTCTCTATACTAAAAGTAACCAAATAAAGGAAAGTCTGATGGGACGGCAATTCGGTACTGCGTTGTCTCCCAAAATCCACAGCAGACAAAGCACCCCTAAGTTCCACCCGGCCCCAGCAGGCTGCCCCGGGCAGGCAAGGCCACAGTGGGGTCCTCGTCCCGCAGCGTGGGCAGAGCCCGACTCGGGGCGTCGCCCAGCAGCTGGGCGCCGTCCTCCAGCGAGAGGCTTCGGCTGGCCTAGCGGCCTGAGCTCCCCACACCCCGTTTCTGGGTGCAGACAGCGCGCCGACACGCGGGCGGGAGGGGCGCGGGGGGCAGGGCCGCGCGCCCTCCCACGCCGGGGGCGTGGCCAGAGGGCGTGGCCTCGGGCGGCGACGTGACGCACCAGGACGCGCCGAGACGCGCCGGCGCCGCGGCGGGTACGGGCGAGGGCGGGCGGGCGGCCGGCGGTCGGTCGGGCGGGCGCCCCCTGCGGCCGGGCCCGGGGCTCCGGGGCGGGGGGCGGGCGCGGGCAGGCCCCGGGCGGGCCGGGGTCCGAGCGGGCGGCCGGCCCCATGCTGCTGCCGCTGGCCTGCCTGCACGGGCGGGTGGCGCAGTGCCTGACCTCCCTGCTGGTGCTCGCAGAGCCGCCCCCCAGGCCCCGGCGCGGCGCGAGAGTGCGCGGCGCGCCGCCGACCGGCGCGGAGGCCGCCCCCCACGCCCTGTGCACGAAGATGGCCGCGGAGCTGTACCCGCCCGCCGGCGCCGCCGCCGCCGCCACCGACATCGCCAACAGCAACGCGGCGGGCGCGACGGCGGGCAGGAAGGCCAGCCCGCGCAGCCCGCCCCGCCCGGCGCCCGCCCCGCCGCCGCCCGCGCCCGCGCCGCCGGCGCCGGACAACAACAACCCCGAGATCCCCAACTGGCAGTCCTTCCACCCGACGCTGCGGGAGAGGTGAGCCCCGCCCGGCCCCGCCCGGCCCCCGGCGCGCGCGGTCCGAGCCCCTCTGCCTCTGCCCCGCCCCTGCAGGAACGCGCTGATGTTCAACAACGAGCTCATGGCCGACGTCCACTTCATCGTGGGGCCCCTGGGGGCGGCCAGGCGGGTGCCCGCGCACAAGGTGGGTATGACACCGCCACCTGGCCTGGCTGGACGGCTTCCCCCGCCGTCTCGCTGCCCTGCGGCTCACACAGCTCTGTCCACAGTACGTCTTGGCGGTCGGCAGCTCGGTGTTCTATGCCATGTTCTACGGGGACCTGGCAGAAGTCAAGTCCGAGATCCACATTCCTGACGTGGAGCCCGCAGCGTTCCTGGTCTTGTTGAAGTAAGTGCCCTGCTGGGTGGGCTGGAAGGACGGGTGGCTCCTGGGTGACAGCTCCAGGAAGCCTCCCTGCCTTGGAGGGGCCCTCCCCGATGCCGGTCCCTACCCTGCCCAGATACATGTACAGCGACGAGATTGAGCTGGAGGCCGACACTGTGCTGGCCACTCTGTACGCCGCTAAAAAGTACATTGTGCCCGCGCTGGCAAAAGCCTGCGTCAACTTTCTGGAAACAAGTCTGGAAGCCAAAAATGCCTGCGTCCTGCTGTCCCAAAGCCGGCTGTTTGAGGAGCCCGAGTTAAGCCAGCGTTGCTGGGAAGTCATTGACGCGCAGGCCGAGATGGCCCTGCGCTCCGAGGGCTTCTGTGAGGTCGACCGCCAGACGCTGGAGATCATCGTGACCCGGGAGGCCCTCAACACTACGGAGGCAGTGGTCTTTGAGGCTGTCCTGAACTGGGCTGCGGCCGAGTGCAAACGGCAGGGCCTGCCGGTCACGCCGCCTAACAAGAGGCACGTTTTGGGGCGAGCCCTCTACCTGGTCCGAATTCCAACCATGACTCTGGAGGAGTTTGCCAATGGTGCTGCCCAGTCAGACATCCTGACCCTGGAGGAGACCCACAACATCTTCCTGTGGTACACAGCTGCCAACAAGCCACTCCTCGACTTCCCCTCTACCAAGAGGAAGGGCCTTGCTCCACAGAGGTGCCACCGCTTCCAGTCTTCTGCCTACCGCAGCAACCAGTGGCGGTACCGGGGGCGCTGCGACAGCATCCAGTTTGCCGTAGATAGACGGGTGTTTATTGCTGGGCTGGGCTTGTATGGGTCCAGCTCTGGAAAGGCCGAATACAGTGTGAAGATTGAACTCAAGCGGCTGGGGATGGTCTTGGCTCAGAATCTAACCAAGTTTGTGTCGGATGGATCTAGTAACACCTTCCCGGTCTGGTTTGAGCACCCGGTGCAGGTTGAACAGGACACCTTCTACACTGCCAGCGCTGTCTTGGACGGCAGCGAGCTCAGCTACTTTGGCCAGGAGGGGATGACGGAAGTGCAGTGTGGGAAGGTGGCCTTCCAGTTCCAGTGTTCCTCAGACAGCACCAATGGGACCGGGGTCCAGGGTGGGCAGATCCCAGAGCTCATCTTTTACGCCTGAGGTAGTAAGGCACCCAGGAGGCCGAGCGGCCAGCCCTTCCTCCATCGGAGGCCACCAGTGAGTGCAGGGAGGAGCAGGGCTCTGTAGACTGCCTCACTGACACGACGACTGCTCACTCAGCCTGAGTGGGACAGGCACTTTTCCCGCGCAGCTGAGCCTGGGGCAGTCTCGGTGGCTCCTGTACTGGGCGCACCGGGTGGAGGGCAGACGGGCCGGTACAGGCCCAGATACCCCACCCCCAGCCCCGGCAGCGCGCACAGTGGACACTTGGACATCCCTCCCATCCTTTTGGATTGATTCCAAGTGGTTCCAAGCTTCCCTGAGACCTTCCCTTCAAATCCAAAACTGCTGAAAAGTCACTTAAACCAGTTTACCAATATAAGTGGATTTCATAATAAAGACTTCAAAACACAAGAGCCAAGAGTTGATACGTGGCTATGGAGTTGTGTGCCCGGGCGCTGCCTTTCTCATATGCCTGACCTCGTGGGAGAAAGCCTGTGGTACTGAACAGCACCACGTGTTAGGAACATCCTGCTCGGGAGACTCGTTTGTCCCAGCACACTGCCACAGCTGCCTGGCTTCCTCTCTGGGCTTCTACTAGAATGCCACAGAAGGACAGGGACCTCGCTGCTCCTGCTTCCCAGGCACCATTGGCGCCTCAGTGTCCTGCAGAGCTGAGGGTAGTGCTGCACTCTGCTGCCTGCTATGGTGCCTAATGAAACAGGCTCCGAGCCCTGTCTCAGGCCTCCCACGCTGCCCTCCATGGAGAAGCCCTGCTGGGCCTCTGGAGAGAATGGTGACCTCTGGACCTTGGCATGGCCTCTGAGGAGAGGGCATGAGCCCTAGCCCAAGGTGCCCAGAGCTGCACGCCCAACCCTTCTGCCCTGACAAAGGTGGTGCCTCTTTGCTTCAAGGAGATATTTTCAGACGCTAATGGCCAAGAGTAAAGTCAGGGCCCTCTAGGCATCCACACAGCCAGTAAGTAGAACTCCAAAGGCTGGGAGAGTTCTGTCTCTAGGAGCCGTCCCACAGCCATCCTGTCTGAGGGGTCCTGCCTTCAAGGCACCTGGCAGCTAGGTAGGTCCCTCAAATCCTGTTCAAACAAAACAGAATGGTGGCACTCTGCCCATTCCCTGTCTATGCCCGGCCTGGTCTACACATGACAATCACTAGCCATGGGTCTCCTGGTTTTGTACCAGCAACAAAGCCCCCACTTTGACACGGCATCCCCCACTCTTCTGGGTACCCTGGCATGCTGGCTTCCAGAGGCCCAGTGGCGCCCTGCCCGAGCCCATCATACCTATGGCTGGTGCATTGATGCAGAGCTCCCTGGCTAAGAGCAGAAATGTCTTCCCCAGCACGTACACGTTCACCTGCAGTGGAAAAAGACAGCCAGAAATGCATTGCTTTAAGGTTGGCTTTTCTCCTCAGTCATGAAAGGACACAGGTCAGAGCCCCCAGGTGGGGTAGAGCACACCCACCTCACCCCAGAGCCTGGCTCCCTCACTGACCTCCGGGTCACACAGCGCTCTCCTCCCTCAGTGGCTGCTGAGATCCCATAATGCTGTCTTGCCAATGCCTGTCTTTGCTTAGAAAACCTGCCTAAGAGGGACCTGTCAGGGTGTGATCTGTACACAGTGCAAAGCTATGCTCATTCAGAATCATGGTGGCACGTGCCTGTCCTTTAATGCTACTACTTGGGAGGCTGAGACAGGAGGACAGAAGGCTTGAGGACAGCCTCAGCAATGTAGCAAGACTCTCAGAACCTAGCAAGACCCTGTTCCAAAAACAACTGGTGTGGTGGCGCACACCTGTAATCCCAGCACTCAGGAGGAGGAGACGGGATCGCAGTCCACGGCCAGCCTCAGCAACCTAGTGGCCCTTTTCGGAAATAAAAATAAGTAAAACAGGACTGGCAGTGTAGCTCAGATAGGACAACCCTGGGCTCAATCTCCAGGACCACACACACAAAAAAAAAAATGCGAAGGGCTGGAACTACAACTCAGAGGTTGAGTGCCCCTGGCTTTGTCCCCAGCAACACACAGGAAGGCCTGTACGCCTCCACCCCTGCTTTCATGGGCCCTGGGACCTCGGCCTAGGCTTCCTTGCTGGGTCCTCATCTGTGCTCCTCCACTGTTGCCCCTCAAGTCCCAGCTGCCATAGGGCCTGCTCCCCTGATTGTGGCACCTGTCATGGCTCTCTTCCTTGCCACAAGGGGGTGGGTGGCCCAGCCCCAGGAGGGTTGTCTGAGGCTGGCAGTCAGTAGTGGGAACCTGGGCTTATACCTGGCCTGTATACAGGGCCCCTAAGCAGAGGCCCAGCTCCTCAGCACATCCCTGCAATGGACCAGTTCCCCCTCCCCAACTCTGGGAGCTTAGCACTGATCTAGCATACAGGCAGACTGTGGGGAGGACGCTTCTGAATGGGATCAGGCAGGTGTAGGACAAGTCTTCCAGGCAAGGTGGCCTGGACAATGGGCAGGGCTGAGAATGCCCAGGTTCCCATCCTAGCCCCATAAGAATTTTGGCGTCCCAGCCTGAGCCTATGAAAGCCTCTCCGGCCCTCAGCTCTCCAGGGACCCCGTTGCTGTTATTACCCAGGCTTGCCTCTGGAACTCCTGGGCCTCCCAGGTGTGGCCAGTCTAGCCTTCTGGCTTTGCCATAAAACCTCCCTTGCTGAGCTGGGCATGGTGGTGCATGCCTGTAATCCCAGTACTTGGGAGGCTGAGACAGGAGGATCACAGGTTCACAGCCACCGTAGCAATTTAGCAAGACCCTCAGCAACTTAGTGAGACCCTGTTTCAAAATAAAAAAATAAAGCCGGGCGTGGTGGCGCACACTTGTAATCCCCACACTTGGGAGGCAGAGACAGGAGGATCGCACAGGTTCGTAGCCAGCCTCACCGGCTTAAGAGACCCTGTTTCCAAATAAAAATATTAAAAAATGGGTCTAGGAGTGTAGCCCGGAGGTAGAAGGGTTTCCGGGAATCCCAGTACCACCAAAAAATTAAAATAAAGAATAAGCCGGGCGTGATGGCTCAGGCTTGTAATCCCAAAATTTGGGAGGCTGAGACCAGAAGATCGAGGTTCATGGACAGTCTCAGCTACTTAGCAAGGCCGTTTACAACTCAGTGAGACCCTGTTTCAAAAATAAAAAGACTAAAATATAGGGCTGAAGGTATAGCTCGGAGGTACAATGCCCCTGGGCACCATCCCCAATACCGCAAAAACAATAAAGTAGGGCTGGTGGTGTAACTCGGAGGTACAATGCCCCTGGGCTCCATCCCCAGTACCACAAAAGTTAAAATAGGGCTGGGAGCATAGATGGAGGCAGAATGCCCTGGGGGTTCAATCCTAACACTAAACATCAAAGCAAACTTCCTTGCTTGATGAAGTCAGTCTGAGATAAGGGCGGTCCCACAGGTATGTGCAGACTTAAAGGAACCAAGGGGGCATCCACAGTAGCCCGGAGCTGGAGGGAATGTCTGGCACGTGCCAGCCTTGGGAGCTCTTATCTTCTTCCAGGTGCCCAGGAGGGCTCCATGCTAAGGGCTGGCAGCTCACAGAGTACACTTTTTTTTTTTTTTTTTTTTTTTTGGTGGTACAAGGGATGGAACCCAAGGGCCTTCTACCTCTGGGCTATACTCCCAGACCTATTTTTTTTTTTTTTTTAGTTTTTATTTGGAAACAGGGTCTCTTAAGCCAGCTAAGGCTGGCTTTGAGCCTGCGCGATCCTCTCGTCTCAGCCTCCCAAGCGCGGGGATTACAAGCATGTACCACCATGCCCAGCCAAATAAATTTTTAAAACTAAAACAAATTTGTCTCAATGGCAGTCTAGTGTGCGCACAGCCGAGGGCAGGTGGCCAAGGATGGGCATGACTGACTGGCACCCCATTTCTCCCTGGGCTGGCGGCGGGTTTGCACGGGAAGTCACTGGGCAGGAGACAAGGTCGTGTGGCCTTGTCCTGAACTGGCACAGTGCATTCGAAACGCTGCGCCACTGGGTTATGACAATTCCAACTGGTTACTGTTATCCCGGCCACAGTATTTCAGTAATGGCTGCTGAGATGTGCCAAGGACAGCAGGGAGGACAGAACACAAAACGCCATCTGCCTCGGGTGGGTCTGACCGCGGCCCAGCACACACCAGGCCACGCCCAGAGGTGGCCACCAGGCTCCAGGCTCAAGACACGGCCAAATCTGGGCAGATTTCTCAGGTGTGAAATCTGTGACGTCTTCAGTGGCATTTCTCTCTCCTGCTCCTCTGTAGGGTGGTCCCTGAGGATGTGAGTTAGCCCCAGTCAGCCCCCGGAAGCGGAGGGTGAGGACACGGGGAGGGCCTCTGTGCCCTCCGCCTGTAGGTCTCCCACCTCGCTCACTTGATTGGAGATCAGCACCGTAACAGAATGCTTTCTCTGAACCTGGAAAGCACACGTGACAAAAGGACTGAGCACGAAGCTCTCCCAGTTTACGATGCATGCATGGGCATCTGATTTTTCCTTTTTTTTGCGGTACTGGGGATGTAACTCAGGGGCATTCTACCTCTGAGCTACACCCCCAGCCCTGTTTTTCAGTCTTTACTTTGAAACAAGGTCTCACTAAGTTTTGGAGGGCCTGTGGCTGAGGGTGGTGCGAACCTGTGATCCTCCTGTCTCAGACTCCCAAGTCCTGGGATTGCAAGTATGTGCCACCACGCCTGGCTTTCCCCTTTACCTTTTTTTTTTATTTTTTTTTTTTTTTATTTTTGCGGGTCTGGGGATGGAACCCAGGGGCATTCAACCTCTGAGCTGCACCCCCTGCCCTATTTTTATTCTTTATTTTGAATTTTGAAACCAGTCTCACTGAGTTGCAGAGGGCCTCACTAAGTAGCCGAGGCTGTCCGCAAACTGCGATGAGCCTCCAGTCTCAGCCTCCCGAATGCTGGGATTACAAGCGTGAGCCACCACACCCGGCTCCCCCTTTACTTCTAAAGAATATCACTTGCATAGGATTAAAGTTCACATGGCCCTCTTAAGTGGTCCTGATGTGAGCTGTCCCGGTCCTGGACAGCACCATGATTCTGAGCCCTGCCAGTAGCTGCCCGCTCCCACCCCTAGACCAGGCTTGTGCCAGTAGAGCCTCTCTGCCCTGTCGCCAGAGGCTTCCTGCTGCAGCAGGACGTACACGCCGAGCTCTCGAGCATGTGGAGGCACAGCTGAGCCCCAGGCCCCCACAGGGAAGCAATCTACCTGGAGTAGGTCGCTGAGGTCGAGGAGCATGTCTGCAGCCAGAGTCAAGGACCATCTGTGTGGAGCCTGGCCAGACCACACACCCAGGGAGCACCTATCACAGCCCCGCATCTGTCAGAAGGTCAAAGTCCTGATGGAAGGAGGCAGCACATCAGGCCTGACCAGAGCCTTCCATCTCCGCGCAGCTGAGGAAGACCTTGAAGAGCCCACTCCCAGGACAAGGGCTGCAGGAGGAATGGGGGCTGGTAAGGCGGGAGAGGGGCTCGATGTGACCCTCAAGAGGCCCAGCCTCCGCAGAACAGCCCCTGTGTGCCTGCCTGGCTGTCTGCTGCATGGAGGGTCTCCTGCCCCACACAGCGTAGAGACATGCAGTGATTTCTCCAGCACACACAGTGGCCAAGGTACAGCCCTGGTTCTACCCAGCTTTGCACTCCACCTCTGCTGTTGGCTCAAGAGGAACTGACTCAGAGGCCCAGGGCAGGAGTGTGGAGAAAGCCCTCTGGATCCAGGGGTGTCAGGAGCCCACATGACCACTCCCAGCCCCAAGGGCCTGCAGAGCCCAAGGCAGCTCGCCTCAGGATGGAGTGGAACCTCCGCCAGCCCAGAAGGCTCACAACCCCTCCACTCATCCCCAGCACAGAAGCCACCTTGAGCAGGAGTCCCAGGGCTCCTGCCAAGGCAGAGCTCCAGCTCACAGCACCCACCAGTGTGCTGAAGGCCACTGCCACACAAGATACCCTGTCTGTGTATCATGATGCCACTGGTGATAGCCCTCATGCCCGCAGCATACAAAACAGGGATACCTGCTGCCTGCACAACTGTGCACCCCGTCTACACAACACTGACACCCGCTATCACACAACACCAACACCCACTGCTCACACAACACTGACACCCACTGCCTATACAACACCTGACACCCACTGTCTGTACAACATCAACACCCAGCCTGCACAACACTGACACCCACTGTCTACACAACATTCAGCTGATACAACACCGACACCCACTGCCTATACAACACTGACACCTGCTGTCTGAACAATTTTTTTTTCCAGCACTGAGATTGAACCCTGGATCATTCTACCTCTGAGCTACACCCCAGCCCTATTTTTATTCTTTATTTTGAAACAGGGTCTCACTAAGTTGCAGAGGGCCTAGCTGGCTGTGAAAACTGTGATCTTCCTGTCAGCCTCCCAAGTAACAGGATCACAGCATGTGCCCAGCTTTGTCTGAACCATTTTGACCCCTATAATCTGGCAGTGCTAGGGAGGCACTGGGGCTGCCCCTTCTCCTGGGAACCACATTCACCATGGTCTGGCTCCTGGGGGGAGGGGGGAGTGTTTGTGTGTGTGTATGTGTGTTATACTAGAGAACGAATCCAGGTGCTCTACCACTGAGCTCACCCCCAGCCCTTTTGTATATTTGTTTTAAGACAGGGTCTCACTAAGTTGCCAAACCTGTCCTCGAACCTGTGATCCTCCTGCCTCAGCCTCCCAGTAGCTGGGATTATGGGCATGTGCCACTGCATCTGGTTCCTGCTCTTGACCTAATCCTCAACAGAAGGTGAAGCAAAAAGGCTTCTTTGGAAACCACCCCTGCAAGTGGATGGCTGCAGCTAGGAGGGACTCCAAAGGCACGCTACCCTGCACCCTGGCTCCTTGCAAAAGCACGCTACCCTGCACCCCTGGCTCCTTGCAAAAGCACGCTACCCTGCACCCCTGGCTCCTTGCAAAAGCACGCTACCCTGCACCCTGGCTCCTTGCAAAAGCACAGAACTGGTGTAAATGTTTTTTTTAAGTAGTGGGGATTGAACCAAAGGGCATTCTACCTCCAAGCTACACCCTCAGCCCTATTTTTTGTGTGTGAGTGAGTGAGTGTGTGTGTGTGTGGTACTGGGGGTGGAACCCAGGGGCCTTCTACCTCCAGGCTATACTCCCAGACCTATTTTATATTTTATTTGGAAACAGGCTCTCACTAAATTGCTGAGAGCCTCACTAAGTAGCTGAGGCTGGCTTCCAACCTGCGTGATCCTCCTGTCTCAGCCTCCCAAGTGCGGGGATTACAAGCGTGCGCCACCACGCCAGGCTTGAGTGTAATTTTTGAGAATGTGAAAAAGAAGTAGAATTGTGGTTTAGAGCATTCATCCTAAGCTTCCTGAAATGGGAACCTGGTATTCTTAGGACGATATTCTTAGGCTATACATCTGCCTGGGCCAGGCTCTGATGGATCCTGGACACAGCTTGGGGCAAGGTCAATCACTCAGAGCTCAGACAGACGCAGTACCCAAGAGCATGTCCCAGGAGGACACAGCTCATGAACAGCCCTGCCCTGGGAAGAACCCAGGGTTCCCCTCCCACTGGCTTCCAGGCTCGGCAGAGCACAGATGCCTTGGCCAATGTCTGAGCAGTAGTGGGAGTAGGGGCCACTAACACCCTTTCTCAGCCCCCCTCCCGTCTCCATGGGAGGGCCAGAGTGCCACACTCTACTGTGTCCCCACATGACACACCAAATTCTGGTGCCAAGGCTGTGCTGCAGCAACCTGCAGTGGTTCCCTTTTGCAGACAATACACCTCAGCTAATATAACACAACACCACTGTTTTCAAGGCATGGCATCTACCAAGGGTGCAGGTGCCTAAGCGCGTTCTCAAAGCCTCTGCTCTGAACACTGAACCTCCTTCCACACACCTAGGCTACCAGATCACACGGTGCAGCACTTGCCCCTCCACTCCATCCATGGCCTCCATCCCTTGGCAGTGCCACCGCGGCTACCTGCTGGGAGCTGTGCAGGATGGGCGAGGGCCACATTCCGCTCTGCTGCACACACCAGCAGGTGCACAGCCCTGCCTCCCTGAGCACGTGAGAAGGGTGCAGATGCAGGACCCACTCTGCTCAGCTCCATCCTGACTGTGATGGCCAGCCACCTGCTCAGGGGATCGCTCCTGCACTCGCAGCCCTGGGTTTCCAATTACACTTGTACAACAAGTACACCCACACTGAGCGCCCCATGATGGCCGGCAGAATAAGCACAATGCAGTTTCTTAGCTCAGGGTATCATTCACACTTCCAGTTGTAAACGACTCACAGCCTAGTAGAAGCTGAAGCTGTCGAGAGCAGCATTAAAGCTCCCCCCCTTTCAGGGCATCTGTTGCCCTGAAGGCAAAACACAGAGGCTAGTGAAAGTAGCACCCAGTGTTCACACAGTCTCACCTGTCGGGGGAAGATAAAATTTGGAATTCAGAGATAACTCGAACAGCCAGACTCAGGACAAAACTGCCAAGCAAAGAGGTAGCCACTTGAGGTGAGTGGACTGTCACCCCCAGCACACATTCCCTGCCAGGCTCATCTGTTTCCAAGCTGGACAGGCACAAAGCCTGGACACCAGGAAGCCCAAGAAGTCAGCTCTGCAAGCCCATCAGCAGGCACCCTGATGGAGACAGTTGAATGCTGCAATAGTCCTGTGCAGGCCAGGACCCACACTGGACCAAGCATCTGGACAGGAATAACTGCCCAGACAGCCCCTGCCAGCCTGAGGAAATTAAATCCCTGTGGGAAGAAAAGTACCCACTATTTTTACAGTTTTCCAGACCTAATAACAGCAATCCAGTTAAAAACTACTAAGTATGACAATGACAAGATCAAGTGAAAACAGCCAAGAGAAAACTAAGGCATAAAAATAGAGCGTCAGAGGCCGGGCGTGGGGGCGCACGCTTGTCATCCAGCACTCGGGAGGCGGAGGCCAGAGGATCATGGTTTGCGGACAGCCTCAGCTACTTAGCGAGGCCCTTCTCAACTCAGTGAGATGCTGTTGCAGAAAAATAAAAGACTAAAAAATAGGGCTGGGTTCCTTCCCTAGCACCGCAAAAGAAAAAAAAAAAAAAAAAAAAGAGCCACAAAAGATCTAACTATGGCAGTTATCAAAGACTCTCGGAGCCGGGCGTGGTGGGCACGCTGTCATCCAGCATTCAGAGGCTGAGACGGAGGATGGCGTTCGTGGCAGCCTCAGCTACTTAGTGAGGCCTCTGCAACTCAGTGAGATCCGGTTTCAAAATAAAGAATAAAAAATAGAGCAGAGGTATAGCTCGGAGGTCAAATGCCCCTGGGTTCCATCCCCAGACCCACACACACAAAAAAACCTCAAGCAACTGTGATGAGATGGAGAATTTCACCAAAGAACAGGACTCCAATAAAGGTAATCTAATGATAAATAATTACTGAAATTTAGGAGTTAACTGATAGGCTTAACATCCAATTAGACACAGCAAAAGAAAGGGGGGAAAAAGGTCTAACATATATGTAACTGGAGTCCCAGAAAGGGAAGAAAGAGAGTGGGGCAGAATACTACTCACAATTTTTCCAAAGCAGACAAAATATATCACAAATGTGAGAAGCTCTACAAATAACAAACCTGGATAACACACACACACACACACAACCCTCTAGGTATGTCAGAATTAAGCCAAACACAAAGATACTTCTTAAAAGCAGGTGGTAGCTGGGCGTGGTGGCGCACGCTTGTAAGCCCCGCGCCTGGGAGGCTGAGACAGGAGGATCGCGCAGGTTCGAAGCCAGACTCAGCTGCTTAGTGAGGCTCTCAGCAACGTAGTGAGACCCTGTTTCCAAAAAAATATAAAATGGGTCTGGGAGTATAGCCCGGAGGTAGAAAGCCTCTGGGTTCCACCCCCAGTACCAGAAAAAAAACAATAACAAATAAATAAAAAATAAAAAATAAAGGGTCAAAACTGGCTAAATCGGAAGGAATCTTCAGTTTAAAGCAGCAGCAACAGTTATAACAGCTTACAGAGTTTGCACTGCTTGAGCAATATCCATGTCTCCAATTAAGGTAGAGTCAATAGTGTATAATCAACAGCTCACAGAAAAGAAAAAGAAGCCCGGGCGTGGTGGGCGCGCTTGTCATCCCAGCATCTGGGAGGCTGAGAGCGGAGGATCGCGGTTTGTGGACAGCCTCAGCTACTTAGTGAGGCCCTTCGCAACTTAGTGAGACCCTGTTTCAAAATAAAGAATAAAAAATAGGGTAGGGGTATAGCTCGGAGGTAGAATGCCCCTGGGTTCCATCCCCTGAACCACCAAAAAAAAAAAAAAAAAAAAAAAAAAAGGAAAAGAAAATAATAAAACCTTGATTACTCCTGTAATCCCAGTACTGTGGAAACTGAGGCAGAATTGCAGGTTGAAGACAGCCTCAGCAATTTAGTGAGGCTCTCTTCAAAATAAAAAATAAAATAAGGCAGGAAGGAGGGGTTAGGCCGGTGCTGGGGCCAGTGAGGCCAGCATTGGAGCCTGCCGTGAGGCAAGGCCGGTACTGGGACATCCGAGGCTGGGATAAGAGCCTGTCGAGGGGTTAGGCCGGTGCTGAGGCCAGCGAGGCCGGCATCGGAGCCTGCCGTGAGGCAAGGCCGGTACTGGGGCTTCCGAGGCCAGGATAACAACCTGCCGAAGGGCTAGACCGGTGCTGGGGCCGGCAAGGCCGGCATCGGAGCCTGCCGTGAGGCGAGGCCAGCATCGGAGCCTGCCGTGAGACATGGCCAGTGCTGGGGCCTCCTAACCCGGGAACGGAACCTGCCGAGGGGTTAGGCCGGTGCTGGGGCCAACGAGGCCAGCATTGGAGCCTGCTGTGAGGCTAGGCCGGTGCTGGGGCCTCCGAGGCCAGGATTGGAATCCTGCCAAGGGGTTAGACCGGTGCAGGGGCCAATGGCCAGCATCGGAGCCTGGCGTGAGGCAAGTTCACTCCTGCGGCCTCCAAGGCCGGGACCAAAGCCAGCTTAGGGGTTAGACCGGTGCAGGGGCCAGCGAGACCAGAACTGGGGCCTCCCATGAGGCAAGGCCGCTGCTTGAGCCAGCGAGGTCTGGATCAGTCCACTGAGTAGCCAGGCCACTACTGGGACCATCAAGAGTGGGATCGGTACTTGCAACGCAGCATGCACAGAGAAATATCGCAGAAAATATAAATCAGATGCTTCTCTTAATCAGCAATAACTAGGAGGAAAAGGGCAACAGGAAGAGGTTGAGCTATAGAAAGGACCCTATAGTGAAGCAACTAATGTGACCAATCAGAGGGTATGTAATAGTGGAGGACGGAGCCTCTTTAAAACGCAGGAGGTACATAAACAAATGTATCAAAGTAAATCACCAAAGAAGCTGCAATGGAGGGAGGGGGAGGGAATGGGATGGGGGCTGGAGGAGGGCTAATTGGATGATGTGTGCTCGTATATCCTCTCAAGTCTTGTACTCCAATGTGATTGATATATGACTACAATGCACCAATTTAAAAAATAAATTAATAATAAAAAAAAAGGCAGGAAGAATAGCTCAGAGGTAAAGGGTTCCTCAGTTCAATCCCCAGTATCAAAAAAAAAAAAAAAAAAAAAAAAAAAACAAAAAAAAACCAAGCCTGGCGTGAGAGCGCAGGCTTGTAATCCCTGTGCTTGGGAGGCAGAGACAGGAGGGTCGCGCAGGTTCGAAGCCAGCCTTGCTGGCTTAAGAGACCCTCTTTCCAAACAAAAATATAAAATAGGTCTGGGATTATAGCCCAGAGGTAGAAGGGTTTCCAGGAACCCCAGTACCAGCAAAAAAAATTTTAAAAATAAAAATAAAATTAAATACATCAATAATCACAAATTTAAAGAAATGAAACTCTCCAATAAAAAATATTTTAAGGCTGGTTTTAAAAAATACACCAAAACACAATATATACCGCTTACAAAAAATACATCTTGAATGTCCAAAAGGACTGAATTTGGAAAGATGGTCCATGAAGCCGAGCGTGGTGGCACACGCTTGTAATCTCAGTGCTTGGGAGGCTGAGACAGGAAGATCGCAGGTTCGTGGTAAACTTCAGCTACTTAATGAGACCCTGTTTCAAAATAAAGAATAAAAAGAACCATGGAAACACTAATGAAAAGAAAGTAATGCTGTAATCTACTATATCAGAAAAGACAGAATTAAGGAAAAAGTTGTTGAAGGAATATTTTTTCAAGTTAAAAGACTCAGTTCCTCCCAGGAAGCATACAATCTTGAATCTGTATCTTTTTACTAATACAGCTTCAAAATATAATGGAAAACTGACAAGATCAAAGGTACACGAGAAAAACCCAAGTCAGGGTGATGGACTGGGAACCACAGGAGAAGCACAGGTCAGGAAGGCTGGTGTGCCACGCTCAGTCTACTGGGCGGAGCCGGCACTTGTGCACACCCACCCAGCTCTGAGCACATGTTCTCTCCAGGGAACATGATCAGTGACCAAAATGGACCATTTGCTGCTGGCTGTAAATCAACTCTCGACAAACTGGAAGACATGGGAATCATTCAGAGTATGTTCTTGAGCATAGCAGAATTGTACTAGAAATTGTTAATAAAAAGATAACTAAAAAATTTCCAACTCTTTGCAAAATAAGTCATCTCCTAAATGACCCACAGATCTGAGAAACAAAAAAAATTGGAAAATATTTTTTTGAAGATTTAAAGAAGTTTATTAAAAAGATAGAAATACAGAAAATAGAAATACAGAAAATAGTTACAGCCCCATGCCAAAATGGCATGAGGGGAGAGGGGGGCCCGGGCCAACTCACCACTCCCCTTGGAAAGTATTTTGAAGCCAAGTGCGGTGGTACTTGGGATACTGAGACACAGGTTTGAAGCCAGTCTCAGCAACTCAGCAAGACTTCCAGCAGCTTAGTGAGACACCATCTCCAAATAAGAAAAAAAGTAGGGCTGGAGGTCTCCAGGTAGAGCCCTCTGGGTTCCATCCCCAGCATCACGAAGAGTAATTTCAGACAGCACATTTGGCAGCTGACGTGCTGTGAATGCATACCTTGCAAAATGCAGTCTACCAAAACAACAATGCAGAGAACAGAGCCTAGACAGTTCTGAGTCTGAGAACAGGGAGTCATGAGTAAACCTTCCCATGGCAGAAACCAGAGGCCCAGATGGCTTCGGGGGCACCTTCTTTACAACATTTAAGAAAAACAGACAAGGCATGTTGGTGTACACCTGCAATGCTAGTACTTAGGAGGCTGAGATGGGAAAATTGTGTTTGAGGCCAACCTCAGCAACTTAGCAAAACTCAATAGCCGGGCATGGTGGCACACGCTTGGAATCCCAGCATTCAGGAGGCAGAGACAGGAGGATTGTGGTTCACAGATAGCCTCAGCTACTCCTTAGTAAGGCCCTCCACAACTCAGTGAGACCCTGTTTTAAACATAAAAAGGACTAAAAACTAGGGCTGGGGTGTATCTCGGAGGTAGAATGTCCCTGGGTTCCAACCCCAGTACCGTAAAATAAATAAATAAATATTTAAAAAATTAAATAGAAAATAAAGAGGGCTGGGGTGTATCTCAGAGGTAGAACACCTATGGGCTGGAGGAGGAGAGGAAGGAGAGGAGAGGACAGGACTAATCATGCCCAGACACACACAAGGGGCACTTCTTACCACTACTATGGGACTTGAACTGACCAAACCTTTATGAGAAAAGGAAAAGTACAGAACAGCTGCACCTCTTGGCGTGTCTGTGTCTGTGTGCAATATTAGGGACTGAGCCCAGGAACACTTTACAACTATACTCCCAACCTTTTCATTGTTTTATTTTGAGACAGGGTCTTGATAAACTGCCAGGGCTAGCCTGGAACTTGCAGTCCTCTTGCCTCAGCCTCCTGAGGTGCTGAGATTACAGGGGTCTGCCACTTCCCCCAGCCCAGCTGCACAATTTTCTATGTGAAATACTAGCAGGTGAGACCCAGCACTATACAAAAAATAATGATGATAATAATAATAACAACAACAACAACAACAACAACAACAACACTGTGACCAAGTCTACACATCTAAGATTGGTCTAACCTTTAGAAAGTAAGCAATGTGGACAAGGTGTTACCGCACCTGTAACCTAATACCTGGGAAGCTGAGGCAGGAGAACCACAAGGTTGAGTCCAATCTGAACAATTCAGCAAGACCCAGTCTCAAATAAAAACTGAAATGGGCTGGTGGTGGAGCTCAGTGGTAGAGAGCATTTGAGTTAAATCTCCAGTACCACAAAATCAACAAAAAAAAGTAGCTCAGTGGCACAGTGTTTGCCTAGCATATGCAAGGCCCTGGGCTTAATTCCCATTAACAAAAGAAAAAAAAATTTGTTTTTACACTACTGGGAATGGAACCCAGGGCACTCTACCTCTGAGCTACATCCTCAGCCCTATTTTCTATTCTTTATTTTGAAAAAGGATCTCACTAAGTTGTGGAGGGCCTCACTAAGTAGCTAAGGCTGGCCGCAAATCCAGATCCTCCTGTCTCCACCTCCCAAATCCTGGGATTACAAGCTTACAAGTGTGCACCACCATACCCAGCTAGAAAAAAAAGTTTTAAAAAAGTTGCCGGGCGTGGTGGCACACGCTTGTAATCCCTACGCTTGGGAAGCTGAGACAGGAGGATCACACAGGTTCGAAGCCAGCCTCAGCTACTTAGTGAGGCTCTCAGCAACTTAGGGAGACCCTGTTTCAAAATAAAATATAAAATAGGGCTGGGAGTACAGCCCAAAGGTAGAAAGCCTCTGGGTTCCACCCCCAGTGCCACACACACAAAAAAGAAAGAAAGAAAGAAAGAAAGAAAGAAAGAAAGAAAGAAAGAAAGAAAGAAAGAAAGAAAGAAAGAAAGAGAGAGAAAGAAGGAAGGAAGGAAAGGAGTAACCAGTGAGTGGTGGCACATGCTTGTAATCTCAGGATTCCGGAGGTGGAGACCAGAGGATCACAGTCTGCAAACAGCCTCAGCTACTTAGGGAGACCCTTTGCAACTCAATGAGATGTTTCAATAATAATAATAATAAAAAAAGACAAAAAATAGGACTGGGGGTGTAGCTCAGAGGTACAAAGCCCCTGGGTTCCATGTCTGATACCTACCACAAAAAAAAAAAAAAAAAAAAGCTGGGCCTGTTGGTGCATGCTAGTAAACCCGGCATTTGGGAGGCTGAGACCAGAGGATTTCAGGTTCACAGCCAGCCACAGGTACTTTAGTGAGGCCATTTGCAACCCAATCACAGGGAGCTTTAATATGCCTGAAGTTGCTGGTCTAGACAGTCCTTGCTGGCCCCTACAGACTCTCCCAACCCCATGTGGAGAATAAAGAGCTAGACTTGAGCCCAGGCCAGCCTGCCTGGCCAGCTGTGAATGGGCCTCAGCTCCTCTGGGGACCAGGCACTGGCAGGGTGGGCTGTCAGGCTGTGGGCTGGGGATATTCCAGCATGGTTCCTGCTACCTTCCAGGTGGCAGCAGACACGCCTCGGGGAGAAAGCAAAAATGAAAAGTGGACAGGAGGGGAGGAATGAGTTCATTCCGTGTAAGGACTTCCTGTCGGGTCTGGGCCCAGGGCATCACCCTTGCCCACAAGCTGCAGAGAGCGACAGGAGACTCCCAAGACACCTCCCCAGGGTGAGGGACATGCCACTGCACCACCCACACCATGGCTCACAGCACACGACTCTCCCTGGCCCTGCCGAGTGGTGAGGAGGAGGATGAAGGTGGAAGGGGCTGCTGTTATCTGTAATCCCAATACTTGGGAGGCTGATATAGGAGGATCACAGGCTCACAGCCAGCCTCAGCAACTTAGTAATACTCTTAGGAACTTAGAAAGACTCAATTTCCAAATAAAAAATAAAACAGGGTGTAGCTTAGAGGCAGAATGCCTCTGTCTGGGTTCAATCTCAGCACCACACACACACCACACACACAAAAGAGAGAGTAAGCCGGGCGTGGTGGCGCACGCTTGTAATCCCCGCGCTTGGGAGGCCGAGACAGGAGGATCGCACAGGTTCGAAGCCAGCCTCAGCTACTTAGTGAGGCTTCCAGCAACTTAGTGAGACGCTGTTTCCAAATAAAATATAAAATGGGTCTGGGAGTATAACCCGGAGGTAGAAAGCCTCTGGGTTCCACCCCTAGTACCGCCAAAAAAAAAAAAAAAAAGAGAGAGAGAGTAAGTCCTGGCGGAGCAGGCACTTTGGGAGAGATGGGCAAGGGCTGCCACAGCCAGCGCAGGCTGAAGCCCACGGCGAGGAGTTTGGGTAATGGGTGATGGCCTGGCTTTGTACCTCCTAAGGTGTAACTTTTTTTTTTCTTTGTAGAACTGGGGATTGAACCCAGGCATTCCATCTCCAAGCTATACCCCCAGCCTTATCTTTTATTCTTTATTTCGAAACAGGGTCTCATTAAGTTGCAGAGGCCTCACTAAGTAGCTGAGGCTGGCTACAAACCAGCAATCCTCCGGTCTCAGCCTCCCATGTACTGGGATCACAAGTGTGGCCACCACGCCCGCTAGAGTGTGTAACTCCACACGGGAGGACTAGGGTTCCACAGGAACCGAGGCGGTGTGCGGCGAGCCCAGGAGAGGGCGAGGATGCCGAGGCTCCAGAGATGGCCATGGAGTCGGGCCCCGGTCAGCAGGCCAGGCGGCAGGCGCTGCCACCCACCCCAAGAGGGCCTAAGGAAGAGCATTCTCACATCTGCTACTCGCCATCTCTCCGAAAGCACTGCCAAGACAGGGCAAGCTGGGACCGGAACGGCCTCCAGCGACACGGCCGCCAGGACAGAGCCACGAGTGCGTGAGGGCTGAGCCGTGGGGCCAGCTGGGTGAGAGGCCGACCGCTGGGTGAGAGGCCGACCGCCTCCCCTCACGCAGCCCACCCCTGTTGTCTTGCCTTCTCAGGTCTGCAAGGTAGAAGCCACACACCACTGATGAACTCAACATCCACCGTGCAGCAATTGACGGCTGTGTACACCATCAGCACCGTCTCATCTTAGAATGCTTCCGCCATCCGGAAGAGACTCCAGACTGCTGCCAGTTCATCCCTCTCTCTCATCCGCAGGCATGGGATCACCACCCATCTCCTGTTGGGGCATTTCATATCAGTGGGATCACACAGCACAGGTCTTGTGCATGTGGCTTCCTTCCCGGGGCACAATGCCCCATGGTCATTCATTAGCTCACCTTCTGGCTGTACTCAGACATACCTGCTAATCATGCCTCAGCGGGTGAACTCAGCACCTCAGGGGGTGCCTGCCTGTGGGCGCTTGTGAACACAGGGGTGGACATGGCTCCTCATTTCCTGCAGGCAGACACCTAGGAATGAGGCTGCTATGTCGGAGGTGGCTGGTGTTTCATGAGGGTCCCGTGACGCCACCCACCTCTCCTCACCGCAGGAGCGTGGGAGGCACAGCGCATGCCATCTTCAGGCCATGGTCCAGACTCTTGACCACCCTGCATGACTTTACCACCTCACTCTGAGGTCCCCGCCCCCAGGGCAGCCAAGGATGCACCTCTGCCACAGGGCATCTGCTCCACGAACACAGCGCAGCTCCCTCCCCCAGCTCTCAAGATTGGCCACCCCAGACTCTGGCCGCCCCAGACTCTGCCATGACTCAGGCTGAGTGAAGAGGAACCTGGGGGAGGGAAGACAGCGAACTTCTGGGTAAGGTGGTGCAGCCATGCAGGCGCTGCCTGGGTTTTCTCATCATCTTTTAAAGAACATTCCACTTGGTAACACTTTGGTGCTGATCACTTTCCAGCACTTAAAGAGACAGTTCGCTGGGCGTGGTGGCGCACACTTGTAATCCCTGCACTTGGGACGCTGAGACAGGAGGATCGCACAGGTTCGAAGCCAGACTCAGCTACTTAGTGAGGCTCTCAGCAACTTAGTGAGACGCTGTTTCCAAATAAAATAGAAAATAGGTCTGGGAGTATAGCCCGGAGGTAGAAAGCCTCTGGATTCCACCGCCAGTACCACCAAAAAAAACACAAATAAATAAAAATAAAGAGACAGTTCAACACAGATTCTGCAGTTGAGCCACGCAACTGGAAGCATGTCCTGGGCACCTGCTGTGACTGCACAGGAGCCCAACACCAGGACCCTAGACATGCGGACAGCCTCTGACAGGCAGGCTGAGAGGAACAGCCGTCCAGGGACAAGACCGAGCACCACACATTTCCTAAAGGTGAGAAGATTCCATTCCCATGGAGAACAGGCAGGTAAAGGAAAAATGCTCGGAGCACACAAAGAGCTCTAGAGGTAAAAAGCACGAAGGCAGAAGTGAAAGGGCTCTTTGGAAGGCAAAGCCTGGGTGCTCTCCCAGAGCAGCAGAGGACAAGCCAAAGAGAAGGAAGCAGAGAGCACCCAGCCCCAGGGCCAGCGAGGGAGACCATCGCGACCCAAGACAGGCCGAGCTAGGGACCGCCAGAGGGAGACCCCAGGGGCGCACAGCTCTGGGGACAGAAGACGCTCTGGCCTGCAGGATGAAGCACAGCAGTCACAGCCCGGAGCCAGGCTGAGGGTGATGAGCAGGAGGGTGCTGGGCAAGGCCTCCGTACACATCCAGCAGGGATGCTGGAGAGGACAAAACGAGGGAGGGGGGTCAGCAGACACTGAGAGCCATCCTCTTCCTCCTCAGCCACCCAGGGCTCCAGCGACCCCAAGCACCATCTAGCTACGCCCAGCTAGGCCTTAGTACCTCCTCAAACCAAACACGATGCCCAGGTCCAAGTCAGTTCAACACAAAAGAAACTCTAGGACATGGTTTCCAGGGCCAACCTAACCCTGGCTCCCTTACCGCACCCCTCAATCCAGTAAAAGGGGCCTCATATTGAGAAAAGCATGGATCAACGGAGACTGGCAATCCTCTGCAGCATCTGCCAGTGAGATACAAACACCAAGTCCCTGCACCAACCAAATCAAGTCGAGGGCATCAACCAGAACCAGGGGGGGTCTGAACAAAGGATACGTGGGGTGCCTTCCGTCCGGCACACCAGGTAGAGGCAGGCAGCGATCACGTGGGCCATCTTTCGGCCTCGGGTCAGGTGCTTGCTCACAGCCATCTTGAAGAAGTTGAAGGCGGTGTCTAGACAGTGCTGGTTGAGCTGCAACTGGCTTCCCAGGTGGTGGATGTGACGCCTCCCTAAAAAATAAGCAGGCAAATGAGAATTAAGAATTGGATCTGCCAGCTGTGGTGGCACATGCTTGTCATCCCAGCATTTGGGAGGTTGAGACCAGAAGATCATGGTTCACAGACAGCCTCAGTTACTTAGTGAGGCCCTTTGTAACTCAGTGAGACCGAATCAAAATAAAGAATTAAAAAATAGGGCTGGGGGTGAAGCTCGGAGATAAAATACCCCTGGGTTCCATCCCCAGTACCGCAAAAAAAAAAAAAAAAAAATTGGATCTGCGCTTTTCCTAGCAAGTTTCTAAGGGTGTGTGTGTGTGTGTGTGTGTGTGTGTGTGTGTGTGTGTGTGTTCCAATCAGTGACATTGTAGGCTCTGGGCAGGTTCTGTAGGTCTCTCTGAAGTCAGGGGTATCTGAGAGACAGCAGCTTGGGCTGGTCAGGATATGTAGTCTGGCAGGTCAAGATGAGACTCACCATCTCCCAGAAGAACCTGGCAACCAGCCTGGCCACAGAGCCTCACCCTGCTGAGACCCGATTCCCTTGAGCACCCAGCTCGAAGGCCTCCAGTCAGACTAAATCAACATGGAGTGCCGTCCTGTCCACTGAGGCCTGGGCAGAGCGAAGACCTCATCAACCGCACAGGGCAGCAACAGTTCTGCTCACCCTCATCGGCATCACACTCAACACACCAGACCACAGTGTGCAGACTGCCCCAGGCCCCTGGGAGTTCAGCAGACCCGCTGAAGCTGAAGACTTACCAACTCTCTGGTGTCTGAAAAATCCACAATAAACGGTGAGAGGTGAGAGAGGTCCTCTCCAGAGGGCCCACCCTCGAGGTCCCAAGCCCCAACCCTTTGGCAGGGGCCCACCAGCACCAGCCCTCCTCCACAGGCTGCTTCTCAACATGCAGGAGGCAGCATGGGGCGCTGGGGACTGCCTGTGTGGGAACCCAGAGCCCCGCAGTGTGGCCTGGGAGAACAGGTTGTGAGGCAGAGCTCTCATGAATGCCCTACAAAAGGGACCCAGAGAGCTGGCTCAGGCTCCCCCACAGAGCATCCAGCAAGAAGGAACAGTCAGGAAGCAGACACTGATCTGCTATTGCCTAGATTTGAGCATCCAGGCTACCGGACTGCGAGAAATGGACTTCTGCTGTTTAAGCCCCCAGACTGGCATATGTTTGTTACACAGCCCCAACACACTGAGACAAGCAAGTGGAATTGCTGCAGGAAGTTAATATATGTAGTGCAACATATTCATATACAGAAAAATTGCCGACTCCAAGAGTTGTACCACCATCACAGTTCAGTACACTTTTCATCACTTCAAAACGAACATCCAGCCGGGCGTGGTGGGCACGCTTGTAATCCCCACGCTTGGGAGGCGGAGACAGGAGGATCGTGCAGGTTCGAAGCCAGCTGCGTTGGCTTAAGAGACCCTGTTTCCAAATAAAAATAGAAAATAGGTCTGGGAGTGTAGCCTGGAGGTAGAAGGGTTCCATCCCCGGTGCCATCAAAAAAAAAAGAACATCCATATGATCAGTCCTAACTCCCTACTACAGCAGTCTATCTCAATAAGCTTTTAATCCTAAGTTCAGTAAGCACTGCTTGTGGACTGAAGAAATCACAAAACTTAGACATGGACAATCTGTAAATGTAAAGAGATACTGTGAATAAAGACAAATGGACATAGAGCAGTTACTAAGCTGAGCATGGTGGCATACCTGTAATCCCAGTACTTGGGAGGCTAGGACAGGAGTATTGCAGGTTCAATGATAGCCTCAGCAACTCGGTGAGACCCTGTTTCAAAATAAAAAATAAATAGCACTGGGAGTGTAGCTCAGAAGTAAAATGTCCCTAAATTCAATCCCCAGCAACACGGTACACACACATACACACAAAACAAAACAAAACAAAAAACCAGTAAAGCAAGGCTCAGTGGAGCATGCCACATTCAAGGCCAGCTTGAACAATTCAGGGAGACCCTGTCTCAAAATTAACAACCAAAAAAAAAGAGCTGAGGGTATGGCTTGATGGTAGATGGCCCCTGGGCTCAATCCCCAACGCCCTAACAACAGCAACTAACTGCCCACAGCTCACTCTCCTTAGGCTTCCCCCCAGTTGAATGGATTCTATGCTAGGGCACAGCTCCTCGAGACTCCGACGTTTGTTAAAATAAGGCTGCTGAGCCAGGCGTGGTGGCACACGCTTATAATCCCAGCATTTAGGAAGCTGAGACCGGAGGATCGCGGTTCGCAGACAGCCTCAGCTACTTAGTGAGGCCCTCTGCAACTCAGTGAGACCCGGTTTCAAAATAAAGAATAAAAAACAGGGCAGGGGGTGTAACTCAGAGGTCAAATGCCGCTGGGTTCTATCCCCAGACCCGCAAAAAAAAAAAAAAAAAGGGCTGCTGCCCCAAGCCAGTGGCCAAGCACCTCACACAGAGCACATTCAGGCAGAGGGAGCAGCCTTAGAGGCAAGGCAAGCGCCAAGGCAAAAACAGGCTCAAATTAGCACTCCTCAAGGCTACTGAACCTCAGGCCTACAGCTGGACCCAAGCCCCAGGGACCCACAGTGCTGCCTACCCAAGCCCCGGCAGTATGTTCTCCTGGGAGCCTGGTGTGAGGCTCCAGGACACTTCATGCCACACCCCGAATAATGGAAAGGTGCCCGCAGGCCTGCAGCAGTAATAGGTTCCATTCAGGACTTGCACTGGGGCCGGGCATTGTGGCACACACTTGTGAGCCCAGCATTCGGGAGGCGGAGACTAGAGTACAGCAGTTCACGACAGCCTCAGCTACTTAGCGAGCCCCTTTGCAACTTAGTGAGACCCTGTTTCAAAAACAAAAAGACTGAAAAATAGGGCTGGGAGTGTAGCTCGGAGGCACAATGCCCCTGGGCTCCATCCCCAGTACCGCAAAAAAAAAAAAAAAAAGTGAGCATCAACTCCAGAAAAATTAACACAACGTGACACCAAGTGTGACAGGCACACATGGCTGCAGAAGAACCGTGAAAGCCCATCATATCCCTCAGCTAGGAGCAAAGCTACCACCTCACAGAGGGCATGAAGAGCCTGCCTAAGACACGGTCCTCAGGCCTGGCAGTACAGCTCCTGGCAGAGAACTTGCTCAACATGTACAAAGCCCTAGCTCCAAAACAAAGACCCAGAAATTAAAAATATGGTCACGGAGCCAGGCACACTAACTCACGCCGATAACCCCAGCACTTAGAAGGCTGAGACAGGAGGCTCATAGGTTCAAGACCAGCCTCAGCAACTTAGCAAGACCTTGTTTCAAAACAAAAGATAAAATAGGGCTGGGTGTATAGCTCAGAGGTAGAATGCCCCTGGCCTTAATCCCAAATAGTGAGAGACAGAAAGCAACAAAACAAAGACACAATCCCTCAACTTATGTTATAATCAGCATAATCCTGATGACTAAAATCTGACAAGATATTAGGAGGAAAAAAATACAGGCCAGTATCTTTCATGACCTTAGTCCCCCAAAGCCCTAAATAAAAGATGGAAACTCAAACTCAATATAAAGATGAAGCATCAGGCTGGGGTGTGGCTGAGTGGAAGAGCACTTGCCTGGATGCGTAAAGCCCTGGCTTCCCTCCTCAAATGATGCACGATGGCCCAGTGGGGTTTGCCAGAAGTGAAAGTGACTTCAGCCAGATGCAGCGGCACACACTTATAATCTCATTACTTGAGAGGCTGGGACAGGAGGATCACAGGCTTGAGGTCAGCCTCAGCAAGTAGCGTGTATCTTAGCAACCTAGCGAGCCCTTGTTTCAAAACAAAAAAAGGGCCTGAAGATATAGCTCAGAGGAAGAATGGCCCTGGGTTCAATCCCTAGTACCAAGAAGAAAAAGAAAGAAAGAAAGAAAGAAAGAAAGAAAGAAAGAAAGAAAGAAAGAAAGAAAGAAAAGTGAAGGTGACTTCAATATCCACAAAAATCAACGGAATGCATCACATTAGCAAATAAATAGAAAAGCCACATAGCCATTTCAGTAGATCCAGAGAAGCACATGACAAAATGCTTAATAACATTGTTCCTAACAACAAAATACTGGACATTTTCAACTGAAGTCAAGCATGAGACAAAACTGCCATCTCTTCACTTCTGTTCAACTGTTCTGGAGAATCTAGAGACAAGGTAATAAAAGCTATAACAAGGCACAGCAAACAAGTAAAGGAAGAAATAATAATGTCTACTCACAGACCACATAATTGTTAACGTAGAAGAGAATCTAAATATTATTAGATTCCATAGGTCAACGAAGCAATTCTCCACAATTTGATCAACAAAGTCAATAAAATTTCAACAAAAATCTGGGCAAAGCTGGGCATAGTGGCGCACGCTTGTAACCCCAGCATTTGGAAGGCCGAGACAGGAGGATCAAGGTTCACAGACAGCCCCAGCTACTTAGTGAGGCCCTTTGCAACTCAGTGAGACCCTGTTTCAAAAAAAAAAAGAATAAAAAATAGGGCTGGGAGTGTAGCTTGGAGGTAGAATTCCCCTGGGTTCCATCCCCAGTATGGGGGGGAAAAAAATCTGGGCAGATTTCCTTTGGAAATCAGCAATCTGATTTTAAAATGCAAATAGTCCAGCCTCAGCTACTTAGGCTCTTCGCAACTTAGTGAGACCCTGATTCCAAATAAAATATAAAATAGGTCTGGGAATATAACCCGGAGGTAGAAAGCCTCTGGGTTCCACCTCCAGTACCACCAAAATAAATAAATAAATAAAATGCAAACAGTCAAATACCCAAGACAAGGTCAAAGAACAGCAGAAACTTGGGGAACATTTTCTACCAGGTTTTAGGACCCTCTCAGGCACAATAACCTAGACAATTTGCAGAGGCCTTAGGACACTGGCAATGACAGACCCTGCCTGCAAGGTCACACCAGCATCTGAAAACAGACTCCTACACAGGGTCACTGGACTCAATACCAGGAGCCAAAGCAACTAGAAGGAGAAGTTACATCGTAGTCTTGCTGAAAATGATGCTGGAGAAACTGAATATCCATGTTGAAGAATGTCAACTTCAACCCCTACTTTATAGCACACATGGAAAAAAAACGGTCCAAGGTCCATCAGAAACCCAAATGTGAAATTTAAAACAATAAAGCATCTTTGCCTGTGTGCAGGGCTGGGACTCGAGCTCAGAGGCTTGAACTTGCAAGGCAAGCACTCGATCACTGAGCTACACCCCAGCCTGAAACCTAAACAGTGAAGCACAAGAAAGCTTCGTCACAGGGCAGGTAAGAGCTTCCTAAGTCACGGAAGCCCGACTCTTAAAAACCAACTCTCTTAGACATGCTGTAGGTTTTGGTAAAGGCATAGTCACTACTGGGAATGAAATGGCAATTAGCTATGCCGGGCGTGGTGGCGCACGCTTGCTTGTAATCCCCGCGCTTGGGAGGCAGAGACAGGAGGATCGCGCAGGTTCGAAGCCAGCTGCGCTGGCTTAGGAGACCCTGTTTCCAAATAAAAATGTAAAAATAGGTCTGGGAGTGTAGCCCGGAAGTAGAAGGGCTTCCAGGAACCCCAGTACCACAAAAAAAAAAAAAAAAAAAAAAAGAAATGGCAATAAGCTAGACACAGACCAGAGAAGCCGGTAGAGAGAGCCGGCCACACCCAGGCGGGTGAGGAGGCTACACTGCTGCCCAGCACTGCAGGGTTCCAAAGGCCTGTGCACCAAGTTTATAAAGTCCCCAGCATTCAGGAGGCTGAGACAGGAGGAGCGGTCACGATTGCGGACTGCCTTAGCTACTACTTAGTGAGACCCTCTACAACTCAGCAAGACCCTGTGTCAAAATAAAGAATAAAAAATAGGGCTGGGGGTGGGGTGGAGCTCAGAGGTAGGTTCTATCCCTAGTATCACAAAAAAAACCCACCACACTATAAGTATAAGCAGACAGCCCCAGAGTGGTAAGGCTCTTCATGCCCTCTCAGTGACAGGAAGGAACAGAACCAGTGTTCACAAGAGTACGCACCAAGCACTGTGCCTACTGATGGTAGGAAACGTACTCAAGCGCCCACACTTCTACCAAAACTGCCCGTTAGCTGGGCCACAAACCAAGCCTTGAAGCATTTCAAAAGGCTGAAAGCACACAGAACCAGCCTCTGCCGCAGAAGAGTCCAGCCCAAAGCCAGTAAGAAAAGAGCAAAACAGCCCAAGGGAAAGTCAAAGAGGCACTCTGCCGTGAATAGTGACCGAGCACACATGCCCTGGCCAGTGGCTGACATGGGCCGGTCCTGCAGGCCTGAGAGGCGCTGGCTGGCCAACCACCACCTGGGGCAGCAGGAGGGGGATAGGTCTGTGAGAGCCACAGCCTCCACAGTGCACCAAGGAGAAAACGACGCAGGTGATGGGCTGTCAGCGGGAGGCATCCCACCTCAGGTGGACAAAGACTGTGGACCTGAGACTGTACTCTGTTCTCCTCCAGCCTGCACCCCACATCACAACCCCAACTCCTCACCCTACCCGCAGTTGCCGGCATCCCCAGTGAGTAATACCATTTTGCAGGGTCTGCGCTCTCGACTCCTTCCCCAGATTCACATGGAAGCCACCTCCCAGGGTTGGGGTCTTGCCAGCACCTGGAAACACAGAAGAGACAGGTTAGCCAGAGCCTGGTGGAGACAGCTGCACAGCCCTTCACTGTATGTAACTACCTCCCGGGGCTACACTGCAGGGAAGGCAGCAAGCCAAGTGGAGAAGCCCTTGTCCCCCGCCTCGCTGACAGGGTGCCCTCCACCTGCAGGCCCAGGGTGGACACGCCTGTTTACATGTTTCACCCGTATTCCTAACACTGTAAATCCCTAGAGAACACTGTACGGAGGGCTGGGTGAGAGCACAGCACTGCCTCCCACCTGCAGCAAGATGTGCCCACCCGGCAAGGCTGGCCGTCACGTCCCTCCCCACTGCCCTCCGCCGTACCCAGGCCAGCCCCCCACAGATGTCACACTTGCAGAGTGACTCCCTGCTCCCACAAGCTCCTGGAGAGCAGGGATCTATCTGTTCTACGTGGCCACGGAACTGCAGAGCCTCCATCCACTCATGTGCCACCCTCCCGTAGATGCAGCAGCCTGGAAGAGCACTGGCACATGGTGTGGCAAGGGCAACTGAGAGCAAGCCCAAGCTATCCCTCTGTGTTCTGCCCTGTCGAGTCGGGGGCCGACTACCCTAGGAACATCCAGTGTGCTTGTGTATGGTCATCAGACCATAACCCCACTGTGAAAGCCGGAGCTTCGGATAGGCGCCTGCTGCGGCAAGAAGCCAGGGAACGTGAGCACAGGCAGCCAGGCTGGAGTGCTCTTCCCATCCTGCAGGTGCCAGCCTCGGCGGCCAGTGCATCTTTGATGCAGACTTATACGATACAAAGACTTGCAGCTTCTGTGCTTAGGGGCACACAAGCTCAGCCAGGTGGGGAAGCTGAGCATGCAGGCCCCATCAGAGACACAGGCAAGGAGAAAACAGAAACGCTGAAGTGGCAGGGTCCAGGGAAGCCCGTCACTAAAGGCTAGGTTCTCTGGGGGAAGCTGGTCATCTGCACCAACAGAGACCTTGGCGCCACTCTTGGGACAGCTGCCAGCACAATCCGCACAGAACACAGCCTCTAGCTTACCTATGAATAACACTGACTCCCAAGTAAATACCAACAGATCCTTTAGAAAGCAGCGAGATAGCCGGGCGTGGTGGGCACACTTGTAATCCCAGCGTTCTGGAGGCTGAGACTGGAGGATCACAGTTCGCGGACAGCCTCAGCTACTTAGTGAGGCCCTCTGCAACTTAGTGAGACCCGGTTTCAAAATAAAGAATAGTCAGGCGTGGTGGCGTGTACTTGTAATCCCAGCATTCGGGAGGCAGAGACAGGAGGATCGCGCAGGTTCGAAGCCAGCCACGCGCGCTGGCTTAGGAGACCCTGTTTCCAAATAAAAATGTAAAAATAGGTCTGGGAGTGTAGCCCGGAGGTAGAAGGGCTTCCAGGAACCCCAGTACCACCAAAAAATAAAAATAATAAAGAATAGCAGGGCATGGTGGTGCACACTTGTAATCCCCGCACTTGGGAGGCAGAGACAGGAGGATCGCGTTGGTTCGAAGCCAGCCACGCTGGCTTAAGAGACCCTGTTTCCAAATAAAAATATAAAATAGGTCTGGGAGTGTAGCCCGGAGGTAGAAGGGCTTCCAGGAACCCCAGTACCACCAAAAGATAAAAAGAAAGAAAGAGGGAGCAAGAGAGAGAGGAAGGAAGGAAGGAAGGAAGGAAGGAAGGAAGGAAGGAAGGAAGGAAGGAAACAGGGCAGGGGGTGTAGTTTGGAGGTCGAATGCACCTGGGTTCCATCCCCAGACCCGCAAAAATAAATAAATAAATAAATAAGCAGCAAGATAACTCTAAAGTGTTCATTTGAAAGCAAAAAGGAACCAGAGCAGCCAAGAAAACTGGGAAAGAGCTCACGCAGGCCTGAGCAGCGCTGGCCACAGGGAGCTCCGCTAGGCAGTGAGTGGGCCTGGAGCGCGGCGCCTGCCTAGCAGGTGGCACTCTGCACTGCCCATCAGCAGTGAAGCTGCCGAGACCTAGAGGTGGCCCAGCATTCATCTGCACTCCTGGCGCTCAGCGTGGCCCAGGGCCAGCCTGCTTCAGTGGAGACCGGCACCAAGAACCAGCACCAGCCCTCTGGCACAGCACCATGCCTCGCCAAGGAGCAGAGCCTCGAGACACTCTGGTTGCCACGCCAAGGGCTGTGCGTTAGTCTCCTGACACTGCGGTGACACACTGCCACACATCCAGGGGCCTTCAGGAAGTTGGGAGGGAGCCACGGTGTGGGTGGGCGCTAGGAGGGCCAAGCAGAGGCATTGGGGAGCCTGCTGACACAGGACCCCAGGGGGACAGTGTGGGGGAGGTACACCGCAGGCCAGGGAGACCTGCTTGGCTATGCAACCTCTCCCACGTGGACCAGGGGCTTCAAACACCAAGATATTAGCTCTGGTTTTGTGGAACACAACATAGGTCTTTGTCTTCATTTCCTACCTTTCTTTTTCTTGTGGGTGGTGGTCTTTTTAAGCTTTAATTTTTTTTTTTTTTTTTTTTTTTTGTGGTACTGGGGATAGAACCCAGGGGCCTTCCACCTCCGGGCTACACTCCCAGACCTATTTTATATTTTATTTGGAAACAGGGTCTCTTAAGCCTGCTGAGGCTGCTTCGAACCTGCGTGATTCCTCCTGTCTCAGCCTCCCAAGCGCGGGGATTACAAGCATGCGCCACCACGCCCGGCTAAACTTTAGAATTTTTACATTTGAAGCCAGGCATGGTGGCACACACTTGTAATCCTAGTACTTGGGAGGCTGAGACTGGAGGATGGCAGATTCAAAAGCAGCCTCAGCAATTTCGTGAGGCTCTCAGCAACCTAGTGAGAACCTATTTCCAAATAAATAAAACTGAGGAATGAGGTGTGATGGTGCACGCTTGTAATGCCAACATTCGGGAGGCTGAGACGAGGATCGCAGGTATGGGCAAGCCTCAGCTTAGTGTGGCCCTCCGCAACTTAGTGAGACCCTGTTTCCGAATGAAGAATAAAAAATGGCAGCTGGGCATGGTAGCACATGCTTGTAATCCCAGTATAAGGAATAAAAAATAGAGCTAGGGGTGTACCTCAGAAGTAGTAGAATGCCCCTGGGTTCAACTCCCAGTACTGAAAAAAGCCACGGTATTTTCTATAACAAAACAAACAAAAATTCAGGCTAGAAATAGTCCGAGTGGCTTGGCCAAGAGTGCCTCCTCGTGGACACGGGAAGAGCCTGGGACCCCCATCCAGAGGAGAGCCTGTAAAGCAGAGGTACTGAGGACTGACACAGCACAGGCCAGCAGAGGCATGTCACTGGCTGGCAGCCACACCCTGCACCTGAAAGAGAACAGGAGCCCAGAGCATCGGTGCCCAGAAAGGCCCACATACTGTCCTCCATTCCACTCAGGGCTCTGCCAACATGAGCACAATTTTTTATGGATTGTATATTAATTTAATGAGCCAGCATGGTGGCGCACACCTGTAACCCCAGTACTTGGGCAGCTGAGACAGAAAGATCAGGGTGTAAGGCCAACCTCAGCAACTCGTGGACCGTGGATGACAGGGAGTGTGGTGTGGCAAGCTCCACTCTGAACTAGTGGTCGCACTGGCGCTTCCAAGGCAGAATTCAGGCAGCACTTCCTAAGAGCAGGAACACTGGGCCAGGACATGGTGAGGTTTCTAGAGGGGCCTAGAAACTGAGACCCTGAGACTTCCAACGTAGGGACCAGGCCCCTGCCAGGTGGCCAAGCACATGGGGACTGGGTGGTTGTACCTTTCTTCAGGTCAGAGAGCACCCCAGCAAGCAGAAGCAGCACCACACCCTGGATACCTCCTTCAGGGCAGGGGCAGCATGCTTTTCCCAATCCCAGCAAAGGGGGACAGAGCATCCCACATGAAGGGGGTCTCAGTTAAAAACACCAGCACTGGAGCTGGGCATGGTGGCATACGCTTATAATCCCAGCATTTGGGAGGCTGAGACCGGAGGATCGCAGTTCGCAGACAGCCTCAGCTACTTAGTGAAGCCCTTTTTGCAACTCAGTGAAACCCTGTTTCAAAAATAAAAAGCCTAACAAAATAGGGCTGAGGGTGTAGCTCGAGGTAGAATGCCCCTGGGTACCATCCCCAGTACTGTAAATAAATAATAAGTAGGGCTAAGGGTGTAGCCCAGAGGTAGAATGCCCTTGTTCAGAGGATGAATGCCCCTAGGTTCAATTCCCAGTACCACAAGAGAGAGAGAGAGAGAGAGAGAGAGAGAGAGAGAGAGAGAGAGAGAGAGAGAGAGAGAGAGAGAAGACAGAGAGGGGGGAGGGAAGGGAAGGAAGAGAGAGATGAAGGGAGGGAGGAGGGAGAGAGGGAGGGACAGGGAGGCAGGCACCACAGGAAATGCTCCCACCCCAGCCACTTGTTCTGCTGAGGCTTGCTGCTCCCAGCACAAAGGGAAGGGACCCTGTGGAGGCAGGAGGCACAGGTGCCTGAGGAGGGAGGTCCCTCAGTGTGAGGCACCCTCATGTCCTCAGGAGGGACCAAGCAGCGCCTGTGGAGGGAGGGCTATGGGAACAGGCTGCACCCCACTCCCAGAGGCAGGCCTCAGGAAGCCCTGCTTGGCCTCCACAATGCTTACACAGTCCCCTGTGGAGTGGTACAGCTTGGCCAAGGCCCATCCACCCCAGCCTGCCCATCATCCTGCATGTGGCCGCTCTAACCCAGTCTTCAGACCCATCCATTCCCTCTACACACTATGCTCAGAAAGAACCTGGACACCAGAGCACAGGTATGGCTCAGGCCCCTAGCCACCCTACCTTGATGTCTTAGTTACGTATTCAAGGATAGACTGCTAAGTGTCCAGGTTAGTTCTCAATATGCAAGAACAGAGACAGTGGCCTTGGGACCTAGGAAACAGCCACTCAGGAGAAAGGTCAACTTTCAGGATGGAGCTAGAGGATGCAAAGCCAAGCAAGAGGCACTGGGGACCTGCTCAAGCGTGAGAAACCCAGTCCCCAGTTTCTGTGGCTGTGTGATTGCACTGATGGGAAAGAGCTCTGTGCAGCTGATGTCCTCCCACCCAAGGACTGCCCCCTCCCCAGGAGCCGAGAACCCATGGCCCCGAGAGCCCTCCCAAGGGCCCCAATGGTTGCCAAGGCTGCCTCTCCCTAGAGCGGCATCTTGGTGCCACCTAAGAGCCCATTTGAGCTTCTGCTCAAGGCCTCTGTGACAGACTTCCCAGTGTGGGTGGGAACTCACCCACACCTGCTCCTTACCACCTTCCCCAACACCCCGGGGCACAGGAAGGACTGTGCGCTGCCACCAGGCCATGGGGCCTGCCTAGCACAGTGCCTCCCCACAGAAAGCCCTATGCGTCTGCTACCATGATGACCCATTTTTATTACTGTTGTTATCGCCCCACAGGCATCAATGTCTTGGCAACTCTGACAAGGTTGCAGACTAGACGCCACAGAGCTGCTGTCCCAGAAGTCTGGAAGACACTCCTGGGAAGTCATCCTCGAAGACCAAAGGCATGTGTGATGAGTGCAACAGACTGTGGGGAGGGAAGAGCAGAGGGAAAACACAAACCCAGCCCAGACGGAAGGACCGACAACCCAATAAACTTCTGGCAAGAAAGAGGGAAAAAGAAAGCCCAAAACACCAAAACGGGTGAGGAAAATGGATGCCACTACAGGTCCTGCCAACTCCCAGACATGGGGTGCCACCAACTCTATGTCAGTGACTCAACGTCAGATCCAACGAACCAACTCCTCAGAACCCAACTACCAAGTCCAGCCCACAGAGACAGTCTGAAACACACTACAACCTCCACTATTGAAGCAGAACCCAAAGCTAAAACCTTCTGATGATAGCTTCAGGCCCAGAAGGTTACACCGATGGATTCTTCTAAGCATTCTAAACGAAAATAACACCACTTGTACACCCTCTGGAAAGCAAAGCAGAGGGGTTTACTCATTCCATGAGGGGCATTACTTTGATACGGAAGGTAGACAGAGACATCAAGGAAAACTACACATCGACATACCACATGGACAGAGACAAAAATCCTCAGCCAAATACTAGGAAACATAATCCAGCACATACAAAGACTACCCTGCAACCAAGTGAGTTCACCCAGGACAGCTTCAGTGTTCAGAAATCAGCCAGGCACCAGCAGTCCTGTAATCCCAGTACTTGGGAGGCTGAGACAGGAAGATGGCAGGTTCAAGAGCAGCTTCGTCAAGTAGTGAGACTCTCAACAACCTAGCAAGACCCCGTTACAAAATAAAAATAAAATAAGGCTGCGAGTATAGCTTGGAGGTAGAATACAGCTGGGTTCGATCCCCAGTACTACAAAAAAAAAAAAAAAAAAATCAGCACACCAGGCCTGGTAGCACACACCTGTAATCCAAGCACTTGGGAGGATGAGACAAGAGGATCAAAAGTTCAAAGCCAACCTCAGCAATTTAGCAAGGCTTTCAGCAACTTAATGAGACCCTGTTTCCAAATAAAAAAATAAAATAGGGTTGGGAGTATAGCTTGGAGATAGAACACCCCTAGGTTCAATCCCCAGGAATACACACACACACACACACACACACACACACACACACACAGGGCAAGAATAGAAAGGGAATTTCCTCAACTTTATTGATAAAATGCAGGTACCAAAAACCTATAGCTAGCTGGGCGTGGTGGCACACACTTGTAATCCCAGCATTCAGGAGGCCGAGACAGGAAGATCCAGGTTCGCGGCCAGCCTCAGTTACTTAGTGAGGCCCTCTGCAACTCAGTGAAACCCTATTTCAAAATAAAAAACAAAAATTAGGGCTGGGGGTGTAGCTCGGAGGTAGAATGCCCCTGGGTTCCATCCCTAGAACTGGAAAAAAAAACTTATAGCTAACATAGGGAGCATCTAAATCGAATGCTCCCTAAAATCAGGAACAATGAAAAATGTCTCTCCTAAGGCGAAAAAGAGCAACAAAAGAAAGAAATAAAAATCTATATTTATAGGAAATATGACTGTCTTTGGTGAAAATCCTAAGCCGGGCATGGTGGCACATGTTTGTAATTCCAGTATTTGGGAGGCTGAGACAGGAGGATCACAGGTATGCAGCCAGCCTCAGCTACTCAGTGAGTGCCCCCCCTCAACTTAGTGAGACTTTTTAAAAATAAAGAATAAGCCAGGCGTGGTGACGCATGCTTGTAATCCTAATATTTGGGAGGCTGAGACAGGAGGATCACTAGTTCAAGGGCAGCCTCAGCGACTTGTGATGTCCTCCACAACTTAGTGAAACCCTGTTTCAAAATAAAGAATAAGCTGGGTGTGTTGGCCCACGCTTGTAATCCCAGCATTTGGGAAGCTGAGACAGGAGGATCCAGGTTTGCAGATGCCTCAGCTACTTAGTGAGGCCTTCCACAACTTAGTGAGACCCGTTACAAAAAAAAAAAAAATTAAAAATCGGGCTGGGGGTGTAGCCTGGTAGTAGAATGCCTCTGGGTTCAATCCCTAGCACCACAAATAAATAAAGAACAAAACAGGGCAGGGGGTATAGCTCAGAGGTAGAATGTCCCTGGGTTCAATCAATCCCTAGTACCATAAAAAAGAACGAAAGAAAATCTCAGGGGATCTATTAGAAACCAATAGAACAAGCAGGTTTCGTTAAATTCTAGGAAACAAGCCAACATACAGAAGTCAACTGTATTACCAGACTGAGGTGGGATATGGCTCAGTGGAAGAATCTGACCCAGCATGCAAGAGACCCTGGGTTTGATCCCTAGCACAGAAAGAAGGAAGAAAGGAAGGAAAAAAAGATTAATTGACCATATTTCTAAATACTATCTCAACCACATTTCTAAATATTATCGTGTGAGAGGCTGAGACAGAAAGATCGCAGATTTAAGACCAACCTCAGCAACTTAGCAAAACTCTCAGCAACCTAGAGAGATCCTGTTTCAAAACAATAAATAAGAGACTAGGGGTATAGGTTGGAGGAAGAATGCCTGTGTACCACAATCCCTGGTACCAAAAAAAAATAATATTATTAGTTATTTAGTAAATAATTATAAACTGTAAACAATTATAAACTGACTTTTCTTTTTTGCCATACTGGCAATGGAACCCAGGGGCATTCTACCTCCAAGCTACAGCCCCAGACCTATTTATTATTCTTTATTTTGAAACATGATCTCACTGAGTTGGAAAAGGCCTCATTAAGTAGATGAAGGTGTCCAAGAACCGCAATCCTATCACAGCCTCCCAAATATTGGGGTAAAAAGCGTGCACCACCACGCTCAGCTTATCAAGAGATTTCATGTTACTTCACTAAAAAAGCAGATAAACACAAACTTACTCTACATTAAAGGAAAGGGGAAGGGACTGCAAAAGCCATGACTTTTTTTTTTTTTTTTTTTTGCGGGTCTGGGGGTGGAACCCAGGGCATTTGACCTCCAAGCTACACCCCTGCCCTATTTTTTATTCTTTATTTTGAAACAGGGTCTCGCTAAGTAGCTGAGGCTGTCCGCGAACCGTGATCCTCCCGTCTCAGCCTCCTGAATGCTGGGATTACAAGCGCGCGCCACCACGTCCGGCTCCATGACATCTTTGAAAAGAAAAATCAAAGTTGGAGGGCAACACAGTACCTGATTTTGAGAAACTACAAACAACATGGTGGTGACAAGAGAAATAGAAGAGCGAGCCCAGAAAGAGACCCGCACAGACAGAGCCCAGCGATCTCTGGCGAGGGAGCAAGGGTAAGTCAGAGGAGAAAGGGCAAGAAAGCCGAGGCGCGGAGAATGAACCTCTATCGACACATCTACACAACGTACCTCAAAATGGAATCACACTTGGGAGGCTGAGACAGGAGGATCACAGTCCTGGCCAGTCTCGGCAACTAGGACTCTTCCCAAATAAAACTTAGGCCGGTAGTGGCGGCGCACGCTTGTGACCCCGGGAGGATCGCAGGTTCACCGCAGCCTCGGGTGAAGGAAGGAAGGAAGGAAGGAAAAAAGAATGAAAAGAGGGAAGAAAGGAAAGAAGGAAAGGAAGAAAAGAAAGGAAAGAAAGAAGAAAGAAAGAATGAAAAGGGAAGACAGAAAGAAGAAAGGAAAGAAGGAAAGGAAGAAAAGAAAGGAAAAAAAGAAGAAAGGAAAGAAAGAAAAGAAAGGAAAGAAGAGAAAGAAAAGAAAGAAGAATGAAAAGAAAGGGAAGAAAGAAGACAAGAAAGAGAAAAAAGAAGAAAGAAAGGACCTAAGACCTTTCATCAAAATGAATAACTTCTAAGGATCACATATATAATGGAAAACGTGTAAATAAAACGCAAACAGGGCTCTCAACACAAGGAAACGAGCCAAGCAAAAAGGGGGCCACCGCGCAGGGCTCGGGAGGCTGGGCCACACGACGGGCGGCGTGTCCACCGCGCGGCACGCACCGTCCAGCGACACGAACTGGCCCACGGCCGACGAGCCGCCGCCGCTGTTCTCCACGAACTGCACCTCGGACACGATGATGTTGTCCTCGAGCACCGAGCCGCAGCCCGTGCACACGGCGTCGCCGCGCGCCGCGTCCAGCTCGATGTCCGTGCCGCCGCAGCCGCGGCACACGCGGCCCGTCATGGTGGGGCCGCCCGGAGCCCGCGCTCCCGCCGGGCCGCGCCGCCGATTCGCCGCGGCAGATTCGCCACGCGCGCCGGCGGCCGCGCACAACGGCCGCGTCCGGGCCGCGAGGACTCGAACCGGCGACCTGCGAGCCAGAAGCGGCGCCGGACCTCGGAACGGCAGCGAGCGAGCCTCCGAGCCTCCGGGCGACGCGGCAGCAGCGGGGCGGGCCGCGGGGGGCGGCGAGCGCGAGCTCCGCCGGCGGCCGGACCGAGGCCGTGGGCGGGGCCGGAGGTGAGGGCGGGGCCTGGAGTGATGGACGGGGCGGTGAGGGCGGCCTCTGACGGAAGCAGGGGCTGTGGGCGGGGCCTGGGAGCGCCGGTGGGTGGGCGGGGCCTATTGAGGGCGGGGTCTGGGAGTGATGGACGGGGCGGTGAGGGCGGCCTCTGACGGAAGCAGGGGCTGTGGGCGGGGCCTGGGAGCGCCGGTGGGTGGGCGGGGCCTATTGAGGGCGGGGTCTGGGAGTGATGGACGGGGCGGTGAGGGCGGCCTCTGACGGAAGCAGGGGCTGTGGGCGGGGCCTGGGAGCGCCGGTGGGTGGGCGGGGCCTATTGAGGGCGGGGTCTGGGAGTGATGGACGGGGCGGTGAGGGCGGCCTCTGACGGAAGCAGGGGCTGTGGGCGGGGCCTGGGGAGCGCCGGTGGGTGGGCGGGGCCTATTGAGGGCGGGGTCTGGGAGTGATGGACGGGGCGGCGAGCGCGAGCTCCGCCGGCGGCCGGACTGAGGCTGTGGGCGGGGCCTGGGGGAAGCGCGAGACGGGGGCGGGACCGGAGGTGAAGGCGGGGCGTGGGAGCGATGGACGGGGCGGTGAGGGCGATCGCTGACGGAAGCAGGGGCTGTGGGCGGGGCCTGGGGAGCGACAAGAGGTGGGCGGGCCCCGATTGAGGGCGGGGCCTAGGCGTGAAGGACGGGGCGGAGAGCGCGGAGCTCCGCCGGCGGCCGGATTGAGGCTGCGGCCGGTGCCGGAGGTGAGGGCGGGGCCTGGAGTGATGGACGGGGCGGTGAGGGCGGCCTCTGAGGGAACCAGGGGCTGTGGGCGGAACCTGGGAAGCAGCGAGAGGTGGGCGAGGCCTGGGAGTGATGGACGGGGCCGTGAGGGCAGCCTCCGAGGGCACCGGGGGCTGTGGGCGGGGCCTGAGGCCGCGGTGGGCGGGGCCGAGGCTGTGAGCGCGACCTGGGGCTGTGAGCCGGACCTGCGGGACTGGTAGATGGCACCCAGGCAGTGAGCGCGACCCAGAGAGAGACCAGGCTCTGGGGGCGGGGCCCGGGGGTGGTAGATAGGATGGGCGGTGAGCTCTGCCTGGAGCTGGGGTCGGAGTTCTGGGGTACGGTGGGCGGGACCAAGGCGACTTGGGACGGGATAGGAACGGTGAGCCGCACCGACACCCTGAGAGTGACCAGCGGCACCAGAAGCGGCTGTGGGCGGGGTCTGGGAAGCAGGAGCGCAGGGCGGGACAGAGGCAGGGCTGCTGGGGACGGGGTGAGGAGAGGGGCGGGGCCAGGCGGTAGGGGCGGGGCCTGGCTGCCTCTCTAGGAGCAGCCCGCCCAGGTCAAAGGTGAAGAGCCCGCCGCACCGCCCCTTTCCCCACCAGCTCTGAGATGTGGGTTCCCCCCAGGGTTCCCCACTTTCTGACAGTGACTGGCTCCTCCCGATGGCCCTGCCCAGCGTGAGACCTGCGCCAGCGAGAGGTCCTTACCTGCAGGTGCGGTGTCTGCAGATGCCCTCACAGTTTCGGCAACACCTGGGCCATCATCCCTGGGGGAAGACCACATTTTTGGGAGCTCAAACTAAATCAGAAAAATGTCCGTTCCTAGTTGGAAGCGACGTCGTAAATATATAACCTTCACCAGCTTGTAAAATCGAAGTAATCCCAATAGAAATGGCAACTGTGTTTTTCAAAGGTTTTGAAAAACGCATCCTAAAGCCATCTTCTCAAGAAAATTCAGTAAGGAAATAGGGCAAGAAGTGAAATATCAAGCAGAGAAGAGTTCCCCTTCTGTATATATGTAAAACAATGTCAAGTGATAATCATTAAAGCCAGGTGATGTTTGGGTAAGCCTGGCATGGTGGCCCATGCCTGTTATTCCAGTGCTTGGGAGGCTGAGACAGGAGGATCACAGGTCCAAGACCAGCCTCGGCAACTTAGCAAGTCCTTTAGAATATAAAATAGGGCAGGGGAGCTGGGCATGGTGGTGCAGGCTTGTAATCCCAGCATTTGGGAGGCTGAGAGTGGGGGATCACAGTTCGCAGAAAGCCTCAGCTACTTAGTGAGGCCCTCTGCAACTCAGACCCTGTTTCGAAATAAAGAATAAAAGATAGGGCGGTGGTGTAGCTCAGAGGTAGAAAGCCCCTGGGTTCCATCCTCAGTACTGAAAAAAATAAAAAATAAAATAGGGCAGGGATGCAGCTAAAAAGTAGAAAGCCCCTGGGTTCCATCCCCGGTCCCACAAAAAAGAAAAGGAAAGGAAAAGGGTAAGTGGAATTTGGGCCTCCTACTATTCCAAAATTCCAACTGGCATTAAGGACAGTGAGCTGGGCGTGGTGGCACACACCTATAATCCCTGTACTTAGGAGGCTGAGACAGGAGGATCACAGGTTTAAGGCAGCCTCAGCTACTCAGCAATGTAATGAGACCTTCAGCAACTTAGTAAGAACCTGTTTTAAAATAAAAATGGCTGGCCGGGCGTGGTGGCGCACGCTTGTAATCCCCCCGCTTGGGAGGCAGAGACAGGAGGATCGCGCAGGTTCGAAGCCAGCCGCGCGTGCTGGCAGGAGACCCTGTTTCCAAATAAAAATGATGTAAAAATAGGTCTGGGAGTGTAGCCCGGAGGTAGAAGGCCTTCCAGGAACCCCAGTACCACCAAAAAATAAAAAGTAAAAAAGACTGGACTTTATCTCTAAGGTAGGATGCTCCTGGATTCAATGCCCAGTATCAAATATATATATTTGATAAAGATATATATATATATATTTCCAGTGGAAATTCTGTTTCCTCCTGTAGCTGCCAGTGGCCAAACATGGGCCAAACATCCAGGAAACTGGTAAACTGTGTACATGGGTCAGCCAGACATGACAACCATCCCAGAGGCTAAGGCTGGAATGAGAAGCCTGAATTAGTGGCCTTCCTCCTCCTCCTCCTCCTCCTCCCCCTCCTCCTCCTCCTCCTCTTCCTCCTCAGTGAAATATTACCAGCATACTTAAAAGTAGGGAGAAAGCAGAAAAAAGGCTCAAGAACTCAGTGACACCAGAGCTTTCACACTGCCCAGAAAAAGTGCGTATCTGTCCCCTGGTACCCACAGGAGGCTGGCTGGGACCCCACGGACATCCAGATGTGCAGTGCTCAAGTCCCTCCCTCTCTCCCTCTGCTTCCTTCTTGCTTGCTGCCTTTCCCTCTTTCTTTTTGTAGTGCTAGGGATGGGACCCAGAGTCTCAAGCTTGCTTTCTTGCTTTTTTCTTTTCTTTTTTTTTTTTTTTTTTTTTTTTTTGTGCGGTACTGGGGCAGGAACCCAGGGACATTCTGCCCCTCTGAGCGACACCCCTGGTCCTATATTTTTAGACCGTATATGTTTTTAAACATGGTCTCACTGAGTTGCAGAGGGCCTCGATAGGTAGCTGGGGCTGTCCACGAACCCATGATCCTCCTGTGTCTGCCTCAGGAATGCTGGGGTTACTAAGCGTCCCCCACCACGCCTGGCCTGAGTCATGCTTTCTGAGCACACCTCTACCACTAAGCTATACCCCAGCCCACCCATAAAATTTAAATCATCTTCAGATTTCTTATAATACTTAATAGGATGTAAATGCTATGCAAATGGTTGTTATAGTACATTATTTAGAAAATAGTAACCAGAGAAAAATTGGTATGTATTTTAATACAAACACCATTTTTCTTTTTTTTTTTCTTTTTTTTTTTCTTTTTTTGTGGTACTGGGGATGGAACCCAGAAACTTTCTACCTCTGGGCTATACTCCCAGACCTATTTTTTATATTTTTATTTGGAAACAAGGTCTCACTAAGTTGCTGAGAGCCTCACTAAGTAACTGAGGATGATTTCGAACCTGTGCAATCCTCCTGTCTCAGCCTCCCAAGTGCTAGGATTACAAGCGTGTGCCACTACGCCCAGCCCTTTTTTTTTTTTTTTTTTTTTTTTTTTTTTTTGGTGGTACTGGGGTTCCTGGAAACTCTTCTACCTCTGGGCTACATTCCCAGACCCATTTTTTTAAATATATTTCAATTGGAAACAGGGTCTCTTAAGCCAGTGAGGCTGGTTTGCAAAACTGCGTGATCCTCCTGTCTCCGCCTCCCAAGCTTGGGGATTACAATCGGGTACCACCACGCCCAACTTCAGCCCTATTTTGTATTCTTTATTTTGAAACAGGGTCTCACTGAGTTGCAAAGAGCCCCACTAAGTAGTAAGTAGTTGAGGCTGTCCTGAACCACGATCTGCCTGTTTCAGCCTGCCAAATGCTGATTACAAGCATGCACCACCATGCCAGACTTTGTTTTACTTTTTTTTTTTTTTTGCTTTGAAACAGTGTCTCACTAAGTTGCAGAGGGCCTAAGTAGCTGAGGCTGTCTAAGAACTATGATCCCCCTGTTTCACCCTCCCAAATGCTGGGATTTTTTTTTTTTTTTTTTTTTTTTTTGGTGGTTCTGGGGTTCCTGGAAACCCTTCTACCTCAGGGCTACATTCCCAGACCTATTTTTATACATTTTTATTTGGAAACAGGGTTTCTTAAACCAGCGCAGCTGGCTTCGAACCTGCGCGGTCCTCCTGTTTCCGCGTCCCAAGCGCGGGGATTACAAGCGTGCGCCACCACGCCCGGCCTGTTTTGCATATTTTTTTTTATTTTTATTTTTATTTATTTATTTATTTTTGGTGGTACTGGGGTTCCTGGAAGCCCTTCTACCTACAGGCTACACTCCCAGACCTATTTTATATTTTTGAAACGGTCTCTCTGGCTTCAAACCAGCGCAATCCTCCTGTCTCTGCCTCCCAAGCATGGGGATTGCAAGCCTGCGCCACCACACATGGCCTGTTTTGCATATTTTAAAGCCATACATAAACCAGGCACTATTCAGGAGGCTGAGACAGGAAAATTGCAAGTTAAAAACCAACTGGGGCAGTTTAGGAATAGCCTGTCTCAAAGTAAATTTTTTTTTTTTTTTTTTTTGCAGTACTGGGGATTGAATCCAGGTGCATTCTACCTCCGTGCTACATCCCTCCCTATTCTTTATTCTTTATTTTGAAACGGTCTCACTAAGTTATGGAGGCCCTCACTACAGTCCTCACTAAATAGCTGAGACTGGCCATGAACCGGCGATTCTCCTGTCTCAGCCTCCCCAGTGATGGATTACAAGTGTGCACCACCACAACCGGCCTCCCGGCCCTTTTAAATTTTATTTTGAAGCCAAGTGTGGTGGTGTACGCTTGTAATCCCAGTACTCAGGAAGCTAAGACAGGAGGATCACAGGTTCATGGTCAGCCTCAGCTACTTAGTGAGGCCCTTGCAATTAGTGAGATTCTGTTTCAAAATAAAGGATGAAAATAGGGCTTGGGGTGTAGCTCAGAGGTAGAATACCCCTGGGTTCCATCTCCTGTACTGCCAAAAAAAAAGCTTGGCGTGGTGGCGTGCGTATGCTTGTAATCCCCATGCTTGGGAGGCTGAGACAGGAGGATCACACAGGTTCGAAGCCAGCCTCAGCTACTTAGTGAGGCTCTCAGCAACTTATGAGACCCTGTTTCCAAATAAAGTATAAAATAGGTCTGGGAGTATAGCCTGGAGGTAGAAAGCCCCTGGATTCCACCCCTAGTACCACCAAAAAAATAAACTAATTAATTAATTAAAAGGGCTGGGAGGTAACAGAGTGGAAAATTCCCTTGGGTTCAATCCCTAGTACCAAATAATTTGACCTCATACCTAACCTCTACCAGTTACTTATATCTGAGATTTCTTTACATTAAGACTTTCCTTTTTGTTAAAAAGAACAGAGCGCTGGGCGTGGTAGCACATGCTTATAATCCCAGTACTTGGGAGGCTGAGACAAGAGGATCACAGGTTCACAGCCAGCCTCAGCTACTTAGTGAGGCTCTCAGCAACCTAGCGAGGCCCTGTTTTCAAATAAAATATAAAAATTGGTCTGGAGGTGTAGCCTAGAGGTAGAAAGCCCCTAGGTTGCTGGGCGTGGTGGCGCATGATTATAATCCCAGCACTTGGGAGGCTGGGACAGAAGGATCGCACAGGTTCAAAGCCAGCCTCAGCTACTTAGTGAGGCTCTCAGCAACTTAGTGAGACCCTGTTTCCAAATAAAATATAAAATAGGTCTAGGAATGTAGCCCAGAGGTAGAAAGCCCCTGGGTTCCACCCCCAGTACCAGAAAGAAAGAAAGAAAGAAAGAAAGAAAGAAAGAAAGAAAGAAAATAAATAAATAGAGCAAGCCAGGATTTACTACCCAGCCCATGGTTACTCAGCCCTGCTTCTCCTAGTCCTGTGGCAGGGCAGAACATCCTGGTGGGAAATGTGTGTTGGAAAAAAACTGTCACTTAACAGCAGCTGAGAAGCAGAGAGGAGGGGCCATGGTCCCAGTATTCCCTTAAAGGGCACACCCCCATGGCCTAAGTTCTTCCCACTGTACCTACCAGTACCACCATGGCAACCAAGTCTTCATCCATGGGCCTCTGGACAACACTCAGGATCCAAACTGCCATGCGTTGCACAACTCTGGGGGTGTAGTCAGTTTGGCAGCTAGGCCTCCTGAACACATGAATAGGCCAGAAAGTACATTTTAAGCCCCCGTACGTGACTCTGGGTAGGGGAACCTCTCCTTCCCAAGGCGTTGGCCACTTGGTATGGCGCTTGCGTGCCCTCCCAGCCTGGCACTGGCTTTCCCCAGAGCATATGACCTGCAGTGCTCCCAAGCCACACTCAAGGCGCACAGTAGGCTGCACCTCCTGGAGGGAGGAGGGTTTGGGAACACAGTTAAAATTGTCACTGTCAGCCAGGCGTGGTGGCGCATGCTTGTAATCCCAGCATTCGGGAGGCTGAGACAGCAGGAACGTGGTTCGTGGACAGCCTCAGCTACTTAGTGAGGCCCTTTGCAACTCAGTGAGACCCGGCCTCAAAATAAAGAATAAAAAATAGGGCTGGGGGGTGTAGCTCAGAGATAGAATGCCCCTGGGTTCCACTCCTGGAACCACAAAAAAAGAAAAATTTGTCACCATCTAATTCCTTCTCCCAACACTGGTAAACAGCTGTGCTTGTGAGACTTGCCTTTGCAGCACCAGATGCTCTGACCGTGGAAAGACTGCGGGCTCCAGGGCAGAAGCCAGTACCGCCCCAGCTGGGGTGAGAGGACACCCGTGCAGAAGGGCCCTTGCAAGCGTAGTGCTACCTGCTGCCGCTCAGGAGGAAGCTCAGGGAAGACTTGCTGCAGAGGACAGGCAGGACAGAGCCTGAAACATCAGCTAGAGGAGGGTGGCCATGACGCCAGCCTGCCCTCTGCCGAGCAGGCGGGAGGGAGGCGCTACAGCAACGCTTAGGGCTGCCCGATGAGCCTGCGCCAGAGAAGCGCCCTGCCCACCGTGCAGCAGGAGCAGGCTCAGCCCTCCAGCAGGGGCACTCACCCACACCTTACAGAGAGGAGCCAGAGGCTCGGGCTCCTCTCCCTCTGCAGCCGAGAGGGCCCTGGGTCTCTTGCTCACAAACCAGACAGGTGCTTTTTACTCTGTCATTGAAATGTACTGACACGTGAAGCCTCGTGGAGCTGGGGGGCTGCCCCCCAGGCAAGCCACTTCCTGGAGACAGCAGCCCTCTCGCCTGCGAGGTGCCTTGGTTGTGCAAACCAACCACTGGAGTCCATGCCTCCGGCCTCCTTCAGCAGGCTCCTGCAGCCAGGGCACCAGGGTGGCATGCAGAGCCCCTAGGTCGGCTTGGTTGGTCTGCAGACACAGCGGGCTCTCCCCAGCCAGCCCGCACCCCCCTTTCCTGGCCTGCCCACATGGCAGGCCCTCCTCTGGGAACTGCTTGGAAGAACTCTTCTTGAAAGGCAGGTGTCTCCGCCAGGAGTGGTAGTGAGTGGCTATAATTCCGGTACTTGGGAAGCTAAGGCAGGAGGATTGCAGGTTCGAGGCTAGCCTCAGCAACTTAGCAAGTTTCAAAGAAAAAAAAAAGGATGGGAGCATAGTGTAGCTCAGAGGTAGAATACCTCTGGGTTCAACCCCTAGGAACCCCCCAAATAAAGGCTTCTTTTTTCCTGTTAGTCACTGACATACCTGAGTCAAAGCTCCCTGTGGCCAGCCATGGCCTTGTGCCCACCTGCTGCCTGGACTTGGGAGCGCCCTTCAGTTCCTACACGCTTCCATTTTCTTGTCTGCACAACAGGAAAACGGGCCCCTTTGCCCTGGCTCATGGGGGACACTAGAGGGAATACTGTATGCCCAAGGCACAGTTGCTGCGTATCTGGGGCCTCAGAATGCAAGTCTCCATCCCGTTTCTCCCCTGTCCCGTCAAGCGAAACTCTGTGGGCTCTGGTCCACCATCCATCACAGAAGCCATGGGCCAGAGTTTTCATGTGCCCTTGTGGATGGGCACAGCTTCGTGCACCCAGGTGGACACGACGCAGAGGGTTCCTTAGGGTAGTGGACCAGCTGCTCACTCAGCCATCACCTGCCTGGCCAGACAACATCTCTGGGTGCCCTGCCCTGGACTGGGAGCAGGGAGACCTGAACTCTTTCTACAGCTCCTTCTAGGCAGAATTATGCAGTCTCTTGGGCAGTCCCTGAGCTCGGGGCGTCTGGAGTGCTCCATTCTGGAGACGGATCCGTACCCATGCGTCCTGCTGTCAGGTGGAGCCTTTTCTTAGCCCTTTGCTCAGCGAAGTCACCTCCGAGTTTGATGGTTGGAAGTTCACCAGGGAGTGCACCCAGGTGAGCAAGGAGCAGAAGGCTGGCAGCTCGCGAGCGCGTGAGACCAGACGCACCTGTCCTTTAGCAGTGCAAGAGAAGAGGGAAAGGGAGACAGAGAGGGAGAAGGTGAAGTCAAGATGTCGCGGGTTCTCCCGCGTGGCAAATGAAGGCCTCGGGTCCCGGGTGCCACACAGTCCCAGCCCTCTGGGGTCACCTGGAGGGCCCCATTAGCTCACCACACAAGGCCCCAGGAGAGCTGAGTGAGGCACCCACAGGGACACCTGGGCCTCTACGCCAGGCCTCCTCAAGCAGGTGCCCCAAGGCTAGGGGCCAGGGTTCTCCCAGACTCCTCATCAAAAACATGGTAACAGGTGTCTCTGAGCCTCAGCTGCTCCAGTGACCCCAATACACATGGCAGTGTGGGCAGGAAGGCAGCTGGTCTGGGGCTGGACCGGGAGGAACTGGCACAGCAGAGCCTCAGAGGGACCAGGCCAACCACAGGTTGACCACAGCGGGACAGGTGAAGCCAGCCTTGCTTCCAAGTGAGGCCCTGGAGGCAGTCTAGCTCCCCTACCCAGCTATCATATCTTTGTGTGTGTGTGTGTGTGTGTGTGTGTGTGTGTGTGTGTGTGTGTGTGTGATACTGAGGATGGAATCCAGGGTCATTCTACCTCTGAGCTACAACCCTAGCCCTATTTTTTAGTCTTTCTTTTGAAACAGGATCTCACTAAGTTACAGAGAACTTCACTAAGTAGCTGAGGTTGGCCGTGAACCTGCGATCCTCCCGTCTCAGCCTCCCAAGTCCTGGGATTACAAGTGTGCGCCGCCATGCCAGGCTCCGGCTGCTATCCTAGATCTTGTGGGTTGAGGGGTGGGCTTCAGTGTTGGGAGCAGGAGCATCTTGCTCCACTTGGAACAGATGTGAAAAAGCGAGCCGGGGGCCGGCTCCGCCTCCCAGCACCCTCTTCTCCAGGAAGTCACCTTGGAGAGAGAGCAAAGCCCCCGGGACCTAGAAGCTCCTTCCAGCTGGAAGGGCTCCTGCTTCATTATGGGGAAATGCCAAGCATTCCACAAGCCTGGAGGAGGTTGTGAAGCCCTTCCACCCCACGCAGTGTCCACAATGAACACTTTATCCCATTGCTGGTATCCCCTCCTCCCCTCTCCATCCCTCCATCCACTTATCAGCCTTCCTCCCTCTTGATCGCTCACCGGGTCAGGCCTCGTCCTCCTCAGGTCCTCACACACTTTCTTAGCGGTAGTTCAGTACTGATTTGCTGTCACAGAATTTGCACGATGTGTCTGGTTGCTGAGACTCCTATAACAGAGTACCACACAAGGTGGCTTGAACACAGATAGCCCCTTATGATCTGGGAGGTCAAGGGACAGCAGGGCTGGTCTCTCCTATGGCCTCTCTCCTTGGTTTTAAGGTGGTGGCCTTATCTTGTGTTCTCACAGGGTGGTCTCTGTGTGTGTCTACGACCTGATTCCCCCTCCCCCCCTTTTTTTCTGCCGTCCTGGGGATTGAACCCAGATGCACTCTACTTCTGAGCTGTACCTCCAGCTCTATTTATTTTCTATTTTCAGACACAAGAGTTTTAGAGATGAACAGATAGTACACACTTCTAATCACAGCACTTGGGAGGCTGAGACAGGAGGATCGCACAGGTTTGAAGCCAGCCTTAGCTACTTAGTGAGGCCTTCTGCAACTTAGTGAGACCCTGTCTCAAAATTTAAAATTAAAACTTAGGGCTCGGGGTATAGATCGGAGGTAGAATGCCCCTGGGTTCCATCCCCAGAACTGTAAAGAAACAAAACAAGCCCAGGAGTGGTAGCACACACTTATAATCCCCGCGCTTGGGAGGCTGAGACAGGAGGATCGCATGGGTTCAAAGCCAGCCTCAGCTACTTAGACCCCGTTTCCAAATATTAAACAAAAATAGGTCTAGCCGGGCGTGCTGGCGCACGCTTGTAATCCCCGCGCTTGGGAGGCTGAGACAGGAGGATCGCACAGGTTCAAAGCCAGCCTCAGCTACTTAGTGAGGCTCTCAGCAACTTAGTGAGACCCTGTTTCCAAATAATATATAAAAAAGGTCTGGGAGTATAGCCCGGAGGTAGAAAGACCCTGGGTTCCACCCCCAGTACCACAAAAATAAATAAATAAATAAATAAATAAATAAATAAATAAAAATAGGTCTGGGAGTATAGCCCAGAGGTAGAAAGACCCTGGGTTCCACCCCCAGTACCACCACAGACACACAGACACACCCACAGACACACACCGGGGTCTTTCTGGGTGCTGAGAGTCTCATTAAGTTGTTGAGGCTGATACTGAACCCACATTCCTCCTGTCTCAGCCTCCCAAGCCCCAGTACTCATTCCTTTCTCTTATGTGCCCCCACGCCCAGCCTGATTCCCTTTCTGTGTGGACACCAGTCCTAAGGGGTTAGGGCCACTCAGTGACCTCATTTCGCATTAATCACCTGCTCAAAGATCCCATCTCCAAACAGACATGTCCTGTCCTGAGGTCCTGGGCTTGGAGCTGCGGATTTGGAAGGACACCGTGCAGCCCAGAACAGTGAAGCGCTCACCCTTCCAAGTGCTGTGCAATGGCCCTGACAGACCAGCTCATGGTTTTTCAGTATTCTACCAGGAGGCAGTAGAATAGCTGCTCCTGCTTCTGCGGATGTCCAGCCTCTCGTCAGATTTAACACTGGGTGCAAACATGCAGTCTCCAGCCAACAGGGAAAGACTCCCACTAGTTACCTATAGATGAGGTATGCTTTCCTCTCCAGGTGGACAGATGGACAGGGGCACCTGGGCCCTCCCCTGAAGCACCCCAGTGAGAGAGGAAGTTCCCGGTGTCCCTACCACCCCACCGGGCAGCGCTCCCCACGCCTCCAGCTCATTTCCACCCGCAGTAGTTAAGGTACCCGTGGAGCCAGGCGTGGTGGTCCTCAGGAGGCTGACAGGAAGAGCGCGGGCCCGGAGTCAGCCTCGACCACTTAGCGAGGTTCCTGGCACTCGGTGAAATCTGGCTTCTGGACACAAAGTAAAAAAAGGTTGCAGGGATAGTTTGGAGGTAGAATGCCCCTGGGTTCAGTTCCTAGTACCAAAAACAAAACAGAACTACTCCTACCAAGGTGTCAGGTGAGCCCCATAGTTTTCAGTGTCCAGGAAGCGTTTCTTCCGGTGTGAGGCAGTGCCCCTTCGCAGCAGAGGAACATAAAAGGCGCTTCCCGCCCCCAGACACGGGCATATTTGTTTGCTGCTTTGCTTTCTATTCTGTGTCCCACCCTCCTGACCCCTCTTTCTTTGGGGGGCTCTCAGTTTTCAAGCCTGAGCTGGTATTAACTCCTCTCTTCCTCCTCCCGCCCATGACCACACCAAGCCACCCAAGCCTGTCTCCCCAGAGGCTTTCCCCTCTCTCCTCTCCACCTCAGGGCTGGAGGGCTGGGGCCTTCCTCCAGCTCTTTACAGAAACCACTCCATCACTAGGGTCTCCTTTCGCTCAAGCCCCCGGGCCAGCGCCTACCTCTCTGCTTATGCCAGGACAGTCTAGCACTGATGGCACACTCCATCTGGCCTGCGGTGGCTGACCGTCTGGGGCCCTCCAAAATTCAGGTCGGAAGCAGGCCCCCAAGTGGCAGTATTAGGAGGTGGGGACTTACGGAAGCGGTTCACCATGAGGCTGCCCTTGTAGGAGAGGCTCGGAGCAGCTGCCTTGCCCTCTCCCCCATGTGAGGATCCGGCAAGAGGCAGAGCCCCTGCACCAGACCCTCCATCGTGGACCCCCGGGCCTCCAGAACTGTGGGCAGCACCAGTCTAGGACTCGGAAACTACCCAGGCTAAGGCCTTTTGTTGCAGTGGCAGAAATAACATGGCCTGACTTTATTTCTCTGATTTAAGAAATAATGTTGCTTTCAGATTGCCAGAATGTTCTCACTGAGTGATGAGAGCTTGGCTAAGTTGCTGAGGCTGGCTTCAAACCTGTGATCTTCCTGTCTCAGCCTCCCAAGTACTGGGATTACAGGCATATACCACTATGCTGGGCTTGCCAGAATAATTTTTACTAATTATAAACCTTTATGAAAATAAAGCCTGCAAAAACACAGACATCACTGCTGCGTGCGCTGACTCCAGTGGCAGGCATCATCTGTGTGGTCAGGGGTCCTGTGCTTCTTATGAACTATCCACGAATGAATGTTGCTGACTGGTTTCTGTACAATATTAGGGTCTTGGTGATTGTGATAATACCTCCATTGTGGGGAACACAGAGAAGCAAGAGTGAATTAATTTTTGTGTGTGTGTTAGGAATTTAACTTGGGGGCATTGGAGCTATTTTATTTTTATTCTAGCCCCCAGCCCTATTTTATTTTTTATTTTGAAACAAGGTGTCACTAAGTTGGGGAGGGCCTCACTAAATTGCTAAAGCAGGACTTGAACCTGTGATCCTCCGGTCTCAGCCTCCCAAGGAGGGATTACAAGCATGCGCCACCATGACGGCTCAAGTACTAAATTCTAACACAGAGACCCAGGATGGCCACATGGACAGGAACGTGGGAGACGTGCCTGGTGGTTCTCCAAGCCCAGGGCACACCGCATGCGGAGCCTTACATCCGGCCTTTCACGCAGCAGCACGCCCTAACCCTTTCTCCACGGCGCTGACCTGCGTGAGCGTGTTTGCCTGTGGCTTTGTGTCCCGTGGATGGATGTGCCACGGCCGATTCTGCCGTGTCCTCTCCAGATGTTCCTTGAGTTTTGCCATTTGAAGTGTTGCACGCTTGTGTTCCTGGGGCTGCTTCTAGTTTCATCTGCAGGAAGCCACAGGGCAGGCAGGAGCCCACTGCCAAGCCTCTGCCTGCCAGGGCGCTCCAGCTCCCACCCCAGGTGCAGGGCAGGGAGCTGTGCCCGAGCCTCGCCTGCTGGGAGGGTGACCTGGGGCGCCGCAGCCTAGCAGAGAGGCAAGAAGCTAGTCTGTACTGAGGGGACAGGCAGCATGGTCATCGCTTCCCCTTCCGGCTCCCCAGACAGGCAGCATGGTCGTCGCTTCCGGCGTCCATGTATCGCTGCAAATCTTCTGTCACGCCTCTTTTCCACTGAGTTTTTGTTTGTTTGTTTTTTAATGGTCTCACAGACTTTTATCATTTTCTTTGCTTTTAAGAATGTTATCCCAAGCCGGGCGTGGTGGCCCACATTTATAATCCCAGTACTTGGGAGGCTGAGACAAGAGGATCGTGGTTCGAGGACAGCCTTAACTACAACTTAGGCCCACTGCAATTTAGCGAGACCCTGTTTCAAAATAAAGAATAAATATTAGGGAGCCAGGCATGGTGGCCCCACTTGTCATCCCAGCATTCGGGAGGCTGAGAGAGAAGGATCGTGGTTCACAGCCAGCCTCAGCTACTTAGGCCCTTTGCAACTCAGAGAGACCCTGTTTGAAAATAAAGAATAAAAAATAGGGCTGGGGGTATAGCTCGGAGGTAGAATGCCTCTGGGTTCCATCCTCAGTACCATGAAAGAAAGGAAGGAAGAAAGGAAAGAAGGAAGGAAGGAAGGAAGGAAGGAAGGAAGAAGAAGGAAGGGGGAGAGAGGGAGGGAGGGAGGGAAAAAAATACAGTGAAAGAAAGTCGCCTAGTGAAGCAGTCTTCTGGAGAGGAGAGGGGAGGGGAGGAGAGGAGAGAGGAGAGAAGGGGAGAGAAGAGGGGAGGGGAGGGGAGAGGAGAGGAGAGGGGAGAGCAGAGGAGAGGGGAGGGGAGAGCAGAGGAGAGGAGAGGAGAGGAGAGGAGATCGGAGGGGAGGGGAGAGGAGGGGAGAGGAGGGGGGAGGAGAGGAGAGGGGGGGAGAGGGGAGGGGAGGAGAGGAGGGGGAGGGGAGGAGAGTAGGGGGAGGGGAGAGCAGAGGAGAGGGGAGAGCAGAGGAGAGGAGAGGAGAGGAGAGCAGCAGGGAGGGGAGGGGAGAGCAGAGGAGAGGAGGGGGGAGGAGAGGAGAGGGGAGGAGAGGGGAGAGCAGAGGAGAGGGGAGGAGAGGAGAGATCGGAGGGGAGAGGAGAGGAGAGCAGCAGGGAGGAGAGGGGAGAGCAGAGGAGAGGGGAGGAGAGGGGAGGGGAGGAGAGGGGAGGGGAGGAGAGGAGGGGGAGGGGAGAGCAGAGGAGAGGAGAGAAGGGGAAAGGAGAGGGGAGGGGAGGGGAGAGAAGAGCAGAGGAGAGGGGAGGGGAGGGGAGAGCAGAGGAGAGGGGAGGGGAGGGGAGAGCAGAGGAGAGGGGAGGGGAGGAGAGGGGAGGGGAGGGGAGGGGAGGGGAGAGCAGGAGAGGGGAGGGGAGGGGGGGGAAGAGAGGGGAGAGCAGAGGAGAGGAAAGGGGAGGGGAGGGGAGGGGGGGAGAGGAGGATAGGGGAGGGGAGCAGAGGACAGGGGAGGGGAGAGGAGGGGAGGGGAGAGCAGAGGAGAGGCCAGACCCTGGGCTGGAGCGCTGAGGGCTTCCCTTTGTTCACTCCCTCTTCCTTTTCCAGGCTGAGGAGCGTCCGAGCTCTGCCAACAGCAGCCGGCCCTGCTGTGCTCACCACAGAGCACGCATTATTTTTCCTACACAATTGATATGTTTCATTATAGAGAAAAACATGAAATAGAAGCAAAAAGGAAATAAATGAATTCTTCACACAGATTTTTTATTTTTACTTTTTTGCACTTGGGATTTACTCCTGTCCTGTCATTATTTTTGAAATTAGGTATTTGCTCCATACAATCACCTGCGGCCGGTGCAAGGCTGCGGTGGGAGCAGCGTTTCCCGCCTCTGCCTTGTCCATTCGCGGGGCCCACTGTGCCAGTGGGATCAGCCCTTGGCCCATGATGTGTGCTAGGGGTGTCTTCCTCCCACCTGCCTTCAACTTTGTTGATGGTAGGTTTGGGCTGGAGAGGCGTGAAGTCCCCCAGATAGCCAAGCATGGTGGCACGCTCCTGTACTCCCAGGATTTGGGAAGGCTGAGACAGGACGATCGCCTGGGCAACTTAGTGAGACACTGTTTTAAAAAGAAAAAGGAGCCAGGCATGGTGGCGCACGCTTGTAATCTGCGCGCTTGTGAGGCGGAGACAGGAGGATGGTGCAGGTTCAAAGCCAGCCGCGCTGGCTTAAGAGACCCTGTTTCCAAATTTTTAAAAAAAGTATAAAATGGGTCTGGGAGTGTAGCCCAGAGGTAGAAGGATTTCCAGGAACCCCAGGACCAAAATGATGACGACGATGAT